>NC_071500.1:59375000-60000000 GCF_028408465.1 Anastrepha ludens | reverse complement strand
TAAGCGTGTATCGTTCCAAACCTCCGAGTGTATTTCTGCCATGAAAAAGCTCCTCATAAAAATAAAGAATAAAAATATCTGCCGCTCGGAGTCGGCTTGAAACAGTAGGTCCCTCCGTTTGTGGAACAACATCTAAGACGCACGCCACAAACAGGAGGAGGAGCCCGGCCAAACACCCAAAAATGATGTACGTGCCAATTATATATGTATGTATATCTTTTCGTGTAAGCTTTCATGTCCCCAAAATAGTTTTAACTAAAGAGAGAAGTGCTAAAGTTGGCCTGATTGGCATATTTCGACATACTGGGATAAATCTATTTCACTCTCTTCTGTATGTTATGTATCACCCATACTGTCACAGAGAATACTTGCATGTATTCCTTAATTGCATACATGTGATCTTGCCCGAAACTGCACGTCTGCAAGTGCGCAAATATTATATGTCAGGTACTGCAAGCGAGCACCACTTCATTCATTGCTACGAGTGCTATCAGTTTATAAATTTTCCGACAAACAAACCGTTGGGTATTAATTAGGTACAAGTAAGAATTATGCATAAGCAGATATACATACATATGTACGTGCATATGAACCTACTTAATAATTTCCATACCTTATCAGCAGTTCATTTTTATTAGCGTTGATAACAGGTATATCTAACAAGTTTCATTAAATCATATTGCTTTAACTATTAGTAGAATTTATTCTGCCAAATTACAAAAGTTCTTTACTTACTTCATTTACTTTCATTTTCTAACGCTGCAATGTTGAAATGACTTTAACAATTTTTTTTTTTCCAAACGTATTATCCGTTAATCGGCGTATAGTACCACAAATCCTAATGTAATGTAATGTAATGTAAATCCTATAGTAAAGCCCAATAAACACGAGACCGCACACTGCGACGTAATGGGAAGGGAAGAAAAAGTATCAAAATCACATTCAAATTGTAAACAATCACGCACACATTTGTGTGAAATTGTAAAATAAATTATATTTAATAGTTTATAATGAATATACTTATATAATATTTTTTTCAAAACGAATAAATAAATATATCGTGAAGGTATTTAAATAAACATACATATACATAAGAGCTACTGGTAGAAATCAGAGTAGTTTAAGTGACGCAGTTGCAGGCAGAAGAGCTCAGCAGATACACTGATAGTTTCAGTGCACGCGCAGTAATGCGAGCATCCCAAAATATGAACACTGCATTCCCACGACAGTTGGCTCTACTTTACCGAACCACCCGGACTTATATCCAACCAAGTACTGTCACTTCAGCGGCATTCTCAAACATTTATGAAGAACGACTACTCTAAAGAGTGGGCAAGGCCTTAAAGCTTTAAAAGATGAATAATTTGTATGTAGCATTCATAAGAATTTAGAGTCAACAAAGAGAAAATTCCGTACATTTAACAGTTTTTCTTTGATTTATCTGAAACTGTGAATGGTGTTTATGGTGCCGATACTGTAACAGCTAATTATATGCCATTTTAGTTTCGTCGATTCAGTTTCGGCAGTGTTGATGTTAAAGATGCACCTCACACAGGCAGAAGCGTCGCCGAAAATGTCGATAAAATCACAGAAATAATCGAAGTTGACCGTTAGTAGTCATAGTAACGCCCAGGAGCTGAAGATCGAGCGCAAAAATAATGAATTTCTCCCTCCACAAATTAAATACTTACCTGATTAGTATTTTGTTGAGTATCAAGAATTTTTTAAAACTGCTTTGCCACCTGCGAAATAAACTTTGTTTTAACGTTTGGCATTTCTACAATGGAATAGGGTTCCAGGCTTCCTATACACCTTGCCTTAGTTTCTTGACATTTCTAATTTTTTTTTTTGCCCAATTTAAACTTAATATCGTTCCATGGATTTTCAATACAGTTAGGGCCGCGGCTTTGTGAATGAAATTTCTCTGAAGTTTCATTGAAAATCTAATTTTTCACCACTTTTTCTGTATGTTTACGGTCATTGTCATTCATGAATAACCAGCTTAGTGGCATAGACTCCTTAGAAATATGGCTCCATCGCATTTTTGGGAATATCAAGATGAGCAAATTGCAAATATTGCCATTTATTCTCACTAAGGTTCCAACTCCATTACAAGAAAATTATCCCCAAACATTTAAGTTACCCACATCGAGTTTTACGGTCTCGTTTTTTTTCACGACGAACAAAAATCAGGACTAATTTGAATTTTAGTTTCGTTCGTAAAAAGTATTATTTTCTAGAATTTTACTTTGCTTCTATGGGCATTTGCGAAAGACAAACGTGCTGTATGTACTTTACTTATGCATACCATATGTACATACTTGCATATGTATGTACTTGCATATCTAATGCATATGTTTGTACCCACAATCAATTTCTATGTATTTGTTCACCAACTCTTTACAAGGAAGGTAGTGTTAAATATTGTATACATATTTTTTTACGTTAAATTGTTTTTAACGACATCTGATTAGATTATCGAATTACCGGCCCTTAATTTTTATTACAGTTTAAAATCAAAAGGCAATTGGTCAATTCATAAGCCAGACATGAGTTATACAACTATTCATACATATGTATGTATGTAGATATCAAGATATGTATGTGTAAACATTTCGGCAAACCACAAATAATATTGAAATCAGATGGTGAGCAAGATGCACAAGAGTGAGCGTATACATACATGTATTTGTTTCAAACGTTGTTTGTTCGCGCAAGCGCCTAACAATATACACCATTCTCAAAAGTCGTCGGCAAGAAAGTGGAGTTTATTTTGAAATATTTGTTGATCATGATATATTTAATATATGTACATGTGTGTGAATGTGTGTATGTATATTTCAGTCACTAAATAGTTTTTTTGCATGCAGTGCTAAAATATTGACAATTAACCACTGGTGTAGGCAGCGCCATTGTCCTTCATCCCCGGGAATAAATAAAATATATGCACACACATTCATGTACATGTATACGCATTTAGGTGTTCTCTCCATTTGCGGTGTATCGCTCTTTTTTCAGCCCTTAGTCAAATAGCTTACATACTGTGCGCTCCTGTCTTCATCCGACGGCAGCAGCAGCAGGCAGGCCTCAGGATAGCGTTCCGTTTATTAAAAAATCCACCTTTGCGTAGCTGATTCCAGGATCTCAAATTTAGTTCCTTTAGAATTTCCGATTGCGTTCGTTTGTTGTCGGCAAATCACTTTAGTCAGCTTCTTCAGCGTCCGCTTGCAAAGCGACCAAATCAAATTACCAAATTCATAGCTGTACGCAGTAATAACTGAAGTATACTTTTGGGCGCGGCGGCCACAAATAAACGAATTTTCCATTAAGCGTCTGTTACTTATTGTAATGTGGGTGCAAATGTGTAGTTGTTTTTTTATAAAATAGTTTTATCAAAATATATTTCAAGAAACGTATTTAAATATTTAATGCGTTTTGTAAGTAGTTTGCAACAAAAAAGAAGAAAAACCGGAAAAATTGTAGTGCGGGTATAATAGAAAAATAACGAGAAAATAAAAAATTATAATTCTGCTGAGTACGGCATGAGTGAGGCATGTTGGCACGCTCAAAGTTCATTACACACATACAACAACAGAAACGCACAACAAACATTGTGGAAAATTTTTAGAAATTTTACAAGAAATATTGCATAGATCTAAGTGACATATCTCGAAGTCAGACGTCCTTTTGCCATTAAGCAACGAAATCAAAAACATTTAACTTCAATTAAACTCTAAAACTAGCCCACCATCATATAACCAACAGCCAACTACAGTCGACAGGACAAGAACAAAAGAGCAGTGTAAAATCACTTAAAAGCTACTCACATACATCAATCAACAACGACAAATGCAAAAAACATAAAAGTTGTGTACATTTTAATAACGGGTTACGCCTATTTTCTGTGCTGAAATTGTTTTACGCTTCGTCAGTATGCAAACTTAAGCAATAGTTAAGAAAACGAATTCTCTAACAAATTTTCATGTACAAAATATACATACATACATATATACATATGTACATAAAATAAAAGCTGAAACTCACAATTAATGTAACTTACTGGCATCTGCTACATACATATAATTAAGAGTATAATCAAACGCCGCTTTTCAGTGACATTGAGTTGAGCCCCTTTTTTGTTGTTTTTTTGTGAACCTTTTATGCACTGTGTGATTTAAACATTAAGATAAACTCGCAACAAATATTGGCCCAGAAAAACACCCAATAACTGTAGGCTATTCAATTGAACTCTGCGCATCAAAAACAAAAAAACAATACGAAAAATCCCACTATTGTACAAAGAAGACAAAAATCAAATAAAATAAAGTCTGCGATATGGGTGGTTGTGCTTCGAAAGATAAGAAGGATGCAGTGGTAGACGGCGATGCGGCTATCGCAGACAAGGTGGGGACCGCCGAAAATATAGAGGATGGTACAACTATCACAACTGAAGGCCCTTCGGCCAATGCGAATGGCGACGCGATCAACAACGAAGGGTGTGTATCATATTTCGTGTTGGCAAATATAGACTCGGCGAGTGATTTTAGCGAAGTGAATAATGAAAATACATGCATTTATTTTATAAATATTTGTTTGTATGTGCACATGCTCATGTGTGGTTGGCGGCTACATACGGTTTTTACATAATTTTTGTGCACAAGTTCGAATTTCGAATTTACATACATACTTACATATATATGTACATGCACATGCTACATATGTTAGTTTGTCAATTTTTGAACTAAATTGAAATCTGAAATGATTGCTTCATAAGTCTATTATATTCTAAAATTTAAAGTCTCCCCTGCCATCCCTCTTGCTTTGCTTGCAAGTGTGGTTGTGTACATATGTACATACATACATTCGCTCACATGTGAGGTGTCGGCGCGGAAACAACGCCCGCTAAAAGGCCTCTATTGAATTGCTTATTAGAATTGTCGGATGCAACAGTGAAATGAGTCACTTTACTGCCTTAATAATTTCGAAAAAAAATGGGTAGAGACAGTGAATTCCAGAACTGTCATGTACGTGTATACGCGAAAGTTCGTTTTGAATTGGGGTTACTTAAAATAATAGGAGAGAAAATAGATACACATCGTATTTTCCTCTTAACCGCCCTTATTTTGGACCGCATGCGTGACAACAAGTATTCACGTCATTAAATTGGTTTGAGGCAGGACAAAAGCCGGTCTCACATTTTGTGTATTCACATCTGCACTACACACTCCTTGTGTGCTTCTTGACCACTTGTACTCTACTCCAACAAGTTCTCACTTTGAAATTATTACGTAAATTTCTAAGTTCTTGAAAGCTGCCTTTGATATTTTTGAAATCGTTTTTACAACAAATGCTTCAAATAAAATATTTGATTTTAATAGTAGCATTAGTTAAATCTCATACAGAAGCCGATCAAATGCGCTGTCTTAGCAAAATTCGTCCTTTATTATACCGTACGGTGCGTGTAGAGCAGCATCCGGCACATGCCTGCTATACGGACTGGTGCAAGTAATTTACATACATACATACCTAAGTCCATATGTGTATATTTTAATTTGGCTAGATTCGTTTAAAAATGATAATATTTATTTTTCTATTTTATTTCTTTCAGAAAATTAAACATCATGGTTGACGCCGCTGTTATTGCTAAATTGGAAGAGGGTTACGCCAAGTTGGCTGCCTCTGACTCCAAGTCATTGTTGAAGAAGTACTTGACTAAAGAAGTTTTCGACAACTTGAAGAACAAGAAGACTCCAACTTTCGGTTCGTCTTTGCTGGATGTCATCCAATCTGGTTTGGCCAATCATGATTCCGGTGTCGGTATTTACGCTCCTGATGCTGAAGCTTATACTGTCTTCGCTGATCTGTTCGACCCCATCATTGAGGACTACCATGGTGGTTTCAAGAAGACCGATAAGCATCCACCAAAGGACTTTGGTGATGTAAGCACTTTCGGAAACTTGGACCCCAACAATGAATTCGTCATTTCCACCCGTGTACGTTGCGGTCGTTCCTTGGAAGGTTATCCTTTCAACCCATGTCTCACCGAAGCCCAGTACAAGGAAATGGAAGCTAAAGTTTCAAGCACTTTGTCTGGATTGGAGGGCGAATTGAAGGGCAAATTCTACCCATTGACTGGCATGGAGAAATCCGTTCAGCAACAATTGATAGATGATCACTTCTTGTTCAAGGAGGGAGATCGCTTCTTGCAAGCTGCCAACGCTTGCCGTTACTGGCCATCTGGACGTGGTATCTACCATAACGACAACAAGACTTTCCTGGTGTGGTGCAATGAGGAAGATCACTTGCGCATCATCTCCATGCAAATGGGTGGTGATTTGGGTGAAGTGTTCCGTCGTTTGACAAACGCTGTAAATGAAATTGAGAAGCGTATTCCTTTCAGTCACGATGACCGTTTGGGCTTCTTGACCTTCTGCCCCACCAATTTGGGTACCACCATCCGTGCCTCCGTGCACATTAAGCTGCCAAAATTGGCCGCCAACCTTGCCAAATTGGAGGAAGTTGCTGGCAAATATAACTTGCAAGTGCGCGGTACTCGTGGTGAACACACTGAAGCCGAAGGTGGTATCTATGATATCTCCAACAAGCGCCGCATGGGTCTCACTGAATACCAGGCCGTCAAAGAGATGTACGATGGCATCACTGAACTCATCAAGATCGAAAAGAGCATGTAAATTGCTACAATAGCAATGTAGCGTTATTTCGACTCACTAGTTTAGTATGTGTGTCGGAAAGTTCATTTGTAGTCAAACAGATGTTGTGTAGTTTAGTGTGTGTTAAGTGAAAATGGGTGGTGCGGCAATGACAGGTCCTGGCATTTTGAAAGAATACTGATTGAGAAGCTGCCCTTGCTGCCTGTAAATTCCCTGCGTGCGTAATGCCTTCCTGGAGAAGAAGAACCACAACATCGACAACAACACATGAAAACAATCTTATCCTTATAAAAAAAAAGCAAAAAAAAAACGGAACAAGACGTCAAATGTTTGGACTTTTTTGTGAAACTGGAAATAAAACACAAATATTTATAATTTTAAGTCTTAAGTTTATAAAAAGAATAAACATTAAAAAATAAAACTTAAAATAAAACTCTAAACTCAAGGGAGGTTTGTATGTGTGTGTACGGAAGGTATAGACTAAAATACAAGGGATTAAGGAAGAGGGAGAAGATCCTAAATTGTTAAAAGAAAAGTTCCAAAGTTAAGTGATACAAGGTTTTATACAATTCTGATGTTAAGCATAATATTAAATTCACGTTTTACGTGAAATGTCTGATAAAATCCGACAAATTGCATTACCGTGAAATTTCATATGTATCTGGCAGCAAAGAAGCACTCAGTTCACTCCGTGAAAACAACCGCGCAACATGCCAGCAACATTTTTTCACGCCTATTCAAGGCTCATTCATTAAATGTGGCTGCACTAGAGCAGCAACAATGTTTTGTACGTTTGATTGTCAAAGAAAAGTATTGGCAAAGTAAAAAAGAAAAAATTAATCCGCCTTTTTTCATTCTGGACTAACAGCCGCATGGACACGGTGAAAGAAAAAAAAACAAATCAGCTGTTTTAGCGATACCACCTACTTAAAATGTGCATGTCATTTAAAATTGAGCGAAACTGACAGCTCATTTGGGAGTGAATTGCCTGAGTTCGAATGCTCCGAATATATGGAATATATAGGTATAACGTCTTCACAAAGAGTGTAAGATTTAAATGTTCCTTATATTTTTTGTGCAAAAATACATACATACATTTATATATGTGTGGTAATTTGCTTAAAACCACTTGGCAACTTCTTACGTTCTGTCACAAAATTTCTGCAAAAATGCTAACGTTCCGTGCATTGTGCAGATGCAAAAGTAAAAAGACTCAAATGATTGTCAAAAAATGACTGCAGCTGAGATCACCTGATTCCAAAACGCTCTTTGTACTCGTACCAAAAGTCTAAAACATAACGTAAAAATGCGGCTATTTCGCAATAAAAAGTATTATAACTAAGAAATATATTTAAAATATTTGTTGTTGTCGATTTTCCAATCAAAGGTATTATTTTCTATTTATTTATTTTTTTTTGCCGATATTCTATTCCTTTTAGTATTAACATAATTCTAATTGTGCATAGAAACCCCGCCATTACGCTCAAACAAAAATATCAAGCTCTCACACCATCACTTGACTGTCGGTCAAACTCTCACCAAGTGTGCCTGTCAAAACATAAGAAGAATAAGAGAGCAATAGAAACCACAAAAAACAAAAAGTTATACGCAAATACACTCTTTCTTGCTACGACGTCTTCCCCATGAAACCGCTAAAAAAATGCATTTGGTGGCATTACCATATACGAGTATAAATTTGTGCTTTCACAATTTAACACTTGGCACTGCGGTTTCATTAGTTTGTTTAGCATAAGTATCAAAATATTGCCAAGCCATCCACTGAATTTTCACAATTAGTTTTGTTTGTTTTATATTGGAAAGGGAACTGGCGTCAGACTTATTAAAATTGCGAAAAATAAAGTAGCTATTTTTCGCCTTGGTATTCAGTTTTAAGGGGAACGTGTACATATAAAGTAAAGCAGTTAAGTGTTAGAAATAAAGTAAAGCAAGTGATGTTGACGTTAATTAAAAAATAATTGGCGCGTACACTTCTGTTAGGTGTTTGGTCGAGCTCCTCCTCCTATTTGTGGTGTGCATCTTGATGTTGTTCCACAAATGGAGGGACCTACAGTTTCAAGCCGACTCCGAACGGCAGATATTTTTATGAGGAGCTTTTTCATGGCAGAAATACACTCGGAGGTTTGCCATTGCCTGCCGAGGGGCGACCGCTATTAGAAAAATGTTTTTATTAATTTTGCTTTCACCGAGATTCGAACCAACGACCTCTCTGTGAATTCCGAATGGTAATCACGCACCAACCCATTCGGCTACGGCGGCCGCCGTTAATTAATAACTTTTATTTGACGGTGCAGTGATCGAACTCAGAAGAATTATTGTGAGAGATTTATTTGGATTTTAAAGTAAGAAAATGCGTACCAATATGTTAATTTACACTATTTTCATCTTTCCGCCAATTGCTAACACTTGGTGAACCACAGAGGGCTAATAATACAATTTGGAGTGAGCCTCAGAAAACTGGTATAACCTACTATTTGCAATGCCGCCAACTCTCTGAGTTCTTATAGGTTAACTTTTATTGTTTCAACTTTCGAATTTCTTTTGATGTTCCCGGCGTGTCTTAACACCATAGTTTTTAATATAAAGTTAATAATAGCATTGATAAGAACGATAACACAAAGGGTGTTGTTAGAGCATCAAAGAGAAGCAGCAAAAGTTGCCCTGTATGAACACGGTCTTATTAATACTCAGTAAGTGCTGTAATTTATGGTAGGTCGTTCCCAGTGCTGCCAAAACATGTTTATTTATTCCTCAATTTTGTATTTATGCTTCAATTTATATATATTATGCTCGGCCTTAACTAAATCAAGTTTAGTTCTTGGTCCTTGTGGACACAGGTGTTAAGTTCACATTGCACCATAAACTCATGCTTATGGTTCATTTTGAAGTTTTACGTTAAATTTTCCTCAGAGTACCATACAAATAATTTACCTTCTAAAACCCAAAACAATTCTATTTTGTTGTAAATCGCACTTTGGCTAAGTTTGGCCAGACTTTGCGTGCTTCTTTGGGTTATCCCGCTCAGTATCTGATTACGAAAGGGTTAGTTGTTCATAAACACAAAACCTTAATTTCGAATTTATGATGGTATAACGTGAACAAAATGATATGTACATACAAAAATTAGGTTTGGACATAAACCACTCATTCAGTGCTGCTAAGCCCTTATTAAGAACAAGCTACCTTGTATTTTGATCTACGGGAAAGTTTTAGACAATGTAACTATCAATTTCCAACACACTCACACTCTTTTACAATCACATTCCTATTTCTGCAAGTTGATCAACTTGTATCAAAACACACAGAAGTGTAGCTTTTATCAAAAATTGTGTTTAAATTTGTCTAAGCTGTAATTTTTTGTTAAATTTTTTTTTTCTTTGTGTGTAATTATCATTTAGGAGATTTACATTTTTTTTTATAGCTGGGAAATACTTTTCGTCTTTTCCTTGACTACAGTTGATTGAAAATCTTCTTCTTAGTCCCAACAAAAAAGTTGCACAGAATGGTCTGAAACTTTTTTTTTTTGCTGTCCAGCCGGTATATATTTTTACATATGTTTGAGGACACCTTAACTAATCGTAGTCTCTTTGCTTCATATTCTTAATAATGGCACCATTGTCGACCACATTTTTTGCTAAATACAACTCTGTTGATAGAATTGTTTTACACGATCTTTACTATTTAGGCGGCGTTACCACGTGTTGGTTAGTGTTCCACGTTTATTTTCGTGAATTTTATAAGATATTAGTTGATTTATTAGGGATTCAAGTAATGGCTACAAACGAGCAGTTAATACCAGCACTTGTGCTCGAGTATTTAAAGAAAAGGGACAAGAATTTGGCTAAAGTCTTTCAACAGAAAACAAATGCCGTATGTATTTGAAAGAAAACTTATAATCCGATGTATATGTAGGTTTGTACATGAATAATTGGTTTTCCAGGGTATTGTCGGCAAAGGTTTTCCTAAATTGGAACAAATAATCGAGAGTTACCAACAAAATAATAAGAAGAAGCTACCTATAATTAAACCAGGTGGTGAGAGCTCGAGTGGTGATGATAGTTCTTCGGATGAAGAGCAGGCTCCAGCACAACAGGGCAAAAAACCAACAGTCGCTTTAACAAATGGTAAAAGTAATGTAAAACAATCGAATGCAAAAGAGTCGAGTTCCGACGACAGTACTTCCGAAGAGGAAAGCTCACCACCAGTAAGCAAAAAACCAGAAGCAAAAGCTAAGAAAGACGAGTCGTCAAGTGAAGAGAGTTCTGAAGACGAGAAGCCCGCTGCTAAAAATACTGCTAACAAAACTTTACCACAAAAAAATTCTAAAAAGGTAAAATGCATTTTTATTCGTTTTGATGTGTTTATGTCCAACCACCCGATCTTTCCTTCCAGAGCTCTTCAAGCGACGATAGTTCCGACGACGAACCAAAGGCCAAAACACCAGCGAAACCTGCTAATGTAAAAGTGACAGAAAAGAAAAATCAAAATTCAAGTAGTGAAGAAGAGTCTGATAGCGAAGAGGAAAATAAAAAAGTAGCCGCCAAAACACCTTTGGTGAAGCAGGTTGCTAAGAAAGATGAATCGGAAGATAGCTCTGAAGACAGCGATAGTGAAGCAGAAGAGGCGAAAAACGTTAAAAAAATTGCACCTGCAAAAGGTGGCGCCAAGGAAAAAGAAGACTCAGATAGTTCATCTGAAGACAGTGAGGAAGATAAAAAACCAACGAAGGTGGCCCCAACTAAAACTGCTCCTGTAAAAGCTGCAAATTCTTCAGATTCTGACTCTGATTCTGACAGTGAAGACGAAAAGGCAACGGTTAAAAATACAAAGAAACCAATAGTAAAAGCTGCCGCTGTTGCCAAAAAACAAGAAGCATCTAGTGAAGATGATAGTTCCGATGAGCCATCCAAACCGGTAGTGAAAAAGGTAGCAGCAGCGAAGAATAAATCTAGTTCGGAAGACAGTTCCAGTGACGAAGACACACCTGCTGTTTTACCCACCGTTAAAAAAAATGTAGCTCCCGCTAAAACAGCCAAATCTAGCAGTTCTGAAGAGAGTTCATCGGAGGATGAAGCTCCGCCACAGAAAAAACCAGCACCAGCTAAAACTGTTGCGCCACTTAAAAAAAAAGAGTCGAGCTCTGAAGATTCGTCCTCAGAGGAAGAACCGCCAGCTAAAAAGCAGGCAGTAGGTGCTACGAAGGCAGTTGCTGTACCTAAGAAGGACGAGTCGTCAAGTGATGATAGCGATTCTGAAGATAGCGAAGATGAGAAAGCGAAGCCTAAACCAAAGGTTTTAGCTCCAGCAAAGAAAGACGAAAGCAGCTCTGATGATGATGATGACGAGGACGAAGTTGAGCAAAAAAAGAAGCCAAAGGTTGGTGAAAAGAGAAAATTTGATGAAGTTGCGACTGGACAAAATCAGCCTAATAAAAAGTATAGCAATTTTGTGAAGAGCGGTGAAGGCAAGGTACGTAGAAATACTATGGGTTACTTTACTATGTCAAATAGCTACCAAAATTAAAAAAAAAATGATAGTATGACCTACAATTTTGTATGATATGCTCGTTACTTAAACAGCCTAATTAATTGTAGTGTAAAAAATAGGAATAACCAATGCGACAAGATCTTACAAAAAGGAAATTTAGAGTTTGGTAAATTTTTTAAGTTGCATAGAATTTTTCCCATGTACGAGTACAGAATATATCTTGAGCTTAATAACAGAAATTGCTAAACCAGATTTTATAATATTTTCATTAGTTAAATATTTCAAATAAATCTCTGATTTCGAGTGATTTCTTTTTAATTTGTAATGCATTATTTAACATTTTAAAGCAACAAAATTTGGTTTCATCTACACCTCATTTTAATGGTAAAATTAACAAGCAGAAACAGCCAAATAGTGAAGTAAAGAAGAATACACCATTTAGGAGAGTTCGTGAGGAGGAAGTAGAAATAGATGAACGTATAAAAGATATGTCCTTCGAAGCAAAGGTAAGTGCCTCAAATGGTGATTATAAAGTGGGTGAAATGTACGACGAAGTTGTTCTTGTTGTAGTCTGCAGTTACCGTAAGCCACTGAAAATGGAATTCACAAATTATCAAAATCGGTATAAATTCATGCTTGAGGCACTTACTTATTTCATTTCGATGGATTTATGCCTTTGACATAAAATCTCAATATAATTATAATTTTGTATAATATTGTTTATGTTTGGAGATTTTAGCACTGAATTATTCAACAATAAAATAATTTGTGTTTCCTTTTTCATGTGCTGTTCCTCTATCGTCGGCTATTTCGCAAAAAACAAATTTGTCCGATTATAGAGTGAAGGTGGAGACTTTAAAAACAATAGAGGCGGTGGCGGTGGCGGACGCGGTCGCGGCGGCAAAGGAGGTAGAGGCGGCGGTGGTGGCGGAGATGGTAACAGCGGCTTCCATAAGTTTGGAGATAGAAAATCATTTGGAGGCTTTGAAAATGGCGGCGGACGAGGTGGTGGCCGTGGTGGCCGCGGCGGTTTTGGTGGCGATCGTGGCGACCGTGGTGGTCGTGGAGGTCGTGGAGGTGGAGGAGACCGCGGCCGGGGTGGATTTGGTGGAGGAGATCGAGGTCGGGGTGGATTTGGCGGAGGTGATCGAGGTCGGGGTGGGCGCGGCCGTGGCTCGGGACGTGGAAACTTTGGTGGTGCCAATAAACCCTTCAATAAGTCATTCGATTCATCATCCACACAAAATAAGAAAATCACATTTGATGATTAGACAAGATTAGTGCAACTTATTTTTTAAGAACACAACAACAATTTCGTTTACATTTCACCGACAATTTTGAATACGCATGTCTTGTATTTGTTACAAACGTTACGAAAATCTTAATTTTATTGCTTTACAGAAAAATGCATCTGGTTCATGGGGTGACCGAGCTAACAAAGATTTAAAACATACACGCGGAAAGTCGTTTAAACACGAAAAAACTAAGAAGAAACGTGGAAGTTATCGTGGGGGTCAAATTGACATGAGGATTAATTCTATAAAATTTGAATAACCAATTTTAAACTCGCTTCATACTTTGAGTTGATATAAATGCTAGTTAATATAAACTTTTAAGAGATTTAAGTATAAAGTAGTGTAAGTAAACTGAATACATCTGCATTGTACATAATTATACAATATTCATGTATGTATATGTATGTTATCGACGAGACAAGTGAATATTCTTGAAAAAATCAAAATGTCTTAGGTTCACAAATTTAAAAAATGTACAAAAGTGCACCCAATATATACGAGTACATATTTATAATCTATAGTTCTGTTCACATCTTGATGTTTTGTACCCATAGAACTTTCAAGGAAGAAGAAATTAGAGCGCAAAGTGAAATTTTATTTTGAGGCGAATTCGCAAGTTTTTACGGGATAAATATTGGCTTGCAACCAAGGTGAGTAGAGATTATTCTATTGGCCTCTGGTGACGATCCAGCATGCTTGTCCACCAGGCTTATATGTGTGCGTGTCGGGTGACACTCGTACTTGCTTCGTGTCACACATACTTGTTGTCGGCTTTTGCTTGATGAAAATCAAATGGCCTCTGGTGACGATACAGCATGCTTGACTGCGCTTTGTATGTGTTAGTGCAGTCGGGTGGCGTCGTGTCACACATACTTGTTGTCGGTAAAAATCAAAAATTTTAGATATTAGCGTCAAGCACCCGACACGCACACATATAAACCTGCTGGACAGCATGCTGGATCGTTACCAGAGGCCATATCATTCCTGAGTTGCAACAAATAAAAAGCGAATTCTGTTGAGTCCTCAAAAAGGTAGTTACTGGCTAATTTTCGCTGGAAAAGAAAGTGAACAGAGCTCATATTTGATCAATAATTTGTAAGTTAGTTTTGGCGCTTTCTTGAGTCAAAATAATTTATTAGAATAACTGTAAGTAGCATTTTAATTCTGAATGCATATTATACAAATATATATATGTGCAGAAGTGGACTTAAAAGATAAATTCTTTTAATTGATGCGATTTCAAAAGGACTAATCAAGCGCAATATAAAACCCTTCACTGCGGACTTGAAATGGAAGAGGAAAAGTAAGTTTTTATTTAATAACAATTACACAGTCCTGCGAGGGTGAGTTTCTAGAATGGCTGTACTTGTTTCTTGTAGTTTTTTATGGGTTGGGTATAACGTCTATTGGCGTAACTGAAACTGTTAATTTGAAAATGTCATAACTTTTTTTTTAAAAATCGTACAATAATTTAAAAAAATGGGTTTTAGAGCTAAAGAGTTGTACTATGCAACCTTTTCGTCAAAAATTGAAAAAAAAAAATTTCTATCCCAAAAAAAATTATCAAAAATGGCTAAAATGACCATTTTTTGACCTTTTAGGCTTCATTTACCAAAAATCCTGACGTGATGGAGCATTTTGAAGGTCAGATTCGTTTTCAGCGCATAAAAAACTACAAGAAACAAGTACAGCCATTCTAGAAACTGAAAAAAGTTAAATTTCGCAGGCCTGTGTTATTAATGGATTGTTGTGTACTTGGGGAAAGTAATGGATATCATCATCATTTATGTCAATGTGTGCCTGAAAAAATATTTCTGCTATTCATTCGCCACCCTCGTCCACCAGGCAAGTTTACTCCGGATTCATTACTTAGCAGCAACTAAGCGGTACCAAAGCAACAATGTCGACAAATCCATGACATCGTTGAAAGAGTAATAGATGTACTTAAAACTCAGTTTAATTGTTACAGTTAAAAGTTATAAAATTTATTAAGGTCGAATGACGGTGATGCCATGGCTATTGATGATGAGCCAACGGAATGGAATAGAATAATTAGAGGTTGGTACTTCTACCTAGTCTAGTTTTAATCGATAAATGAGATAATTGCAGTTCTTTAATAAAGCTGCGGAGAGTAGGTCGACGGCTATTTGATTTGAAGATTTAAGCAGAGCAATGATATGGAACATCATCAGGTCACACACTACAAATTAGAGGAGCTTGGCCAAACACAAAATAAAGGTTGCAATCGCTAAATATATATGTATATATTATATATACATAATGAATGTCATTTGAATTGAGGGTTGAAAGATGGTCGTATATACTACAAGTAGAAAAATACAATTGAGGATCTCTATCTGAAATAAAACTGGGACGGAAAAAATCAGCAAAGAGATTAGCTGCTTCTAAAGGGGAGTTAGTCGATTTTTTGTTCAGATAAAACCTCGACGGAGTACTAGAGTAAGATGTCTTTGAAATGAACCTCAATCTTCAAAAAGTCTTGGGACTCGATTTTATATTGGATTCGTAGCTTAAAACAAAATTTGCGTTACACAAAATTTTTCCAGGCAATTAAATTGATTAGCACAGACACACTATACTTAGCGAAGTCCTCGACCATCTGTGCGATCCTTCTGCAAAATGTGAAATACAGATGGCGCTCCAAGCAGTAAAGAAGGCGTTGTTCCTAAGCAATGACAGGTGGGCATTTCCATCCCTTAGGACTGGTAGCGGCAGGCTAATGACGTACCCTCCCAGGAATCAAATAGATTAAAGAAACCAACGCAAGACAAGTCTTCTCGAGGTCCTATGCTCCTGAGAGGAATAAACAAGGGGAAAAAATTGATAAGCATATTTCTTACCTATTGTCAGTAAATTAAAGCTCGCCAAAACTTCATCATGGGCACACTAAGCGTTGAATTTCTTTAGTGGGAACAGAGCTGAATTTATGAACCGGATTATATTGGGAAATGAATTTTCCTTTAATGGAAGCTGTCTAACAGTTAGTGGTACAAAATTAGTGCACCTTCGTTTAAGAATTCTAAGTTGTCACAATCGGCTGATGAGTCGGTCTTAAAGAAAAAGGAAGGGAAAAATGGACTCGAGGTGGACTACATCACGGGGGCGATGCGAACCTGTCCAGCACCTGCATTGACGATGGTTCTCGAGCTAGCTAACTTTCCAGCAGCCAGTCAAGCATTCCCTAGTTAAAGAGTAAGTGACCTCATCCAAGAACATGAAATTATTGAGCCTGCAGCTTCCGCTTCCCCAACTTCCCAGAGATGATATCACAAAATTTATTGTTTTTAAGAAGAGGTTCAGAATGGAACTGAATATTAAAGCAAAGTGGATAAACCCGATCTTTGGAAGGAAACTTTTAAGGGGTGCGCCCTGCACTGTCATACAGATGGCATAGGCGCTGGGATCTATGGTCCCAAAGCTATACCGACGGGTAGTTTTAAAAAGTAAACGCCGGAATGAGCGAAATAGCGAATATTCTGAACGACATTACGACTTCCTCAATGCTTTATCTTCCTTCGAGGTAAAATCCTCACTAGTCCTTGACTGCATAGAGAAACTCAATTTATTAGAATTCTCATGCATCTCAGGTATCTCAAAATGAGAACGCTAAGTTTCATTCTCACAAGTCATTGCAGCCATCTGCATAGGCACGGTATATGGCCCACCGCCTCCAGCCGTTTTTGTGATCAATTCCCGGAAACTCCAATACACCCTCTTCTCGAATGCGATACTATAGCGAGAAGAAGGGGTAGAGATCTCGGCTTGGTATGACCAGAAGAAAGTATGTGACAGCCCAATCCTGCTCCATCTCAAGTTTACTTAGGATAAGGTAGGATGAGGTATTGTGATGAGTACAGATGTCAATCCAATCAAATTTTTTCGAGTGCGCGTTTGTGATGATGCCGTGTAGTGATGTTAAATTCAATAGCTGATATCGGGAATCATATGAAGGTAATGGTTCTGAAAAGTTCAGCGGCCGTAAACTAAATTTTATAAAAATTTTTAGCATACGCTCAATTCTTTTTATGTGAGCGGCATGGAAAAGCCGTCAGCTAAACGGGTCCTTATAAATGCTGATAAATGCCTACAATTACGCCGAATAAAAGCCAATATAGTGTATGCATTCAAACTTCAATAATCTTTCTGGTTAGTGAATGTGAGATTACAGTCGAAAAATACTCTTAGGCCTTTAATAGATCCCGAAAAATGATATATAGGAATTACTTTTCTTGAAAAATATAAACGATTTCTTTCGCACCAAGAATAAACTTTGTTTCTGTCACCAAGAGAAGTAAGATCCTCAGCATAGTCCTGCTGGATAAATATAATGATATTCAATTTATGAAAGTGAACTAGAATGCTAAATAAGGTAATTTACTTAGCAATATTTTATAAGAGAAAACCTTCGAATAGGCCGTGTCGATGGCATCTACTTGATAGCCAGCCTTAAAGTTATCGATACAGTCCTCAGAAAAAATTGCAAGGTTAGACACTATGGACTTTCCAATAACAAAACCCTTCCGCCAAGGGCTTAAAACAAAGTGCACCTAGTCAAACGAAATTAAATAAACTTGCTCTATTAGCGATTGAACACAAATCAGCCTCAAATATGGATTTACGTGAGTTAATCGATTCATTTGCAAAAGTGAGGACCAGGAAAGGAGTTTTTTAATTATATTTATATACTTTTATATAGGTATATATGTATTTGTTTTTATTTTATTAACACATTAACTTTATTATTTCTAAGTCGTATACAATGTTGGCTATTATTCGTCGGAACAGTTCTGAACTTGCAGACCCGTATACTTTAAATTTATTTTTCACTATTCATGTTAAGTCTAGGTTATATACATAGATTTTATAAAAGGTTTGCACCTAGACATCATGGTCTTTTGTGCCCTCTATTTATCACAGTACCTCATCCGGACCCAGTTCCCTTATTAAACCTACCTCTGGCTACAATTGGTCAAGATGTCTTAACCATCTCTGCGCTATAGTGCTGCATTCCAGGAGAAGGTGCGTTGAAATTTCCTGAGATTCGTTGCAGAAACGACAAGAGTCCGTAGACCAAATCCCGATCATAGCCTCAGCTTATCTTTGGGGAAGGTTATGAGTTTTTTAAACCTCTTTTGGTTGTATCCTCCCAGTAAGGTTTTCGTCTGGCGTAGCGCCATGTGTGTTGCCCCATGTGTTATTGTCCTAGGTATACCCCTATGTCTTGGGATCCAAATTAGCCGGATGTAATTGTGCGTTCCTTGCAGATTAAGTTTCTTGATACACTCAATGACGAGTGAGCAAATCGCTCATTCTTGACATTTCTGTCCATGTTTATCTCCGCACAATGACATACATCTCCGCTGGAAGATGCTTGGAAAACTGCCCATCGGCACAGAGCGCTTGGTTCTGGGGCCGTAAATTCCATCGCCTATGCCTTCTGCGGTCTTCGACCTATCTGTGTACCAATGCAGGGTACAACACTCTTAGAGTTTCTTTTCAAATCCAAGTCTCCTCCAGTTTAGTTTATTGTTCAGTTCTATTCTGGACTTCTAGATCTCGGTTAGAGAATGCTTCATTTATCTGGAGATTTTCTTACGTGTGTTAAATTAATCGTATAGAAAAAACTCGAAAGGCCTTTATTCGGATCTACCTTTCAATCGCTGCACTGTTGTGGTTCGATCCTCCCATACCATGCAAAGTGTATGCTAATAAATTTAAAATCCCTGGAGATAAGGACACAAATACCGTCACTTTATTTGTTTTTGATATGATCAAGAATCCCCTAACATATTTATTTTAATACACCTTTAAGGGTTTTACGTCGCTTTGAATCTTTTCTTATTGACTCCGTAAAAATGGTGTATTCTTTAAATGCCCCTATCACAAGGGCTTTATTAATCTGTAACACTAATTCATAGACTAAATTAGCCAAAAGAACAAGCGTATACATATATTTATGAATATAATTTGACCGAACTTCTGCTCCGATTTTGGGTGTGGACTCCGACTAGCAGAATATTTTTATGCCATGCTTTTCCTTGCTAAAAATCCACTCGGAGATTTGCCATTGCCTGCCGAGGAGAGACTGTTAGTAGAAAATGCTTTTCTATAATTTACGGATGAATAAAATATGTCACTTATTTATATTGTATGAATGTCAGTTTGTCGAGAGCAAGGGAATGTAGCTTGTCTATTCTGAATTCATTCTGCACAAAGGTGCACCACCTAAGTCTGGCGAAAGCCTGGTAGCGGCAGAACACATGCTCTGTGTTATCCTCATCCTCTAAACAATATGTACACAGTAGATCGTCGATGCTGCCTATGGCGACCATATCTTGTTCCCATGAATTGTGCCTCGCAATTAGCCCTGTCAGGGCTCGTAGCTTATTCCTCCTCTAGCTGAGATGGAATTTTGTTGCCACGCTGGCAGGCCTTTTCAAGAATCATTTAACTGTTTTGCAGGTATCAGTGCTGTACCAACTGTTCGCATGAGATTTATTACTGATGTACTCATTGTTTCCACTATGCTTGGCCATAAAATTGGTTCCAGTTCAATTGGACTCTCACACGAAACACAGATCGCCAATTCCTCAGCCAGTTGATTGCCATGAACACCATATTGTCCCGGAATCCACTTAAAGTCAAGCGTATTCCACCTTGCAAAGGAGTTTAGTCTCATCTTAAATTTTGTCTCATCTCAATTTTTGAAAAGATGCGAGTGGTTGCTAGGGTTGCTTAGATTAGCTTGGCTGTCCCTACAGACCCTGATTTAAATCATTTCTTTGCTTAGTGAGGAACTTAATATTTCTCAAAGTTAATATTTGAGGATATCTCATATCACATTTCATGGAACTAACCATCTCAATCAGTAACAAATGCTTTAGAATTAGTGAGGAAAGTTCTCGTTCCCACGACAGTTGGTTCTATGTTACCGAAGCAACCCGGCAAGGACTGTCACTCCAGCAGCATTGCCTAAAAATGTATGGACAATGTACTATAACAACAACAACAACGTGGTAAATATTTTGAAGTATATGGGCATATTAGGCAGAGCTGTTGTCCAAAGTGCAGAAGTAATAATTTTGGAATCAATTTTCATACATATTCTATTACAACGCACAGCAACATTTCCAAATTGAAACTCATTTGTTCACCCTTTTATGGTTGACTTCCCTAAAACAAATATTCACTGTCGATAAACAAAAAAATGTAACAGTGGAGAGGTCGTTTTTGGTCATTTGCCAAAACACAAAGCCAATGAAACTTGTTCAGTTACTTTCGCTGAACGTCTTGACGACGCATGTGCATTGTATTTTTTGCTGAAATATGCCAATTTCGATGCTTGCGAGCAAATGGACAGTTTTGGACATTGCTGTAGCTGCTTTAAGTCTTTTGTTAAGTTTTTATTTATAAACCTTTTTCTCTCTTCTGCATTCGTAAATCGTAATAATTTCAATATATATTTTTTGATGAAAATTGGTCAGTGTTTAATGACGCCAATTGCTGTCGCATCCATCAAAGTACGAGCAGGTATGTGCAATGTGAAAATGTATGCACATATGTGTTCGAGTATATGTGTCTGTGTATGTCTAAGCCAAATTTGTAACAGTGATTTTAGCCATTAACTTGTAGCGAGGGAAACTAAATGCTCATAATGCTATCAGAAAAGCAAAAACATACCTGCACGAGTATATAAACAAAAGAAAAGTTGTAAGACGTGTTGAAAATCACCGTTTACATATCAAATATGTACATATGTACACACATACATAACATTGGATCGCTTGTGTTAATTTGTTGTACTAATATGTAAGTAATTTCATTCAATATGTTTGCAAATAAAAAAAATCTGGAGTGCAATTATGTTTGAGCAGCAGCAACTTTCTCATCATTCAACAAGTTGACAATAGAAATACAAACAATTTCATATGCAATTAATGTTTGCATGTGTATGTACATCTGCTTGTACTTGCATATCTATGCTGATGTCGATAAAGATATGTTTATACCGTTCATTCCTTCAGATATCTATGTATATGCACTTATGATATACTCGAGCATAAATATTTTAAATTCATATCTAACAGCTTAAAAGTTTTAAATAATTTATATTAATAGCCATGCATATACCTTCATACGTACATGGACACACGTGCTTATAAGCATTTTCATGCCCATTGTACATTCACATACATATATTGTGCACAAGCTTATGCAAAAACATATTAAATTAGTCGATAGTTATGTAACACCCGCCCCATTGTTAATCATCTTCATCACTTTCCTTTCTGAGTAACCCATTGAATAGTATTAAACTCACAAATTATGTACATCTGATTCGAAATCGATATGAATTATTTCGCTATGCATTTTATTTACGTGCCTTTCACATTGCTTTCCTGTGAGCTGCGCATCAGCATTACACATCTACATATGCATGTATGTAAGAAATCTCTTTTTTCGTTTTTCATAATTAATTCAATTATTAATAATTTGTATAGTTAATATGAACAATTTCGTCATTTTATTATTGTCTCATAGAGGAGCGCTTCGCAGTTGATTTTACCTCACACCTGCCCATTTCCAATTTATCAAATAAGAAACGCTTTCCGTTTCAACGCTCCGTCTCATTGTGTTTGGACTAAATAAAAAAAATTGCTAAAAATGTCGCGTACAAGGTGAAATTTTTGAATAAGAAGTTACGAACAACACACTCTACTACCCAGTAAGCGGTTTTCTACGACGAAAAAAACATTTGTACAAGTGTAAGTACATATGAATATGCATATTATTGCCCAGTGGTGGACGATTGCAATACCTGCTGAAATCAGATGTGATATCAGATCTAAATAGCTCTGAAAGCATAGGCGTGAGTTTTACCTGATTTTAGAATAAGATAGCTTTAAGTTTCCCGAAAATTTCTCATGATATTTACATTTTGATTTTTTCTTACCTTTGGGAGGAAGCGCGTAAAAATATAAACGAAGGCGTATGCTTATTCCTCCAAACAATTTGAGTGCTTTCAGTTCGAAACAAAAAACTGCAAATATAAAAATACATCCAACAAAATTGGAGATTTTGCGAATCGGGGCAAACGTTGAATGACACTTCGTTTATTTATTAATTTCGAATTTGAATAGGGAGTAGCGGCGAAGAATCTTTGAGTGGTAATTAATAAATAAAAAAGTAAAATATTAAAAAGGGAAATATTACTGCATTAAATAAGGAAAAGGTTTTGAAAATAAATATCGCAAAAACCAAGGCTATGAAAGTTATTGTACATAACATTCTTCTTCTTCTTCTTAGCTTCACAATCCGTGGAGGACCATAGCTTCATCAACAATTTTTCTCCACTTTATTCTATCTATGACTACATCTCTCCAGTTGTGTACGTTCATTTGCTTAAGTTCTGATTCAACGTCATCTAACCATCGCTTTCTTGGGCGTCCTCTTTTTCTTCCTCCAATGGGTGTTAAAATAAAAGCTTTCCAAGCATTTCGCTCTTTCGGCATGCGCAGTACGGGCCCAATCCATCTAATTCGTTGGGCTTTGATAAAACGTATTACATTTTGTCTTTGAACGATTTCTTCGATTTCATTGTTGTAGCAAATGCGGTAGCTGCCATCTATTGGCAGATGGTACATAACATTGCAAACTTCAATATTACAAACGGACATGCGATAGAGCAAGTTAATTCTTTCACTTACCTCGGCAGTGTTATCGTGGCGAACGGAGGATCCAGTGCAGATATTAAAGAGCGAACAAGGAAAGCACAAACAGCGTTCAGTAAAGTAGGCCCATATGGCGCTCGCAACAGATAAGTAGAAATAGCAAACAACGGATATTAGAGGCCAGCGTAAAGTCGATGCCTGCGAAACCTGGAACTTGTTCCAAAAAGATGCGCAAGCACTTCAAAGTTTTGTAAACCGCAGTTTGCGCAAAATCCTGAACGTATTCTGGCTAAATACAATTCAAAACACCGCGCGTTGGTAAGCCACAAAGCAAAAACCGATTGGAATTGAAATCACTAAACGTAAGTGGAATTGGCTTGGGAACTCCTTACGCAGATCAAACAACGATATAATCAGAAATGCAGTTGAGTGGAACCCGCAGGGCAGCCGCCGCAGAGGAAAACCGTCAAACACATGGAGACGCATGATAGAGATAGAGATGGAGAAGGCGAATAAAGGATGGAACGAAATTGAATTACTGGTGCGAAATCGGGACCAGTGGAAACAATTTGTTGAGGCCTTATGCTTCATAAAAGAATAAAAGGATCAAATATATATAATATATAAGTAAGGAAAAGAATGTATAATAACACAAAACAAAGCGCCTCATAAGAAAATAATGAGTCAAGTTTTGTTGAAAACACCTATCATAGTTAACTTTTGACTAATGTTTAATTTTTTCAGTAAAATTTGAATTTTATTAAATATAATATTAAAAAGAAACTAAAAAAAATATTTCTCATGAGATACCATATTCGGTTTCGGCGTGTTCGGGCACACAGGTTCAGTACGGATTCGGTTCGACTTCAACATTCATTCAGAAAAATTCACAACAACCATTGGGTTTAGAAACGATTTGCAGTAATAATATTGGAAAAAATAACTTTTCACATACATTTTTATGCTTACGAACTCTTCAATATAAATATGAATAGAGCTTCAAACATTTTAATCATACTTGTTAGTGAGAAAGTTATTTTATGCATTTGAAAAAAAACGCATTATTTCAGAAATTGCACTAAAATAGCAGGCTTTTATTTTCTCTTTGGAAAGTCACTAATTATGCCGCATCTAACTAAGGTGGGTCGGATCGTTTCTTGAACTCATTGTTTGTACCGAATTTGAGTAATCTTGCTTCGTTTTAACGTTACATGAAAAGTGAGCGTAGTTATTGACCGGATGTGCCCATTTTTGATGACATAAAGGGTGCGCCAAGTTTTATTGCGATACGCTAATTTGGGCGGCCGCCGTAGCTGAATGCGTTTGTGATGACTACCATTCGGAATTCAGAGAGAACGTAGGTTCGAATCTCGGTGAAACACCAAAATGAAGAAAACAAATTTTCTAATAGCGGTTGCCCCTCGGCAGGCAATGGCAAGCCTTCGAGTGAATTTCTGCCATAAAAAAGTTTCTCATAAGAAATATCTGCCGTTTGGAGTCGGCTTGAAACTGTAGGCCCCCCTATTTGTGGAACAACATAAAGACGCACGCCACAAATAGGAAGACGAGCTCGGCCAAACTCCCGACCTGTCGTACGGATACAGAGGGTTAAATTGAGTCCTCACCATTCAGAGCATTTTTTTACCTATATGCGAATTATCGATACCGATAACTAGGACTGGACAGCTGAGAATGGCAAACTGTGTTGACATTTCTGCTAAGTAAGGTTTGGAACGACATCATGAATCGTTTAATGCCTGAACAACGCTTCCAAATTGTGTAATTTTACTTTGAAAACAAAAAAAAAACAATCTGCATTTCGAATTTGACTGTGCCATACGGAGAAGACCAAAGCAACGTTTATCGGTGGTACAAAATGTTCTCAGAAGACCGAGAAGATGTGAACGACTAAAAACGTGACGGACGCCCGAGCATTTCAACAACAGACGAAAAAATTGATGAAGTGAAGAAAATTGTATTTGCCAACCGTCGAATCACCGTTAGAGAAGTTGCTGAGGTCCTAGACATATCGATTGGCTCGTGCCATTCGATTTTTTTCAATGATTAAGGCATGAGACGGGTCGCCGCAAAATTCGTACCAAAACTGCTCAATTTCGACCAAAAGCAGCATCGCATGAAATTGCTAATGAGATGTAGGACTCTATCCGCGACGCCCCAAATTTGCTCCAGAGGGTCATGGTCGTGGGTTTATGGTTATGATGTGGAAAACAAAGCTCAATCATCTCAATAGAAGCTGCCGCACGAACCAAGACCGAAAAAAGCGCGCCAAATTCGGTCGAATCTAAAAGTTTTGCTTACCGTTTTCTTCGATTGCAGGGGCGCTGTGCATCATGAGTTCTTATCACAGGATAAAACGATTAATAAGGAATATAACCTGCAAGTTATGCGCAATTTGCGCGAAGCAATCCGCAAGAAACGCCTGGATTTGTGGAAGAACAAAAATTGGCTCTTGCATCACGATAACGCCCCTGCTCACACGTTGTTGCTTGTGCGCGACTTTTTGGCCACAGCCACCGTATTCCCCAGATCTGGCCCTCTATGACATTTTCTTGTTCCCAAAAGTGAAGAGGCTCATGAAAGGACGACGCTACGCTACGATTGACGAGATAAAGACGGCACCGAAGGAGGAGCTGACGAAGATAAATGAACTGATTTTTTGAAGTGCTTCGAAGATTGGAAAAAACGTTGGCCCAAGTGCATAATATCTCAAGGGGATTTCGTTGAAAGGGGCAAAATAGATATTAATGAATAAATAAATAATTTTTGAAAAAACACAAAATTCGCGATACTTTTTGAACACACCTCGTATAAGTTAATGGAGAGAAATTAAGAATGATGAGACCTGACATGCATCATATTCTTAGGTACGTAGGTAGGTTTGACAGTCGCATCGCACATAGAGACAGCGATGCCACTTAGACCACGAAATGGATCCGTTGAGAGCCGCAGGGGCTGGGCTACATTTACCTTTCCATATTGAGCTTTTCACCAAGCGTAAAAGGTTGTTGATACCTATATTCATTAATTGATTCATTGATTATCTATATTCATTAAGAAGTACGATCTTAAATTTTTCCTGCTTCTGGCTAGAGCCGGGCGTGTGCAAAAAAGATGTTGAATTTTTTCCAACTCCTCCTCATTCTAGCAGCTATGGCAGAAATCATGCATGTAAACGCCTAATTTCCTTGCATGATTTCCTATGAGACAATGTCCTATGAGAGCCCTTACTAAGGTCTTAATTTGAAGTCTACTCAATTGATTTACAGAACTGATTAGTATGTCCTTAATAAGAAGCTTACAAGTTGCGAGAGGTACCCCCATAAAATTAATTATGTTTGGCGCATAGGTACCTTCTCTTGCAAGTTGGCATCATAGTCTTATTATCCCCAAATATTCTTACTTGAAAGGCTCTGGAACTAAATTTTTGATTCTATGGACTGTAGGAGTAACTACAAAGGATAAATACACTACTATTTTAATTCTGTATATTGAATGTGGTTGTGATTAAACTATTACCATCTCTCTGCCTATCTAATTTCTACTATACCTCATTTTGTATATTCCTGACTATTTTCATATTTTTTCCTAAGTTTATTTTAATTTCAGTTATATTTCATTTACGATTAAAATTAAATAATATCATTTTCTAAATTGTTAGTTTTGAGTTTGCAGTGTATAAAAATAATGGATTTCAAATTTTCTAACTTTCAACAGCGATTTATTATAAAAGGCTTAAAAGACTCATTTCTTAATTAAATTTAGTGGGCTCGTTTCTTGCAAAAACATTATTCCTTAGGGGCCCAACACAAATGAAGTCTCAGTTTATTTATTTATTTACAGTAACTAGAATTTTTGCCAGAATTCATTTCTAGAATCTAGAAGCAAAAGCATTGACTTTAACGGCACAAATTTCACCGGAGTTGTATTGTGTGCGGTAAGATCAGGAAACATAAATTTGTACGTAATTTTAAGCCTCCTAATTGCCAAGTCAAACGACAATGTTGGAGACTTTTCCCGTGTGCGCAAAAATAATTTTAGTGGCAGTGATTTTATTCGTTGCCCGTCGCAGCCAAGTATTTTTAAAAGGACGCGTTAGCTCCCAGCTGTCGTACCTTTACCATGCGATTTCTCAATTCGTGAAGACTCTAACGTCCCTGAGGCGTCTGTGGTGATGAAGTCTGCATTCGATGCGTAGACCCAAACTGAGAAAGTCTGCCTTAAAAAAGCACGACCACGTTTACACTAAAATAAATAAGCAAATACTC
Organism: Anastrepha ludens; assembly: GCF_028408465.1. Classification (NCBI taxonomy): domain Eukaryota; kingdom Metazoa; phylum Arthropoda; class Insecta; order Diptera; family Tephritidae; genus Anastrepha; species Anastrepha ludens. Next base: position 59,972,551 of record NC_071500.1, on the reverse strand, counting down.
CACGAACGCTATGGCCAACATCCTCAACAACCTTAGTTTTCTAGTGTTCATCGACCCATGTCACAAGAAAGAAAGTGTCGTGCTTTAATGTTTTGGGTATTTCGCGTTTTTCATTTTTCAACTAAAGCGGGCCACAGATTTTTGTTTTTTTTTTACTCTTTTATTTTAAAACTTCCTTTCACTTTCTAGAACTTATAAAAACGCCTAAAATAAAAAACAATTCTACTGAAACATTGTTAAAATATGGATAAACTAAGTTTAATTAAGAAAATTATTGGAAAATAATCTGGTTATCAGATTTCATCTTCGATAATGAATGTAGGACAGGTTAGTTTTCGATTAGAGAAAATCGTCGAGTGACTGAAAGAGATTTAGTGTAAGCAATATTTTGACCGAAATATTGGGCTTCAGAAAACTGTGCGCACAATGGGTGCCGTATTCGCTTACAATGGTACAAAAACACATTTGAATGCGACTTTCTCCGCAGCATTTAGAGCGTTTTCGAAGGAATAAAGTAGATTTTGCGCGTCGATTCATCACTATGGATGAGGCTTAGATATATTATCGTGACCTTGAACCAAAATAAAATGCTAAAGAGTGTGAACCTGGTTGTTCGGCTCCGAAACCAGTTCGTATCCAGAAATCGGCCAAGAAGGTGTTAGCATCAGTTTTTGGAATGCGAAAGGAATTTTTTTGTGCCCATTTAAATCAATGATTTAAAGTTCGAATTGTTAAAGCATTCACCAGATTTGGCCCCTAGAGACCTTTGCTTAGCTCTGAGTGTGTGGTAGGATCATTGAGAGGTGCGTTGGTTGGATGCGCTGTCCTCGTGGAAGAAAACTTTTTCTTGGCGAAATTATGTAGCTTTTCGTTACAATAGGCGTCGTATCTATCTAACATCTCTGAATATTATACGCCGATTGTTTTCACCCTGTTTAAGGCATGTGAGTGACACTTATGACAGATCAGCCGAAGAAGTAAGTAGTTGTTTTTTTTATTTTATAGCCATTGTAATAGCGCGCTACCCTCAAGTGGCCTTCTGAAGCCAGGATAACCCTGTTTATTTCCATCACCTCTCGCCGTGGGACTACCGTCATTTATTACATCGCGGAGAGGGAATGTGATTAGCCGTCGCTGCTGTGCCTCAGTCTTTCCAAACGCCTCATCTCTTTCATAGTCCCGGCTGCATTCCACTTTTATTTCGAGCGCAGCATTAGTTGCACGAATGATTCCGGCGAAGGAGGTTCTCCAAAGGCTCTATGGAGTTTTTCATTTACAGAACCTGTGTAAGTATGCCACGTCCACTCAAGAACTGGGTCAGGTAAATTCCACTTCGCCAAGTCGCCTCATTGTGCATGGAATGCATTTGTGCGCCAACGCGTTTTTGTAGAGTTACCTCCCTTGTTTGCCACTCATCGATGCAGATTTCTTGTAACGCCGCACGGGAAGACGAGCTTATAGGCCTCTGTGTTGTCGCTATTTGGGCAGCTTCCATTGCTGGTATGTCTAGTGGGCACATGCCAGATATTACTACGGTGCATCTTCGGACACCGTTTCAATTGTACTTATTTTTTTTTTGTTCGTAAAACGGCGACTGTAAATGGGCGACTGTAAAAAAGGAGGTTTCAAAACGTACATATTTTCAATGAAAATGCTTTGCCATTTCGTAAAGTAATTGTTTGCAACTTTTACTTGGATACTTAAATACTATACGTCGTCGCATTATTCAATTACTTAAAAATGTGTAGTTTTTTTATTAGTAACGGTTACGTATGCAAGTTTTTTCTTTGGCAAGTTTGGTGAAGGCTTGTTTGAAATAAACAATTTTTATTTAGAGGCAAAGCTACTATCAGCGCAAACAGAACAGGAAAATGAGGCGCGAGAAATTTTTAACTACATATCATACATATTATATATTCATGCATGTGTACATATGTAGATGTAAACGTCCGCGACGAAGAAATTTATATTGAGTGTGAATGATATATAGATATCTAAGTATGTAGATACAGTAGCAAAAGAAGAAAACATAGTTCCTGTGGTAGAGAAAGAGAGAAACCACGAAAACCTGCTAAGGCAAACAGCCAAATCATTAAGTTGGTACTGCTACCAACGACAAGCAGCTGTTGGACATAAGAACTGTCTCCACCAAATCACAGTTGAATGCTTAAGAAATCGTAAAAGATATTTTAACCGCCAGTCTAAGGTGAGCTCTCGACTTGTTCGGTTCGTGTATAATAAACAAACGCTTCGTTTCTGGTCATTTTGATCGTTTCCGTCGTTCCTTACGCGTATTCGAAATGACTGAAATTTAAGCCATTAGCCATTAACCCACCTTGACTCAAAAGAGAAACGCTAAACATACAAATATAGAAAGAGCTATATACATATGGTATATGTTGTGATCGATAGTGGAAAGTGAATTCAAATTTTTTTTATGCTAATGTGCACATTTTGTATTAATTCATATTAAACCATTTTGAGATTAAATCGTGGAGTTGATTGTGCATTTTCTTGGAACTATCTGCTGTACAAAAACAAAAAAAGAAAACATATCATACCCAAAATGGCTTACCGGTGCTTTTGGAGAAGTATTACCAATGTAAGTGACCTCATTCAAAAACGAACAGGGAGAAAATGGATGATTCTCTGTTCGATGCAACTTGGTGTTGTATTGGTGCATGGCTGCTTACATATTATGGCTATAAGCATCTTGTGTTCTTCTGCTGTTCTTGGTCTCTTCCAGTGTCAAACCAGTATCAGCTTGGAAAATATTATTCGCTTAATGTTTTATTTATGTATTGTACTTATAGATATGTCAATTTCTAGTATGTATGTATTCTTGCATACATATTCAGGAAACTATATGGTGTGTTCGCCTTGAAAATACACAAAACAAAATTCTGTGAAAAATATGAGTCTAGGTAATATCCAGGTTTACGTGCGTGAATATTTGAAATTTTTATAGAGTTGCATGGGAGAAGTGTATATGAAAACTTACTTGTATAGATACATAATTTAAAAGTCATATTTTATACACACGTGCTCATACATACATGTATACAGCGATGTATGGGCGAGTGTATGCTTTTAAGACTTTCCTTGAATGCAGACAAAGTTCATTATAGCGGTTTTTTAATTACTGCGACAACGTGCACATTTAACTTTTCCATCAAGTTTCTGAACAATTCGCGGTTTGCACATAGAGAAATAAATCAAGACACAGCTATAGAAAATAAGTGGTTTTCCACTTTGTCACACTACAAAAGGAGCTAACAATTATAGCAAAAATGATATGTACTCTGAAATCTCACTATAAATACTCTACTTTTAAAATTGTAAAGTATTGGCTGTAATGTCATAGCTTATGCGGACGTGGTTGCATTAACAACATCAGCAAAACATCGCCAAATTCTGAACGAACCGTTACATCGTGCATAGCAGAGAGAGTGGACTGATAAAAAAACAGAAATGGTGCCTTCAAGGTCCCTCACAAAATGGCGTGAGACTTACCGAAACATCGCAGGCAGCCCTAGAAAAGTGGTCACTTCCTTGTGTGCATTCAAAATGGCTATATGTAAAAGATGGGGCTTTAAACACCGCGTAGTACACTGGCTATCCCGTACTATGGCGTCAGTGTTTAGTGGTCAAAATTGGAAAATAAGGTATTCAAGAGCAAAATGAAAGGTTACAAAGGGCAGCACCACCTTTTATATCAAATCAGAAAATTTGTTTTTTAATTTTGAACGGATTTTTTTTAAGTTAAGTTTGAATTTTACAAAGGGAAATGCACAAAAATTAAAATTTGTGTAATTAGCTGAGGTACAAAAAATCCATTTCTCTACATATTTGCTGAAAGGAGCTTTCTTTTCTGTGTAATAATACTTCTTGGTTCCGAGAAAAGCCAGGGGCGGGCACCCCTTTATTAAATATTTTTCATTCATTGCAAAAACAAAATAAGAAAATACTAAAAATTACTGAAAATCTAAAAATGTACATGACTTACTTTGACATGATGGAAAAAATTTATGATGAATGATAGTTATGGCGTTGCCATACTGTAAAAAATATCTATGCCAAGTAACAAACCCGAAAAAGGCACAGGTACTTGCGTATACAGGTATCGAGGAATTACTACCCCTTCCAAGGTTCCTGAGACTCTATTACATCTCCGTCTCATTGATATCTATAACAAATTATGGGCTAATTGCAACGCAATTAGACTGAATGCATGCATGTCTACTCTGGAATATTTTTTCAGATTTGGGCACTCAAAAATCTCGTAACTCTTCCGTGAACACATAGGGAGCTAGATTACAATGCTCCACAATTCTGTTTTGTTCCTCACGAATCACAGAAAGATGTTAGTGGTATAACGTTAAGACCTTGACCCAGGCAGTGGCTATCTTCATTTACAGCCCAAGACAAAATTATAGTGTTAAAAGTGGCATCCATTCGGAAGTGCTGCAATTGAATCTAAGCTTACGGGGATTCGACAACTGCAGCGTTTTTCAGGCTGAGTTAATAGCTATAAAAGAGTATGCATTATGGGTGAGGTACGCGTCCGATGCAGGGAAACCGATCACTATCTGCTCCAATAGTTAAGCTGTCATAAAATCTCTTCAGTGCTTGGATCAGGTTGGTCTACATCACACAGGGCAAAAGTGGATGGACACGGAGCCCACTTGTAAGATAACGAGACAGGCCTGGCCAAGAAATAATGAGCACAGAACCAGGCCTCTCATCAATCTAGACCGGCCTTCCATTAATAAAGTGAACACATAGGAAACGTATGTGTGTTTTCCTCTAATGACACGCTCTCACCTGAACGCGACATAGCTTCATACTTCTTTGGATGTCTTAGACTTTGAATCCGCATCCATTCGCAATATCTCATAATTTATTAGGGAGAAGTGGTTTCACCACATAGGGAATTACCAGAGAACTTGAGCCCAAGCTAGTGGTACCACAAAGGGCCTACAGCCTCATGGAGAGTGACAGTAACCCAAACTAACCTAGATGGGCTAAGTCGGTGTAGTTTCTGTTTTGTTAAAGTGTTGGTAAATTAGCCTACCAGATACACATAAGATGTGAGCGAAATCGGTTCGGGACATGAAATCAACCTCGATATACGAAAACAAAAAATTAGAATTATTATTTAAATAAATATTTCAACCTTATTATACATATGTATGAATGCACATTAGGAGGGTAATTTTTTTTCGGCCTTCCCAGCAGATTCGCATTCTACATAAAGTTATAAGGAAAAAAAGTCAACTGGAGTATAGCACTAAAGTCGATTTCAAGCCCCACAAATTAAAAAAGCAATTTTTAATTGAATTTTCAACATCGTATGCAAAAACAGAATTTGGCTTGTAGAGAATTGCGAATATTGTAAAAAGATGAAGTATTTTAATTATGTGAGAAGAAATTAAAATTTAAAATTTGGGTCGTTCGAAATTAATCTTAGAGCTATGAATTAATGGACTTTTTCCTACACTATGAAACCATGTCGAAAAAAAATAGGCCCAGACAAATTTAAACGCTTTAATGTCTTCAATGCATATCTGCAGGTACTTTTTTTAAACAAACGCAACCTTAATTTTATATGATCTAGCAATGTCAAATGGTAAAGTTCATGAACTAGTAACTTTTGGAAATTACAAAACGATATAATAAAACTGCCCCACCAATTTTTCGGCCATTAGATAGACAACAACACAACGGGGGCCCTACAAAAGTTGTACGATCTATTAAAAAACAAAATTTCCAAATAGTGCAAAGTGCATATATCTGCTTAGATACACAAATTCCATTTCATTGCTAAATGCAGTTTGACCAAAAGACTGAGTCCGTTGTCTAAGGAATTCCCACATTTAAGTCAATGATTTCTTCGTACGATTTTTTATATTATTATTAGAGAAATCATGCACTTTCTCAATGTGTTTTGAGTAGAATTCTTTCTATGAACGATCTACTATTATCGTTTTTTTACCCGATTGAAATCGCCTGTAAAGAGGGTTGTGTAAACAATCAGCACCATATGCTGTTTGAAGCATTTAACCCATTTCGGTAAAATGTTGGTCAAGTTGCAGTTCTTTATTTGAATCTAATTTTCCTACCGCAGTAAAAAACAAGTTATTTACATCATAACTTACCTTACCTATTTCACGGTACTAGTATATCGAACTATATTCGCTGAACTAGTAGATATATCGAATAAAAAAATCTCCAAAAGATGGCGTCATAAGTTATTTTTATTTATAAAAAGTTCAGTTTATTAGAATAGGGGGGCAAATGAAATATCATAAAGTTTTAATTCCCATCAATATTAGCCGATTGCACAAACTTCTTAGTTAGCCTTCGCAATTCAGTATCCAATTATATAGTTCTTCATTACAATTTTCAATTAAATATGCAAACACTTGAAAATATTTGTCTTCATGACAACATCTTCGGATGAATATATATGTAATACAATCGCACCTGTACCTACTTACATACATACATTAATCGTCTGTGTTTTAAATACACATATTTATATACATACATATGTACGCAAACATTTATCCGTCAGATATTTATTCGAACCATTCGCTTCGATTGAATATTATCAAAGACGAAAGTGCAAAAGTAGGTTAAGTATATTCATGGAGAAAGAACAATGGGAACCGGCATACAGAATAAAAATTTTACATGCCTATATTCATACACACACACACAATCATACTCTGCGTATATAGTATAAATTTAAAGCAAATACAAATGTTTAAACGCACATACATATAGGCGTGAAGCCCAGCCCATTATCATTGTGAAAAAAGCATAATTTTAGGTCAAACACTTCTCGTCGCATAAACGTTTGAAGAGATTTCAGTGAAGTTGGTGTCAAATGGCAGTAATTACTGGCGTAATGCCAATGTCAGGCAGATTGCATTTGGGAACTTTCGTTTTGATGCTACAAACACTCTCAGTTAGTGAATTTGTTAGGAAAAAGTGGCGGAAAATTAGGATTGGCTTCTTCGTTCGTCATCACATCATAATAAGACTTCACCATCAATCTTAGATGTTGAATGCAATATACACGAATGTACGTAACGACATGTATATGTATATACGAGTATGTTTGAATGCGGCTTTCTATGAAAATTATGTGCGAAGTGAAATTCCCGCTAAGACTTTTGCAAAAGTAACTGGTTACTGGTTGGAGAATTCCCACGGTCGTGTCAACCGTAACTGAAAAAATTGAAATATCTGATCGGTCGGTTTGCTAACGGTAATATGGGCATATGGTATATGGTTTACTGTCAAAACCTTGTGTAAACCGGACTAAGTAGCGATTACTGCCGAATTAACTCAATTCGAGGTAATACTATGTTAGGTTAGGGGTAATACTGGTCCACGCTTAATTTCCAGCAAGTGCTTTCCCATGTGCGATTAATGTGGCGATGTTAATGGTAACATTTTTGTGTGGTAAATTATTTTAATATTATGTGCATTTTATCGGCAAGTAAAGAAGTTTGAAGCCGAATTAGACGAATGGGTGGGACTGAAACACCAAGTGATAGAAAAAGTTTTCGCCTAAATTTTTATATATACGTGGGCATGGACGAATGGATGAACAAATTCCTCCCGTTATTCTGAAAATTTGTATATACACATACTCGTATACATACAAGTATATATCGTCCCCTTAGTATTAAAATAGCCTATAAATTTTTTGATGTTTTGAGAAAATGAATTTCAAACTTTTTGTCGAAAGTAGCTCTCACTCAAATCTCGTTATGTTTGTAAATATTTATTATTTTTTGACTGACGTTTTCACCCACTTTGTGGAACTAGAATTTGACAAAATTTTGACCACATATAAAATCGACGATGGAGAATCCAAAAATTCAATAAAAAAATAATAGCCTATGAGCACATAGGCTATTGTAATACTAAGGGGACGATATGATTGGCGCGTAGATCTCTTCTTAGATACGAAGTGTGCGTATTGATGTGTTTTGCAAATGGAGGTACCTATAGTTTAATTCCGCCCTGAACAGCAGATGGCGTTTCAATAAGAGCTTTTCAATGGCAGAAATATACTCGAAGGATGCCATTGCCCGGAGAGGCGTGATTGCTATAGAAAATACCCTTTCTATTATTTGTTCTTTCATGCCATATCTATCCCGACTCCACTGCATTTTTATAAGCAACAGGAATAGGGACAAAGAATTTGTTAACTTTTAGGCCTTTTATGATGCCATTCAAGATTTTACTACAGGTTACAAGTATTAGCATATATATTTATACTAGGTTGTTCAATAAACTTTGCAGTTCAATAACAAAGACACAATTTTATGGTTTGAAATAGACTTTATGAACATCAATACACTTGTTACAACGAGATTCCAATTTATGAATTCCATTCCTGAAGTGAGAATTTGTAAGAACTGCAAAATACGTTTCCACAACTATTATGAAAAACGCTTTCCCACGCATGATTTTTTTTAGGTCTGGTAACAGATGGAAGTCGTTAGGAACTAAGTCTGGTGAATAAAAGGGTTGCCGCAGCAATTCGAATTTCAATTCATGTGTTTTAGCCATTGCCAAAATGCTCTTGTTACGCGATGCATTGTCCTAGTGGAAAATATTTTTTTCTTTTGCAAACCGGATCTTTTTTCGCGAATTTTTTCCTTTAGCTGGTCTAAAAGGTTACAATAATATTTAGAGTTTATTGTTTTACCTGTTGATACCAACACCTTCTTGGCCGATTTTTGAATACGAACTCCTATCGGAGCCGAACAAAAAGGGTCACATCACACTTTAACTTCTTATTTTGATTTAGGGTCACGATAATATACCCAAGCCTCGTCCATAGTGTTGAATCCACGCACAAAATCCACTTTATTCTTTCGAAAACGCTCTAAATGCTGCTAAGAAAGACGCATTCGAATGTCATTGTAAGCGAATGCGGCACCCATTGTGTACACAGTTTTCTGAAGCCCAATATTTCCGTCAAAACATTCCTTACACTGCCCAATGAGATGTCGACAGCTTCTACTAAGCCTCTATCAGTTACCCGTCGATTTTGCAATACGATATTCTGAATTTTTTCTACGATTTCTGGTGTTGTTAGTCTTTTTGGATGTCCTTGATGTGGATCGTTTTCAAGGATTGTACGACGTTTCAATTCCCATCCATCCCATTCCATCTTTCTACTGTACTAATCGATGACGAAAAGTCCTGATACACATTCAACATTCCTTCACAAATTTCCTATAAAATTTACGATACTTTATTTTTTCCATTGTAGAAAATACTGTGACACGTCGATACTAAATCGCTTGTAAACAAAGAATGAATTGACAGATTATAATGAAACTTCACATACATACGTTCATATGAAGTGTGTACTAACATGACATAGGCTAGTGGCAACACGCTTCCTTATCGAACCGTAAAACTTATTGAATAACTTAGTATATATACAAGATGGCCCAAAATTAGTTATCAAATTTTGTTTTTGAATAGCTGTTTTAATAAATAAATAATTGATTTTGAGCAAAGGAAACTTTTATTTTAATCTTTATGCGCTCCATTGCTTATCTGTTTGTATACTTCTGCTGTTCAGTTCACAAGTGTTGAATATTGTTGGCGTACAACGCCATTTGCAAAAATTATAAATCTTCCAATTTTTGGCATTCGTCTTGATGTAGGTATTTCCTCAAGTTTGGTTTTACACCACCTCCGAACAGCAGATGGTTATTATGAGGACAGAAATATGCTCAGTGGTTTGCCTTTGCCTGCCTGCATACACACGTACATATGTACAATAAAACATGCAAAGTGTTAGTGGCGGTATTTTAATATTTCATATCTTGGGTTTTCAAGATATTCTAAAGTGCTTTTGTTGTCATTTTCGGTTCAATCATTTCGAAGTCTAAATAACTCAAACCGGTATTGTAATAAATATTAAGTTTAAAAGGAGAGGAGACTTTAAGAAACAGAAATCACTGACAGCAATACTTGAATGCAAAAAGGTTTATATTGTTGGCAGACAAATTGCACGAATATATTTCAGAAGGTAAGGCAACGAAGCCAACGAAATAGCTGGAGACATCGCTCAATAAGTAATTTGAACAGTAATTTATGCCCTTTTCGTTGTAAATATAAAGTTATTCTGCATTCTGCTGAATTCGCTTACTAAAGCATGTATCGTGTGAAAAGTTTGATTGATGACAGTGAATTATAATGCTTATTGTGCTTTATCTGCGAGGAGGCTAAAAATAGTTCGGTTCGTTTATTACAAGGAAAAACAGCCTAAATAGTTGTATTTCATGGTAGCGTCGCCACTGTTTTTAAATAATTCGCATTATTTCCATTTTAAAGCCGGTAGACCCACTTGGAAAAACACCACTCAAAATTGGCAATTTTTGGTTTGAAACTTTTATATAAATTATCTTTTTATTATTGTAAATGGCCTTGCTTTCAAAATATATCTTTTGGAAAAATTAGAAATCACAAAATGTGTTCGATTTCTTAAGAATGTGAACCAAAAGTAACGGCGTGGTTCATCTTTTTTTTGGTTTCTTACTAAGTTTTCGAAATTTCGCCGTAAGCAGACTAACAGTATATCATTTAGTTATATCTGCTGCACTTTGGATGAAGTACATGTTATTCCACAAACGATGAAATACAGTAACAATTTATTCTCTGATGAAATAAATTGACTTCACTAATTTTGCCGCGACCTCTGCTGCTTGGCTTTAATGGATCGGATTGCTGCTATTGGACTCCAAAGAAGAACCAATATCCATTATAAGTAACAATTTTTTTTAGCAAACCGAAAACATGTCATCTGAAGTGCCTTTCCAACAACAAAATAAGTAACGTATCTTGCACTTATCATAACTTACTCAAATGCCATTTGACCTTACCAAATCAATATCAAAACACTAATCGCCATTTTAATTTTTTGCATATGACATTTTACTTGTGAAAGGTAGCACTGAAAAGTAAGGTATTGATGTACGGCGATTGGTGTGTGACTACCGTTCGGAAGAATGTAAGTTCGAATCTCCATTCATGAAACAACAGATGAGAGATAACTGGCAAACCCCCTCATAAAAAACCATCTGCTGTTCGAAGTTGGCTTAAAACTGTAGGTCTCCCCATTTGTGGAACAACATCAAGATGCACACCACATATAGGAGGCGGAGCTCGGCCAAACACCCAAAAAGGGTGTACGGGCCAAATATATATTTATATACTATATATTAATGTACTCAAGAAAGTCCGTCGTTCGTAAAATGAGGAAAATACAGCAGGCTACATGTCGAAATTGAATTGCAAATTTTAACTATTCCAAAATTCTTTAATTGATTTTCATTTCATTTTATTCATCAGTAGTACAGAGTAAGACTTAGGCCTTTTAATATAATAGTACTTCAAAATTAGGGTGTCCGTTATTTACCAATTTGATTATTTTTCTTGCGAGTTTTCCGTCTAAGAAAAATTATCAGATCAAAATCAGCTCTTAATATTCAGAATAAACCTTGCCCCAAACACGATGTATTTCCCATTTACATAACATGGGATTTTGCTACTTTTTGGAATAAACTTTTTTTTCTCTAGTATGCCAATTTACAAAATGAGCTTAAATTACTAATAATTAATTGTAATTATTAAATAAATTTGCAAAAAGAGTCTAGAAATTTATAAAATTCATTCTTTGAAACCGAAAAGTCAAGCGGAATAGAACTCGAGATCTCATTGAATTCTCTTAAAGCGCGCGCAATAGGAGCATTACGCGCATAATTCGTGCTAAGAAATTTAAGATGAAATGGATAAGTATTGCGTAACGATCTAGTAGGAATATGAAAGTAAATGCAACGTAATAGGGATGAATAGTCCACTTCTCCTTTAATTATACTAAAAACAAAAGACAGTGAGAGTATAGACCTTCTACTCTCTAGAGACTTTAAGTTAATTAAAATCAAACGGGAATGATAGGCCCTATCCCTGCCTATTTGAGAATTTTAACGACCTGAGAGCATATTTAAGGAACACCTTCTGTACACGTTCAATTCTCTCAATAGAAAATTGGTGGCAAGGCCTCCAGATAAGAGTTGCATATTTTGTAATTTGTGAGTGTAAGGGTCAGAGAACATCGAGCTATTACGCCGTATAAAACCTAAGACTGAGTAAGAAGTGGACATAATGTGACCGTTGAAAGAAAAATGTGAGTCAAATATCACCCCTATATCTTTGAATTCATGAACAGATTGAAGTAAAGTATTATCAATGCAGTAAGATGACTGGAAAACCTTTTGACTTTTAGCGAAGGTGACATGAAAACATTTCTTAATATTTAGAGAGAAGCCAGAGTTACTGCACCAGCGAACGAGCGCATTAGTTTCCGTTTGCAACATAGGAACATCCTCATTTTTTCGAATAGCCGAAAATATTTTCAAATCATTGGCATACAAAAGAAAGTTGGCAAATGAAAAAACAGGTACAAATATCATTAATAAATTTGCTTTAGTATTTACTGAAATATTGTATTTCTTGCCTGTTTGAAAATTACTGTTATATGGAAGGAAGGTGGAATAGAAATATTGATAGGGCTAAATTGATCATACACGAGAAATTAAAAACAAAACTAAAAATGCATTGCATATCTAGTTATCGTGGTTCATATAACATATTTTACACTATTTTAAGCAAATAAGTATCTTGCAATAACCATAGTTGGAGAAGCGCTACCAAGTATTTTTGCTTCATAATGGAGAGACAAGTTTTTATTATCACTTACCTGCTTTCAAAGCGAATTCATTATTGATTATTGATACAAGAGTGTACCCTGGAAGTGTATGTTTATACTCGCTTATTTTTAAATAAAATGTTTTGTCCTTATGTCCATATTAAGTAGATCCATAATGGGTTTGCTCCGTGTCAATTTTCACCTTTAATAAATTACCAACAGCTCTTAATGTATTTAATTGCAAAATAAACACTGACATGAGCACGTACTATGTGAGCAGGTATACGTTAACTTACACATAGATACCTGTATTGTATGTATATGTAGACCAAGAAATAGAAAGATCTGCAATCGCCTGTAGCTAACACCGTCTAAATCTATATCATTGTTGTTTCTAGTATTTATTTGTAACTGAACAGTAGCAGTGAGCATTTAATTTTGATTGGCAATACAATTTTTACTTCCACTTGACCATATATGGGCCATCGACCTCAATCTAACGGTATTTTACATTTTCTATATGCATTGTACGAGTATCTTTGGTGCGTATGGTCGGTCGTTGGTAGCTTTCACACGTGTATACGAACGTAAACATATTGACTTACTCATACATACAAGTGGACTTAAAGTCTCCGCTGCTTTCAATCCCGAAATTTGTGCAGTATTGATCAATAGACAAGCAATTTTTATTAAAAGTTACCATTTGCGCTCTGCTGTTATAACAGTGCCATAACAGAATGACTGAATAGAAACATATGGTATATACGAGGGAGGTGCAGCAAATTTTGGGAATGCTCGTGAATTTAAATAAATAAGAAGCCACTTTTAATTTTCGATACATTCTCGTTTGTGTATAATACATTTCTTTGATTGTAAATAAAGTTATACCAAAATTTAATTAGGCTTTCAAAAAACACACAAACAGCCAACTTACCTTCGCCAAAATCATTATTTGTTTTCTTCGAAGCTATTTTTCAGTTGTTGAATCAAATATTAATCTTAGTAGGCTTACTCTAGACTCTGACTCGTAGTATTCTTCCGTAATATTAAATCTAATATACTAATCGCATGCCTTTTGATTACGAAATAGTAGCCAACAGCTTTCCAGCCGATTGTGGCAACTTGAACTTTTGAAGTGCTAATGCACCGATTTTGTGCCGCTGAGTAAACTCCTGCTTTGAAACATTTTAACACATACACATATTCGCAAAATTAATCATCCCATTTTAGTTTTTAATAAATTTTTTACTAAATAAAAAAAAAACTATTATGTGTGACGGAAATCTTTATTTTGACCTTTACACATTCCTTTGCTTGGCTGTCTGTATGCAGCAGCTGTCTAGTTCACAAGTGTCAGTGACGTTCAACGCCATTTGCAAAAATTAGAAATCTTCCGATAGGATGATTATAGTGAATTACCATAATATCGTCTCCAGTAAAAATCCGACTTAGTCTGCTATAAAGATTCAAAGATTTGTATATCACCAGTCGATGTGGTGTTGCTTCTGCAGCGGTGTGAGCATTCTCGATGCTTAACGCTGATTTTATCTCTCTATACTTATAAGTGGCGGCCGCCGTAGCCGAATGGGTTGGTGCGTGATTACCATTCGGAATTCACCGAGAGGTCGTTGGTTCGAATCTCGGTGAAAGCAAAATTAATAAAAACATTTTTCTAATAGCGGTCGCCCCTCGGCAGGCAATGGCAAACCTCCGAGTGTATTTCTGCCATGAAAAAGCTCCTCATAAAAATATCTGCCGTTCGGAGTCGGCTTGAAACTGTAGGTCCCTCCATTTGTGGAACAACATCAAGACGCACACCACAAATAGGAGGAGGAGCTCGGCCAAACACCTAACAGAAGTGTACGCGCCAATTATTTATTTATTTATTTTTTTATACTTATAAGTGCATATATATACATATATTTGGCGCGTACACCCTTTTTGGGTGTTTGGCCGAGCTTCTCCTCCTATGTGCAGCATGCGTCTCGATGTTGTTCCATAAATGGAGGGATCTAGAGTTTCAAGTCGACTTCGAACGGCAGATATTTTTTTGTTTTTATGAGAAGCTTCTTCTTTGCAGAAATGTACTCGGAAGAAATGCAAACATTGCCTGTCGAGCGGTGACCACTATTAGAAATGTTTTTTTATAATTTTGGTGTTTCACCGAGATTCGAACCTACGTTCTTTCTGAATTCCGAATGGTAGTCACATTTCAAACCATTCGGCTACGGCAGCCGCCAAGTACATTGCTTGAATAAAATATGTCATTTAAACAATTTTTTTCCTTGAAAATAGCCCCCATAAACAGATTACAAGTCTTACATAATAAGCCGCAGTGGATTCATCAATTACATCTACTAAGTTTGTCTTTCGATTGACTTGTTTATTCAGCAATTTCTTAATGACTGATGCTGGTTCGACTGAAATTTAGTATTCAAGACTTACTAAAAATATAGAACTTGGCAAAAGCTTTAGTGGTAGAGAATAATACGATGCATTTGTTTTGAAACTTACTATTTAACTAAAATTAACTGTTGCAAATATAAACATTTGTATAAGATATTCTTAATAATAATAACTGATATCAGTAAAAATTAGTATAAAAAAATGCCTAATTATGTTGAATGTGTTAGATAGGCAAGTTATTGTTATATGAAGGACAAGTATATTTGTGGATGCGCCTTTATCGGTGCCTCCTCCTGATGGGAACAATTTGTAAACACCATTTGCTAGATAAATAAAATTGATTGAGTTTTATGAATATCAAGTTGCGAGCTGCATATATATTTGTACATATATACCTACAACCCTCCTGTTTTGAAACTTTAAGTGAAGTACCGCATTGTCTCTCGAACATCAGATGGAATCCCGAGCTCCAAGTAAATCCCGAATTGGGCTACACACTTTTAGCTTTCAGCTTCTGCTTTAGCGCTTTGTATTTGTACTATTGTATTCTGAAGTCTTGAATGTGTTGAGTTTTCTATGAAAAAGATGAAGTATTCTTCTGAGTTTTAAGTGTGACCAAGAAAGAGCTTAGTAATTCTATATAGTCTCACATTTTCTAAGAATATAATAAGTTGTAAGAATAGAATAAAGCGATAATTGATGCTCACGCGTATGTGGCTTTTACAAACATATATATGTACGTATGAAATCGAATATTTATGCACTAACGAATTTTACTAATATGTGGATAAAGAATACATAAATACTTTAAAAATTCAAATGAAAAATAGCAAAGAAAATAACAATTTAAAAAATACATTAATGGGTTCATATGGAAAAGGGAACAAAGGAATAACGGAAAGGGTAAGTAAATTAATGAATCAACTCAGTTCTATTGTACTTACCCAAATATATGATTATATAAAAAGAAGAATTAATTCAGATCTCGTGTTTGCCAATTTTTGCATGCTACTATACCAATATGTAAAATCGAAAGTGGTCGTTCCATTATTTTCATTACGTAAGTTGTTACAAAAACTCGTTTTTTAATATTTTCTCTTAAATACGAGTGGCATTGTAATTTAAATAACGTTGAAGCAAAAGATTTGTAAAAAAATTTACAACAAAAGTTTAGATTGGGAGAGAGTTTGGCAATGAAAGCATGCACACATATGAATCTTTGGGTACTCGTCGTCCGGTACCGCGAATTCCATATTAATTGATTAAAATACTTGCTACATGACATAGACTGCCGAGGGGCGACTGCTATTAGAAAAAACTCTTTCTTCGTTTTTGGTTTTTGATATGGTGGTATGGTCTGAGAAATTGAGTGAATAGAGTGCGAATCACACAACAATTTTTTTAACCTCTCAACTGCATGAAAAGGTCTCCAAATACAAGCAGCGTAATTTAATTTGGACCGAACAGACTCAGAATATAATAACTTAAGAATGTATCACATGGATGGAAAAGTCCAGGGTCTAAAGCATAGATGGCACTAGTTTTATTGCATTCACCTCTTTTTAAGTTATTATTCAAATTTATGATAATCAAATTTTATGATATTCTATTCATTAGTTCGTAAGTTATCGTACTAAGAGTGACACTGCTTTTGTTATTTTCAAAACAATTTCGTGTTTCTGGGTGGAAAAAATACCGCTCAAGCGATAAAACAACAATAAAATGAGGGTTTGCTGACTTCAAACGTGGTCGTAGAGACTCCGATGATGCACAACACAGTGGACGGCCAAATGAGGCGGTAACACCAGAAAATATTAAAAAAATCCATAAAATAGTTTTGAAGGATCAAAAAGTGAAGATGCATCAGTTAGCTGACATTATAAGGATATCAAAAGAACGTCTTGGCTTTAATTTGCATAAGCATTTGACTATGAGAAAGCTCTGTTCAAAGTGCGTCCCGCGTTTGCTCATTGTTGACCAAAAACAAAACAACGCACCGTGTCACAAGTCAATCAAAACAATGGCAAAATTACATGAATTGAACTTGGCTCCCAGCGGCTACTGGCTGTTCGAAGACCTAAAAAATGCTCGCCGGTAAAAAATTGCGCTCGAATGAAGAGGTTATCGCAGAAACTGAGGCCCATTTTGAGGCAAAAGATAAATCGTTCTAAAAAAGTGGTATTGAAATGTTAGAGTGACGCTGGAAAAATTGCGTTGTTCTTGATGGAAATTACCTTGACGAATAAAGTTAGTTTGGAACAAAAAAACGTGTTTTCTTTTTTAGGCTCGGGACTTTTCAGCCCGTGTGTTATGGGTCACTGAAGTGTGAAGAATGGCGTCTTACAAACACGAGCATAGCAAGTGAATTGGAAACTGCATATATTAAGTGCGTCATGAAATTGAATAAAAAAAGAAAACCTTTAATCACATCAAGTGAAGCAAGTATTATTAAAATGATAAGATGTACTAATCCAAAGATTTATTAAAAATTTGTTTTAAAGGTTGCACTAAAGTGCTACAATTTTTAAGCAAGATTATAATACATAAAAGCGGTCTTCCTTTGTTGATTTGAACTTCTTATCGAACTTATTTCTCAAATTTTTCTGGTGTTTGAGTTCTTTCGAGTGCCAAGGAATCTTATAATTTACAGTCTCAAAAACTGGAACATATTTAGAGCACTGTTCTAGCACTAAAGTTTTAAATACCTATTTAATACAATATATTGTTACATAAATCAAAGAATTACTACAAGAATCTTAGCAATATATTACTAAAATATATATATATATATAATTGGCGCGTACACCCTTTTTGGGTGTTTGGCCGAGCTCCTCCTCCTATTTGTGGTGTGCGTCTTGATGCTGTTCCTCAAATGGAGGGACCTACAGTTTCAAGCCGACTCCGAACGGCAGATATTTTTACGAGGAACTTTTTCATGGCAGAAATACACTCGGAGGCTTGCCATTGCCTGGTAATTTTGGTGTTTCACCGAGATTCGTACCTACGTTCTCTCTGTGATTACCGAATGGTAGTCACGCGCCAACCCATTCGGCTACGGGTGCCGCCGTGGATGCGTGGGTATAAATACAGCGACGATCCTGAACAACCTGCCACGTTAGTTTCATACACTTTCTCGTTTAGAGTATAGTTTTTGCAACTATACACTAACTTTGGAAAGTTGTTCAATAGTTGTATCATTTTACCATAAACAAAAGGTTTTGTTTTCACGCATATAGCAGTTATTTTAGGTTTCGTATTGCTTCTTATTTTATTAAGTATCCAGGTGTATTTTTCTTTTTTCATCTTTGCTGCTAGTGATTATCATTAACAGTTAGAATTGCATAATTTTAATAAATTTTAACCATTTATATACAATAGTAATACGTAAATTCATAATATATAATTACACTACTGCAGTAGAAAGTCATCAGAGGGCTTCAGCAGCAACGAAAACTCCATATAGCACATACATACACACGTACATACGTAAAGGTATAAAAAAACCAATACTTAAAAACTTGGTTGAAAACGTTTATCAAAACAAAATAAAGAATAACAATTTTTTCTTGACACGTTAATTCAATGGCAACAAATGTCATTGCCCTTCTCTGTAGGGTCTTTACATGCCAAGTCATTAATTGTGCCTACGTATGTTTATGCATGAGTATGCGCAAATGCATGGCTACATGCAGACGTATGATTTACACATGCATATTCTTACATATATTTCAATCATAACGCTAATACATACGTACATAATAAATACCTACATACATACAAACAAATTCCGTATTTTCATGTAAAATATGAAAAACATTGCATAAAATACCGTTCACATTTTAATCGAGCTAAAAAACATACCAGTATGTATGTACTTGTACAATAGCAAAAAAAAAATATGATAAAATAGAGGTATCGAAAAAGCAGCCAGTTATGAGTCGCGCAGTAGCCATTGAGATGAAAGTGCCGGGTGTTGGCGAGAGTGATTCACACGCCATGCCATTAAGTCATATATACATACATACATTAGTGGACTACAATAAATCATATAGACACGGACAGACTCTCGAACAGGCTATGCTATATAGCATTTTTACTGCAATATAAATGGGCAGTTTTATGGACAAATGTAATAGGCAGCAAACCTGATTGTCTTCAGCATTAACACTGCCATGTAAAGAATTGAATAACAGAATTTCACTTTCGTTTTCCCATAACAAATGAAACTCGAAATTACAAACTATTCAAGCAAATTTGGCAATTAATGAGATTTTCCCTTTATTATTTTAATGAATATGCATAGCACAGGTGAGAGAAAATGGAACACCAAAAAAAAACAAAAATCAAATGTAATGAATGACGGTTACTATGTAGCTGCGTACGTTTTGAGAAGAAAAGAAAGTTTGTCACTTGAGTCTTTCGTTGTATTGGAATGCCCAGGCATACTACATACCAATTACATGCCACTGTATCATATATGTATGTGTGTTTGTGTGTACAATTTTCTACATATAGATTATTATCGTATCATTTGCATTCTATCGACATTTCAAGTCTATAGAGGTTAGTGGAACGACATACGACAAATACTCGTATATGTTTACTAGTGTCGTGCCAATGATCGAATTGCCGCTGACAGTAAATTTATTTTGATTATCATTACTCGATACTCATATGTACATATCTATCGTGTTCCCAATTTCCAAAATTTTGATTTCTCCGTGTTTATTCTTAAAAGGGAATGTAGGGATGTTAATGAACTGGTTTCACCTCAATCAAATTGAATTATACACTCAACACACATAAGTACATAGATACATATAATCGCATAAATTCGTAATTAACAACTTCTAAAATAGGAAGTATGTAGTGAAAGTGAATGAGCCTATACACTCGCTAACTTGGAGTTAAATAAGTTTTAAATTGATTGCCATAAATAATCGAAAAATCGCAAACAAGTTCACATAGTGCTTTACATTAAAGTACTTAAAAGTATGCATATGTATGTGTATGTGTTATAGATATGTAAGTGTGGTTGCATATATAAAAATATACTTCGCAGTTAAACTTTCACACCAACTATTTCTAAGACGATGAAATCATAAACGAAAAAAACAAAACAAAATAATATAAAATATAATGAAACTAGCTGTCGTAAAACACAATAACAACTCTACAAGAACATAAAAATGTGGCAAATGAAAGTGAATTTAAAAATCACTCGATTTTTTTTAAAGCTAATTAATATTTCAGTAAACAAGATATACATAAGATTTAGACATTTTTGTAATTTTCGATACTTTGTCGACAAGCCTTTTCTTTGTCATTTATTTTACAATATTAACAAATGTATGTGTATATGTATACGTATATTATGCACGCTAATGGTAGGTGAAATAAACCATTTTTAAATCGTTGCTTGGTTGGTTTTCTTTGCATTTCAGACTAAATTCATAATCAATAGGTATTTGAGATTGATTTGGTAACAATCGTAGCAACAGGCCCAACTTATACGATAATTTAATCGTTAATCGCTCCATAGCAGTCGCATCTACCATAATGAACCAGATTTATATCCAAGGACTGCCACTCCAGCAGTATTCCGCATACTTTTAGGGGGAATGTTGTTGCTGTTATAAAAAAACAATACGATAAGTTAATAAAATATTTTTTATATTCTATAAATCCCAAGGAGGGTATACAAAGGTAGTTGAAGATGTGAATTTATGGGACGTTAAAGTTTCTCTTTGGAGTAAACGAAGAATATGACTATATATTTATAAGCACATATAACTTATACATGAACCTACATAATTTTCTGCCACCTCTTTTACTAAGTTAAACAGTTAAAGAATCAAAATTCAATATTTTTGCACTAGTCAATGTATAAACATTTTAAGTAAAAGTAATGTAAAGTGTAAGTATTCATACGACAAGAATGATAGAAAGAAGATTGCGCCCATCAAGATAGCGTGACGTCACGTTTTTCCGAGTTGTGCAGTACTGCCAACCATTTGCTCTTCACAATAAATTTAGTGCTTTTTTATACCCAAAATGCGAAAATTTTGAAGTTGCGTGTTTGTTTCTTTTTTTTCAATTTAAAGCTACCGAAACTTTAAGTTAAAAAAAACTATATTATTAAACAAAAAACGTTAAAAAAGGTCACTCTGAGAAGATTTTAGTGCTAATGAAATTTTTTTGGCTTTTATAAAATTTGATAATTTGAAAGTGCAAATTTAATTTTTGGCTCCATTTAAGATTATGCAAGAATATTAAATCTTCTTCTCTCAACTTTTCGTAAGATTGAAAACCTTTTTTCACATTTTAAAAAGCGTTTGAACTTACTTAATGCGAATTAAAACCATAGAGGTGTAATCGTTTCTTCCGGCCATCAAATAGTGGGACATAGGGCATCAAGAGGTGTATTCGTTGTAAAAATAAGCCACAAAATACCAGAAAATGCTAAAGACACCATACTGCCATTTTTGCAAAAAGAGTCTCGCTTAACAAAAAAAAACTCATAAATTTAATTGTACATAAGCATAACACATTTATTTAAAAAAAAACGCAGATTCTAAGGACAATTTGTCACGCATACAAAGTTCTTTAAGTAATTCAATAAAAATTTGGTATTTTATTTTCTTTAAATGGGCATTTAGTGCGTTTTTATATCTAAAGCTAGGCAACACTGCAATAGCGAGAGAGAGATTTGACTGCTGAAAGCAGAAGAATACCAACAACAACTGCAATCGGGGGCAATGCTACCAGATATTAAAAAAAGTAAAGCTAAATAAAACTGAGTAAATTATTGAACTAATTTTAAAAGAAATTATATTTTACAAACAACAACATTACTTTTAATTAGAACAGG
Source organism: Anastrepha ludens (assembly GCF_028408465.1). Taxonomy (NCBI): domain Eukaryota; kingdom Metazoa; phylum Arthropoda; class Insecta; order Diptera; family Tephritidae; genus Anastrepha; species Anastrepha ludens. Next base: position 59,950,523 of record NC_071500.1, on the reverse strand, counting down.
CTAGAAAAATGTCATGAAGAAAAACTAAAACTCCGAAACTAAATAACAAAAAATGCTAAATCAAGTTACGAAAATGGTAATCTGGCCATATTGGAGCTAAAACCACGTAACTCATTGTCAAATTCGCTGAGCGCAAAGTAACCGCACCACGATAGGCGCCGTCTCATTATTCTTTCCATCATGTACATACGACATAAGTATACATACATATATACAGTGTAACCTCCCTTAACAAATACCTCCATTAGGCGGACACTTCCCTTGGACTACAAACTTATTATTTCGAGCTCGATATTATTACAGAGTTGCCAACTTATTGCAAAAAGTGTCAATAAAGCTGAATGGCATAACATTTACGGCTTCTTCTGCCAACTCTTCCACAAAAAACTGAATTAAATTTCAGTTGGCAACTTTTACTTTAAATTTTTCTTAAGAGCGACGATTTAGCGCTCAATAATTATAGCAATATTGTGACCCTGCTACTTTATTGATGGCTTTTTGTTGTTACTCAGCTTAAAAGCTGCCACAATATTGCAGAAAATATTTCATCTCGAACATGTTTGAAAATATGGGTCAATAACTTCTAACAGAAATTATGTGACAGAATATGATGATATCCCATGAAAAGTAACTTTGCCCTAATTTTAACAATTTCAACACATCCATAAAGGTTAATTAAGGCCGTTAGTCTGCGCTACTAGTTACCTTAATTGTATAACGTAATCATTTCTAATAATATTTCATGTAAATAAATAACTAATTTTCAATGAATTTAAACAGTTGCAATTTTTCTAACGGATACACTCGCTCACTTAAACCTAATGAGAAGAATGCAATCCATGGGGAAGGGATAAGGTTACGACAAATTGTGTATGTATTTATATACAATAAATTTGTGAATTTGACTGTGTTCTGTTGAAGATTGAGAAGCTATTTTCTTTCTTTGCGGATATTAAAGAATTACCAAGTTGTTACTTTTACTGGCGATTTGTCAAACTGTGGGTTTTAGTTTTACGGCTCTTCCTTGCAATTGCGTCTTTAATGCCTCCATTTTCAATTACATTTTTTCAATCTTGAAGGATTTTTGATATTTTCTCCTTCAATATTTTCAAATCATCAATCAAGCTTTTTATGATCTTTGTATCGACATCCAGTGTTGCAATTTTAGCTCGTAGAACATGGTTTTGATGATTGATTAGTGTTGGAAGCCTAGGAGCCTTTGGTGGTTCCCCCCCGGCTGACTTTACCTCTCGTCGAAATGACTTTATCAGAACCAATTTAACTCTATCGAACTTTACTACTCAATATTCAAGTGGCACAAAACCGGGCACTACGATATATTAGATTGGGAAAACATTTTCTCGGTAGATGTCTGTAGTGATCGATATCTCGTGAAGTATGTATCGACCAAACAATTTACTGCTGTTGCTGTTCCTTGTCAAGGTGGCATTTCACACTAAAAAAATTATTTTGCTGTTTTTTGTTTGTACCATCCAGTTGTGAATTACAGGGTGTTAAGCATGGAAGTCAACAAAGATAAAATTCGGTAGATTTTACAATTTTTCTTTGTTAAAGGCGAAAATGCAAGCCAGAATGCAAAGCCGCTGAAATTGTGAATGGTGTTTATGTTGCGTATACTGTAAAAACTAATTACCTGCAATTTTGGTTTCGTCCTTTCCGTTGAGGTATTTTTGATGTTAAAGAAGATGGCGGTAATGCCGAAAATGTCAATAAATCACAGAAATAATCGAAGTTGACCGGCATGTTGGTAATCGTAGCATCGCCTAGAAGCTAAAGATCGACCATAAAATAATTTTAAACCATTTGCGCAAAAATTTTACGCAAAGAATGAATACTAGTATTTCTGGGATTTACTGTAACGGAACTTATAAAACCTATTCCTATTTTCAAATAAGTTTTTGGTGTTAAAATTATTTTCTTATATTTAAAACGAGTTAAAAGAACACAGAAGTACATCTATCTTCTTCATAGTAGCCAAGGCCGATTAGATAGGCGAAGAGGAAATGATTAAAAGTGATTTTGCCAAGTTTTCAATTGCTAATTAACTAAAACGCCAATATTTTTTTATTTTTTAATATAATATTATATATTATTTTCTTCCAGTTAACATTGGCCATTGTTATCATCACTTTAAATATGCAGATTTCGGCAGCTGCTCTTTGGCCTGCTTTTAGTAGTGAAAAGGCTGAAAAATGTAGTGGAAGTACGGGATTGAAGTATTTATCCGGCGATGCACTCACGGATTCACCCGACTGTCTCGGGCCGAACAATACACCCTATCCGAGGTAAAAAACACAAACAAATTTGTAATTCTTACGCCTGGTATTTTAGTATTCATAAATTTTTCTTTAGTCCAAATTCAATTAATAGTATTGTTCTTAATATAATAGGACTATGAATAAGTTCGTGCGGTTTTTTTCGAAATTTGAAACTTTATTGACGTAAAATGGTTACAAATTTAATATTCAAAATATTGTCCATCGCTTACTACTACTTTTTCCCATCTTTCTGGCAATTCACGGATTCCCTTTGTGAAAAATTCGGTCGGTTTTGCCGCAATCCACGAATCGATCCATTTTTTGACTTCATCGTAATTACGGAAGTGCTGGTCAGCCAGGCCATGTTGCATCGATCGGAAGAGATAGTAATCGGATGGCGCAAGGTCTGGACTATACGGCGGGTGGGGTAGGACATCCCATTTGAGCGTTTCTAAGTATGTTTTGACCACTTGTGCAACATGTGGCCGAGCATTGTCATGTTGCAAAATAACTTTGTCGTGTCTATCGGCGTATTGCGGCCGTTTTTCTCGCAGTGCTCGGCTCAAACGCATCAATTGTCGTCGGTAGACATCCCCCGTAATCGTTTCATTCGGTTTCAGTAGCTCATAATACACAACACCCAGCTGGTCCCACCAGATACACAGCATAACCTTCAGGCCATGAATATTCTGCGCCGACGTCGATGTTGAAGCATGGCCAGGGTATCCATACGTTGCCCGACGTTTTGGATTGTCGTAATGGACCCACTTTTCATCGCCAGTCACAATTCGATGCAAAAAACCCTTTCTTTTGTGCCGTTGAAGCAGTTGTTCGCATGCCATAAAACGGCGTTCAACGTCTCTTGGCTTCAATTCATACGGCACCCAATGGCCTACCTTTCGGATCATTCCCATGGCTTTTAAACGTTTGGAAATGGTTGATTGATCAACTCCCAAAGTTTTTGCAACCTCTTCTTGCGTTTGAGCCGGATCTTGATCGAGCAATTCCTCCAATTCGGTATCCATGAACTTTGGCGGCGCACCCTCGCGTTCTTCGTCTTCCAAGCCAAAATCACCACTTTTAAAGCGTGCAAACCACTTCTGGCACGTTCGCTCAGATAGAGCATGCTCACCATAAACTTCCACCAAGATACGATGACTTTCGGCTGCTTTTTTCTTCATATTAAAATAATGAAGAAGAATTCCCCGCAAAAACACATTATTTGGCACGAAATTCGACATTTTCAAGCGTGGTAAAAATATTGTTGTTTACGCTTCAAATAAAAAACTTATACTGACGTTTGTGCCTTACGACAGTAGCTCTCCAATGAATGTTTGGAAATGTGGATCGATGGAATAATAATCAAGTTACGCCATCTGTTGTAAAACCGCACGAACTTATTCATAGTCCTATTATAAATGATAAATCTCTTTAAATTTTGATAACGCATTATGTTTTGTATTCCATGTATTTCTTCTCACAGTGCGGCTGTAGCACGCACTTTTTCGAATTGGAACGGCAGTGCAAGACGGGGCCGTCAAAGCAAATTTCCGACAACTCTGGATCCTACGATAACGAAGAGTGCTTTACTACGAGCCTACGATGAAGTAAACAATGACTTCCCTGCCAGTAGTCGTTTTGGTGAGTAGTTTTACGTCAGCGAACTGGACACATTTTTTAACAAATCCTCGATTAATGCAGGACGTTCATTAACAAATGGGCCGATCAGTCAATGCAGAGAAACACCATCTCGCCTGTGTAAAACACGATACAATACAACAGCACCAATGTATGGAGTTAGTTTGACATCTGGACAGCCAGTTACTATTGTTCAAAAATTCCCTGATCTGTTACAACAAGTAGTATTCGAGGTTTGCGAGTAAGTATTGATATTATTAACAATCACTTTAACTCTTTTTTTGAGCAATTCAACGTTGCAGAGAACGTGGCAGTACTACATATTTTCATTTTTATATACTGTTATGTTCTATTCTGTTGTTTTTAAAACATCCAATCTGAAAGCATGTAAAATATAATAAAAAAAAGACCCTACTTATACTTCGTAGCACTGGCCTATGCATGTCGCTTTTGAGCTTGCAGAATAGAAAAAATTCTTCACATATGAGCAGAGCAATAATAAGTATTATGCATTTCGATGCCAAATTGCTTAATTTTGTAATTTTAATTTATTATTTTCAACATTTATTGCTTGTTTGGCATTTTTTAATTAGTACCATGCAGTATTAGAAAGTTGATTCGTTATTCGTCTAAAGAATTTTTTCTGTGAGCTTGGTGCTACCTTTATCATCCCAAAGATATTTTAACATGTAATTTTATATGGATATTAACTTTTCATAAATCAAGAGGAGAAATAGGGAAAAGTTTAACTTCAGACTAGAGCCACATTCGATGAAGATCGGCACACCGTATTTTTGCTTTTCGTACACGTATGTAATTATGTGGGGTTATTTTGAATTCCCGCATTCTGATATATCCCTTAGCAAACTCTAAATGACGTCCACTAAGAAACTCCAGAAATATTGGCTCCCGAGCTTTGTTTCCGAAAATTCATCAGCTAAACATCGACAACATTTAGTTCTACCAATGGATGGTGCAAGTTGCCGTAGAGCGCACTTAACAATCGATTTATTGCTATATTCAAGCCACCATTGATGCCACACAGTCATTGGAAAAAGTAGTCAAAAATTTACTGATCGAATGGACCATGTAACTCGTCTCCACGGCTGACAGATTCAAAAAATAAATACCATGAAATTGTCTAAAGCGCCCTATACAAGTACAATTAATCAAACAGTTGTGAAAACAGTTATATTCTAACACTTTGATTTTTGCAATAAATTGCACATAGGAAAACATATGTTTCCCCAATTTAAGACTTTAAGCGTTTTTTTTATAAACAAAAGTTTTTTTTTGGAAGTTTTTACATTTTGTTTTGAGTTTTTTTTAACTGTGTGATTACAAAAAAGTAATACAGAAATTGTTTTCTGACTGATAATTTTATTTACAAAGTAAAATAAAAAATTGCTGTATTCGTAGGGGTTAGGGTTAAGCCCCACCTTTTCATTTCCTTTCGTGACGAAATTATCTACATAATTTAATATTTAAGTATCGGCGGTCGGTAACACAACGTCCTTTATACATATATATGTTCACACATAATTATACGTATATACATGCATACTTATATATATACAAATAATTTCTAATTTACTCTGCGTCTTTAGATCGGGCGAATGTGATGTTGTACGCGGCGAATGCACTCAAACTTATGTACCCTACCTGTTTCTGGTAATACCACTGGGTCCAGTCACATTGACTGGTCAGGACTACGTGCTGGTTGAGAGCGGATGTGTTTGCAAACCGAAATACTCAACGGGGGCAGCGCAGGAGCCAAATATGATACCATAGTTTAATGCCGGAACCAAATACATCCATAAATTATGTTAAAATCTGATATACTGGTACATACATATACACTAAATTATTTAAAATGGACATTTGTATGCATAAATAAGAGTTATTTGGTCACTTTAGCTCCATTAGGAAAATTAGCTTTTTTAATTAGCATTTGAATTTTCTATGTAGTTTTTATTTAAAATTGTCTCGGATATAAATGGATGAGTGCGTCAAAGAAAATAACATTTACTATTTGCATATGTTTACATACATATGTTTTTGCTACGAATGCCCATTTTTGCTATTAAATTATTATGCATCGAATTCAACAAGTTTTCTCTGTTGGAATTTTACAGTTATTAATGTATTTAGATGTAAAATAGTTATAAATATACAAACATATTTAGATGTGTGCGATATTTATGTTTACATATAGACATAACCACAAATTTAATTAATTATAAAGTGGGTTTGAAATAATGATATACAGAGCTGTTCATGCAGATGTGTTCATACATACGTACATATGTAGACATATTATATTATTGTATGCAATATCGAAGTGCGTGGCGAAAATCACACAGCGATATTTTTTTACGTTTTAAAAAAACTAAAAAAAAAAAAAAATACCAGGTGAACACCTTGATTTTTCTTGAAACTGTCTATATTTTAGTAGACATTTTTTGGTATTGTCACCCTACGAAAGGCGCTTTGCTTTTGACATATGGCAGTGGTGATTCGTCGCCTTTTTGCCATTCATTTTGATTCATTTTATACTACAAAACTTTTCAAACAGCTAATATAAATTTTTATGGATTTGAGATTTCAAATTTATAATTATTTAAAGCATTCCAAGTGAAATATGGCTACAAAGGCATATGCCAGCTCTTAAAACTTTTTAGTTCTTCGGTCAATCTATTGAATTAAAACAAATATTTAAAAAGTATTGTATTCTTATTTATTATATTGTTTGAATTCATATTTTTTATTAAAAATTCTTCAATTTGCGTATTTATGTTGGTAGAAAATATGCTCAGTTAAAAAAAATAAATCGGATATTTTTTTAGCAGAGCATGTACATGCAACTGATTTATAATTTGTCAATTTGATCTAAAGTTTCATTTGACATATTTTTTTATTCCTAAATTTTCTTAACAAAATTTGCTTTGATTGAAGTTGTACTACTAATTATATTTGGAAAACTTCAAATAAAAAGAATTAAGAGTTATAATAACCTACTACATACATATATATATATATGCATACTTACCTACAGGTTGGCCCCTCTAGCGTTTGGAATTTAATTTAATTCGGTTATAAATAAAAAACGTATAAATGTTTATCATGGCATTTTTTTATTGGAAGAAGACAATATTATTCAAGAGGCTTTCACGGCTGGCTTTGCAAAGCCCTTCCTATCAACAAGAAAGTAGTCTGATGAAGTCAAATCGTGTTCGTCATCGTTTCTAGGCGACCAATTGACATCTCCGTTTCGGTTGATTGCTAAATTTTAATATTCTCCAACGTTGTTCAAGCGAAAATCGACTCATTTTATAAATGTCATAAAGTAATAAATTTCGGATACATCATGGGTGTTATTTCAGCTGTCAAAGCCAAAAATCGAAAGCTCAAATTCCTATCGCTCGATGGACCAGCCTGTATATAGACATTATTTTTATTAATTAAGAAAAGTGGTTATGTCTTCATGTAACAGTATATCAGTGAAAAAATATATACCCACAAATTAATATTTTTAGAATTGACTATTTATTGACTACTTATCTCCTAATTTAATTATTCTTAAGTTAATAACGTATTCACTAGGTACTTACAAACATATATGCTTTAGCTTTTGTAGCTCCATATCAAACTAGCAATTCTCTATAGAAACAATTAAGAATACTAATTACTTAAACTAATGTTAATTCGCTTACATATTTTTGGATAAGCACTCTTATTTTGGGTATATGCATAATACATAAATAGATATGTATGCGAGTGTTTATTTTTACAGACAAACAAAAACAACTATGAATGTAGGAGTATGTAGCTTAAGAATTAAGTAGGAAAACTGAAGTTGCTGCATTTATGTATCTGAACACGTGTAATAATAAATTATTTAATAAATGAAAATTCAAGCTTAAGCACTGAAAAGGGTTTCTCATTAGTAATTATGAAATAAATATCACAGCATATATGTATACGTATATATATATATATATATATGGGGCATTCTTCGCCAACCGGACACCCCCATCTGCCCAGAACAGTTTTTATAAAAAAAATTTTTCCCTATGCCGAAATAAAAGCTTATGTCATGTGGCACTTTTTAAATATTCAAGATGGACGACGAATATTGACATGATGCTCGGGGGTTTCTGGGCTCGCTGCTGAATATAAATATTGAAGGAAATTGCTGAAATTGGAATTTTTTTTTCATAATACAGGATTTTTTTCACAGTAAAACTTTTTTTTCTTCTGGAGAATTGGAAAATCTTTTAATAATCACTTCCTTTTTGTTTGAGATTTGGAAGGAATGGCTTTTTAGTATTTCTGGTACTGGTGCTGCAGACTCGAATCTTTTGTTAAGCTTCCAACATATTTGTCAATATTCGTCGTCCATCTTGAATATTTAAAAAGTGCCACATGACAAATTAAAGTACATGACATAAGCTTTTATTTCGGCATAGGGAAAAATTTTTTTTATAAAAACTGTTCTGGGCAGATGGGGGTGTCCGGTTGGCGAAGAATGCCCCATATATATTATATATATATATTATATGTTGTATTTGTATTATATATATATATGTATACATATATATTTGGTCTTTCATTTGCAAAACAAAAATGATGTGAGTGAATGCATTTAGATCTGACATATAGAGAATGGCGAAATCGAGAATCCACTTGTTGTAAACAAAATATGAAAAATATAAAAAAAAAAAAATAAATAATTGGCGCGTACACTTCTGTTAGGTGTTTGGCCGAGAAAAATATATATGTAGTTATATCAGTTAGGGGAAATGAAATCCAGTATTTATGCGTAAATTTTTTGCGCAACTGGTTTAAAACTGTTTTAAGGTAGGTATTTAGCTGCCGGGCCGGTCAACTTCGATTATTTCTGTGATTTTAACGGCATTTGCTTTAACATCAAAAATGCCTGAACGGAATCGACTAAACCGAAATTGCACTTAATTTGCTGTTACAGTATCGGCAAAATAAACGCGATTCACAATTTCAGCGGTCTGACTTGCATTTTTGTCTTTATCAAAGAAAAAACGAATTTTATCTTTGTTGACTTCCATTGCTAACACCCTGTAACTCGTAACTGAATGAAAAAAAACAGCAAAATAATTTTTAGTGTGGCCCCCTTAACAACGAGAATAAACTCTAAATTGTTTTTCCGATACTTTACGAGATATCGATCACTACAGCCATCTACCGAGAACATACATGTAAAGTATACAAGGTGAAGACCAAAATAAACAAGACTGGCGTTATAAAAATGCTTTTGGTGGCGCCATCTTTTTAATAAGTTAGTGCGTTGGAAGTTACACCCCTAGTTGCCTTTCAGTGAAAGATTGGTCACATACGGTTCAGTGGAAGCGAAGTTATTGCGTCGAAAGTGTCAGTATGTTTGTGTCATCGGTACAAAAATGAGTTTCGAACAAAGAGCTAATATCAAATTTTGTTTTAAAATCGGTAAAACGTTTACCGAAACATGTGAATTGATGAAAAAAGTTTATGGCAATGATTATCTATCTCGTGCCAGAGTTCATGAGTGGTTTACACGTTTCAGAGATGGTTGTGAGAACATAAATGACAATGAACATACAGCCGCCCAAAATCAGTAATCACCGAAAACTCCATCAAAATTGTTTGTAAATTTATCAAAAATGAAACGAAATCATCGTTGAAATTCATAAAATCGGAGTTATTATCTCGATTTATTGCATTTTAACTGATCATTTGGGCTTACGAAAGGTCTGTGCACGTTTCATGTTTCATTCCGCACAAGTTAACTGAGAACCAAAAATTGCTTAGAATTCAACATTCGAAAGACCTCATTAAAGAGGCGAGAAAAGACGGGAACTTCTTTTACAACATTGTAAATGGTGATGAAACTTGGTGTTTCCAACATGAACGTTAAACTAAGCGTCAAAGTGTCGAATGGAAGGCCCCACACGAGCCACCACACAAAAAATCGCGTTTGGAGAAGTCAAAAATCAAGTCGATGCTCATTTGTTTTTACGATTTCAAGGAGATTGTCCACAAGGAGTTCGTGCCAACGGGCCAAGCCGTCAATGCGATTTTCTTTCTTGTATCTTCTGAGTTTTGAGCGTTTGTTGCATCGCATTCTTCGAATTCGCCTTGGATACTGAAAGAAGAAGCTGGCGCTTATTGCGAGATAATATTTCATCGATCCACTATTTCCACTCTTGTGACTGATTTTTTGACTAGAAATCGCATTTTAACCAAGAATTACTCACCGTATTCACCTGATACAGCTCCCTTGTTCCTATTCAGAAAATTGCAATTGGCCATGAAATAAAAACGTTTTGCGTCCGTAGAGGTCATCCAAAAGGCTTATACCGACATCCTGAAAGACATTCCGGTCAATGACCTGAAACACTCTTTCGAAAAGCTTTTAGATCGCACAAAAAAGTGTTTTGACGCCAGAGGGGACTATTTTGAATAAATAAGAAAAAAGCTGCTGTCGTTTCTATTTTAGCTCAGTCTTGTTTATTTTTGACTTCATCTTGTATAATTGGCTCTTACACCCGTTATTGGGCGTTTGGCCAAGCTCCTTCTCCTATGTGTGGTGTGCGTCTTGATGTTGTTCCACAAATAGACCTGCAGTTTTAAGTCGACTCCGAACGGGAAATAGTTTTTTATGAAGAGCTTTTTCACGGCGCTATTAGAAAAAACTTGTTCTATCATTTGGTGTTTCGTGCACGGAGATTCGAACCTGGGCACTTTCGAATGGTAGTCACGCACCAACCCATGAAGCTATGGCGCCCACCATAAAGACTACAATGAAATTGTGCAATAAATCTCATTTCGTGTAGACTTAACTTTACTTATCGGCTCTGTTTTGCTTTGGTATATTCTATAACACTGTTTAACAGTTCGCCTCCTATAATGCCACATAAAATAAATTATGTAAAAAATAAATAAGTTCTTAAGTTTCTTAAGTTAAGTTATGCTTTAACTAACCGAAAACATAACTTTCCATGCAAAGTGTTTGGGAGAATATTAAGTTAAGTTAAGTTACGTAAAATAAGTTTCGACTAACTGAGCGCCTATTTTATTGTTTGTCTGCTTGAGTATAATTCAATTTGCATAGGGAGCTTTGCAGTTTTTACATATAAGGGGGCGTCCATAAATTACGTGAGGTGTTTTTTTCAATTTTCTGAACCTCCCTCCCCCCCCCTGGTGAGATGTCGTGAGATTTTATTCAACCCCCTCCCCCATCCCCCAATCTCACGTGAGATTTTTCAAAATGTGGGTTTCTTATGTAAACGCGTTGGATTGTTATTGTAAAAAGAAAAAAAAGTTGCTTCGTGCTTTTATTTACGACTAGTTAATCAATATTGCTGAGAGTTATAAGTGTAATAAAAATTTAACAATAGAAGACTTAAATCGTAACTACTGCGATTAAAAAAAGAATATCTACTCTAATTCGGTCCATAGAGAATCATGCGCGGTTTCAAGAGAGACTATTGGGACCAACATGTCCATATGATTTTCAGTAAAATCATGTGCTCCTTCAACTTCGTTCTAATCTAGCCACTCTAAGCCGTTGACGCTTGCGCACAGTAACTCATTAGCTCGTCTTGTGACAATCCGTGAGGGTCGCACTTTGCGGAACATACGCGCTTGCTTAGCTGGTGCAATGTGAGCTGCTCTCCTGTGCTCCGCAGCTCTTGTGATAGATGCGAAGTAAATACCACATGTACTGTAGCATATTTTCTCTAAATCATCACGTATACTTGGGCAATAGAGATCAATAGGCGTGCTGATGAAGGCATTCAGCGGTTCAATCGGTACGCGTATTAGAAATGGAGCAAATGATTTTCCGTCATGTTCTTTAAAGTCCGGAATTGTCAAACGTCAACCTGAGTGATAGGGCGTTCGGCTCATAGTGGCGCGAAAACAACCGACGGGCTACACTGTATCGCAAATTCAGATTAAATTGAGCTATTTGGTATAAAACAAATATGGTGGTTTGACAGTAGTAATGTATAACGTCGAAGTATGAATGAAATTATTTTCTTTCGAACGAATTAGTGAATGATCTTAATCATACTACGATTACGCTTGAGATTAAATCTTAAGCATGTACAATTTTTTTGTTTCAATCAGAAAAAAAATTGCGTGATATTTGCCGAGACCCCCCCTCTCTCCAACGTAAGATTAGATGAGATTTGACTCGACCGTCTCCCCCCCCCTAAACATCTCACGTAATTTATGGACGCCCCCTAATATATATATCTTACCATTATTAAATATTTGACTACCTTTGCAGAAAGGGGATAAGGGGATTTAAATAATCTTAAAAATTGATATATATAAGTACTTAAACTTAAAAACTTTCTGATCAATATAAACCAAATTTTTTAACCCCCCATAATCGGGCATCTCATGTCGTCCGAATGGGTACAAACGCTACGGCTCTGAAAGTATTCGATGCGGTACCAGGTGTGCTACCACCACTACGGAAGAGGAAGATCTCCTCTGCGTTAGAAAGATTAGAAGGAGAAGGACTTGGCTTCACTTGGTGTGTCCAACTGGTGCCGGTTAGCATGAGAAAAAAACTACTGGCGCGCTTTGTTAAACTCGGCCAAAATCGCGTAAACGGTTATCGCGCCAATTAAGAAGAGAAGAATCGGGCATCTCGGATTATCGGATAGTGAGTGTCCTGTTATAAGAAATTTAACTGTATATAAGTCTAATTGTAAGTATTAGAAAAAAATGACAATACTTATTCTCAAATATTTCACTTACATACATAGAATCCACATTTTGGCGCTGGGAGTCTGTTTTAGTACATTTTTGTTTTTTTAATTTTTATATGGTAATTTTGTTGCATGCTCTATAATGTCCCATTGTTATACAATTATACTCTTTTATCACCTCTATTCATGTTTTCAAATTCTGTTTAAGGCTCGCTCCGTCCATGCTTTTATTTTCCATAACGCGCTATGTTTTTCTCATAAAAGTAGATTATCGCTTTTTGTGAAGTTTCTGAGCACGGAGCTTGGGTTTTGCTTCGACTTTCAACGCTAGATTAAAATGGAAAATAATTATCAATAAGTATCAAATTATAACTTTTGCATTAACATTAAAATTAGTTTGGCGATATATTCTCAAAAAAATATGAGGTTAGTACCTCAAATGTACTTTTATATTTTTATGAAAAGTTTTGGATTCGATTTCTGAATCGTGTACCTACTAAAAGAAGTTAGGAACATTCTTCTGTTATTTGTGAAAGAGTTTTATTATTTTTAACATCTAGTATTGAAAAAACGCAGTAATGAAAAATAATAAGTTTTGCTTAATAACTTTTTTGTTATTATACCTGCACGCTTATGCACAATTTTTTACATAAAGATTTATGTAACACCTTAAAAGAATCGAGATAGATATGAACATATAGAGTACATACATATAAGCCAAAATGCTTAAAATGGTCAGAAAAGTCAGTCATGTACGCAAGTAGAAATTAATATACCATATTTCAATGAAGCTCGGGTACGCTTTGTCCAAGGTAGGTTAGGCTTGAAAATGGAGGAAATCGGTCAACACCACGCCCATTTCCCAAGTAATGGCAAGAAAACTGTTCTCAATAAAGCGAAATTATTCAGGTTTGGTAAAAATGATAAACCTAAAATGCGAAATACTTTGAAGAAATGGGTGTATCTACCCAACGACTTAATAAAACTTACACAAACATGATACTCATATTGCTTCCCACGTCATTTAGGACCGAGAAGAGATTGGAGAAATGTTCCCTTTTTAATATATTAAGTATATGCAAAACTCTCATTGACTTGGCTGACTGATTGAATTCCAAAATGAACAGCCTGCAAAAATTAAATTTTTCTAAAATGTGCGTGGCTAAATGAAATTCGGTCCGAACCTAATTTATTTGTTTTTTATTAAAATTATTTCAAGTTTTATGATTTTATAAAGTGATTCTTATTCTGTTCCTTATGCATTGAACCGCTACTAAGAATTGGGGAGGCCAAAGAAGTTACTTCTACGCTTTGTGTGGCTACTCCTTCGCAAAATATTTCTCCTTTATTATGTTTATATACATTTATCCGCTTTGTACATAGTTAAGTTTCAAAAGTCTCAACTACGAGATGTAGATGTATTTGGAAAATAGTAAATATTTATACACTGTTTAATAATTTTATTTACTTTTCCCCCTTGTTTTCAAAAAGATTTTTAAATTATATTGTATTTCACTCAAACACTCAACAGCGGTAGGCTATTGATGTTGAACAGTAATAAGCTTTTAATGCAACTCTAAATGTACATTTATCCACACCTAAGTGTAACTAAATGCTAAAAACTGTTTATATTAGAACCTAAATGCCGAAAGCAGCTATGTAATTTTCGAAAAATTGGTTAATTCAAATATTTTGAGAACGTGGTGACAATTCACGGCTTCAAAAATTTGTACACGAATTTTGTTAACTTCGCAAATCGAGTGATTATTTCCTCAATTATAATTAAAATAGAGAACTACAGACATATATAACTTTTGCATATATAAGATAAACTTTATTTGACGCATTTCCGTCTGATTTCAAAAGGAAGTTACATCCTCTACAGCCGGTGCACTTCCGAATGCTAGTCACGCACCAATCATTCGGCTACGGCAGCCGTTGATACACATAAAAGACAAGAGCCTGGCTCTTCCTCCCATATCGCTCAAAATGTTATATAATTCCATTTTTTTTCAAAAAGCTTCCTATTTGAAAGTAAGCATTGAAATATAAGGCCTCTTCTATTCGCCATTTCCCCGCTCGCTATCTCTATTCTCGTTTAACGAAAAATTTGCATGCGAAAGCAACAACAAAGTTATCGAGTAAGATTCGCCGCTAGAGAGTACGGCTATAGCTCATTAGGCCGCACTGCCTTGCCAACACATGTAATTTAAGGCAGCTCTCTTCCCGCGCTGCCGAAAAAAGAGGCCCATTGTAATACACCTATAAATGAATATGTAATATTTTACAACAAGAAAAAACATGTAAATATGCAGACCAATATTCGGCTCTGAGCGAATTTGATAGATATGCCGACGTCATTCGATTTGTGTTTCATTAAGCTAAAGTTAAATTTTGTGAAATACGAAACGAATGACGTAGAATCCAAAGTTCCATCAAAAAAAAAAATTTTTTTCACCATAACGAGCCAATCTGTTATCTATCATCCTTGCATTTAAGGCTAAGCCTGATTGCTCTCGAAGTAGAACGAGTAAAGCGGAAAACGTCGATTTACAGCCCCACTGCAAATATTATTGAACGGCTATTTAATCGGTCTTTTTTGAATCGCATGAAGAGGAATGAAAAGTCTGCCAATTATCGGTTGACTGCTTGATCAGCAAGCCGTCTATACTGGAGACATTTTTGTCGGCCAAATAGTCGCATACATACACACATATCCATTTACAAATTTTAGTTTTTAGAATTTGCTGGAAATCTCTCGATTTCTTTCCGAAATCGAAATAGCGAATAGCACGAATTAGCTCACGTAAACCCAATGAAGTTCTATTTTAACCCTTTAACAAAGTCGTCCAGAGGTTTATCGGAAAGGATTCACATATTTCAAGTTTATGCACTTGCCCAGCACTCGCTGAGTTGACGCGAAACCCACCCTTCAAGGAGCAGACCATAATCAGTATGCCAATCCTCGTAATTTCAAGAGACTACTACTTTATTGGTCCCCTGTCTAGCCAGCTCATCCGCCTCGTAACGTCACTGATACCAGATGACCAGATAACGTCCAGGATTTTGGAGCTACTCGTTGGTCAGAAAGGACTAATAAAAGGACTTTCTTTCTGTCGGTAAGGTCTAACAGAGAGTCCTCGAAGGGACGCGCCCAAAGTCCCTGGAAAACTATAGGAAACCCTTACTGGTGCTGGCTATCCCATCCAGAGGAAATAATCTAGGAATCGCACACGGTTTCACCTACGATCTACTACCTATCAAAAGTGGATTCCCGCTTGC
This sequence comes from Anastrepha ludens, assembly GCF_028408465.1. Lineage (NCBI taxonomy): Eukaryota > Metazoa > Arthropoda > Insecta > Diptera > Tephritidae > Anastrepha > Anastrepha ludens. The sequence goes on along the minus strand of NC_071500.1, from coordinate 59,934,586 downwards.
ACCCCCCAGATTTAAGTTGGAAACCGGTTCCGAATTGCCTACTGATCCCCTTCGAACGTTGCTTTCTTCGTCGACTCAGACAATTTACAGCCCCTAAAGACTTATACTCTTAGGACTACCTTCCGGGATCGTGTGACGTGTGAGATGTGATTTGGGGTCGTCTCCAAATTTAAGCTACTACCTGAAAGTTTTTCGTAGGTTTTGTTGTAATTTTTTGCATGCCCCTATTCGAGACCACTATTTAAATCGGCGATTAGTGTAGTCGTCCCTTAATGGTTCCAAAGATGTCTCGGTTGTCAGGGCATGCGTTCAGAGCCAGACCGGAAGAAAAAACGGAGCACCTACTTATATTGCGGACCCAATAGCGACGGGGTTGGAAAGTACTCTTAGGCCGGGTCAGGGACAGTCACGGCATTAGCCCACCAGCCAATTCTGTTGAGTTTCACCTTAATATACTCAGGTGGCAGAATACCACAATCAGCAGGTCAGTATAAAAGATCAAAGTAAGTTTGTAGAAGCGATCAATCCAAAGGAGAAAAATGAAGGGAAATATCACATTTCAGATTTAAAAGACCATCAAAGCAGATAATTTAACGCTTCCCAGGATGCACTACGAGATTTGATCTACATCCCATAAATCAGGGCAATTAGTAAAACTTGTTGAAATTATGTATTTCAATGTTTTTTATTTCAATTAAATTAAGTTCGCTTATATGCGTTGCTTGCAGTTGCAAATCGTCGAAGACTCTTATAATTGCTTGAATGGGTATTGATAAACCACTTTCGATTAGGTGATCTACCTATCAAAATTTCTCCATCTCACATGTTACTTTTTCCCTGATGTAAAGAATCTGAAAGTATTTCTCATATATTCTGCCAGATTTTCCAAACCGTCTGTTTATTTATATACATATGTACATAAATGCTACTTTCTGTTACATTGTATTTAATTATTGGAAGTATTGTATGTGAAAAATCCCCCCGTTTTCACATGCGGACCCTGATCGCATGCAAGACAACGAATTAAATATAGATGGCTCATCGTAGACCTCATATAATAAATCGCCAGTTTTATGGTATGAAGTTTATCGAATGCAATTAGCTACCATTTTTGCGCTTTGACAGCTGTATTTTCCTTTATACGAAATCTTTGTTGTAGCAATATTATAAAATCAAAAGATAAGTTTAAAAACTATTTATTTAATATTTACAGCACTTCAAAATTTAGAAAAGTTAGTAATTTACTGAAATTTTTTTAATAGACTACTTTATTACTTTGCTCGAAAATGCAAAGAAGTTATGCGATACGCCTACGATAATTGTTTCACATAAATTGCACAGCAGAATTAAAGCGAAAATTAGAACACAAGCGAAGACTCCCAGTTATCATAACAGTCGTCAGCTGCCAGCTAATTTGATTATATATTGTTGTTTGTATGGGGCAATACTTTCATACGTTATGGCAGACACGATATCAAATGTGCTGACACAACGCGCTCATTGTGATAGCCCAATTACTTCCGAGTCCACTGTAAAAAGTTCTTTATTCACTGTATCGTTTGTATTCACTTTCTTCGGAAAGTACGGCAACTCTCATTTCGTCGAATTTTTCGTTGCGTCGTCTCCATTTTGCAGTGAAGCAGGCCGCATTGGAAAATTTTTAATGTGCGAAAAAAGATTATTGCAGATATAGTGAAATAAAAATATGTAAAAAACCAGCATTAATGTAGATAAAAAACCTTGAAATAGTTTATTATGCAGAATTTGTATCGTTTGAGGTTAAATTTAGTGCAAGGAAAACGATTGGGTTTTAATTAACCCCGCCTCCTGCCTTTTTGCTCAACGCTAAATTCTACGCCTGCCGCCGTGTGCGTATTTGAAGCCCCAGTTGCCGGGCGCTACTTCCGTGAAGCTGAAACTAAACTAATTGAGAATCTAATTAAGAACAAGGTATATAACTGCAATAAGTGAACTTAATCTATTAAAGAAAAGTTTTTAAACACTGTCATGACGTGAGGGTGCTTATTTGTGGAAGTCGAAAAAAAAAATTTGGATATACTTGCTACTACTGATAAAGAAACTGCTGGAAAATGATGTTCACGGTAAGTCTTCGTCTTTACTTTCAAGTAGATAAAATGGATTCGTCTTAATATTACATCACTTATTTATTAAAGAATTATTTTCAATTTACAGTTTATGCAAAAAATAAAAGTTGTCACGATGATAGTTCATCTACTTGGTTGCGAATTTACAGAGCGTACTCAATAAGTCAAAGATACCTTATGCCTTATACTTTCATTGGTGAGGCAATGTAAAAGTTAAAACAGAGATTTACGCCTTTGGCAAGTTATTGTGGCACGTGGCATGTTGTAAACGATATAAATATTTCATTCTGAGGTTCAACACTACTTATCAGTCGGTATATTGCTCACAGCTCTTGTATTCTCTTAAAGAATTAAAACAGCACTCCATAACTAATACTTAATATTTGTTTCATTATTAATATTACTTTCAATACAGTCGTTTTAACAAGATATAATATTTCAAATACGTTGTTTGATCTGAAAAATCGAAGGGGCTATTAAATATAAAAATTCAATTTAATTTAATTCAAGTAACCTTTTGTAAACTATTACGAAAACAAGGATAGTTAACGATCTTAGTCGAAAATTTTCGTTGTTCTACATTATCAGAACGGCTCAAATTTTTAATCCAACAGCATTCTTCAAATATTTATGGGGAATCTTTATGTCATTAACACAACACATTAATTCTAAATTCACGATTAATGTCAATGAATAATAGTCACAAATTTGGATATTTTATAAAAAATAAAAGGGTTTAAGTAAATTTTTTCTCAAATTGATGAACAGAGAAAGTTGTATGCAACCTTCAAACGGCGGATGGTTTTATTTGAAGCTTTTTCATCGAGAAATACATTCTGTATCTTCCCTTGCCCATTGAAGGGTAACGACCGTTAATATTTCTTTTTGGTGTTTAATAGTAGGAGTCGAATACAGAATCTGAAACTTTTATGACCTTCATTAATATAAAACCAAATTCAATTTTGATTGTGTTTTGTCTTTTTCGGGTAGAGCAATTATTTCAACAGGGAGAAATGATTTTTTTTTGTTTTTTTAAGTTTAAGGGTGTATGTGAACAAGTTATAAGTGTCGTACGGGGTACCTTTAATGCAGCACATATATTGAGTATGTATATCTTGGTTGAATCTGGATAAGTAGAAGTTTAATCTGCTACAATATCCGGGACTTGATTGTGAAGGTAAATCCCGCTGTTGTTGTGTTAACAGCATAAACATTCCCATAAATGTTTGGGGAATGATACTGAAGTGACAATACTTGACCAGATCGTTCCGGTAAAGTAGAAGCGGCTGTGGTGGGAACGATGGAACCCGCTGTCGCTTTGTTTGATACATTGAAATGGCTACAGTTGCTTTACTTGAAATGGTTTATTAATGATGTTTTAATACCACCATAGAAAACAAGTTAGAAATTTTTTATATGATTTCGATGACGGTACTTAAAGGAACACCGACAGAGATAGGACTACAACAACAAAAGCCATTTTCATACTTTACTGGGTATAGAAAACTAAAAAATTTCTCATTTTTACGGCTTATAATCAAATATGACGAAAAACTTCAATCATATTTAATTTGTTACCGACCTTTTAGAACCCCATAGACGCAGCACACTTCATGTTGATGATGGCAGCTATGCATATTAAGGGGATTTCTACATGAAATAAGATTTATCAAATGATATACATATAAAAAATGTATTGGGGCGCAAAAACATAGTTCTTTTCATGAAACCGTTTTTAAACTTAAGTATTATAGCACCTGGTATATTCTCGTTAGAGTGTTTCGCCCTTGTCGACATTTGTTATTACAACGTTATTTGCATCAAAGAAATTAATTTATTTTGTAATCACAAATATTTTCAGGGCACAACGCAGCAGCAGGACACGCGTTTCAGTGATAAGGAAAAGAAACTAATGAAACAAATGAAATTCGGAGACTGCTTAAATAAACGCGTTGACATGTCAAAGGTTAAACTTGACGTGTTGCGTCCATGGATCAGCAAAAAAATTACTGATATTTTGCATATCGAAGACGATGTCGTCGTTGAATTCGTTTACAACCAATTGGAGGAAGAAAAGTTTCCATGTCCAAAGAAAATGCAAATTAATATGACGGGATTCTTAAATGGAAAAAATGCACGACAATTTATGGGTGAATTATGGTCTTTATTACTATCGGCACAAGAAAGTGAAAGTGGTATTCCAGCCGAGTTTATTCAGCAAAAGAAAGATGAAATACTTAAGCGGGAAGAGCAGCAACGTCAAAATGATCGTTCACGTTCACGCGATAGGGATAGGGATAGAGAGAGAGATCGGGATAGAGATAACGAACGTGACCGTGATCGCGATAGACGCAGCGGTAGGGATAGATCCCATGATGGACAACGTGATGAGTTGAGTCAGCGTGAGCAGCAGCTACCGCCAAACACCTTGAGCGCGATCGAGCAGGTTAGGTCACAATTATCAGCTAAATCTAGATCGAATTCGGCTGAAGAAACTAATTTAGGTAGCGTTTCCCAAAGCAAGCAATTTGATGGGGGTAATGCAGCCAGTGTGAATGCTGCAGCAGCAGCTGCAGCTGCAGCTATTCTACGGGATCGTTCCAGGTCACCAAATGCTAGTGCTAGATCGGCAGCTGCAGAAGCGGCGGCATCCAAAATACGCAATCGATCACCACGCAAACGCTCCCGGGAGAGATCAGCAACGCGGAAATCTTCGCGGGATCGCAACTCATCACCGCAAAGACGTCGCAATTCATCGCGAGATAGACGACGAATATCTCGTTCGCCAAGGAGAAGATCATCTGGTGGAGATCGTCGTCGACACCGCAGTCGTACTCGTAGTCGATCCAGAGATCGTAGCGGTAGGCGGCCACAAAGCAAGAAAAGGCAGCTATCACGTTCGCCGTCACCTCAGAAACGTCAAAGTCCGAAATCAAAAAGTCGTCGTTCAAAAGAGAGGCGATCAAGGTCAAGATCAAGATCGAAATCACCCGTGAAACGAAACACATCACCAGCGACAACAAGAAATTCAAAAACCGCACCTTCACCACCTTATCGGAAGCGTTCAAACTCACGTAACTCTAACCCCCACACACCAGTAAATGGTCATGAAGATGGTACTAATGCTAAGAATCGCGATGGAAGGAAACGATCACCGTCTGCAAATCCTAGTGAGAACTCACGTTTATCAATCGACGATAAGAGACCAGCGCGCAAAATTTCTAAAGGCCGTTCTCGTTCAAGGTAAAATACAAAATTGTAGAATTTCTCTTATTTTTGAATATTAGACTTTTAAATTCCACTGTCAGTTTCGTATTGTACTGTGATAAATGATAATTGAACACTAAAAATATCATGGAAACCATCTTCAGCTAAATTTTCTTCGAATTCAAGAATTTAATATTACTCCGTTTTTCTGCAAGATTTTACTGGGAGAAATAATTAAACAGCTTTTAAGCTAAGAAATTTAATATATTAAAAAAAAAAAAAACAATTTGCGAGGAAACTGTGATTGACAGGGTATGTGAAAAATAGTACTGTGGTGAAGTATATTTTAGAACTAAACGTAAAGTTTTTTTATGAATTATTGAGGCACTCGTAAGTGGCAACTTGAAATAGATTCAACTACGTTTTGGTATTATTAGAAATATAACATTGGTTAATGTTGTGTTTTTATTAAAAAAAAGTGTAAGTATTCTTGAGAGCATGGGAGAGAAATTAATTATTCATGGAGTGCAATATTTTTTGTTGTTAAATTATTAAATCGCTTATATTATGCACTTCGGAGCAATCCAACTGTTACTGAATCATACACGGAATAAATTATGTAAATAAATATTGAAAGATTTTCAAAATCCAAAATAAAATTTAATTGTTATTAATAATGCCTTAAAATTTTAACAGATCAGTTAGTAAAAGGTCCACAAGGCGTGCTGCTTCCTCACGGTCGCGTTCAAGGTCATCATCCCGATCATCAAGAGCATCTGTACATTCAAAGAAAAAGGCAACACGACGTTCGAGTTCACGTAACACAAGTCTTTCGCCGTCGCCTGAACGTAAAGATGATTTTGAGATTCGTCGCAATAAGAATAGTGTTCAGAAGAAGCGGCATTATCGTCATAATCGCGATTCCTCTGCAAGCTCCATGGAGAGAGAACGCGATCGGGATGTTGGGCGCAGGATGGTGGGAGACAATAGAGGTAGACGAGGTGACATGCCTGGCCGACGCTTCTCACCACATAATCGTAGTCCACGAAACGACGGTGGAGGAGGACGAATTCAACGTTCACGGTCTCGTCGTCGTTCGAAATCCCGTAATCGATCAAGATCCCGCAATCGATCACGTTCTCCCATCAGACGTTCGCGTTCACCACGACGGTGAGTTTGTTACTTAGATAATAGAATATTTTTTAAAGGTTGGTGTTTTTTGAACCTTCACAGTATATGTTTTCTATTTTGTTAAAAGTTAAGCTATCGACGTCCAATTAAAGTTTAAGTGTGAACATTAGGCACGGCACGTCCGGTCAAAAACTATGTTTGGCTATGGAGTATTTATTGTATTTTCCGATATTCAAATTTATTTATTAAATCTTATAGATCAAATTCAAACTAACTTTTGATATCTACAAGTGCTCATCCCTCAAAATGTATATTTCTGACCACAAATGACACCTTCCGCTGAAAATCCTAGTTAATAAATCTCAAAACAATATGATAAGAATATAAAATATGTTTTTACAGTTTTAATCGGCGTCGTTCACCAATGATGCACTTTCGTGGAGGACGAGGAGGAAACAATCGTGGTCGGATGAACTTTTGGCGTCGAAGTCCTAGCAGGGGTCGTGGTGGAGGTGGTGGTGTTGGTGGTGGCAGTGGTGGTGGTGGTGGAGGAGGAGGAGGACGTTTTGATCGTCGCTTCTCACCCCAGCGAAGATATTCTCGGGAACGCGATCGTGATCGCCGTATGTCTCCGATGCAAAATCAATTTCGGAAATTTTCACCACAACGACGATTTTCTCCTCCACAAAATGTGCAGTACCAAAGACGATCTAGGGAACGGAGATTTAGTCCAGGTCCACGTGATCGTCGACCTTCCTCCCCAAAACGAGATAATTCTAGAGATCGCACAGGCGCTAAAAGTTTCGGCCGCTGGGATCAAAATAATCGCAATGTTCAAAAACCAAAAGAAAGAACGTCCTCAGAAAGTTCAAATTGGGAATTGGATGACGAACCTGCTCAACAACCAACTGCTCGCCAACCCAGCGCAACCAAACAAACTAGTCCAATTAAAAACAATGGTGACCGACCAAGAAGTGCTAGACGTTCGCGAGATAGAAGCGATCGTGACTCTAGCCAATCTTCTGAAAAAATTCCGAAAGCTCGTGAAAGCTCAGGTAACTGTTTAAACAATTTACACATTTGCTCAAGTGTTTATAAATTAATTCTGATTTCAGGTCGCCGATCTTCTGTTGAGTATGCAGGTCCTTCAGTCAAAACGATTGATTTATCCAAAGATGAACGAGGTGAAAATCGCAAAGCAAAAGCAGAAGCAGCTCAAGTAGAAGTACCTCAAGTAAAGAAACAAGCTCCTGCTATTGCTACGTCTGCTCTTATATTACGCAATGAAAAATTACGTGAAAGGTATAGTTCAAGCTTATCACGTACGCCATCACCATTTTTGAAACCTCATGAGCGTGAAAAGCTTCAATCAAATGCGCTAAAGAAAACGGAAGACAAGAAACCGCAAAAAAGCCATAAGGAAAGTTACTCATCCTCGTCAGATAGCTCTGGCGATACCGATGAAAGTGAAGATGACGAAGATCGCAATGTGATTGAAAAGGCAAAGGAATCGAAAAAGAAGAATTCAGAATCGCGTTCTCAATCCAAACGACGAAAATCAGTATCAAGTGAAGACGAATCGGACAATGATAGCGAGGATGAAAAGTCTAAGAGAAAGTCAAATACTAAAGGATCAAGTAAAGGATCATTAGTGGAGTTGTCTTCAAGTGCCAAGGCTGGACGTAAAGACAAAAACTCTTCCGTTGAAGAAAATAGAGAAGAACGAAATGCAGTAGAACTGCAAATTAGCCGTGGAAAAGGGAAACAGCATAATGACGTGCCCGAAGTTACTGTTCAAAGTACTTCAAAAGGGCACAGAAAGTTGTCCGAGAAAAATCATTCAAAAGATATTGTGTCATCCAATTCAAGCGATGACTCCGAAAATGAACTTACTGATAGCAAAATGGTCGAGGCAAAACCAAAACAATTGGCTTCACGAAAACGCACAGTGTCAGTTTCGGGTTTGAAAAAGTCCAAGCGCGCAGCTTCTTCTGACTCTGATGATGATGAGCATGTTCTAAAAAAGAAACGCAAAAAGGCAAAAAAATCATCAAAGAAAAATTCTGAAGAAGATAGTTCTTCGGATTCTGAAGCTGAGGCTTCGTCAAAAAAGAAAAAGCATAAGAAGCATAAAAAACATGGAAAGAAGAGTAAGAAACACAAAAAACATAAGAAGAAGAATAAAAAGGCTGACAGCTCCTCGAGTAGCGACAATGATGATGATAGAATTCGTGAACGTACAGGCAAATCAACAACATCAGCAGGTTTGTTACTTGGAGGAGTTAATGAAGATTTAGAGAAACAATTGCGTGAAAGGGCTTTAAAATCCATGAAAAAGAATGAATGAAAAATCACGGTCACATACGTGTGCAGCAAGCACTGGAAGTATGAAGCTCCACACTTCATTAGTTTGCATGATTAATTTTTTATGTACTCGATAATACTTTAGTTTAACACCCATACATTTATTAATACTGAGAGTGATTAATAGTATTGGCGAAAACCTTTAATATATTGGTCTACATTTGAAATCAATCGCCATCCAAATGATACGGCCTAGAAGCTGTCCATAAAATATATTTATCATCGCATGCTAAGAAATTTGTAACATACATACAATGCATACATTACCTACTTTTACTGAAGCAACAAGGAGCAATTCCAACACGATTTGAAAGTCGATTGTGAGCAGATGCATATAAATACATACATAACAATATAATATTGATTGATATAATTAATTAAAATCCCTTTCTGTTGAGAGTTATCGACATTTTCTTGATTTGAAGTTTAGGTTCTATTATTTAAGTAGATATTATGTAATGCATTCATGTTTGTCAACTTAAAGAAACAAACAAATAAAGATTACTACGAAAAACTCGTTCTTATGTTATATTTAACAACTGCAACATGCAACGAATAATAAATATTCCCGGGTGTATAGGATATGCGCGAAACCAAACCACTAAGGGCATTTAAATTTGCTTACGACGACCTAAAGGAAACTGCTGCCACCAAATGTTAAGGATTGCGGTGAAACTAAAGCAATTGCCTGCACTTTTCGATTCGATACTTTTCTGCTCGCTTGGCAAACACTATTTACGGGGAAATGCGACACATAAAGCGAACAGACCCTTTAGTTTCCACTATAGTCAGTTTTATGTAGTAATAACATTGCTAAGGACGAACATTGTAACAGCTCAATGTACTATACTGTATATATACTGCTTAGCTACCATATCTGCACAGATTACGGATATGGTCCAATACTCCTGTCGTTTTTCTACCTAAAATGTATTCGACTGTAATAATTGCGGCAGCGTTATTTTTTATGGGAACACGTTAGGCAGCAATCAGCGTCACGCATTCTGTTAGTAAAATGTTATAATCTTGTGCTCATCATTAGCTAATCAATCCCAATATAAAAAGTTTTCAGTGCGGAGTTGAAATGGAAGAAGAAGGGTCAGTTTTTATTTAAGGGGTTAGGGGTAGTCAGAGGCCCGAAAAAATGATGATTTTCGTTAATTTTTTTGCTACAATTGCTTATTTTTCAAAAAAAAATTAAAACAGCATTAATACATCATGTTCCGTCTTGACTTTAGCAAAATTTCCAAAAAATAATTTATAATTATAAAAGTTATCGCTGTTTGTGTGGAGCCCGTTTCTCCAGAAGTCCCTTGCGGTGATCATCACAAGCCCTTGGAGATTCATCTAAAGTCAATCGGACAAGAGAAATTAGTTACAGTAATCACCAGTTCAAAAAACATAGTTTTGAGAAAAACGCATTTAAAGTTTTGCTGCTGCTAGCTAATTGCTCTCGAAACCTCCGGAGCGCCAGCGAACAGGTGAAAAACTCTAAAAGTGTTTGTCGGATTCACTTCAAAGTTTCACACAATATTTTTAAGGTATTATACTTAAAAAAAACAAAAAAAAAACAATTTTTTGAATATTCTGACTATACCTAATCCCTTAAAAATACTTTCTTCTCGAATGCGATGCCATAGCAAGAAGGAGTAAACATCTAGGTCTAGTACGGCCATGGGATAGAGACATCCCAGCAAGACCGTACTAAAGGACTCACAAACTCATAAGCAAAAAGTAGCGAATTTACGTATACAAATGCAATAAGATTGCTATTTGCTTATGAATGTAAAAGCGAGATGGCTTCTAATGTTGGTTGACATAGTACTGATTTTTCCTTTTAAAAAGTGTACAAACCAAGTACGTCGGAATTATTTGTCAAAAAGTAAAAGGGCCTTGTGCCGGTCAGAAGTAAAATATGTAATAAATTCACTTTAGACAACTTGTAGTGGATTTTATAAAATTAAATATAAATTAAATGAATTTGGAATTTTATATCATGTAAAATAATAATGTAAAATGAATTATAAATGTAAAAAGTTATATATAACTAATAAAGAAATAATAATAATAATAAAGAAAAGTTACAAAACGCAATTTAAACAATAAAACTGCAAGTACCATATTAATAAACATTTTAGGAATGCTTTGAGTAATGAAGAGTTGCATTTGGATTTATTATATAAAGAAAAAGAGAAAAAGGAAAAGTTGGAGTGCAGTCCATTCGGAACCGAGAATTTTTATATTATGGAATTCAGACGCACACATTCATGACTTTTCCCCATTAAAGCATTTTTTAAGCATATATTTTGTATATAAATATTAAGAAATCACACTAATTTAAAAATATTTGTTGTTTCGAAGACAATGGAGAATGTATTTTATAGCAGTACCGAGCTGATGGCTGGAATATCTGAGGCCCAAAAAGTACCCACTGTACCACAGACAAACAAGGGTTTATCTTTGTTTTACTGATTTTTTATTAGTATCTTTAATACTGATTTTTTTATAAATTATAGCAGCACTTGAAATTACGAAAAAGTTTGCAGCAATCCAGACCTTCTACCAGTCAGCGGTCGCTTAAACAGTGGCCCAACTACATCAAAATTGGCGAAACTGTGCTGCAACTCTCCCTCAGGTATTGGTCTTATGCACACTATTATATCCAAACGTGTATTTTGGTGGTGCAATTGTAAGTAAAGTTACCGACTATTATGGTTTTTTTACCGAAACGACCCGGATTTATATCCGGCCAAGGATTGCCACTCCTGCAGGATTCCCCGTATGTAAGTATGGGGAATGTTTATGCGGCTACAACAACAACAACAACCATTGTGGATTTACTTGCATTATATTTTTTAGATTCAACATCCTTTCTGCAAGGAATTTTGAAAAATCAATATTATTGTTTCCAATCGGGCCAAATTGGATGAATAACTTCAGTAGTCTAGATTTAATTAAAGAAATACACAAAACAAAAACAAATATTTGAGAATTTATATGGTGTATGTTGGTGAATAAATTATTTTTGTAAAAATGTAAATACAAGTTAATAAATAAAAGTTAGACAAAAATGTCATTAACATTTTGTTCAATATATTTAATAATAAATAAAAATATCACGGTTTATCCTATCAAATTTGCTTAAGTATATATTTTGAGTGTTTGTAAATTAGATAATTACCTTTACATACTTACTTATATAGTCCCTCATATAATCGCTCAGACTACTCCTCATATATCCCTTAGCTATATATATGAGGAATAGTCTGAGCAATTATATGAGGGACTATATAAGGTGTTCGAGTGAGAGGGCTATAGTATGTTAAATACTAGAAACTTATATAATGGAGCTCTCTCCACATCTCACACATATATGAACTTATCCCTTATGCTTCTCCATTTGGCCTTTACTACATAATGGAAGGTTTTCAAATTCATAAGGGATACTATTCTTAGTGCTAGGTATGTATAAGCCACACTGGTTTAGATGGGATACGCTCCATCCTAAGTGTATTGAGGACACTGGGGTTGGCTTAGATATTCAGCCCTCTCACTGAATCCATTGTAGTACAACCTTAATAATTTAATGGGAAAATTGGGTTTGGGTTAGATATTCGCTTCTATCACTGAATCCATTGTAGTACGACTTTAGTAGGCTCTCACTGAGTTCGTAAACACACATCACGTTTCAAGGCACATCTGATTTCATTTGTAGACCCATTTCGCAGATTTTTCAAAGAATTAATAACGACGAGTTATTAAGGGTGTCATGATTTAGTTCACATAACGGTTGTATTTTACAGAGTAAAGAAATAAATATAGACATATAAGCCTCTATATACTGAAATGTTCAGACTGATGAGAGTAGTCGATTTAAACATGTCTGTCCATGCGTATAAAGTTTAACATTTGCTGTTCTAAAACTAGTTTTATCTGACCAAAAAACACATGTGCGTATGCAAATGTGAGATGGCATTGGAGTATTTCTCTTAGATGCTAAAATTGTCTGTCGAAACACCCGAGTGTAATGTGTCTTGAAAAAGGCAAATCGATGATGTTGCCTCTTAGTGTTGTTGACTTATTAACGTCTGATGCCCAATCGAAATTGAACATATCGTTCATGAATTTGATAAATGTTTCGTCATTTTTCACGTTTGTGTAAATGTAACTTGACCTATTCCATTGCGATTCTATTTAACTCCTTCTCTATATCCATACAAAATATCTATCAAACAAATAAAATAAAAATTTTGTTTTGAAAATTGCAACCATTACATCAGTATTTTCTTATGACGTTGTCACGTTAAACTATCGTGAGTAAACCGACTTTACTTTACTTTATTTATTTGCATATGTATGTATTTGGAATTTGGCGCTATATCACATTCTACGTTATATCAGCATACATGCCCTGCCAACCGTTACTAGCCACTTATCCTCAAAATTTCCATTTCCATTCCAAAACCATTTGGCACTTTTCCTCCAAATAGCAGCTAAAACAACTATAGGGTATTACAATATAAAAGTTACGCCTAGAAGTTAGTAGTGAACAATTTCTAGACGGTACCTTTTTTGTGTAATCTTTGACAGATAAACAATTTTACACCATAGAATAGCGCGTTAAAATTATTGAAATTTGGTAGATATTTAAGAACAGCATTTCAACGAATCGATAATTCAATGATTGGTGAAAAAAATTCTAGAAACTGATTCCGTCGAGGATAAAAAGGGGCCAAAAACTGGACGTTCTGTTGAAAATGTTGCTGCTGTAGCGCAAAGTGTTGCTGAACAACCTTTAGCGTCGATATCTCGACGTTTCTCAAGAATTGGGACGTCCATTTCATCACATATTATTGTGAAGAGCTGTGTCTTGAAAAAAGTAATGTAACCTAAAATAATCTAAATTTTTACATGTTTTATTTGAAAACAACGTCTAGGCGGGTGTTTCGAAATACCCTTTACCATTCGCTGCGACTCTAGAGCATTTAGAAAATATAGCCTACAAGACACTGCAGTGTTTGCAGCAGTCATTGCATCGTAAGCATGCAAGTTGTTAGTTGCTTTGTCTTTGTAGATCAATGGAATTAACTTAGATGCAATTCTTATGAGAGGAAAATAGATATAATAGCTGTGTTTTTTTCGTGCATATGTGTCTGCACTTAAAATTTATATAAAGGCATATTTATCGGTTTTTGCAATCTGCTTTATCGACCGGAAATATTAAACGAAATATCAACAGACTGGACGCACTTTGATATCAAGCAAAATTAAAAACCGTGAAGATATGTGAGCTAATAATAAAAGGTTTTCCAATAGCAGGAGTTACAGCTGAATGGATTGCGCTATCGAGAGATGATTAACGATTTTTTATGGCCGGAATTGGATCTTATTGATCTGGACAACGTTTATTTTCAACAAGACGACGCTACGTGCCACATAAGCAACGAAGCCACTGATCTTTTACGGGAAAAGTTTCCGGACTGTTATCTCTCGAAGAGGTGATCACAATTGGCCACCGAGATCTTGTGATTTAACACCTTGAGACGTTTTTCTCTGGGGCCACCTGAAAGAGAAGGTCTACGCCAACAGCCCAGGGTCGATCTAAGACCTCAAGATGGAATTCGTGACGCTATCGAGGGCATAGGGCAGCCACTTTGCAATACAGTTATGGAAAATTGCATGAAAGGATATTGTCCTGTAAGCGTGGTCGTGGCGGTCATTTGCCTGATCTTATTTTCCACTAATAACGGCATACCATCCTCTTTATAATGAAATGAACATCCGATCATTTATATTAAAAAATTGCATTTTTCTTTGAATATCAAAATAACACCTCTTATTAAAAACCCGTATACGTTCACATATAAGTAGATTATCTACTTTTTCGTGCTTAACTCCTAATCCCTAATTAAAGAGCGGTACAAGATTTCTCTCCCGAAATCTGACATTATAAAATAAACCTAGATTATTACCATACTTTTTTACATAGAACCATGTGTTTTCTGTGTAAAAATTATTATTTTAAAAGCTTAATAAAATGCATGAAGGCAAAGAAAACAGGTTCGTAGACATAAATTTAATAAAGTGTTTGTTAGGTATTATTAACTATGCATTCATGTAACAGAAAAAAGTCTATGTCCATAAAGGCTTTGTAATATCGAATCACAAAATGTAATATCGAATTTCGAATGCATTGCTTCCATAAGTTTTTGAAAGCTCAGTAAACGTCGTTTACGGATTTCCGCAAACTGTTTATTACTAGTAGCGAATTGCGCAATTAAATTAGCTATTCCTTCTCCTTGTATTTGCTTTATATCGTTAGTAATAATTAAAGAAACCAAAAACACCGAAATATTCCTCCAAAACAATTTCTATGCAGAAAAACCTCTCAAACCAGTACTGACAGCTGATTGTAAATTTTGCAGGTAATCTGCCATATGTGGATGAGTAGATTAATTTTGTGGATTAGTAGGTGATTAATGCATATGTGAACGTATTATTAACAACAAAGCAACCAACTTGTCGTGAATACCCCTCATATTTACCGCTGCGCTAAGAATTTTTTCGAATTGACAGCCAGGTGGCGTTCTGTATGGAGAAAAAACTCTACATTCCACTGAATTGTAATTAAGCACAACAGAACAAAGCGAACTGTCAAAAAGTCGATTAGCATCCGGCTGCGGTCCCGTCTTCCTTTCCTTTTTACGTATTTTACCAAGATGGTAGGTGGTGTTAAAGTTGCTGAATAAATTCACTACCATCGTTTATTTTTGGTGTGCGAATTCTTTTAAGTTGTTTGAAAAGTATTCTTAAATATTTTACGTTGATGTCTATGTCGTTATTTTCGAGCTAAATTGTAGTTTAGATAAAGTTTGTTGTCGGTATTGCTACGCGGTTCAGTTATGACTACTGCAAATGAATTCGTGTTTGGTGGTGAAATTTACGGCTAACAATTATTCAAGGATAAATAATAGTGAGACATGACAATGTATCAGTGTTTTGATTGCAGGCGCGAGGTCCCAAAAAGCATTTGAAGCGTTTAGCAGCCCCCAAGGCATGGATGTTGGACAAATTGGGAGGAGTATTCGCTCCTCGTCCCTCCAGTGGCCCCCACAAATTGCGGGAGTCATTGCCCCTGATGATTTTCTTGAGAAACCGCCTAAAGTACGCATTGAACGGTGCTGAAGTGACCAAGATTGTTATGCAGCGTCTGATCAAGGTTGATGGAAAAGTACGCACCGACCCCACTTATCCCGCTGGATTCATGGGTAATTATATGGAAATTATAATGAAAGATATATTCGTTGTTATTCAATGCTTTTTATTTCAGATGTTATTACCATTGAGAAAACTGGTGAATTCTTCCGTTTGGTGTACGACGTTAAGGGCCGTTTCACCATTCACCGCATTTCCGCCGAAGAGGCTAAGGTATGTGTGATACAATCCATTTAAAATTACTAATTTGCTAATACGTACCGGGCTTGATCGAAGACCACATAATTATGATTCGAAACATATGTGTGGTTCAAAAGTAAGCCCAAAGCAATTTTTGTTACGACGGTCACTGAAGGTCTTGATTTCGACTCTTTGGTAACACATACGTGCAATTACAAATGTTCAAATTTTAAATGTTTACGTTCTGTTTTACGTATAGGTTTTTTATAATATCGTGAATAATTGTATTTTTTATATTCTATAGTACAAACTGTGCAAGGTCAGGAAAACACAACTCGGTGTTAAGGGAGTACCCTTCGTTGTCACTCACGACGGCCGTACCATTCGTTATCCCGACCCACTTATCAAGGCCAACGATACCGTTCAAGTAGATATTGCCAGCGGAAAGATTACGGATTATATCAAATTCGATTCAGGTAAAAATTGTGATTTACAATTATTATACATTTTTTATAAAGACGTTTGTAAATCTAGGAAACTTGTGTATGATCACTGGAGGTAGAAATTTGGGTCGTGTTGGTACCGTTGTTAACCGTGAAAGACATCCTGGTTCCTTCGATATCGTCCACGTAAAGGACTCACAAGGACATGTGTTTGCAACCAGATTGACAAACGTTTTTATTATTGGCAAGGGTAACAAACCCTACATTTCTCTACCTAAGGGCAAGGGCGTCAAACTGAGCATTGCTGAGGAACGCGACAAGCGCTTGGCGGCCAAAACTCATTAAATAGTTATTTAAGACCGGTTTCTATTTTTGCGAAGAATGGATCGTTCACAATAAAGAGAAATCACTAGAATAACCAACGACAATTGTTATATTACTGTATAACATCTTTATCTGCCAAATTTTGTGCCTGCACGTTCACATCTTAGATCGGCATAGAAATCCATACGATAGGATAACGAATTCTGGTAGGGGGAAGCAAAAAGAAGTATACTGGTGTCTCCAAATTGCAAGTTTACATATGAATTTAATGTTATTAATTTTAAAGGCGGGGAAAAACTTTCTTATTGACAGATTCTTATGTTAAATTTAAGGAAGCTATGTGTACCAAAGTTCTATGCCAAAAAAGGCAAGTAGGCGTTCGTCAACATTAAAAAATGATACATTTTCCAAAAATGGAGAGAGCAAAGTGATGTTAGAGGGATGCAATTTTTGTGCTAGAGAAATTTTAGCTAAAAAAATGACCCAATATGAAAACATTATCTTAAAGCGCATGATTGAACTTTTTGTAAACAAACAAATTAATTTTTTGTGAAATCTGGAGTTATGTACACTTTCGCTCTTGCGACGGCTTGAAATTTGTTTGGGAAATCATTTTCAAAAAAAGGTCGGTAAATATATTACAGTATATTTTTGGTAATTTTTTTTGAACAACACAAACTCGTTTGATATGTCTACCGGTTTTTGCAAGTAATGCCAAATTTTCCGTTCGTTTTTTTTGCTTATTTTTCTCTTTGGAAATTCTTTGGCAGAATTTCTGCTGACGTTCTTGATTTGGTTTTATGGCTGATGATGAACACAACTATTGTTTTCTTCTTTTGCGAAAAACGACCAACAATTCTTATAACACGGATATAGAGAATTGAAATGTACCAAATCGTAGGAATTATAGAGAGCAGATTTATTTGAGAAAAACGTAACAATTGGTGTCAGAAGTAGGATTGTTGAATAAAGTCAGTGACTGAACTTAAGGTTACGGAACTTAAGAAAGAGTGGTTACAACGAGGCTTATCAATTTCAGAAAGCAAAGCAGAGTTGCAAGTGATTTAAGGTTTCTGGATTACCGGTCGAAGAGGTGCCGCTCCTGCAAATTCGAGCTAAACGTCAAATTGATGGATACACACATAAAATTGAGGCACATCCAAAACAGGTGATAGCAGTGGAATAGCAGATGTTTTTTGTTTTCTTCCTATTTGGTGATTTCAATGTCAAAGTGATCTGCATTTTGTTGTCCCTTCGCTCCTTTGTTTACAATTCAATTGGAATTTTGATGCCCAAACCAACAAATTACAAAAACAAAATACCTGCAAAAACATACAAACTTGGGTTTTGCCCACTGCTCTCACCTTGTATGAACTAAAACGAAACGTCAAACTACTGGTTATCCAAGTGAAAGAAAATAAAGGATCAACTGTAACTAAATGTAAAATTTCTAGTGTTCTGAATGAATTAATTTTCCTTTTTCATTTCTTAATCTTTTTTATAAAATTTTATGAAAACTAAATTTCTTTAATAAAATAATTTAAAATAATAATAAACTTATATAACTATGTTGTTAATTTTCACACTGTCGTTCATCACCATCACCTATAATCCTGATACTGCAGTAACCCACATGCCCTCGGGGTTCAGGTTGATTCAATTAATTTAGAAAAAAGTTAGCTAAAATCTTTGAGTTTAAAAATTTAAATTCTAATAATTTCAGATCAGATAGAAAAGTTAAAGTTGATAGAAAATCTGGTGAAAAACCAACGTTGAAACTTTTTGACAGTCAAATTTTTTTTCTTGTTCACTCCTCTCGGGCCTCGACAAGACTCAGTGGCCCTTATTATGAGCAACATTCGCTCTTCGACTATAGTCGAAAGTGCTGATCGAACGAATTTTCATTTGGTATTATGGTGCTCATTCGTTGAAGAATAGGACTATTGTGAATTTCGATCGCTCGACGCATTTACAATAGATAATTTTTCTCAGCTGATACAGCAAATCAAAATAAAAGAAAAACCGATTGTGTTGAAATTCTTTGCTAACAACAATTTTAAAAGTAAAAAAAAAGTATTTTTTGTGAAAATGAGTACAACGGAGTTGTGGTTCGACGATTCAACGCTCGATGAAAGATTAGTGGAACTAGCTAGATGTAGAAAACAGCTGAGGGGCGCATCCAACCCCCTTGAAATGGCTTCCACTGAGTAAGTTTAGTATTTTCAAAATGTGTTGACGTACATAATATTACAGAAATTTCCTTACAGTTTTTTAAAGAACTTTAGATTATCTAAAGAGCCGTTTATGAACCTACTGTCCAGTACAAAAAACCAGTTGCAGCAGTGCACCCGAGCCAAGAGCTCTTCACTATTCTCCAAAAAAAGCAACACAAATTATTAATGTGTGTGCAGCTTTGCACAACATTTGCTTGTTTTATAATGTTCGACTTCCGGATGAAGAGTTATCCGATGAGACCCTCAACGATGATGCTGAAGATATTGAAGTGGAGCCAAATAACGGAGAAGCAGAAAACATAAGAAATGAAATTCTTAGAATATTATAGAAAAATCTAAAAAGTATTAAATAGAAACCTTTACGCCACAGTTTCTGTTTTATTTTTGTTATAAATTTTCTTTATTCAATTATTCGTCATTCGAAAAAAATATGTATTTCAGTTCCTCTACGTATTTCAGCCCATACCTGCCAAGGGAAAATAATAAAAAAATAAAAATGTATTTCTATAAACATCACAAAAAAAAAACATTATTAACCTTAATCCATTTTGCTGCCGCTCTAACTGGTGGTCCCAAGCAATTCAGCTCCGTTGTAAATTCCTCGCAAAATATTAACATATATTAACATATTCCTGCATAATATTAACAAAATTAGTATATATTTATTATTTGGTTACTATAAAACAATAAATAATCGCAAACAACTTACATTTTAACAAGTTTTCCCACAATACGCTACACAATCGAAAGCAAAATTGCATTCGACTCTAAATTCGGTATACAACGAAAATTTCGACAGCGTTGCACCGCTCATAATACCAAATTGACATTCGATTTTCGATCTTCGACAACCAACGAATATCGAAGATCGAATGCAACTCATAATACAGTGCTACATATTCGTTTAAACGCATTGCATTTTTTTCGTTTACTTTAGAACTGTTTTAAGATTACAACAATAACAACAACAAATATTCTTCCAAACTATTCGTTTAGGTAACAGTAAACCATCGTTGCATTTGTTTCTTATCTATTGCTTTTTGTTGTAACATAACGGGTCTCTATTTAAAATTATGCTTAAAAATGCTACATATTCGTATAAACGCATAGTTTGTTAAAGACTGCAGTAGTGAAGTTAAAAGTGATTAACTTGTGAATATTGTTTGTAACTGAATATTTTGGTAAATTCTTACAATGTTTTTACACATTCATTCAAATTTCTTAGTTAAATTAAATTTTTTAACCTAATTTTTTCAGATTTTCTAAAATGCCTAAGGCAAAATACTTAAATGATGAGGAACGGGTATTGGTCAGTGTTTACCATGAGGAGGGCTATTCCAATCGTGAAATTGGACGAAAAATTGGAAGATCGGAAGGAGTTGTGCGTGCTTTCTTAAAGAAAGCAGGCAATTATGGAATAAAGAAAGCAACAAGAGGCAACACAAAATTGTCACAGCGTGACAAAAACAAAATAAAGTATGAGGCTACGAAAAATTTTTTGAATTGCACACAAATAATAAATAAATTGGGTCTTCCTGTAACGGCAAAACACACTTTACACATTTTACGAAGTGATGAAAATATAAAATGGAAAAAACCAAAGTCTAAGCCAATGTTAAAGGAACATCAAAAAAAGCTCGTTTGGAATTTGCCCGTAAACACATTCATTGGACTACGGAATGGATGAAAGTTGTGTTTTCGGACGAGAAGAAGTTCAATTTAGATGGCCCTGACTCACACTCATGTTATTGGTATGATCTACAAAAAAATAATGTACGCATGTCGAAGTGTGACTTTGGTGGTGGCAGTGTTGTGGTGTGGGCAGCATTTTCGTCAGCTGGCAAGGCTCAACTGTGCTTTGTGCCGTCAAAAATGAACTCAAAAACGTACACCGATATGTTAGAAGATGCCCTCATCACATTTTTAGATGAAAAAATGGACGAAGACAGCATTTTTCAGCAAGACAACGCTTCCATCCATGTGCCAAGAGAGTCTCGAAATTGGCTTAAGGAGCAATTCTTTAAGAAAGCACGCACAACTCCTTCCGATCTTCCAATTTTTCGTCCAATTTCACGATTGGAATAGCCCTCCTCGTGGTAAACACTGACCAATACCCGTTCCTCATCATTTAAGTATTTTGCCTTAGGCATTTTAGAAAATCTGAAAAAATTAGGTTAAAAAATTTAATTTAACTAAGAAATTTGAATGAATGTGTAAAAACATTGTAAGAATTTACCAAAATATTCAGTTACAAACAATATTCACAAGTTAATCACTTTTAACTTCACTACTGCAGTCTTTAACAAACTATGCGTTTATACGAATATGTAGCATTTTTAAGCATAATTTTAAATAGAGACCCGTTATGTTACAACAAAAAGCAATAGATAAGAAACAAATGCAACGATGGTTTACTGTTACCTAAACGAATAGTTTGGAAGAATATTTGTTGTTGTTATTGTTGTAATCTTAAAACAGTTCTAAAGTAAACGAAAAAAATGCAATGCGTTTAAACGAATATGTAGCACTGTAGGGGCCAGTGTCTTGCGTTGGTTTCGTTAATCTGTTTTGATTTCTAACAGGGTAGGTGATTAGCCTGCCGCTAGCAGTCCTAAGTGGTGGGAATGCCCACCTGCCGTTGCTTAGGAACAACGCTTTCTTACTGTTTGGAGCGCCATCTCTGTTTCACATTTTTCTGGCAGAAGGATCGCACAGATAGTTGAGGACTTCGCTAAATTTCGTGTGCCTACGCTATTACCGCAGTCGCCCGCTTCCTTTTGGTGGCGCCACTGATGTTGTATGTGTGTTTTTCTTTTGTTTTTTGCTTGTTTTAGCAGCCGCAGTGCAAATAATGCGGATACTACATATTGTGCAGGAGTAAGGATGGAAAGGATAAATTGTTGGGGTTGAGAAATGAAATTAGAGGATTTTTTGGTTTTTGTTTTTAAAAACAGGGAAAGTAGGTACATTTGGAATAGTGCAAGGACCGTGCGTTACGTAGGACTCGAACCCACAACCTCTGGAAGGCTAATGCACTTACGCTAGAAGCCCATTCCATTCATCTAAAATCAATCAGACAAGAGAAGTTAGTTTCATTAATCGATAATTTTGTGCCTGATCGAAACTTTTTTTTGCAAAATTAACAATTTGGCAGCCTCAGGAAACATTTTTTAAATTTTCGAGAAAAAACCGACAATTAATTGTTAAAAAAAATCAAAATTAAAAAAAAAATCCTTCAATCAGTCGCGAGCTTTTTAGGGTTTTCAAAAGCAGTATACATTTTTTGAAATCTATCAAGCGGTTTTTAAGTTACAGTGATCATTAGTTCAAAAAACATGGTTTTGAGGAAAACGCATTTAAAGTTTTGCTATCGAGCTCCGGAGCTCTCGAGCGCTCTTTGTGAATAGTTGAATAACTCGAAAAGTATTTTATTTTTAAGATATTATACTTTAAGAAAATGCAAAAAAACCCATTTTTTTGAAAATTCTGACTACCTAACCCCTTAAAGTAATTTTTGTTACTTTACAAATTATGTATAACTCATGAATCTTCCTAGATGTAATTTGAATTTATTTGATATATTTGCTTTAGCGATTTTGTTTATTTGGTCCCGATTTATAACCATATTGAAGTGTAATCAATTGTTTTAATTTTTTGGGAAATTAGAGTGGTGCTGTCTACCTGTGAGTATATACCCTCAATTCAAAAACTATACGATTAATTAAACAAAACTGAAGTAAAATTAGAAGTGCTGTAATGCTTAGATCGTTGCAGACCTTAAGTAAATCTTCACGTGTAAAAGATTCGTTAATACCAAAAACAGAAAAATATGTGATGGTTTGGACAGAAGATTGCAATGTTCCTATAAAACATTGTTTAATAAAAGCAAAAGTCCAAAAAATGTATACTCATTTAAAGAAATTGTAAACTGTTTCATTCGACAAGCCAAAATCAAAATTTGTCAGTAGAAATGGCTGATTTAAAAGGTTTCGAAAAAGGTTTTCCTTACACAATTCCAAATTTAAGGAGAGCGCGCTCCAGTTGATTATGAAAGTGCTCGGAAATTTAAGGAACTTCTAAATATAACTGATTAAGGTGGATATACATACAGCTGACAAAATTTATACTTGCTGGAGAGCAATTAAAAAAGCCTACCATTCGGAGTTCAGAGAGAGCTTAGGTTCGAATCTCGGTGAAACATCAAAATGAAGAAAAAGTTTTTTCTAACAGCGGTCACCCCTCGGCAGGCAATGGCAAACCCCCGAGTGTATTTCTGCCATGAAAAAGCTCCTCATAAAAAATATCTGCCGTTCGGAGTCGGCTTGAAATTGTAGGTCCCACCATTTGTGGAACAACATCAAGACGCACACCACAAATAGGAGGAAGAGCTCGGCCAAACCCCCAGAAAGGGTGTCTGCGCCAATTACACTGCGTTACAAAAACGAACTTTTTTTCTGTCCTATGAACCAAATATACTTTTTCCTAAAGGGGAGAAAAAATAAAAATACACGTGTATCGGCGATTTTCATGTACACGTCAGAATTTTTTTTATGTATAAAATATAGAGCTCGTAGTCCGCCTGTGTGAAAAACTTTGGATCAATTTTTAACCCTTTTTCCGTGATCCAATCGCGCTGAATTTCTGGAAATGTTTTTATTATGTAAAATTAAATAAAAAAAATTTTCAATTCTCAGATTTTCTTGAATTTTTTTTTTCTAAAAAAAAGTTTTTTTTTCTAAATTTTCGGCATAACTTGAAGGGACTCCAAAATTTTAAACAACTTTCTGTATATTTCATCTTACGAAAAATGCAGTGCCCGCCTCGAAATAACTTTTGTTACGTTTGTGGCTTATTCGCACCAAGTAAAAATTTGAAAAATATTACGAAAACAGTGGTTAATTCGTTTCAGAAAATATTCAAGACTGCTTATGTTCCTTACTTGTGGTATATTCCGGAAGTCGTGTGCGACTATTGCTATAGTCATTTATGCAAGTTTACTGATGGAAGGTCAACAATAAAGTACTCTGTACCAACAATTTGGCTACCACGTACGGAGCACTGCAGTGAACTGTGCTACTTTTGCGTAACTTTTACTCAAACTAAAGGGTACCAATACTTTCGCCGCAACAATTATAAAAATATTGTTGCAGAAATGATTTCGACATATGGCGAAATGGGCATATTAATGTCGCTAAAGATCCATTTCCTTCACAATCATTTAGATTGCTTCCCTGGTGATTTAGGAGCTTGTAGCGATGAACATGGTGAAAGGTTCCATCAGGACATTGCGGCTATTGAAAAGCGCTTTAAAGGACAAGACATTACGCATATGCTTGGCGAATACTGTTGGTCTATTTGTCGCGATACTGACACAAAAGCTTACAAACGCAAAAAAAAAGGCCTAAGTTTCTTTAAAAGCATTCACATTTTTAATGTAATAATTTTCAATTTTAATATAATAAAATTAATAAAAAAATTCGGGGTTTTATATCTCTACTGTAATGCGGAGTGAAATACCTTTCTTTTGATACCACATCGGCATATCTCATGCCATTTTTTTTTTAATTTCGAACAGGTGGTAACCCTGTGATGTGACGTGTACATGAAAATCGCCGATACACGTGTATTTTTATTTTTTACTTAGTTCATCTAAACGTAAAATTACTTTTTTTGACGTGATAACGTCTTATAATTCGATTTAACAGGCTGCACGCACGAAAAAATGTGTCGTTACCTTGCTCATTAGTGTTACCTTGCTCATTAGTGTTACCTTGCTCATATGTCGTTACCTTGCTCATTGCCGTTACCTTTCTCATTTGTCGTTACCTTGCTCATTGCCGTTACCTTTCTCATTTGTCGTTACCTTGCTCATTGCATTGAATGAACTGCAAGCGAAAGCGCGGAACGAACGACAAAGCAAACAAAGCAAACGAACGGCAACGTTCGACATCTTGCTCTCTCCTACTTAAGTGAGCGTATATATGTATGTACATGCGCATATGTACATATATAAATTCACGTATTTGTATTTGCATATGCCTTTTTATTGTATATGAAGGAAAAAATGTATGGTAATATTTTCCATATACCTTATAAGATATGTTGTATTCTAATATATGTATATAAACATGCATATACATACACAATTTCGCGCAATTTTCAAAAAGAATAAATCTATATGTAAAGATGCATACAAATCATATGGACATATCAAATATACGAATCTATTCCGTACGCAAGCAAATGTAAGCTAATGTGCTTGAACTGCAAGCGAGAGCGCGGAACGAACGACAAAGAGCACAATCGGCCCCCGCGTTCGGCAACGTTCGACATCTTGCTCTGTCCTACTTGAGTGAGCATATATATGTATGTATATGCGCATATGTAGGTATATAAATTCACATACTTGTATTTGCATATGCCTTCTTCCTGTGTGCATGGTAATTAACCATTTCTCTGTTGAGAATAGGACGATGATAGAAAAAGTAGGAAATGAAAGGGAGTGTTTCGAGTGTAAAGTGTCTTGAAAAAGGCAAATCGATGATGGTGCCTCTTAGTGTTGTTGACTTATTAACGTCTGATGCACAATCGAAATTGAAGATATCTTTCATGAATTTGATAAATGTTTCGTCATTTTTCACGTTTGTGTAAATGTAACTTGACCTATTCCAATGCGATTCTATTTAACTGCTCCTCTATATTCATACAAAATATCTATCAAACAAATAAAATTAAAATTTTGTTTTGAAAATTGCAACCATTCCATCAATATTTTCTTATGACGTTGTCACGTTAAACTATCGTCAGTAAACCGACTTTACAGACAACCTCTTTTTTTACTTTTCAATAATACATAGGCTGAAAAGTTCCGAGCCTAACAAAGAAAACACGTTTTTTTTGCTCAAAAGTAGCTTTATTAATCATCGTAATTTCCATCAAGAAATACGTAATCATTTCAGCGCCGCTCTAACATTTTAATACCACTTTTGTAGAACGATTTATCTTTTGCCTTAAAATAGGCCTCAGTTTCAGCGAT
Source organism: Anastrepha ludens (assembly GCF_028408465.1). Taxonomy (NCBI): domain Eukaryota; kingdom Metazoa; phylum Arthropoda; class Insecta; order Diptera; family Tephritidae; genus Anastrepha; species Anastrepha ludens. The sequence goes on along the minus strand of NC_071500.1, from coordinate 59,908,347 downwards.
AACCTCTTCATTTGAGCGAAATTTCTTACCGGTGAGCATTTTTTTCGCTGGAAGCCAAATCTGGCGAATACGGTAGATGTGGGAGCAATTCGAAGTTCAATTCATGTAGTTTTGCCATTGTTTTTGTTGACTTGTGACACGGACAGAGTCAAATGCCCATGCAATGTAAAGCCAACACATTCCTTTTCTATCATTACGATGTCAGCAACTCACGCAACTTAGCTTTTCGATCATTCAAAACGATTTTGTGAATTTTTTATGTTTCCTGGTGTTTTGGACGACCACTGCGTTGTACATTATCGGTGTCTCTAAGACCACGTTTGAATTCAGCAAAGCATCGGTTTATTGTTGTTCCTGATGGAACGGTGTCTTCATAACACTTTTCAAGCCATTGTTTCACTTGAACGGATTCCTTCTCATCAAAATGCAGTGTAAAATTAAAATATGAAATTTTTTTTTAGCCTTTATTTTGAAAATAACGAAAGGAAAGTTACTCTTAGCACAATTACTCACGAACTAATGAATAGAATACCATGAAATTTTAACATCTGTCTTTTTAATGTTAGTACTAACTGGAAAAGATGTGAATGCAATAAAACTAGTGCCATCTATATGTTAGGCCCGTAACTTTTCAGACCATGTCTACATCAATACTCCAACTGTTTAACTAGTGTATTATAAAACCACTTGAATTTTATTCCAACACTTGAACTTATGTACATTGGAATTGGAATATGTATATTGGAAAAATTTGAATGCAATCCACATATGAAATCACCAGAGATGTGGATATATTTCTCAATTTTAAAATGTGTGTAGTTAATATTATATTTTTTATCTGTTGAGGAATTAAAGGGCTCTGTTGAGGAGTTAAAGTGCTAGACATTAAAGGTCTGTTCGAAAAATAATTGGCCTGAAATCGTTTTGCACGAAAATATTTCAGGTTCTACAAATATAAATATCGAACCTATAGTAAATATTGCTAGATCAGTAGGTAGAGAAGGATTTAATGACATGGATGAAGGAGATATTTATGAATTAATAAATGACGCTGAAGATTTTGATGAGGAAGAGCTTTTACAATTAGCTGATACACCTGACCTGATATTGACGAAGTAGACGAAAATTTACATATAGAAAATCTTAATATATATATGTATATAATTGGCGCTTACACCCTTGTTGGGTGTTTGGCCGAGCTGCTCCTCCTATTTGTGGCGTGCGTCTTGACGTTGGAGGGACCTACAGTTTTAAGCTGATGAGGAGCTTTTCCATGGCAGAAATACACTCGGAGATTTGGCATTGCCTGCCGAGGGGCGACAGCTATTAGAAACAATTTTTTCTCAATTTTGGTGTTTCATGGAGATTCGAACCTACGTTCTCTCCGAATTCCAAATGTTAGTCACGCACCAACCTATTCGGCTACGGCGCCCGCTAAATCTTGGAATTGTGATTCTTATGCGGTACGATCTACTGAATTTAAAATAAAAATTCAGCACTGCCTGGCACCATAAGTAAAAATGCAGAAAAAAAACATATAATAGAATACGAAGAATTATTAAATAGTGAACATTTAATTATAACAGACGAACCAGAAGATATGCTCTTGAAAAAAAAAGAAAAAAAGAAAATAACGTAAATTTCAAATGGTGAAATCTTTGAACATTCTGTTTTAAAAATAAAACAAGTAATAAAATTCATTTTGGAATTATGTAATTTATTTGGAATTAACTGTTTTTAGTTACATATGCATAAGCTTTTTACTTAAAATGTTCCTAGTTTGATTTCAAAATGCCCATATTTCTTTCCTTTAAAAAGAATCATTTGTATGAGTACATAACGCGTTAGACAGGGCTAATGTTAATTGGGCTGAAAAGTTTTCGGTATGGTGTATTTGCTTTCCGGAGACGTTTACTGTAGGTCCCTTCATTTGTGGGAGGCATACCGGAAGGAGGTGCTCGACTAAACACCCAGTAAAGAATGTACATACGAGCTAATTGTATACACATGTCCATGTATATATATATATATAATATAAATATTTTTATAGTAGTCGTTTACTCGCTTGCAGCTTCACTTCCTGAAGGATGAACCTTGGTCAATCCTTAAGTCAAATTTGTTTTGAGCTTACTTTCTCATATAAGCGGCATCATAAGCGGGCGTTCCGTTCCTGCCTAGAGGTTACTTCATAGAAACACAACTGAAGCCATGAACTGCTGGAATTTTTTGGGAAACAATGTCTCTTGCCATGGTAATGAAAGGCTTTCTTCTCTCTTTTCCTCTCGTAAAATGTATTCTTATTAATCAAATAAACATATTTTCAAACAAAAATTATTTAAAATGCCTGTTTGCAATGAAATGACTATTTCGATGAAAGCAATACAAAACAAATGTTTTAGTTTAGACACTTATGCGCGTATTTTATTTATTTTTTATTTACAATGGCCTTTATCGGTTGAAAACTGGAAAATCATGAAGAAGACATGCTTGGGAAAATATTGTTGTACACATACTTATTGTGATCTAGACTCGATTTTTTTGAAAAATGCTTTAACGGAGCCGCTACAAAACAAGAAGAAATAATATACATATTTATCCGAAGGTCTAGGTTTACATATGTACATACATACGAGTGTATGGAATAACATTGCGCTGTAATGGTTTTTCACAAATGTACATTTCTCTGTACATTGATGACATTTTTTAAACTAACTACAAATACGTAAGAGATGATACAAAATGATGATGAGTGTATTTAACTAAAATTTCTTTCATAATCTTAACAATATTCACGATTTTTTTGAACTCCGTTTTGTGACTAATTTGCCGGAATCTCGACTATTAATGACTTCAGCATGGAATCCTGTCTCCCAATCGGCATAGTATTTAACGGTGCGAACATTACCATCGGGCTCCACCAGAGAGTATTCGCCTTTTACAACATCTCCATCCCGTTCTTCCTTCTGATGCTTTATATCTCCTGTATATGGGTCATTTACGCCATACTCGAAGGCATATCTAGCATGGTCACTCTGAAATAATTAAAAACAAAAATCAAAATATTTTATAGGAGAAATTTAGAAGTATTGATAAAATACTCACATAATGTTCATAGTGTTTTTCTGGAATCGTTTTGATAACAGCTGGTTGTATTTTGAGTGCAGGTTGTGTCTTCAGATAAGTTGCGGGGCTAGTACTATGCGCTAGTAAAGGTGAGATTGATGGTGCATATCGATAGAGTCCAGCGCCAAGCGGACCAATACCTCCAACTCCGTGCGCATAGCCACTAAGTAGATCCCTCTGGTCCTTTAAAATAGGCAAACTCCCTTGGACTGTACTGTATTTTAATGGCGATAAACTTAAACTGCCGCCGACTCCGTGTAGAGATGATGGCCCAGTTCCACCAAGTTTCAAGATCGGTGACAACCCGGTGTGTCCCAATGCTATTGCTCCATAATATGGACCGCCGTGCGCCGAAGGTATTGTTGAATACCCAGCTATAAAATGAATACATTCCATATTTACGTTATTTGAAAAAGGAATTTCCTCTAATACCGCACACACATTGTAAGGATTTTAAAATTCGCAAATATAGGATTTTCAGGCTTTGCGATATTTACTGAAGTGTTAGTTCTAAAATAGCACATTATATTTATAATAATTCGATAGATTTTTTTACCGTTTTTTTAGAAAACCGTTTTTTTTTATGCGAGGGGACATTTTTTGAGCGTCTTTGTCCAGGAAGTGAGCTTTAGATTTTCAACGTAACTAATTCCTGTTGCAATAAAAGCATGTAACAAGGTAGGTCCTTCGTCTACTAATCGAGTGCAGTCTAGGATATCTAACCGGCTTAGAGATTACAGAAAAACGGGGCATGTGTACTGTATGGCGCAACACAGCATGCTGGAATACCAACTGAAGTAAATTTGAAAATGGACTCCAAGTTTGAGAGCAATAGGATTGCATTTCCAGTCTTCAGTGCATTTAAAAAACAATTGGTTTGCAGCAAAACCATACGAAACCTGCGAGCTGTGTAGGTCTCTTATCAGGAAAGAAAGCCGGAAAGAGAGAGCCAAGAGCTTAAGTAACCAGCCACCAAGAAACATGTGTGAAGACTCATAGAATCATAGTGGCTCCGGGTCCGGATATGAAATCCAAATACCAAATGATAGAAAAGAAAGAGAAACGTTCGTCAGTCCATAAGTTCGTGCGTATTTTACCCATAACTTCACTTTTGTACGATTTTTGCAAAAAAAAAATTAGTTGCGGAATATAACGGAACTATTTATATTTTCTTTGATATATTGTGCATACAACAAGTGATTTTAATCGCGGATAGAAGCACGTGTTGGTAAAAAAAAAAATGGAATCTTCGAACGCGTATAAGAAGCATATTTTGTATTTTTTTTATAAAAGTGGTAAAAATGCAACAACTGTTGCTGTAGAAATAAACACTGTTCACGGATAGGATACCCTGAGTGTAAGGAGTGCGCAAAAGTAGTTTTCAAAATTTATCGCACGGAACAGTTCACAGGCACCTGGTTCAGTTGGGAAAGGTTTCAAAGCTGGGAAAATGGGTTCCGCATAGACTTTCCGTCGCCAACCTACAGCAGAGAGTGAATGTGTGTTCTCAGCTGCTGCAACGGCTTGAAAATGAAAGTTTTTGAACCGTATCGTTACTGGTGATGAAAAATGGGTCCTTTACAATAATCCTGTTCGCAAACGCCAATGGTTAGATAAAGATGAAACACCAGAACCGACCCCTAGAGATGGCGTTCACCCCAAGAAGATTCTCCTGTCTATTTGGTGGGATATGGCCGGTATTCTTTATTATGAACTTCTGAAACCAAACCAGACGATAACTGCTGCTTATTATTCCCATCAGCTAGCAAACCTGAATGAGGCACTTAAAAAATCGACCGTCTTTAGTGAATAGACGCAAAGTTTTGTTTCACCACGAAAACGCAAGACCTCATACCGCAAGGTAAACATTAGGCAAGTTGAACGAGCTCGGATGGGAGCTAATGCCGCATCCACCATACTCTACGGATATTGCACCTTGTGATTATCACTTTTTCCTTGGACTTCAATCCCATATGAGTAACAAGAACTACTCCTCAAAAGAAGCTATAAAAAGGGATATCGAAGCGTATTTTGGTTCCAAGGACAAACAAGTTTTTGAGCAGGGAGTTAAGAATTTTCCGTTAAGAAAACAATGTAAATAATGAAGGAAAATATATTATTGATTAATAAATACTTTAAACATCTTTTTTATTAATTTTAAAACCATCTTTAAAAAACGCACGAACTTATGAACTGACCGATATATTAAGCACGTTTCTAGAAATTTCAACGCGATGTTTCGAAAGGTTTCTTCTTGTAAAAATTGGGAGTTCGATCCCAAATGCAGGTATCAGTTGTTAGCGGAACACGAAAAGGATCTAAAAGTTGCCTAATATAAATCTGATGCCCCTAGTTTCAAAACCCGATAGAATTTCAGTAAGATCTTGATGACCATACCATAGCTAGGGAGCGGCTACCGTAATTTGGTTGTGGCATCCAAATTCGCCATCCAACATTACCAGCGTTTAAGGTTAAGGCGATTTCCAAGCCAATCAAAGTTTGAAATATCATACTTCTATATGGTTTAAAAAATTTTTTAAATGTCGATAAAAACATATACATTTTACGAGTATGCATTATATATGCCATGCAGTGTATAACAGTTTGACTAATTTCTTTTTATGCAATAGTAAAAGTAGTCGAAAATTCCATAAACGTATCTGTTCATATTTGCATATTTAACTCATTTCACCTTTGACCTCTATGGACCCTCGGTATGACTACCATAGGTGTTGTTTTGTTTGTTCATTCATAGCTCATTTCTTAGGTGCCCAAATTAAATCATTATATTTTAAAATAATTATTTCAATTGGGGAGGGGGAGGACTATATTCCTAAAGTTATGATTAGTCATGGGTTTGTCTAAGGCAATGCAGGACAAGGAGTGGTGGTGTAAGGTATGTGTAAGCAAATCTAGGTCACGGTCACCGGCTTATTAATTTAAATAAGTATATTTGTTAAAATTAGCAATTCATATATTACTTGATGTTAGCGGTGTTGAAGCGGAATAACTCAAGCCAGATTTGCCATAAACGGGTTGCGCCAAGTTTGCTACAATAGGAATTTTCTGTTGGTGTAGGAGCGCTGCATTGGTCAGATCTTTACCCAAACCTAAACTGCCAAGTGAACTCTGAACTGCATATCCACCGATACCTGCTTTAGTAGATATACTGGAGTATTGTTGAGATATAGCACCACTGCTTGACAGCTTAGCTAAACCTGTACTTGAATGGATTGCTGATAAGGCTGGCGAGGCATATGTTGCTACTTTTGCTAACGCAGGAGTAGATATAACTGGCGTGATGGCTGGCACTGAGTAAGGATTTATTTTGCTTACTGCAATGGCGGGCTGCTTGGAGATGTATTGATGAGAAACAGATCCACTGGAACCGTATTTTGCTGACCCAGTGCTGGAATGTATGGATATTACGCCTGGTAGTGGATAGGATGACGATTTTGTTATATCAAGTGTTGGCGCAAGGTAATCTTTAGCAGAAGTTGTCAATGTAGCTGCTTGAGTTGCAAATAGAAGTGGTTGCGACGGCTTCGAAACGAGCTGATGGGATATAGCACCGCCACCGGCATATTTTACAGACTGCGCTCCCAAATTAACCGACTTAATCGACGGGTTGGCATAATTTAAAGCTGAAACGTCTGGTGCCGTCGCATAGGTTACGGTTTGCAAAGGTTTGGAAACGTATTGATGGGAAACTGCACCACCACTTGCATATTTTACTGATTGAGATCCTAAATGTGTGGCAGTTAAGTCAGAGCCTGAAGAGTATTGGGTGAGACCAGACGTTACAATTGGCGCTACGACTGGTGCAGCGACTTTGGTTATAGCAGGGGCCGAGTATATAACTGGTTGTACACCTGTACGTATGGCTGAAACGGCGGGAGCAGTAGCATAACTGCTATGTTGTGAAATTCCAAGGCCAGAGGAATATTTTGTCACAGTGGGTGCGGGATATGCTTCTACTTTTGCAACTGCTGGGATAGCAACGGCAGGGGTTTTTACCAGCGGTGACGCTGCATAGCTAATGGTTTGTAAAGGCTTCGAAACATACTGATGAGAAATCGCTCCACTACTTCCGTATTTCACGGATTGAGCACCCGCATGGATAGATGAAGAGCCCGAAGGGTATTGAGTTACAACTGGTGTTAACACTGGGGATACAGCAGCGATCTTGCCAACTGCTGGAGTTGAATACGTCAAAGGTTGTATAGGTTTGGAAACGTATTGATGTGAAACTGCACCACCATGTTGGGAAACTCCGAGACCAGAAGAATACTGTGTAATTGCAGGTGCGGCGTAAGTTCCCACTTTCGCAATAGCCGGGAGTGCAACGGTTGGTACTTTTGCTATTGGTGCAGCCTCATAGCTCACTGTTTGTATAGATTTGCCAATCGCTGGAGTTGAATACGTCAAAGGTTGTATAGGTTTCGAAACGTATTGATGTGAAACTGCACCACCATGTTGGGAAACTCCGAGACCAGAAGAATACTGGGTAATCGCAGGTGCGGCATAAGTTCCCACTTTAGCAATAGCAGGGACTGCAACTGTTGGTATCTTCGCAACTGGTGCAGCTTCATAGCTCACTGTTTGTATAGATTTGCCTATTGCTGGAGTTGAATACGTCAAAGGTTGTATAGGTTTTGAAACATATTGATGTGAAACTGCACCACCATGTTGGGAAACTCCGAGACCAGAAGAATACTGGGTAATCGCAGGTGCGGCATAAGTTCCCACTTTAGCAATAGCAGGGACTGCAACTGTTGGTATCTTCGCAACTGGTGCAGCTTCATAGCTCACTGTTTGTATAGATTTGCCTATTGCTGGAGTTGAATACGTCAAAGGTTGTATAGGTTTTGAAACATATTGATGTGAAACTGCACCACCATGTTGGGAAACTCCGAGACCAGAAGAATACTGGGTAATCGCAGGTGCGGCATAAGTTCCCACTTTCGCAATAGCAGGGACTGCAACTGTTGGTATCTTCGCAACTGGTGCAGCTTCATAGCTCACTGTTTGTATAGATTTGCCTATTGCTGGAGTTGAATACGTCAAAGGTTGTATAGGTTTTGAAACATATTGATGTGAAACTGCACCACCATGTTGGGAAACTCCGAGACCAGCAGAATACTGGGTAATAGCAGGTGCGGCATAAGTTCCCACTTTAGCAATAGCAGGGACTGCAACGGTTGGTATCTTCGCAACTGGTGCAGCTTCATAGCTCACTGTCTGTATAGATTTGCCAATCACTGGAGTTGAATAAGCTAAAGGTTGTATAGGTTTCGAAACGTATTGATGTGAAATTGCGCCGCCACCTTCATACTTGACAGATTGAGATCCCGAATGAATAGACGATAACCCAGAGCCTGAAGTGTATTGTGTTACTACGGGATTTATTACAGGTACCGCGGCAGCGACTTTAGTTATTGCAGGGGCCGAATATGTCAAAGGCTGATGTGAAATTCCTCCCGAGGAGCCGTATGACGCATAGTTGCTGCTAGTGATAGACGATACGGCTGGTGCAGCATAGTTGACAATTTTAGATACTCCGAGACCAGAATTATATTGTGAAAGCGTAGGCGAAGTGACGGGAGCAACTTTAGTTAAGGGGACTGCGGCATAACTTGAAGTCTGTACGGGTTTCGAAACATATTGATGCGAGACTGCTCCGCTGCTTGTATATTTGGCGGATTGTGTTTCCAACTGGATAGCTGTTACAGCTGGTTTTATAACTGGTGAAATTGCTGAAACCTTGGATATCGTGGGAGCTGAATAAGTTAATGTCTGTATAGGTTTGGAGATCTCTTGATGAGAAACTGCGCCAGCAGAAATTCCTTGACCTGAACCGGCGTAGTGGCCATGTTGTGAAACTCCGAGCCCAGAAGAAAATTGTGTAATTGACGGTACAGCGTAAGTTGCAACTTTGCTAACTACTGGAATGCTGGCTACTGGTACTTTACCTACCGGTGCAGGGGCATAGCTTACTGCCTGCAAGGGTTTCGAAACATACTGATGAGAAACTGCGCCACCGCCTGAATATTTAACAGATTGAGAGCCTGAGTGGATAGACGATAAGCCAGAACCTGAAGAATATTGTGTTATGCCGGACGTTATTATTGGAGCCGTAGCTGCGACCTTACTTATCACAGGAGCTGTATATGTTTGGACAAGTGGTTGTATAGGCTTTGAAATATGTTGAAGAGAAACGCCGCTACTCGAAATTCCGTGGCCTGAAGAATACACTGTAACTGAGGGAGCAGTATAACTGCCATGTTGAGAAACTCCAAGACCTGTAGAATATTGCGTAACCGTGGGAGCAGCGGCAGCTGTTACTGTAGATACGGCTGGAATAGCAATGGCAGGTACCTTAGCTACCGGTGTAGTTGCATAGCCCACAGTCTGCAAAGGTTTCGAGACATACTGATGAGAAACTGCTCCACCACTTGCATACTTAAGAGACGGAGATCCGGTAGAGAGAGATGAAAGAGAGGGAACAGCATAACCTACCTCTTTATTCAAGGTAAGACCGGAAGAGTACTGAGCAACCGCTGGTGCTACAAGTGGTGTTGTTATGGCAGCCACTTTAGATACGCTTGGACTAACGAAACTCACTGATTGTGTTGGCTTGGAAACAAATTGGTGAGATATAGCTCCATTCGTACTATACTTTTCACTACTATAACCAGATTCCTCGGCTGCAGCCACTGGGTAGTGAGCAATTGCTGGTGTAACTGCTGGAGTTACAACTCCTGAAACATATGCTGTTGAAGATACTGGTTTTGATACTTGTTGATGGGAATATGCCCCACTTGAAATAACAGATTTAGCGCTTGGAGCTGCGTAGCTAACGATATTTGATACGGGGCCAGAGTATTTTGTAATGACTGGCGCAGGTACATTAGTTATTGCAATCTTTTGAATAGCTGGAGCGGCATAACTAATTTGTTGTATTGGTTTCGAAATGTATTGGCTTGATGTTGGTCCACCAGCACCATATTTAGATAAATCTACACCAGATGTTACGTATTGCGATTGATATGCTCCCGCTTTCAAGCCTGACGAATATCCCACTGACAGTGGAGTATATTGCGAAACGGGTGTACTTGAAAGGTAAGTGCTTGATATATGCGGTGCGTACGAGTAAGATCCAAGCGACGAGAACGCTTTCTCGGTTAGCAGATTTCCATCCAATTTAGTGAGAGATGTGGATATTAAGGGATTTGTTAACTTTTGAGTGTATGGAGTGTTATAGGATATTGCAGGCGCGTATGAGTTTAGTTGTCCTGCTTGGAATGGTGTGACATATGTGGAAGCTTTCGAGATCGTTGGGCTAGATTGATAGTATGAGTATTCCGATGATTCATATTCAGAACTTTTCGACCCAGCAGGTGATGTGAAGCTTTGGAATTTGAGATTCGGTATTGTAGTATAAGTCTTTGATAATCCAGGCGAAGTAAGAGCTCCAATTTTGGTTACTTTTGATTCGACGGTTGCGACAGGCGGTAGGTATGCGTTTGATATTCCCTCCACTTTGGGTGGTATGAGCACTGTTTTAGAAATGGAAGGTGTAAGCAAATTTTTTAATTCAATGTCTTGCTGGATGAGCCCAGAAGTTTTAAGAGGCTGATCTGCATATGTAATACCTCCATTCTTTGGCGCAGCATTGGTTGATATTTGCAATAACTTATCACCCAGTCCAACCCGAGATACTCCAACTTCGCTTTCATAATATGATTCGGATGATTTCACTGTATCAACATTTAGATATCCACTATCCGACTGACTTCCCAATGACAAAGGAATTTTATATTTAGCTCTTGCGGGAGTCACTGATAGTTGCACGTTTGGCGGAGGGTAAGCATAACCAGCTGACGCTGCGAGTACGCAGTCTGGTATAACGATTGGTTTTGTACTCGCCCACACTGTGCTACAAAAGCACAATAGCGCTAATTGAATCTGAAATTAAAAAATGAAATAAATTAATTAATGCTAAATGGAGTCTTTCATTGCATTACAATTTTTTACTTTTTATATTTTAATATTTTTTTCTGAATTCATTGTCCTAAACTCATTCGCATCGAAACTTAGTGAGATGGTGCTCTGAACAAGCTTTAACTACCTGCTCAATTCACCTTCAATGTAGACAATGGTAGGAAATTTTAGTACTCGTAATGAACGGCCTAATGTTTGCTGATTTGCAGATCCCTAAAAAGTAGGTTTGATACGAGCATACTGCTCTTATCGAAATCGTGTTGTAAATGTCAATAGAATACAGAAATACCACAGCGAGGTATTAGGAAAAAGGGAATTTCGAGACAAGGCCTGCTTTGCTCAATTATCAAAATTATGGGTCCGGCAGATTACTCCAACTACCATTGAATCAGCCTTTTGATGCCCCAAAAACTTACTAGGTCTCAATAATGTGGTTTAAAACTTGATCATTTAAAAATGTTCGTAAAAATTATAGAAGAAAATTTGGGAGCGAAAATAATTATTTCATTATAATTTTAAGACTTATACAAAATTTGTTACAAAATGGTAAAATTATTGGACTTCGATTAAGTCATCGTTAAAAAGCCATAGCTAACCTAGATGCTAGATGCGAAACTCTTTTTCTCGTGCGAGCGTTGTCAACATGTGCATTTTTTATAACATTCGCCAGTAATATTAAACCGGAAGGAACATGGATTGGGTTTAATTCAAACAAAAATTGGGAATATTCAGTTTCCACACCGCCATTGAGTATTTAGTGGGCGGTTCCCTAGTAAGCTTACATCATATATACACATACATACAACAAAATATGTAGTAAAATAAAAGGTTTTCCAATAACAGGTGTTATGAATGAATGGATTGCGCTATCGAGAGATGATTAACGCTTGTTTATGGCCGGAATTGAATGGTATTGGTCTGGACAACATTTATTTCCAACAAGACGGCGCTATGTGCCACACAAGCAGAGAAACCATTGATCTTTTACGGGAAAAGTTTCCGGACCGTGTTATCTCTCGAAGAGGTGATCACAATTGGCCACCGAGATCTTGTGATTTAAAACCTTGTGACTTTTTTTGTGAGGTCTACGCCATCAGCCATCAATTTGTGAGGCTATCGAGGACATAGGGCAGCCACTTTGCAATTCGGTTATGGAAAATTGCATGAAAAGGATATTGCCCTGTAAGCGTGGTCGTGGTGGTCATTTGTCTGATGTTATTTTCCACTATTAATGGCATACCTTCCTCTTTATAATGAAATAAACATCCGATTATTTATATTAAAAAATAGTATTTTTATTTTAATATCAAAATAACAGCTTTTTTGGAAAAACCTGTGTATTACAATGTTGGTACAATTTTAGTACAGTAAAAACTTTCGTATAGAACTGCCATCTATTAAATTTTTAAGTAAATTAAATATCTAAGTTAAATAAATATCGGCCACACTCTACGCAAACCTGTGAGCGAAGTAGCACATGTCGCTTTGGAATGGAATCCGCAAGGAAGAAGAAATAGGGGTCGACCGAAAACAACATGGCGAAGAAGAATCAACAGAGAGACGAGCAAATCATATACCGAACTAACAGCTTTAGCACGTGGAGAAATAGGTGGAAATCCTTTGTGACTGGACTAATTTCCCAAATATTTATATGTTTATATAATATTTCTTGAACATGTCAATAATAATATACTTATAATAAATAATTAAAATAGCACAATATGGGTATATTTAAGAGAGCATCAGGGTTGCCATAAAAGTAAAAAATGAGAACTAATTAAACAATATTTTACAATATAGGTATCAACAAAAGCCCTTTAAGAGAACTTGAAAACGATTTTTTAGGGTAAGGTTGCCATCTAGTTAAAAAATATTAATATAATATTATCATATTTGTTCTATGCATATTAGAATATAAATGTCAAACGAAAGATGCTTAGGAATTCTTTGATGCTGAAAATTTTTTCAATGGAGTTTCAATTATTTTTTTAGTTTAAGCATTAAGATATAAATTACAAAGTTTTTTTCAAATGAAAGATTTTGAAAGAAGCTTTAACGGGTTGGCAACTTTTGGATAACCGTTTATTCTATAATACCTGCACTGTCCTTGATTATTGCTACATCTGCCTCTATTTTTCATACAACCTTTGCTTGGGTAATCGGGCCAAACAGCAGCATTAGCCTCACTGGGTTATTGAAATATGTCGGTGAATACGAAAGTGGATAAATATTTTTTCTTAGAAGCCCTCAATCTAGCCTGGCATTTATTCCCATTTAAGAAACCGAGCTGTAGAAAAAATGGTAAATTGGTAATTGATAACTGTCCATGGTATAGAACCTTTTGCTAGAATTTTTATATTCGAACTGCTTTGAACTGAGTCAGAAATTGGGCAGAGCAAGCCTTATAGGGTTTTTGCAACACTCATCGTTTTGATACTTGGTGACAATATCCCGAGAAATGGATTTTGAAGCGTTCGATTAATTTTTAAATAGAATCCAAATTAATAGGGAATTTTAGCCTTGCGGCACCGCTGGGCACATTTCAAAGTACAAATGGAAAAGGGCTTGACTTCGCTAAGCTTACTCTAGAGCTCTAACAATTATAACTAACTTGTTCTTGTACAGTCACAAGAGTTATTGAAGTTATTGTTGGCAAAGAAAACATGCTGGCGCACAAAATTTATGAAAAATCGAAATATAATCAAAAATAGTTCAAATATGCAATTTAAATATGATCGTTTTTAGGCAGTTTTTGCAAATTTACGAATTTTTAAATTAGTAGATAATTCCGCCTAATTAGTGATTTCTGCGATGAAAAAAACTCCTTATAAAATAAAAACGGTCTGCTGTTCGGAGTCAGCTTAAAACTGTAGGTCCCTGCATTTTTGGAACAACATCAAGACGCTCGCCACAAATAGGAGGAGTTTAGCCGAACATCCAAAACGGGTGTAAGCACCAATAATATATATATATATTTAAATTTGAATTGGTCGAGCCAAGGAGCACCAAGAGATTTGGTGGCTCCTAAAACAAGCAGGTTAAAAAGACCATTGCATTTATATAATATTCCATTCCAGGGCAATAATATGTACATATATATATTATATATATTTAGCGATTAAATCTAGTTTAAGGTAAAATAACTAAAAATATGATTGCTAAAATTTTAATTAATTTTGATTTTTTTAAACTATTTTTAATGGTAAATAATAATGATTATTTTTTGACTACTTCCATTTATAATCGATTACTAATCATGAAAAAAAAAACAAATAACGGTATGTAATCAATAATGCGTACTTAAAGGAACATAATTTAAAAACCACTGGAAGTATTTAATAACAGTTATTTAAAAGATCTGACTTGTACTTACCAATAACCTTTACAAATTTATGGGAGGGTAAATGAAATTAAAATAATTCAGTTCTATCTTTCTCAAGTTGACTTTAACAAACTTATACCTTTGATTATTTCACAGTTTCAAGTCCAATGAACCTTTTATATATATTTAAATAATTCCCGGCTTTTTGTCACCTGCTAATAATTTTTTAACACAATTATGTTCACACTTTTCGAATAATCCCAGTTTGGCCCAATATTCCTATATTTTGTAATTTTTCGTCATAATTTTTCAGTCCCTAAAAAGACATTTTATAGGCACATTTTCATCACTTTTACCTACGCACATGCACACATACAGATGTATGCACAATAAACACCTCCATTTATGGCTGTAACTAGCTTACACAATTTTATTCTCACTAATTTGCACCGCATGCACATACTATACATACATATATACTATGAGCACTTATGCAGTATGTTTTTAGCAACACTCACCTTCATACTCTCTTTTTTGATAATTCTTAATTAAAAATTGTTAATAAAATATATTTCGAAGTCTTCGATTCAACTACATATTAAGGTCCTTATCACATTGGACATTTATTAGCACTTATGTAATTTTAATCCTGTATACATATACACATATCCAAGGTAATTGTTGATGGTTTGTCGCGCGCGCGTATCCTTTTCAATGGGCGTTAACGATTTGATTTGCGCTCCAACGAACTGGAGCGTCGCGAAACACTACCAGCTAGCCAAGCCCTATTGTCGTTTATATACGGTCAATGTGGTCCCCAACCGATCACAGCATCAGCAGTAGCAGCGATAGTGACAGTGGCAGCAGCGGTGGTGGTGGCGACAGTGGCAACAAAAATTGGCAGTATATCCAAAAAGGCTGTGACAACTAGTGCTAGATTGTACATATATATATAATGGCATGAATCAAAATTATGAATTCGCAAAAAGGCGAAGCATGCGCCAAAACGCTTGGTGAACTACAACTACAATTGGTGCGTCTAACGACTATTGGTTGCGCCGGCGTAGTGCACTTTGCAGCTTTTGGTTTGTTTATTGGAGTTACCTCTTGCTATAGTTTGGCTTGCGTTCTCTGCGTATGCCAACTACATGTAAAAAACGAGTGCACGATTTTTCGGCAACCGAACATGCGTATCTGCTGCGCCGATACGGGTGCGTTTAGTTGCGTAGCTTTTTAAGTTGTTGTTTGTGTTGGCATGTTTGAGTTTTCGTGTTTGAGCATATGCCCCACCTTTACGAACGCTGATGTATCTACTGAAGCACTTTTTGTATATGAATAAATACTTATATATATATATATATATATATATATATATACAAATATGCAAACGCACATATGTATGTATATGTGTATGTAGATATAAATATACATATACATACGGACATCTATAAGAAACTATTTCCACACAGATGTACATATTTAAATATTTGTAAGGAGCGTTGTCTTGCAAAAAGCTAATTAGAAAATTGATAAAACAAAGAATGCATAATTTATATGATTATATATAACAGTGTGTGTATGTGTCCAATTTACGTATCATATATATATGCAAAAAAATGTCACAGTGGGCATATACATAAATATCAACTATGACCTTAACTTCTAATTGAAGTGCTAGCAATCTCGAACTGCGCCGCACAGATCTCGATAAAGCTCTTAAAGCCGCATTTGTAGGTTCATTTTAAGATCGGAGCTCGACCAGACACCCAAAAAAGGTATAAATGCTAATTATTTGTATGATATATATATATCGGTTTTTAAGGCTATCCTCTAACTGTTATTTACATCTAATCTCATTAAGGAGCCCTGTTACATCCCCCAATTTCTGGCAGCAAAAAATACAGTTATTCCGGGTACGAGGCTAATGCGAAATCGAAGACAATGAGGTTGACAATGAGTTAATGAGAAAATAATCGAAAAATCACATTTTGTCAACGGGCATTAGCGCTGTGAAACCGTAAACTGCTAAATCTGTTCGATTATCCGTTCTGTAGAAAGGACATTAGATTATTAGGGAGGGCTAGCACTAGGTTGCTTACTGGTTACTTAGCCCGTGAACATCGACTGTGCTTTGCAAAGCACCGGTTAGGGCGACGATAAGTCCGAGCATACAGACAAACGGAAATTGAAACATACAACTCGAACCCCTAGGCGGTATGATTTATCTAGCAAAGTCTTTTCAACATTCATTAGAGAAGCTGAGTGCCTATTTGTTCAGCCAGGTTTAGATACTTATTACGAGTATAGAAAGGACATTCTACGCCCAATTTTTCTACTTATACGAAGGTTGCCTTTTGGGTATTTGCCAGAGCTGCTTCTTCTATTTGTGGTGTGCGTCTTGTTGACATTGTTCCACAAATGGAGGAACCTACAGTTTCAAATCGACTTCGAACGGCAGATTTTTTTATGAGGAGCTTTTTCATAGCAGAAATACACTCGGAGATTTGCCATTGCCTGCCGAGGGGCGACCATTGGAAAACACTTTCTCTTCTTTTTGGTCTTTCACCGAGATTCGAACCTACGTTTTCTCACGCACCAGCCCATTCGGCTACGGTGGCTGCAAATTAAATAAAATATGAAATAAACATCGAAATTCTAATTTTATGTTCACATTTTAATATAATTTTTTTGGAACTTCTGAGTAAGCGCTGAATGGAGATGCACGCTTCTATTGAGACAGCTGTTGCGGAAGAAACGTACTAAAGCATAGGCCAACAAGCCCAGAATATGCGTGATAGTACCGACTATGGCAGAGTTGAGCGCCATACAAACGCAAATGGCTTCATTGTTTCTCAAAATTCAATACACTTCTGTATTCGCTTGACCCAATTTTGGAAGCACCTTTGCCACTCAGAAGTGGATACCTCCAAAACTAGCTATTTAAATGCTTTAATAGCTTCTTCAGGATATTTCTAATATTTATTTTACAATAATATTATATTGAATACATTTATTGTGCTACATTTTTTAGTGTTATTTTAATATTGATGCCCAAATTTGAATAAATAAATAAATGAGTACATAAAGGTAAAAATTCATTCGGTGATCAAAATCTTTCAGTTATTAACTGTCGATAGTTGGGATTGCTCGATAGTCCCCATCGCTATGGATTGTAGATATACTTATATATATGTACGTCTGTTTCTCTTTCAGATCAGTTTTTCTATGTTTGTAATGCTTTTGCTGAGCTGAGAAATTACACTTTTTATGCCTCAGATTTCACAATTTTATTAAGGAGGCTTTGAAGTGTGATGGTAAGCTACTAAAGAGAACCTTCATCCTACCCACTTCTTTGTTTCTATGCCCAATCGTAGGTAATAACTATAATCGACAGTTATCCTTAAATGCATAGGAAACCACTATTATTTTTCCGGCCTACTCAAGTTCAGCCATTTTTTCAAGGGTAAAGATACGTTCAGTCGGTCGATCAATAGCAAATTTTACAAGATATAATTCATAAAATCTCACAATTTAAGAATAATAATATTTTTTGTCTGCACTATTATATAAAGAGGAAAAAATGTTGAAGATATAGTTAGTGAAAAAGTGCATGCCTTTTCACAGGAAGGGACTGATATATTAGAGAATGGGTATCAAACAAAAGGTATTTAAAAAACTGTCCTTGCAAAAAACTCCGAAAGGTGTAACCTTTTTATAAAGCGTTTTTTAATAGGTGCGCTTCAACTTTTTTCCGATAGGGAGGGCGAACAACGCAATATTTTTTATTTTTCGCTTGTCATTTGTAAACTTCATTAGTATACATTTCATCATGGAACGCTACACACTTGAGCAACGATTGCAAATCGTACAAATTTTTTATGAAAATAATCGTTCTGTTGTTTTTATGAAAATATCGTTCTGTTCCAAAAAATCATCTTCAGTGATGAAGCTCGCTTTTGGCTCAATGGCTTTGTCAACAAGCAAAATATGCGTTACTGGGCAGAAAGCAATCCACACGTGATTCATGAGGCACCGTTGCATCCCGAAAAAATCACTGTTTGGTGCGGTTTACATGCCGGCGGCGTAATTGGCCCATATTTTTTCGTTGACGAGAACGATCGCCACGTTACTGTGAATGGAAATCGATACCGCGACATGATAAACGATTATTTTTGGCCGCAATTGAATGGTATGGACTTAGACGACATGTGGTTTCAACAGGACGGGGCCACAAGCCACACAGCATACGCTACAATTGATTTGTTGAAGAGTAAGTTCGATGAGCGCATTATTTCCAGAAATGGACCGATCGAATGGCCGCCGCGCTCGTGTGATTTGACGCCTCTAGACTATTTTCTTTGGGGTTATGTGAAGTCATTGGTCTACAGTAACAAGCCGGCGACGATTTGTGAGCTCAGAGCCAATATTGAACGCGAAACTGCTGGAATTTCGGCCGATTTATGCAAAAGAGTGGTCGAAAATTGGGTTCAACGATTGGACTTCGTAAAACGTGCACGCGGTGGTCATGCAAAAGAAATCGAATTTCATACTTAAATGTATATGTTCAAACTCGATAATAAAAAAAAAATTAGTTAAAAAAGTCAAACTGTTTGTGTTTTATTAAAAAAAAAGTTGAAGCGCTCTTACTGAAAAACGCTTTACAATAGCAGTCTAGAATTTATTTATCCTCTAAAACGGTGTTTAGATTTCATTTTATCTGTGTGGTCACCTTAGTTCAATATGAAAAATTAAATCAGAGCTTAAATAATTAATTCGAATATGATACTAGAGAAGAAATCTATTCACCAACAATTGATTCGGTAGAGGATAATCAAAAATGCGAAATGAAATTAGATAGAGAGAGGAGTAGTTCGCCTAGTTCACTGATTCGATGATGCAATATATCCTTTTGTAGAAATTCTTTACTCCATCTTAATTGCATGTGCTTCTCACTGCTCATATACATCCTTGCCAGGAAAAGCGGCATCCGAGTGGTTTCTGGTGAATACTTCCTAGAGGCCCCACTCATCAACATCATATCTACATAGCTTTCTTCGCCAAAAATTTACTGTTTATACGCGAGTTACTTCTATGTGTGACGCTTCTGAGAGCCTCTAAGGGTTCCCATTCCTGGCCACTTAGTAGATAGTGGCTATTACTGCATTCATGGCTACCTGGTTATCAATGTGAGTGGTTGGTTCGACTACCAGTTCAGCAGCGGAGATCTCGTCTTAGAAAATGTTGCGGTATTCTGAACAGAACCTTCCATAATTTTAGACCCGTCCGTGAAGAAAACACTGGTATGGCGATACAACCAAAGCCATTGATTACAATTATTATTATTTGTTTCGGTCGCGCCGGAGGCGTATGTTACCGAAACAAAAGATTGTCAATGTTGTTGATTTTTCGCTTTAGTCTTGATCTGGGACCTGTTAGGTCTTCATTGACTCCTAGAAATTCGTCAAAAAGGCTATGCCGCCAATGCTATTCTACTTATTTCGTTCGTTGTATTGCGCTTGGTGTTCCAACCCATCTCCACTTACGATCCTGTATTTCACGAGCAATTGATTTTTGTTCACTTCTTGCAAGGAGTTGATCGTTCGATATCTAATTGTCAGACCACAATAAGTGGAGGGTTGTTCTGACGCATCAGTTAACAAATGATTCCAAGCTTTGTGTGGTAGATGCTAGAAGTTTCGCAACTATAGAGAATTGGGTTGGTGCGTGAATACTATTTGGAACAGAGGGAACGTAGGTTCGAGTCTCAGTGAAACACCAAAATTAAGAGAAACATTTTTCTAATAGTGGTCGCACTTCGGCAGGCAATGGCAAACCTCCGAGTGTATTTCTGCTATGAAAAAAGGTCCTCATAAAAATATCTGCCGCTCGGAGTCGGCTTGAAACTGTAGGTCCCTCCATTTGTGGAACAACATCAAGAAGCAAAAATTCTTAGCTTCGGCGTTTTGTCAGTTGTTTCTTATTTAGGCTGCCACATGCCGTTTTGGCTTTTTGCACTTATATTAGTCATGGTCCACCATCTGGCGCAATCTTACTTCTCAGTAAGAGAAGTACCGTGATTTGCTCGCGGTATACCATAAAAGTGTTTGTCTGTGAGGTTTTGATTTAGATTGGATTTGAACTTCGTTTTGCTCGAAGTCCAAGTATTCCGTATTAATCGGATTGTATCGAGGGTGGCGTTTACACTTTTTTTTAGAGTGTTTGGGCGAGCTCCTCCTCGTATTTGCGGCGTGCGTCTTTATGTTGTTTTCATGCAGAAATACACTCGGAGATTTGCCATTGCCTGCCGAGGGGCGACACTATTAGCACAATTTTTTCTTCATTTTGGTGTTTCTCGCAGATTCGAACCTACGTTCTCTCCGAATTTCGAATGGTAGTCACATACCATTCCATTCGGCTACGGCGGTCGCCATTAAGAATACCAGTAAGAATAATAGAGACGATAATATGCAACCTTGCTTGACTCCCGCTACTGACTCGATTGGCTCAGATAGATCACTCAGATACTCATTATCTTTTCTTGAAATTGCCCTGATAAGAAATATAGTTTGAACAGGCCTTGAGTCTCGTACATTAGTACAGTCGGTTGGCCGTTGTGATAATAATCCTGTCACCATTAGTTAAGGGCTGACTATCTCTGCTCAGTTCTTTGCAACTAAATCTAACCGGACATGTTTAATACCCTCTCTAGTGCTCATAGTGTTTCAGTTATATGAAGCCCCGCGCAGTCTATGCACGCCTTCCAATTTGCTGGCATACGTCTTTTTATCTCCCAAACCAAGATGCCGTATGGTGTTATAGGCCTTTAAGCAATAAAAATCTTATTATTAACAATTGAAAAAATGCATTAATTAATTGCCTTTACAAGTACATATACCCACATATACATATATTTGCACGAGTATGTATAAGTATGTATATAATTACTTATAAGCTTGCCACTCTTTAGTACTCGTAATCAAAAACTTACAGAGCTAGCCAATATACACTTAAGTGCAAATAGGCGCATAGTTTTTAATCATACTTTGTGGTGTTATCTTTTTGGGATAGCAAAATTTTTGTGCATGCAAGTTTAAATGTTGTTACAAACATATGAACTTATGATCTCATAGTTCCATTTTATTGGTATTCTATGGCCACATTTTCACGATTGTGTGTATGTGTCTTTATGTTGCGAATTTACTGCTATAAATTTCAATAAAAAAAACTTTAAACTAATCCGAAATTTCGTCATGCAAATCGATATGAATATGTAATTTGGCGTTGGTCTGTTTTCGTAGGTAACTATGGACATTCATATGTGTGTATGTGTGTATGATTGCACGTTGGTGAATATGCCGAGAGTGTGAGGTAGTGTTGTTGTAAAGTACGACAGGCTGTTCATAGTCTTACATAATGAGAGATGCAGTTTTTCTCCTATGGCGCATTCACATTCGCATCACAGTTGCAGGCTAAGGCGCAAACGCAGGCGCGCATGCGTGCGTGTGTCAACTTCATAAACCACGCCAAGGCATGTTCGACTGCTGCGTGCTAAAGTCAGCACTAAGCCAAATAGCATGTAAATCGAATTGAGTTGAAATGAACTGAACTGAACTGAACTAAACTTGTTCAAAAGTAGGTTACGCTTATTGTAGTTTATTTAGTTTCGAATGCAGAAATTAAAATTCAATCAAATTGCAAAACAACGCGTTGCAGGACACTGAACTGCACTCCCAAGCCAACGTACACGCATGCATTTTGTTGAACGTAGGTACGCACAAATGTTTGCCGGGAAAAATAGTTCGACGAATCTTGTGTATCTGCATGGCCGAATAGTTCAAGCTGCTAGGTGCTACCTAAACACATACACATGCATATATGTACTTAAGCAAAAATATGCAGATGTGTATGCACATGTGGATGCATGTGTTTCGTTACGTAGCGTATACGTCTCTAATCTGAAGGAGCTGATCGCATTGGTCAACTGGAGCCGCAGCGGTAAATTATAAAACGTGTTTATATTCAATTAACGTCTAAAATGAATGAGCAAATGAAATCGATATTCAATTCGTAATACAAACGAAAAGCTAATTTTTCTTTAGACAATATCTTAATATGTGTATCAGCATTCCGTCTAGCATTCAAATGCTAGATCTGCCTCTAAGTAAATGCCATATGTACGCATGCTCGTTTATCTGTTTTATGCTATGTTCTACAAACCAACACGCATTTGCATGTGCATTTAGGGCAACTTATTTACTTGGCCACGACGTGCCGCAGATTCCATTTTGTCTTTCCTTTCACTTATTCTACATATCATACAAACATACATATATATCTATTGGAGCCCTGAACGAGTAATTAAAAACGCAGCATGTTAGTTACCGACGATGCTGCTGGCGGCGAGTACACGAGTATGCTACATTACGGTACATTTGGTATCGTGGCATCGCTGACTACTAATAAGTTATAAATAAAGGGTTTTCCAATAACAGATGTTATTGGTGAATGGATTGCGCTATCGAGAGGTGATTAACGATTTTTTATGGCCGGAATGGTATTGATCTGGACAACGTTTATTTTCAACAAGACGGCGCTACGTGCCACACAAGCAACGAAACCATTGATCTTTTACGGGAAAAGTTTCCGGACCGTGTTATATCTCGAAGATGTGATCACAATTGTCCACCGAGATCTTGCGATTTAACACCTTGTGACTTTTTTCTTTGGGGCCACGTGAATGAGAAGTTCTACGCCAACAGCCCAGGGTCGATTGAAGGCTTCAAAGATGGAATTCGTGAGGCTATCGAGAACATAGGGTAGCCAATTTGCAATTCGGTTATGGGAAATTTCTTGAAAAAGATATTGTCCTGTAAGCGTGGTCGTGCTGGTCATTTGCCTGACGTTATTTTCCACTATTAACGGCATACCTTCCTCTTTATAATGAAATAAACATCCGATCACATATATTCAAAAATAGCATTTATCTTTGCATATCAAAATAACACCTCTTATTGGAAAATCCTGTAGTATGAATGAGGCAGTTGTTTTCATCACTTCGAATTGTTTTTTGTTTTTTTCTTTGTTCTATGTGCCACTAATGATGCCAGTTAGTAACCAACCGATGCCACGATGCCAAGGTCGGTTATAGGAGTATAGTAACAATGCCTAACGTAATCGAGCAAGAGACTATTGCATATGAATGTACCCCTACTTCTTCTTAAATGATACGATAACAGCTAAGCGAGTTTGGTCGATTTTAAAAATGTAAACTTAGTTCAATGTGGAAGCACTCATTCATCTCGGTCCAAAAATGGAATTAAATCGTGAACATTTTCGTGCGATTATTTTTTACAGCTTTCGACGTGGATTAACTCAGCAACATTGCATGGATGAACTTAATTCATTTTTTGGCGATGAAGCTCCATCAAGGACCAGTGTTTATCGATGGTATGGAGAATTCAATCGTGGTCGTAGTTCACTTCAAGTCGATTTTCGTGAAGGTCGTCCAAAATCAGTTGTTGTTCCGAAAACCATTGATGCTGTGCGCGAAATGATATTGCAAGATCGTAATGTGACCTATCGTGAGATTGAGACAATCTTAGGCATTAGTGGGACCAGCATACATTCAATATTGCATAAACATTTGACTGCCAAAAAAATTTGTTCGCGTTGGATCCCACACAATTTGTCAATCGCTTAAAAAAAGGCTCGTGTCGATTGGTCGAAGGAAATGCTCAAAAAATACGATCGCGGGGTACGAAACACGTCTATGACATCGTGACAGGTGATGAATCATGGCTTTACGCGTATGAGTCCGAAAGTAAGCAGCAGTTGACTGTATGGGCGTTTCAAGATGAGCCAAATCCAACAAAAGTTGTTCGCGCACGAAGCACTTCCAAGCAAATGTCGCAACCGTACCACTAGAAGAACGCAGAACAGTAAATTCTGAGTGGTACACAACCATTTGTTTGCCAGTTGTCTTCCAAGAAATTAGGAAAACCAATCGCCAAAGACGGATCACTCCTCACCAGGACAATGCGAGCTCTCACACATCGGCTCAAACAACTGCATTTTTGAGCACCCAAAGCATCGAATTAATGGGTCACCCGCCGTATAGTCCTGACTTGGCCCGAATGACTTCTGACAGATCAAATTCGATGTTGTCGTTTGTGAAGCCCAGAAGTCGACTGTGAATTCACTTACACCGTTCACAAAATACAAAATTCATTAAAGCAAATTTCTTTCTATAATATAACGCGAAGGAAAGTATTTAATTAGATAGGTTTCTGTGCGCCGAGTGAACACAGAATCCTAGAAACTTCGGCTACGTTAGTTATTTATCCTAAACGCAAGTAAGTCTCAGTGAAGTTTTACTACTTTTGTCGTTGTTTCTCTAGAAATATAATACTTCAAAGCTAAGAAAAGTGCATTTTATATAAAGTATCGCTTCAAATCATTCCTCTAGAACACAGAATTAAAGTGCCAATTCTTCGTATACTTGCTAAGCCAATGTGCGGAAGTACTAGGCTAATTTTAACTGCGAGTTTCTGAAATTTTACTGGAAATAAAACAAAAATATAAAAAAGTTGCTGTATCTAAATGGGGTTTGTATGACTACCATTCTGTAGAGCTCTGGTTTGAAATCCCCCATGGGCATGAATCACCAATAGAAATGGTTTTCTCTAAAAGCTGTTGTCACTCGGCAGGCAATGGCAAACCTCCGCATTTCTTGCATTAAGAAGCTTCTCATAAAAACCCATCTGCCGTACGGAGTCGGCATAAAACTGTATATTCTTCCATTTGTGGAGGAGGAGCACGACCAAACATCTAATAAAGGTTGAACGCGCAAAGGATGTACATACAGATGGGCCTAAATTTCCTAAAGGGTATTTAAAAATGCCTCTGGGTAGTATACGATGTCTTCAATGTTGTTGATTTATAATGTTTTACTTGTCCAGTAATTTTCCTCAAAATTATATAAAAAAATTTTGGTGCGGTGACTTATTACGATTTTCGACGTGGATTATCGAGTCAGGAGTCTGAAGCACCACACTTAGCCACCATGAAGTGGTGGTAGAATGCCAGCTTCGCCGTCGATCCTTGAAAGCTCAATTTCTTGAAGGCCGTCCAAACACACGGCTGGTGTACTAGAAATAATCGATGTAAATAATCGTGAGATAGAAGCATCTTTGGACATTAGTGGGACCAGCTTACATTGAACATTTATTTATTTAATAGGACTATGAATAAGTTCGTGCGGTTTTTTTCGAAATTTGAAACTTTATTGACGTAAAATGGTTACAAATTTAATATTCAAAATATTGTCCATCGCTTACTACTACTTTTTCCCATCTTTCTGGCAATTCACGGATTCCCTTTGTGAAAAATTCGGTCGGTTTTGCCGCAATCCACGAATCGATCCATTTTTTGACTTCATCGTAATTACGGAAGTGCTGGTCAGCCAGGCCATGTTGCATCGATCGGAAGAGATAGTAATCGGATGGCGCAAGGTCTGGACTATACGGCGGGTGGGGTAGGACATCCCATTTGAGCGTTTCTAAGTATGTTTTGACCACTTGTGCAACATGTGGCCGAGCATTGTCATGTTGCAAAATAACTTTGTCGTGTCTATCGGCGTATTGCGGCCGTTTTTCTCGCAGTGCTCGGCTCAAACGCATCAATTGTCGTCGGTAGACATCCCCCGTAATCGTTTCATTCGGTTTCAGTAGCTCATAATACACAACACCCAGCTGGTCCCACCAGATACACAGCATAACCTTCAGGCCATGAATATTCTGCGCCGACGTCGATGTTGAAGCATGGCCAGGGTATCCATACGTTGCCCGACGTTTTGGATTGTCGTAATGGACCCACTTTTCATCGCCAGTCACAATTCGATGCAAAAAACCCTTTCTTTTGTGCCGTTGAAGCAGTTGTTCGCATGCCATAAAACGGCGTTCAACGTCTCTTGGCTTCAATTCATACGGCACCCAATGGCCTACCTTTCGGATCATTCCCATGGCTTTTAAACGTTTGGAAATGGTTGATTGATCAACTCCCAAAGTTTTTGCAACCTCTTCTTGCGTTTGAGCCGGATCTTGATCGAGCAATTCCTCCAATTCGGTATCCATGAACTTTGGCGGCGCACCCTCGCGTTCTTCGTCTTCCAAGCCAAAATCACCACTTTTAAAGCGTGCAAACCACTTCTGGCACGTTCGCTCAGATAGAGCATGCTCACCATAAACTTCCACCAAGATACGATGACTTTCGGCTGCTTTTTTCTTCATATTAAAATAATGAAGAAGAATTCCCCGCAAAAACACATTATTTGGCACGAAATTCGACATTTTCAAGTGTGGTAAAAATATTGTTGTTTACGCTTCAAATAAAAAACTTATACTGACGTTTGTGCCTTACGACAGTAGCTCTCCAATGAATGTTTGGAAATGTGGATCGATGGAATAATAATCAAGTTACGCCATCTGTTGTAAAACCGCACGAACTTATTCATAGTCCTATTATTTTATTAATCTACAGTACAAATTACCTTACAGACAAAACACAAATGTAAAGAAAAGCACTATTAGGACATGAACATTTGGTCGTCAGGAAGATTTGTTCTCGTTGGATACCGCATAATTTAACAGTTGCCCAAAAAAGGATTTGTGTCCATTAGAGTAAAGAAATGTTGCAGAAATTCCACCGCGGTGGTTTAAAGCACCTCTAAGACATCATAACAGGTGAGGAATCTTGGTTCCATACATGTGACCCGAAAACAAAACAGCAATAACAGAAGTTGTTCGCGGAAAAATCACCTCAAAGGAAATGGTCTCCTGCTTTTTCGATAACTCTGGTCATGACGCAACTGTATCACTAGAAAACTTAGAAGGTGCAATTCTGAGTGGTACACAACCATTTCTTTGCTGAAAGTTTTTGGAGAATTAAGAAAAACCAGCCGCCGAAGACGAATCATCCTTCCCAATACAATGCGAGCTCTCACAAGAAAGTTTTTGGGCACTCAAAAGATCGAATTAATAGTAAATTCGCCTTACAAGTATGATTTGTTACCTAATTGTTTAATTTTGTTCTCGTTATGAACATAAAAAACTGTTGGAGAAGCTGTTGAAGGCTTTACGCAACTGGTTTTAGAGATATCCACTTCTGAGTGGCAAAAGTGCATTGAAAATTGGTTCAAGCGAATGGTGAAGTGGATTGATTTCCAAGAAGAATATTATGAAAAACCATTTCCAATATTCTTTCCATTAATACTTTATTGTCTTTTCTTAAATAGGGCGGAAAATATAAAAGACATTGCTTCTGAGGTAGCCGTGTTTTGCGCCATCAGTACGATCAGTGCGAGTTTTTACCGAAACGCGTTATCATCATGCAAAATCCAAGAATCGTTTGCCCATATTTCTGGACGATTGCGACGTACAGAGGTTTTGATCCAATACATATTCAAACATACAGAGAACCTAATGCAATTCACCGCGGCTAAACATACTCGTATATTTGCAAAAATTCTTTTCTTATACTTATTGGTCCACATAAGTTTTGGTTGTTGTTGCAACATTATAAAGTACAAAGTGACATTTATTCTCACCGCCAATCGGCAATTAAAGCCTTGCGGTCCGTTTGATACAACTTTTAACCCCTTTGGCGTCCGCTTCGCTTTGACAACTGATTAAGAATACAAACAATTCTCGATGTAAAGAATATAAAAGGTAGCGGCTTCCGAAAACTTTTACTACAATATACGAGTATTTTTGGCGAATTTGACAACATATCTTTGTGTGCAAATGTAGCCACGTGCAGATGTATAGTATGTGAGATCAATTTATTTTATATTATTGGCGTCCAACTCACTTTCACTTCCGCTACCTTTTCCTCTTATTTTTGTTTGTATATTTTCTGTACTGATATCACGGTACTTGGAGAAGGCGCCCTCTTGTATTCTAACATTCCTGCATTTATATGAAGATGCCAACGTCAAAACAAAGCGAGTTTATCACGTTTGCATCAAAGCGAAGTGAAAGCGAAAACAGCGCGAAAGTTCTATGTAGGCAGGCCTTTAAGCTCATAGCTCGTTTCTGAATATTTCGCTATAAAAATTGTATGAGTATTAGGCCAAAATGTATTGGCATGACTGATGACAGAATGGTTAGAAGACAGGTTACATTTCATTGTATCTCTGATTACCTGCGGCTTACTCGGGGGCAGGTGGATTTCGAAAACATTGGCTTGCAGGTATGCAAAGTCTTTATTTCCTTCAACTTATCCTAGATGTGGGAGTCTTAATCGAATGATGGCCAACGGGAATTCATGATTTCAACGGGAATTCGAGCTTTCGCCAAGTGAAGATTTAGGCCCTTTGACTCTCAGTTTATAACTAGCGTTTTCCTCTCTGAAATTTTCAACTAGTCACCGTCCGTCATACGTTATCCTTCTTTTCTTTTCTAAATTGGCATTTTTATTAACGGTATCACAAGAGGCGATTTCTGTGTCCAATTGTCTAAGTGTGCCCTCCTTTCCAATGAGCAGTCTGATATGAATCCGGATAGTTCCGACAACGACGACTCGATTGTCATGTGCACGAATGTTCGTATCTGTTCCATTGATTTGACGAATGCACTTGTATGTATGTACGTACTTGCATATATGTACTTGCATACGTTTTTGGCTTAATTAGAGATTATTGTGATTAGTGATTACATTGGCTGATTTATATTGAGCGGCAATTTCACGTTTACATTTTTGCTAAAATTTAGCTGCGGATACATACATAGTCTATGGCAATTTTTTTTCTTTTAGAATCATTCTGATTCATTACACATCTCAACAAATAACAGCTTAAGTTGTCGATATGGCTGACTGAGAGAAAAGCTCGTGAAAAATATGATGAATATGAAAATATGGTTTTCGAAAATATTGTATATAGATGTTCCGCCCACGCTCATTAAAATAGACAATATGCATTTTTAGCCACAGATATTGGTGTCTACGAACACATTTATGTACTTATACACACATATAATGTATGTATGTGTACGGCTATATGTAAGCACACTTGTGCTTATATACATAGGTATATTTGACAAAAATGTATCAGAAACTATATGAAATTTCAAAAAATATTATACTACACAATATATGACTTTGGTTCTTCTCTATGAAATAGAAATAATAAGAAAATCGCTTATGCTGTTTGCGCACTCAAATAAAATTAATAGCGAAAAAATATATTCAAACATTTAGAACTTCATCTGTGATTAATTTTTTAATTTGTCAGCTAATAACTAAATATGTAAGTAAATCAGTGCATACACATCCATTTGACTATATCTAATAGGACTATGAATAAGTTCGTGCGGTTTTTTTTCGAAATTTGAAACTTTATTGACGTAAAATGGTTACAAATTTAATATTCAAAATATTGTCCATCGCTTACTACTACTTTTTCCCATCTTTCTGGCAATTCACGGATTCCCTTTGTGAAAAATTCGGTCGGTTTTGCCGCAATCCACGAATCGATCCATTTTTTGACTTCATCGTAATTACGGAAGTGCTGGTCAGCCCGGCCATGTTGCATCGATCGGAAGAGATAGTAATCGGATGGCGCAAGGTCTGGACTATACAGCGGGTGGGGTAGGACATCCCATTTGAGCGTTTCTAAGTATGTTTTGACCACTTGTGCAACATGTGGCCGAGCATTGTCATGTTGCAAAATAACTTTGTCGTGTCTATCGGCGTATTGCGGCCGTTTTTCTCGCAGTGCTCGGCTCAAACGCATCAATTGTCGTCGGTAGACATCCCCCGTAATCGTTTCATTCGGTTTCAGTAGCTCATAATACACAACACCCAGCTGGTCCCACCAGATACACAGCATAACCTTCAGGCCATGAATATTCTGCGCCGACGTCGATGTTGAAGCATGGCCAGGGTATCCATACGTTGCCCGACGTTTTGGATTGTCGTAATGGACCCACTTTTCATCGCCAGTCACAATTCGATGCAAAAAACCCTTTCTTTTGTGCCGTTGAAGCAGTTGTTCGCATGCCATAAAACGGCGTTCAACGTCTCTTGGCTTCAATTCATACGGCACCCAATGGCCTACCTTTCGGATCATTCCCATGGCTTTTAAACGTTTGGAAATGGTTGATTGATCAACTCCCAAAGTTTTTGCAACCTCTTCTTGCGTTTGAGCCGGATCTTGATCGAGCAATTCCTCCAATTCGGTATCCATGAACTTTGGCGGCGCACCCTCGCGTTCTTCGTCTTCCAAGCCAAAATCACCACTTTTAAAGCGTGCAAACCACTTCTGGCACGTTCGCTCAGATAGAGCATGCTTACCATAAACTTCCACCAAGATACGATGACTTTCGGTTGCTTTTTTCTTCATATTAAAATAATGAAGAAGAATTCCCCGCAAAAACACATTATTTGGCACGAAATTCGACATTTTCAAGTGTGGTAAAAATATTGTTGTTTACGCTTCAAATAAAAAACTTATACTGACGTTTGTGCCTTACGACAGTAGCTCTCCAATGAATGTTTGGAAATGTGGATCGATGGAATAATAATCAAGTTACGCCATCTGTTGTAAAACCGCACGAACTTATAAATAGACCTATTAAATATAATTATTTGTATATATAATCAATTCGGAATCCTTCAAAACATCTGAATATCGTAAGCTTTTAGAACCGGACCTGAAATTTTAGGCGTATTTAGCCATTTCATTCAATGGTAACCAGCAATCAAGTGAAACTATTTCATTTTACTGGCTTATATTTACTTTTATTGGTTTAATGCTAAATTTATAAGTAGTTATTTCTAACTGCCTTACAGTGGAGCTGTTTTGAGCAATTTTCTTACCATTTTATTTATTATATTGTATTATAATTGGCGCTGACATCCTTGTTTGGTGTTTGGCCGAACCCCTCCTCCTCTTTGTAGCGTGCGTCTCGATGTTGTTCCACAAATGGAGGGGCCTACAGATTTAAGCCGACTCGGAATGGTAGATGGTTTTTATGATGAACTCTTTCATGACATACTATAAATATACTCGGGGGTTTGCGATTGCCTGCCGAGGGACGACCGCTTTAGAAACAACTTTTTCTATCAATTAGTGTTTCGTACCCGAAATTTCGAATCTGTGTACCCCCGAGCCACGTAGCAACCCATTCGGCTGTGGTGGTCGAAATACTCTCATAATAAGTGTTCAAAATTGATTGGAACATTTTGACAGCTTTTACAATTTGTGATACGGTCAATTATGCATACTACCTTAAAGGAAGTCCGAAACTAGCAACACGTCGTATGAGCAACATTTACATGAAACTATATAATTATTTGCAACACATTTGTTAACAAATCAATTAGAGCTATTTTAGCGTTCATGAACAAGTTTAAAAAGTAATTTGACTACATTGAAATACTGTGCACAGCGTGAAACCCATACGACCAGTCTGCAAATACAATAACAAAAATTTTCATCAACGCTCAGACTCAGTGCAAATCATTTAATAGATTTTATTTGGTTGCTTTCGGTTGAGGCTTCGTTTGGTTGTGCGTGCGTTATATTTATTTATATAGTATTGCAAAAACAAAAAAAAATATATAAACATGCATACATACATATGTACAAATATAACTATGAATATATATGAAAAGGAGTGTATGACAGCTTTTGAATATCTAGGCTTAGAACTCTGTTTTTTTTTCTCTTTGCCCGCATTATTGAACGTGGGAGCACATTACACAGCTTGTGGGCTTCAATAAATAAAAAAAAGGAGTATGTGCGTATAATGTGCCACCTAAAACACAAATATTTATTTCATTTTTTTTTTCATGTCGAAGTGCGATTGCTGCATGCATGAATATATGCGATAATTTGCTGCAATTCACGCTTCAAAAGTTGCATATCTGGTTGCCAATTTCTTGGCTAGAATGGAGTGCACATTCACGCAAACTGATATATGACACTCACATACGTTTGTATATGCACGAAAATATGTAAGATTGTGTGCCTATTTGTTCATTTGCGAAACTTATTTGCATTTATTTTAAAAGGAGTTGAGCGGCTTACCTAAATTAGCTGCTGATATGTGTATGCTTGTTTGTACATTTGCACAATTTCATGATTGATAAATAGTTGGTCGAATCAAACAAGTAGCAAAAGACAGTACCATGAATGATTGAAGTTAATTAGATAAAATCAGTTTAAATGAATGTGTATGTGTATGTATACACGCATGTACACGTAATAACATACCTTAATATATATACTAAATAGTCAATATACATACATATAAATATGTATGCAAGTAAGTAATGTTGTGTCCAATATGTGTTTTTGTGATTTTGTACATATTTTAATTAGGAAAACTTGTATTTTGCTATCGAAAGAGTAAGAGTGTACAAGTATATTCCTCAGTATAGTTATAGAATTTGCAATTAAAAAAAAATTTAAAATATAGCTAATGCAGTAGGTAATTTTTTTTGCACCATTGAAAAGCAATTAGCAAATCTTATGGCTTTTCATATTTTTGTAATATTATATTTATAAAGACTTTTTCCCACACCACTTCGACGTTTGACAAAAGCCGATTTGAGAATTTTTGTATTATTATTTTAAAAAATTACACAGCAACGATTGCGCCGCGTGCAATTAGCCAGGGGTTGGTGATCTATTAAAGTGACCTTGAAATTTAAAAACAACGCACAAAACTAATGCATTTCATTTATCTATACGTAATTGTTATTTCACTCCGCAGACTTGCATACACGTACAGATGTGGATATTTACGTGTTATAAACTGATTTTGGCTTGGTTCCACTCACTTGTATGCACGCATGTGCACACATACATATGTATGTATGTAGGTGCATGTGAACGAAGACCGGAATGTTGTCGGTAAAATAGAGGCTTTCGTGTTTTTATATATATATATTTTTAATACACAAAAGTAGTGCAAAAAATTGTACCACTTAGTTTGAAGTAAAAAGCCTCGACTGTTGCTGCTAAGTGTAAATGCAAAAGATCAAATGTTGTTGTTGTGGTAATCGAAATAAAATGTTACAAATTATTAAAATTATTTTAATCTGTTTCAGCATCGAAAGTATTTAAGAAAACATTGCGAAGTAAAATTACACCAGTAGAATCTAGAGTATTTGCATTTTAAACCATGGCCAGTTATCGGGCAGTCTGTAAGTTTATTTATCTGCGGAAACTAAGTTTGGCTTATACACGGGTAATTTTTTCTCCACAAAAGGGTGCTTGAGTAGCAGTTTGCAATTTCGTGACATGCCTGGGGAACTCATCTGCAACTTCATTATCTTCAAAGCGTTATGTTTGGGAACACAGCAGACTTTTATGGTCTGTATGAAATGTTTAAGCATTTTATGCTTTTATAACACAACGACCTTAACAGCAGTCCGGTATACGCTGCCAGGACAGCCCAGATTTATATTCAGGCAAGGCCTATTTTTAATTTCAGCAGCATGTTCCTAAACGTTTCAGGGTATTGAGTGCTTTTACTACTTCTTTGCCATTTTTTGTTTTAATACTTTGTATCTATAATATTATTTAGGCTTCGGTGTAGCCTGACTATCAAAAAGGATATTCATATTTTAAACTCGTGGTTACTTTGTTGAACACTAGACGTCTTCTCTAAATTAAAGATTCCAGCGTGAAAGATTTCGCAGATACTTTGTAAATGGTTTGACTGTAAAGCTTGCAGATTCCCAAGAAAAGAACTCTTCCCATTTTTGAGCTATCGGCGTAGTTGCAATCCATGCCGAAGACTAAAACAGATTGTTTAATTGGAATAAAGCAACTGCTCAGGTAGACGATTGGGAACGTCATAAGGAAAGTCTCAGAATATACAAAAATGCTCTGAATAGAGAAAAACCTAGTTCGCGCTGGAATTTTTGTACCTGAGTTGATGCGTGTATGGAAATTTCTAATCTTAAGAAATTATCGACATCTATGCCCCCAGGCTTTGTAAAAGGCCGAACGGTTCGTGGACCATGTCTATTAGGGACTCTCTGGATATCTTATTTGATACTCGTGTTCCTGTTCAGGCGTCCTTACTGGATTTGCCACCGCAGCATTACATCATAACGAAGAGTACAAACCAAGATTCGATAGGCGATTAATAGTTTCAGATCCTATAAACCGCTTCGCACCGACGGTATCACTGGGTGTGGACGAAAAAACAAAAAATATTGTCTACTGCAAATAACTCAGTAATGAATAGGAAGCGGCTAAAATTGTAAATTTTTGACTTTTTTTCGTTAAGGAGTGGCCGCCAAAATCAGCTTTTATTACAAACTACGTTATGAAATTTTATTTCAAAGAACATTTCCACAATTACTTGCTTCACGGCAGGAGCGCGCCGACTAGTGACCTATGATCATGATTTTTTTCTAACTATTATAGAAAAAAGTAAAGCTAAAAATAATTAGAAATGAACAGATCTATTCTTTGAATTTTTATTTTTTTATTCATTTCGAAAAAAAACTTTTAAATATGCAACTAAATAAACAATCATATTAGTTTTCAAACTATTTGCTAAAATAAATATACAAGTATGGGGCCATATTAAATAATATCAGAATTTTACTTATAATGCAATTTTAGTCCTTATACATACATATAAATATTTGTTCGCATATCCGCGTTAAATGATCAACTATCTGATCAATGTAGTGAAAATATTGTTTAGGTAGTGCGATAGCGTTGATGGCGATAGCTGTCTGCGCTATAGTGTTTGGCGTACATGGGCATTATGTGCTTTCGATCGAGCTTCACCATCGACTGTACCATTTGCGCTGAAGCAGCATTTTGCTCATCACCGCCATGATTAGGAAAAACTACAGGACCTGCTGAGTCCTTATGATTGAATTTCTTTGTTTTCCGCTGAAAGTAGTTGATATAGTCGGGACGATTTTGTGGTGAAGGCGCTTTGAAGTTCGTCTGATATTTGTATTGTGCTGGTGCCGAGTAATGTTTGTAATTAGGGGTTGTGAAGGCGAATTTTTTACCTGGCGGTATGTTATCGACATAAGAAGCATGATGGCGTTGATGCAATGGCACTGATGCAATAAAATCAGTACGCTGTCCACCACCATTGGCGTTCAGGGCGTTTTGTTCTATATTCGCTATGTTTGATTGTTTTGTTGAAATGTAATTCTCTGCGCTTTGATAACCATTTTTGTTGGCACTATATATCGGTTGATACTCGGAATTTTGATCTAGTACGAGAGCTTTCCACTCACTCTCCTGATTACTGTATGAATCTGGTGCAGGATGAGGTGTTTTCAGTGAATTTTGTTTTTGATAATACTCGTCTCTTGCTATTTGTAATCTTTCACGCATCCCCGGCTCCAGTTCCATCGGTACTTGCTTGATGCGTGCATGTGGCTTGAATTCAATTAGGCTGGGTATTTTCGGGTGTGAATGTGTGAGGTCTTCGATTGGCTGTTTTAAGGGTTTAATATCTGAACTTAGCACTATGTGTTCTTGATCTTTGCTATAGTGATTAATTTTGGATTGGGAAGTGTTATCATTGATGCCATTGTCACTGTGTGGCGATTCGGTGACTGGGTGGGAGTTTGCACCAACGGTTTTTACCACGGCATTGAATCCATGTTTTGCATCTGCAGTGTAATGGACTGTACGTATTGAACCGTCTGGCTCGAGAATACTATAGT
The DNA here is from genome assembly GCF_028408465.1 of Anastrepha ludens. Lineage (NCBI taxonomy): Eukaryota > Metazoa > Arthropoda > Insecta > Diptera > Tephritidae > Anastrepha > Anastrepha ludens. Next base: position 59,872,181 of record NC_071500.1, on the reverse strand, counting down.
GACCTTTAATCGAATCGCCGTCACGTGATTCCCACTGTGATTTTACGTCGCCTGTGTGAAGATCCTTAACACCATAACTAAAAGCATATTCTGGATGTTCCTGAAAAATGAAAATAAAAAAATATACACACGAAGTTTATAATATTATTATAATATTAGTAAAGTTGTATACGTTTTAGGAATAAGGCAAATAAATATGCACGGGGTTGCTATTGGAATAGTCGGAGAAGTTAAGTACTTTCGCCTCATCCAAAGCAACTAAGGCTCTCATACCATGCAAACATTTAGCAGGAAAATCTTGGATTTGTAGTTCAATAATCATGACATGGATGTACATCCTGATAATTAGACTAATGATAAAATATGGAGCGGTCGCGTGGGTATCGAAGACCGCCTTTTCCAAGTTACGGGCAGCACTGACTAAGTTTCAGCGCTTAGCATGCGTCTGCCCTATAGCCGCTCTAGTGATGGTAGGTGAAGCACGAGTTCACACCGACTCACGTAGTTACGTAAGCAATCAGCCGAGCGCACCCTGTTTAATATGACTAGAGAAGATTTTGGTAAAAAAAGTGATCTCATCCTATCAAGGGATGATTTCGCTAAGGTTATTAAATTTGAAAAAAAATTTATGATTGAACTGGATGATAACGCAACTCCAAGAGTGCACCCTACTCCAAGACCCCGGAGGGCATAGGCGCTGGATTACATGGCCAAAAAAAAAAAGCGGCCTGTAACATGGGGTTTTGTCTCATGCTTCTTCCAGGCGGAAGTGTATGCCATCTGTCTATATGTCTGTGTATCTGTGTGTCTATGTCATCGGTCTACCAGTCACCAAAATAAGCTCAGACAGCTCATAACCCTCCCTAAGGACTAACTGAGAATGGGCATGGGCATTCTCACAGGCCACTGCAGATTGCGCAGTCATCTGCACAGACTGGTCTACTGACTCCCCCCGTTTTTGCGAGCAATACCCAGAAACTCCAACACACCTTTTCTCGAATGTAATGCTATAGCGACAAAAAATATTAGATATATCGGCCGGATGCGAAAAAAGGGATATATACTCAGACCAATCCAGCTTCATCGAAGGTTTATTGAGCTGAACAAAAGAGGGTACAAAAGACTGTGAGGCCGAAGTGCAAACCTCATTTTTATTCATTCATTTATATAATTGTCGGGTACATTCTTTATTGGGTGATTGGTCGAGTTTCTTCTCCTATTTGTTTTATTGATTCACACGTCACTTTTGGGTCACTCCTTTGTATGGGGAATAATATGTACCTTATTATCTCAATTTGGGGTCGGAAACAATTAGTAATTCTGATAGCTGTTTTAACCATTTACTCTCTTCAGAATTAGTATCGTGATATCGTAGATCAAAAAAAGTAGTTCTTTAAAATTTTTCGATACTTCTTCTTGAAATTTATATTTATCATATAAACTAACTGCATTTTGAGCAAGCAATTCAATTTGGATACATTTATAATTTGCTAAAGCTGCTCTGTTGTTAGTATAAAAAATTAAATACATGTACATTTTTTTTCCTTGTTCACTCCACTTGGGAGCATAGGACCTCGACAAGACTCAATCTTGCGCTGGTTTTGTTAATCTGTTATGCTTTCTGGCAGGGTAGGTGATTAACCTGCCGCTACCAATCCTAAATAGTGGAAAAAAAATATAATACATGTACGAGTACATACATATGTTGCCAAAATTAGCCATTTAGTAGTAGAATCTTACATCTTTCCTTATATATTTATTAGTACGAGTATATAAGCAATCATGCTGCCATATTTTCTATCAATTAGTTTTGTTATTACATGGGAAGTTGTCAGCTGTCGCCAAGCTTTACATGATTTAGCTGACATTTAAAGTCATAAATCATTTAAAAATATGAAATAAAATTATTTCTTTTTCATAAAAGATTGACATCCCAGAGTTATTGTCACAGATTTCTGACAGCTTTCCTACACCCATTTTGTAGGTAACTCGCTTATGACAAGCAACGATATGAATTGGAGCATTTTACAAGTGTTTGCATATGCGCATAATTTATGATGGCTGACTGTTGAAAATACCTAGGGAAAAATATTTTAACTCTATTCAATGCAATTAATGAGCTCAAAAGGTCGATATTCAAGAAAAATGAACACATATTTATTGAAATTATTACAAAGAGATCAATGCGGAAGGACATATGAGTGTGTGCTCCAAAATTCAATTATTTTTTTTGGAAAAACTTTGTTATTTTCGATTGCGTTTTCTCGTAACACTTTTCAAGAGCTTTTGATCGGATATCATGCAAACAAGCGATCTGATTGAGTGACAGTACATCGTTCTGTTCACCCCATTTCAAAATTGTATTGACACAGCCAAAAATCGATTCATGCTGGACTTTTTCGGTTGTTTCTTCTTGAGTAGTATCTTGTAAAATCAAAAATCACAAAGCGTGAGAACAGTGTTTTCGGTCGCAATAATTCCGAGAACCATAACTGTGCATAGCTATAAAGCTGTGTCTTCGCGCGTGATGGACGCAAATACATTGCCGTATTAAGTAAAAAATTTCTTCGAACAAGAATTCTTTTGTGCCCGAAAATTGCAATTTTTTATTGCTCTTTTCGAGTTTTCTATGGACTCAAAATCGAATTGTACTTTCCGCGAAATTGCAGTTATCGGTTTTGCACTTATCGGGCTTCTACTGTATTATAATATTATTAACTTAAACGAGCGATTCTACTCTATATTATTCATACATACGTATATATCAAAATGAAACGATTTTCTAAGTTTATCTGTATACAGAGGCCTTATTTCTGAGACTAGTTGGATAAACGAAGGTTTTTTTAATTATTAAAATATCTATCTGTAGCAGCTATAAAGTGGCTTTGCCTAGATAGACTTTGCTTCTGTGAATGTTTGCATACGGTTACCACTTATTTTAAAATATATAAATTGAAGTGTTGCAAATGTGGGGTGTCAAATGAAAGGCATTGCTTGATTTAAGAAATATATTTGAATATGGTTGCCACCAAATACTTTGTAGAAGATGTTTTTTTAAATAGCCGATGTAAAATATGGAAGAAAATACCCAACACCGTGGTAAAAAATTTTTAAACTTACACTATAATATACCAAAATTCAATTAGCTATAAAACTGCATACTCGAAATTTTTCTAAAAAGTCTAATTAAAAAGTGCTCAATTTTGATGAAAACTCGTTGAATTCTTTTAACTTGCACAAAGTTGGAAACTTGGATTTATATGGATTTTGTAAAAAAATGAACTATATTTTTATACAAAAAATATTAAAATTAACTAAGAAACAAATAAATTGTTAAAACTTGTTAACTGTGGTTATTTAACGCAGTGTAGGTGATCTTATGCAAGTAAAGAGAAAAAAGTAAGAGCAGAAAAATAAGGAAAATGCCATATTATTATGAGTATTTATTTTTAACGTAGTCTTATTATATTTTATTTGTTATAAAAATTAGTTTTATTCCAACTTACGTATTCTGGCGCATATTTCATCATCCCATCGTCTGTGTTATTATTCTCGGCGTCAGTAGCAGAATCAGCCTTAATTGTGGATAAACAACTTAACTGTATCAGAGTTATACATAATATTTTTACCTAAAAAAGAAATATTTTTATATAAAAGTTGTTGAAAGGAATATTTTAATCACATAATTATTAATTGTAGTGAATTAAATTTAATCACTAGAACTAATAAATTTTTATAAAACAATATGTTCTGACTGTTGCCGTTTTGACCTTGAGTAGCCACTCTCTTTATGGAGTAAATGAAATGAGCTACGACTGCATTTAAATATGTTTTTACGCTTTCCGGTGGTCAGAAGTCGGCAATAGGTTGCATAAAAATGTGGAAAAACTGTAAATAAATCATCTTCGTTGATGCATCAAGATAAAATATTCGTTTCTAATAAAATCTCAGCTGCTACTGCCTCAATGATATTCATATTGTACATATTCTTGCTAGGTTCGAAGAAGGATAATCGTCTGCTCTTTGGAAAAGATTCACACAACAAATCAGATCGATGTGTAAAACTATTGGTAGTTTCAAAAACGCTTTCCGCTAACCAGTGCTACAGTAACTTTTTACCAAAGGTAAGAGTAAGTCGCACAGCGTTTGTGAATGAAATAAACTCACCCAAACTTAAATAAACTTAGGCCCGAAACAGTGTTCCTTAACGGTATATTTTTTTTTTTGCATTTCATCTTTGGAAAAGTTTGGCATTAAACAAATAAAATATAAAGTGTTTTTCTGCCATTATCCCCTTTTCACATACAAAACACAGATGCGATTATGAAACAAATCGGACGAAAATATAGACTTCAAAAAATATTAAATTAATGCAATATCATATTAACGATTTCGATATTCCTAATAAGAAGTTTCTAAAAAATATATGCAGCTCCTGTTGACTTACTGTGCCCAATGCCAACTATGCCTAATCTCGGGTATCGGAGATTTTAATTTGGCAAAAGATACAAGAACTAGGATTTGCAACTGTTATGTTTGTCTAACAGCGCTATTTATTAAGCATTCGAAAACACACGAGGTGGTGGTCATGTTCGAACATTCTCCACCAAAAATAACTTGAACTTCTTTTTAAGTCTGTAGCAGCTGTTTTCAAGAAATTGGCAAAGACATTCCACAATCTTGCAGAGGCTGCTCTTCCCCTAAAGCACGTGATAATGTGTTTAATATAGCGAAATAATTACGTGGGAAGCAACAGAACCAATAGTAACTAACCTCTTGAGAAGAAAAATTTCGAGCAGTAAAGAAATAAAATTTTGTTTAATGCAACGGTTTCTAAGACATGCATACCTTTTAATAAGAAAAATATAATTATCCTTTCTGCTCAAAGTTTAGACAACTTCTTAGCTATAACTGTAGCACTTAAAAATTATATCATTCGCAGTTCTGCAGGATGAAACTCAGTTGTTACAAATTTTTAAAGAAAGTATCTATGTATTCGAGGAAGAAGAAATTTAGAAAAGACCATTCGTGTATGCCCAAGAGGTTAAGAAAGCAGAGGTGTGACTTACATTAGACCGTTAACCTACTTTCAGTAATTTTGAAGCAATCAGCTGACTCATGGAGAGCTTATCCTTGCCCTTTTTGTTTTGTTACATTAATTGGATTGAAGAGTTTTTATAAAATGTCTAATGATAATGATAAACCATAATAGAGTCAGCCATTACTGTCATGGGATAATGGGATATGTTTGAAATACATGAAATCGTTGAACCAACTTTTACCAGCCACTAAAAGAAATTTGTAGTGCTTTATTCATCTCAGCATATTTAAAAATATTATATTCAGCAAAGCCGTGCATATTTAAATGTGCTACTAAATGTATCGTTAACCAAAGAATTACAAAAACAAAAAATAAACATTTATAATATTAAAAAAATGTGAAGAAAAAAAATAAAAATAAATAAAAAAACAAAATATGAAAATGAAACAAAAAAGCAACAACAAAAAAACCGGTTAAAAACTTTCTTAAGGGCGCAGATACCTGTAAAATTTCGAATTTTTTTTTTTTTGTTTTCATAAAATCTTAATATAATCCTTTAAGAGTATGTAAAAAAAATTTTTAAGAATGTAATTTTAAGTATTTCTTATATTATAGATCGTCAACCTTGACGACTCTATTCCTTGCGTTCGAGCGCTGGGAGAGGTTGAATTTTCATGTATTCAAACTTTAGACGCGTTTTTCCCAAAACTATATTTTTCGAATTGGCGTACACGATAACTCGAATGGTTATTGACCGATCTCCCTGAAATTTTGCGCACATCTTTTTTATGATATTACTCTCTATATGTTTTAAGTTTTCGAAAATTTTTCGAAGCGAAAATAGTATATTAGGAAAACCGCCCCAAAATGAATTTTGTTTAAGAATATTACGCGAATTTTTTTTTCCATTTTTGTTTAATTCATAGAAATATAGAAATTATGACATTAATACTCCAAAAAATTGTTGGTTTTTTGTATTCAGGTCACTGACGCCGATGCTACAATGCCCCCCGATTGAAAAGCCCCGCTGCGACTTTCTTGGAAGAATTGAGTGTACATCCGCTATTTTAAGTGATTAAAATAAAAAAAAAATTTATATACTGCACTCGCGATAATATTAACACCCTAATATATATGAACACCCCACGTAAGTTGGTCATTTCATGCGAGCATAATTGGTACTTTATTTTCTTGCAAAAAAGTTTAATATTAATCAGTTTAAAAAATTCACACTAAAAAGCATAAGTTTTTGACCTTAAGAGAAAAATCAAATATTGTAGAGTATTTACGAAAGGGCCAAAGTGTTACTAATTTATAGCGTAAATATGGAGTGACAAAGTCTACAATATGCGGAATTAATAAAAATAAAAATGCTATCTCTAAATGGGTCAACAATACTTTTATGGCTTCTGGAAAGGGGAATTCTTTACGTCATTCAGAGTACCCAAAGATGGAAAAATCTCTGTATCGCTGGTTTCTGAATATGAGAGACAAAAAGCTCCCGGTTAGCGGGCTTATTTCGAAAAAAAAGCAAAATACCTTCATTTTAAAATTAAAGAAAATTGCCTTGAATTCAATGCCACTGATGGATGGCTTCAAAATTTAAAAAAGAGATATGGCGTTCGGTTGCTCCAAGTTTCTGGAGAAAAACTATCTTCACATCCCCAGTTAGTTGACCCTTTCAAAACTGAGTTAAAGATGAAAATGGAGGAGCTCGGATTAAGTCGTGAGCAACTCTACAACGCCGATGAATCCGGTTTATACTGGAAACTTTTGCCACAGTATGTGTCATCGTTAGAAAAAACTGCCCCAGGTGCAAAGATGGAAAAGCAAAGAGTAACTTTCTTGTGCTGTTCAAATGCGTCAGGATCTCATCAACTCAAGCTTCTTGTAGTCAGAAAGGCTAAAAAGCTTAAAGATTGGTTCCACCGTTCATTCATACCTGGGGTAAGCTTTCATATTTTAGGGGATTACCAATAAAAGCTCTCCTTTTAATTGATAACGCTCCATCGCATCCACCCGAGGATGAACTTATAACTGAAGACGGCTGCATATTAACAATGTTTATGCCACCAAATGTCACCCCTCTTATAAAGGGTGGTTAAGTTTCAAGGGAAATTATTTTTTAGGAAATTATTCTCATTTCTCTTTATTATGATAATATTGGTATGGCTCAATTACGTATGGAACAAAATGTCGGCCAAATGGCCGCCGCGACCTCGGCGGCACACCTCCATCCGATGGTCCAAATTTTCGATGACGCTGAGGCATACTTGAGGTTCTATGCCGTTAATGTGCCGAATTATCTCATCCTTTAGCTCTTGAATTGTTGCTGGCTTATCGACGTACACCTTTTCTTTCAAATAACCCCAAAGAAAGAAGTCCAACGGTGTCAAATCACATGTTCTTGGCGGCCAATTGACATCGCCGCGACGTGAGATTATTCGGTCATCATTTTTCGCGCAAAATAGCCATTGTTTCGTTAGCTGTGTGACAAGTGGCACCGTCCTGTTGAAACCACATACCGTCCACATCCATATCTTCCAATTCGGGCCATAAAAAGTTCGTTATCATCTCACGATAGCGAACACTATTCACAGTAACTGCCTGACCGGACTCATTTTGGAAAAAATACGGCCCAATGATGCCGCCGGCCCATAAACCGCACCAAACAGTCACTCTTTGTGGGTGCATAGGTTTTTCGGCAATCACTCTTGGATTATCATTCGCCCAAATGTGGCAATTTTGCTTATTGACGAATCCACTGAGGTGAAAATGTGCCTCATCACTGAAGATGATTTTCTTCGAAAATTGCTTATTCACTGTTGCCATTTCCTGCCACAATTCTGACCATTGACATCGCTTGAAATGGTCAAGAGGCTTTAGTTCTTGAGTCAATTGCACCTTGTAAGCGTGTAAGTCCAAGTCTTTATGCATAATGTTCATCAACGACGAGCGTGAGAGGTGCAATTGTTGGGCACGTCGACGAGTTGAGGTGGATGGCTGTTTAACCACACTATCGCGAACAGCAGCAACATTTTCTGCAGTACGAGCTGTACGAGCGTGCACTGGTGTTTCCACATCTCCTACAGACCCGGTTTGCTCAAACTTTTGCACAATTTTTCCGATTGTACGCACATTTGGACGATTAAATTGAGCGAAAAAATCACGAAGTGCGCGATATGCATTTTGATTTGAACGCCCGTTTTCATAATAAGCCTGAATAACTTTAACGCATTGCTCCATTATGTATTTTTCCATGGTTCAAATTGAATTAATCTGAAATTGAAAAATGTCAAATAAAATGTAGAAAAAAACTTGAAGTTTTGGTGTGGTTCATATTCAACATCGGCCCCTAAAATGTAACCACCCTTTAAAATTTATGGATCAAAATGCCATCAGGATTAAGAAACTTTACTATAGAAACAGTCTTTTGGCTTCTGTTGCTGCAAAGGGGTTTGATTTGCTTGAGGCTCTAAAGCAATTTACGCTTAAGGAAGCGATTGTTACCTTAGAATCTGCATGGAGTAACGTAGATGCTGTTGTGCCATTCAAATGCTGGAGCAATGTCTTTAGTATAGTAGAAAATCAAGAGGTGAAGATGACGTTCCTTTGAGTGTTCTTCGAAGCAACTTAATTATGAATGAATTGAGACCTGAGGTTGGAGTTTTAGAACCGTTCGTCAAAGAAGTTTGTTTTTACAATATTTTTTTAAATTTCACTTTAGGTTGAATTCATTGCTCTCAACGTTAGAGAATGGAACGATGATGCTATTGAATGCAACGACAATGAAATACAAGAAATTCGATGTGATGACTGTTCTGTGAAGCCGGAAAACTCGATTACATCAAAGGAAGCTATTGACATGCTTACTAAAACTTTGGAAAGGGCTGAGATGGAAATGGTTGATAAATGGGATTTAAATGTGTTGAAGAAGCGGAGGGAAAAGACAGTTGTTAAGATGCTTGAACAAAAGAAACAACAAAAGCGGATTACTGATTTTTTCCGACATGAACTCAATTTTTTTAAAAATTAAACAAAGCATGAATTTAAGTATGAACAGCTTTTTGACCGTAACTAATTTTTTATTTGTTAAATGGGGGAAAATTAATAAACAACGTTTCTTTTGCATTTTTAAATAAAACAAAAATCTCTGAAAAATAACTAAAAAGAATGTCTTTCAATTTAGTTTCCTTTCATAAATATGAACAATCTCTCAAAGCAGAGCAGGCCTGGTTTTAATTAGTTCATATTATCGCGAGTGCATTGTACTATTTTAATGTACAAATAAACTGTATGCCAATTTTGAAAAAAAAATATATTGACTTCTTCACTTTAAATAATTTTAATGAAAATCAGGGAAACATTTGAGTATTTGATGCATAAATATTGTATGTTCTAACATTCGAGGTAAACGCCCTTCCCAGTTTGCAAACATTGAACGAAACTGTCAGGAATTTGAAAAATGTGAATGTTTTTAGAGTAAGAATAACTAGGGTTTCATTCCAAATAGATTTTTCATCATACGACATTAAAAAATATGGTACATTCCAGTTTACAGCTCTTGCCGAAATTTTTATGCAACCTATCTTCGCCTCTCGCCAATTTTTTAAGTTATTGCTTCACAAAATAAATTACCTCAAACCAGTTATATCAAACACACATTTGTTTAGAAACCGCATGTTTAGAAACCGAATGAATGAAAAATTTGTTAGTAGGAAAAATAGATTTGTTTTACCGAAAGCCGGACTGTATTATAGAATTTTTAAACAGTTTTTGAATTTTGTCCAACAAAGTCAAATAACACTAAAAAACTCACGTGTGATTTTTTAGCTATTATCTTTTTAAACAGTTGGTTTAAACAGCTGACGCACGTTTCGTGTTTTGTTTTACTGTCAAACATCTTCAGTTTGGTCTATAATTTAACCACGAACCGTCTTACAAACGCACAACGCTTCCAAATCATTGAATTTTATTATAAAAACGCGTGTTCTGTTAAGAAAGTTTATCGCGCGCTTCTTCCATTTTATGGTCAGTTCAATCGACCCACTGAAGCGGCTATTCTAGCTATTGTGACTAAATTTAGAGCCAAATTTACATTATTGGACATCAAACCACCAACATGCTTACGTAGAGTGCGACCTGAAGAAAATATCGCAGCTGTATCGGCCAGTTTAATGATGACCATCAATTATCGATTCGTCACCGTTCCCAGCAATTGGGCCTCTGTTACTCAACAACGTGGAATATTTTGCGAAAGGATTTAGGTGTGAAGTCCTTTAAAATACAGCTGGTGCAAGAATTGAAGTCGAACGACCTACCGCAACGCAGAATTTTTGGTGAATGGGCTCTTGGAAAGTTGGCAGAAGATCCACTTTTTTATCGAAAAATTGTGTTTAGCGACGAAGCTCATTTTTGGATCAATGGGTACGTAAATAAGCAGAGTTGTCGATTTTGGAGTGAAGATCAGCCAGAAGAATTGCAAGAGCTACCAATGTATCCAGAAAAGGTCACAGTTTGGTGCGGTAACTGTGAATGGTGAGCGCTACCGTGAAATGATATCCAACTTTTTTTTGCCCTAAATGCAAGAGCTTGACTTGCATGACATGTGGTTTCAGCAAAACGGTGCCACATGCCACACAGCACGCGTAACAATCGACTTGTTGAGAGGCGAGTTCGGTGAACATTTTATTTCACGTTCGGGACCTGTCAATTGGCCACCCAGATCGTGCGATATAACGCATTTAGATTATTTTTTGTGGGGCTATGTTAAAGCTCATGTCTATTCAGACAAGCTACTTCAATTAACGCATTGGAAGACAACATTAAAGCATTTATATGTGAGATACCGGCCGAAACATTGCCAAGAAAGGAAAGAGTATGCCAAAATTGGACTAAGCGGATGGACCATTTGAAGCGCAGTCGCGGTCAAAATTTGCATGAAATAATCTTCAAACATTAAATTATATGGACTGTCCTATCGATTTAAATAAAAATTTAATGCATTTTTCTGAATTTTACGTATGTTTTTTTGAAAAACTTTCCTATAGCTCTTAAAAAATCACCCTTTATAATGGAATCCTTAATGGCCTTCTCTAGTTGTGTATGTAAACTTTTTCTTGCTTAACGCATTGCTGTATGTCTTAACCCTATCTCCGCTATTAAAAAATTAAATCTTATTTCCTTACTTACAAAAATGATTCTTTTAAATTATAGTCCTCTATTGAATTATGTGTTATTTATTTTTACGTTTGCTGCAATAATTCACAGAAAAGAAAAATTTGTATACGCACGTGAATCAATAGATTTTACATCTGCGTAAAAAGTACATGGAATTATTAAGTAAAACATAAAGGATTAATTTATACACCAAATTTTTTTTTCGCCCTCACAGTAGTGTCCACCTATGAGTATAGCAGAGCTTGTTCCAAGCCTCCATACAGTGCTACGCTAATTGAGCTATGACCTTCACTTCCGTCTGTGAATTTTCTTTGTTTGGGTTTCAGCTCATTTTCGGGACACCATTTCGAAGCTGCTGGTTTTTGGCATGTCATACTCGTAAGCGTATGCCACCAGCGTCGCTGGTTGTATTCAATTCAGAAAGCGGAATTTAGAAAAGGCTCGGGAAATTACGTCTCCGCCACTTACTTTAGATGCCATTTTTAGACACAATTAAGTACTTTTTGAACTAGCCGTGCGCCGACGCTCCTTAAGACCAAAATACCTGTCATATTGTTATGAATGGACTTAAGAGGTATGCTGACCTATTAAGACAATTCTCTCAGACTCATACGACGATTTTCGAGAACTAGCCTTTTGATTTTATTGATGATTTCTTCGTTCGTAGACGTCGAAGAGCGAAAAGAATGAGGCAAATAAACTATTCGGCTTTTCGCTCTCTTTGAAATTGAATTTTGTGTCACACGAAATTTCATTTGAAACACAAATCTAAGACAAACTCTTTGTTCAACTAATTTTCCCATTGCCAAAATCGTAAAGTACTCAGGTGTAATGATAACCAATAACAGCTGCTGTCAACATACTGAGTGACAGATCACGAGTGAGCTTAAATTACGTATGGTACTCGTAACTGGTAGAAGTGGCACCAGCTGAGGCATGGATATAATAGAGATATCAAACCAAAGAAGATACATATATAGTCATTAAAAAATTTCCGCCAGGACAAATATAAATTTTTTATAGTACATTTTTTACGCTGTTATAAAACAATATTATTGATATAGTGATATTTTTTTTTTTTAATTGGTTTATTCGTAAGCTTGAGTACAATAAGAAGTAAACTGAAAAAATTTAATTATTTTGTAATTTATTCAACGATGAAAATTTTGTAATAGGGTTTACATTTTTTTTTAATTTTCAAAAAACAGTCTCTTCAGATTTTTTTCTAATTTTTGTCATTCATAGCTGATCCTAAGCTCAGAAATCCCTGAAAGTTCCATTGTAATATTCCATAACTTTTCGAGTTATATTCGAATACGTTCGAAATAGTCCCGGTTGTACGATATTGGTTACAGCAGTGATGGGTAGTGTTTGAAAAAGAATAACTATCATCTTGGACTTTGTTGAGTTTTCTTGGCTCTTGCCTTGCTCTGACACTATTAAGCCCAGCCAAGCCACTTTACCAAGCAAGGTCACGCTGAGGTTACTAAGAATGTAAGAGTTGCCCATGCTTCTATTAATATTTTCACGCACTGGAACGCGTTCAGTACCCAGTCGGCGGGCAATCAGCAGTTTTAAAAATAACACTGCCACTTAGAACTAATTCCCCTTTTTCAGGAGAATTGAGTTCGCCGATACGAAATTTATCTGTGATGTTAATATTATTCCTTGCCTCCGAGTTTGTGATCGAATCCACGACATTTGGATTTAGTAACACAAATACACTCAGCTATCAAGCAGTCAGCTAAGATCAATTTCACGATTACAATATATCACAAAATGTATTTTCAATTTAATGCAACATTTTTGCGTAACCAGTACTTTTTACATTACACATCTCTTCATATGTCATACAAAAGGATATCAAGCGATTGCCTTCGACTTTTCTTAAATAACTTAAATAACTCGTTTGAACTTTCACTTTCAGTGGAGAAAGTTTTTGCTTTGACAACTAAATTTCACTTTCTATTATAAAATTTATTTGATATAAGACACCAATACAAGCAAAAGCACTCACAGCAAATTTCATAGCGGTTATTCAATGGGCAAATTCTGGTGAAACACTTTAATTTTCGATTGGATTATCACCATTAACTTAGTGTGTTTATTTAGCGCTTTTCTAAATCCCCAATATATGTATGTAGTCACGTATATTTATATAATATGTAGTTTATTAATCCAATTGTATTGCGAGTATTTTGTGCAACATGTGCGTAAGTCAAGGACAGACTTGCAATAAAGTTGCTGTCTGCGATGCAATCGCTATTTATATGCACATACCTACATGTAACTGTATATATTAGGCGCATCTGCACATGCATGCCATACATCTATAAATATATACATATGTATGTATGTAACCGCTATGATGACGTCGTTGTGTGGGCAGGTTTTCTAACGCATCAGTTTCATCTTTCCAGCCGGCTCAACAACTTTCGTACGGTTTGTTTTGCTACTAATTTTCACTGGATTTTCCGGAATTTCTCGTGCATAGCACACACTGGATCAATTTACTGATTTTCTTGATGAAAAGTTTAATTTATTTGTATGTTTTATGGCACAATGATTTTAGATGCCTGTATAATATTGATACTCTTAAGATAAACTAATAATATTTTTTGTTGTTAATAAAAACATAGTATAATACAAATATGTATGCATGTATTATATGTATGTGTGGATATAGGCATTTTTTTAATTATTCATAGTTAAAATACTTTACAATTCCCTTATCTCATTAGTCCGACGTTTCGTCTCCAGGTCAGAAAAAGTTTCCACATGCAGCATTACAATCGTCTATGTATCTGACTGAGCCCGTAGTGTACTCGTACAACCGCTACAAACTAACTTATCTTAGTCTTAAAAATGCAGAATAATTGCTAGCCTAATTAAAATAGGCTTAAAGGTGCGATGTCTTAAAATACGATTTCTATTCTAAAGAACCCAAATTTTTACAAATAGCCACGTGTAGATTAGAGGCGCTCGAGAGAACTTCTAAGCCTAACAAAACGGCAGCTTTCGAATTTGGTGGGTATCCTTACCGGGCATTTTCCGTAAGGTTTCCATGAAGTGAGGCTTGTGGTTGCTTCAAGTCCTTTCTGCAGAAGCTGTTTGGAGGATAAGGTGGAATCATTTCATCATTTTTTTTTCTCCCTATATTTCCTCTCTATGGTGTCGAATTTGATTCTTTGTCCAAGTAGGCTCTTACATGAGTAGCCACTTACCCTAAGCTAACCTAACAGCCAGTGTACATTTTTTGACTAATTTTCACTTATAATTTTCATTATTATAATTTTCATTAATCAATATATTCGCCTTGCTCTTCTAACCACAAGTTCGCATGCTTTTTTCAAAGATGATGTCTACATATAACGTTGTTAAGCATTGTGTTGAAGATGGTGATCACATGCACTTATCTTTTCATCGGGAGTAGATAATACTTCAAGGATGCCAAATGAGATGAATACGGTGAATGGTGCAACGAGATAACTCGCCGTTTTGTCGGGAATATCACAAGTAAATATGTATTTAGTCTATAAAGTTCTTGTAATCATAGACTTAAATTAAATGCAATGAAATTCACTCACAACTCCCATCGTATTATTGATTTTTCGGTAATCTGTTAGCTTGTGTGGTACGACTCTTGAATTGAGCGAATACCTAAGGACTTGGTAAAACGCGGTACACAGTTGCCCGCCTTGTCCTCAATTTCCTTCAATGATTTTTATAGCCGATTTGTTATAATTTTTAATGAAGTAGCACTCTTCCTTATGTTTTCTGATGATCATCTCAGCTCCGCTGGCAATCATCCACTTGTCTCATATAATAAGTAAGCAGATGCTTTCCATTTCAATTCAACCGGGCTATTCGGGTCATGTTCTTCGATTTCGATGTAACTTAAATATGTTGCTCTCTGGTCGAAATAATGAGACACGTATTTTTTTGTTCGCCCGAAAAAAACTTTTTTCAAGAGTTATCGGCAATTTTGTTTTTCGCCTCAAACTCGATTTTTTTTAATTATATAAGAAAAAAGTTTTTTTAAATGCCCATAACTTAGTCAAAAATGAACCGATTTTAATAATTTTGGGTTCAAAATGATCGTAATTACTTACACGAGTGATTTAATGTAGAAATAGTTGCAAAAAAGTAGTTGAACATTTTTTATTTTGCAAAAAACAAAAAGTGCGAAACAGGGTGTTTACTCAAAAATTCATTACTCAAAAACAACTCATTTTAGCTACTAGGCATGCAGCTCAATTAAAGTTTGAGGTGTTTTCTTGATTTGGAAAAAGTTATAAAAAAAAAAAAAATACACTTTTTGAAATATTGAATTTTGAAAAAATTTAAATTTTTTTTCTTTTTTGCTAAATAAAAAATTTTCAACTACTTTTTTGCAATTGTTTCTACATGAAGTCGCTTGTGTAAGTAATTACGATCATTTTGAACCCAAAATTATTAAAATCGGTTCATTTTTGACTAAGTTATGGGCATTTAAAAAAACTTTTTTCTTATATAATTAAAAAAAATCGAGTTTGAGGCGAAAAACAAAATTGCCGATAACTCTTGAAAAAAGTTTTTTTCGGGCGAACAAAAAAATACGTGTCTCATTATTTCGACCAGAGAGCAACATATTTAAGTTACATCGAAATCGAAGAACATGACCCGAATAGCCCGGTTGAATTGAAATGGAAAGCATCAGCAGTCATTATCATATCCTCACTTTTTGAGGCACACACACTAAGTGTTTATATTTAGTAATTCTAATACAAAGGTCAATGACAGCTCTTTGTTTGAAACTCATTTACCGACCACACTACTGCATATAAAATAGATTAACAAAAATGACGTAATAACTAAAGTTATTTACATCCAAATGACTTATTCATTTCACAGTACGGCAAGACTGGATTAGTAAATAGTATTCAAAAAAATTACAAAAGGTGGTGCCATAAGTTCTTTTCTTCATAGAAAGTTTGGTTTTTTGGGATAGGCGGTGCACTTACAAGTATCCCCATTTATATAATAATATATATATAAGTCTATTATATTAAATATTTCTTCAAAATCTATTGCCTTCAAAGTAAACCTCTGCCATATATATGGGATTATGAAATTCGTATCATTGGCACCTCTTTAAAATCACGAATAAAAAATATGGTATTCACTTTTTTGTTTGGAACGAAATATTATTATTTTTTTATTAAATATTATAATATCATATTTAGTATTGTATGTCTGCATAGCACTTAAATTTAAAACTAAGTAAATTCATTCAGAATTAATTCTCTATACTTTAAACAATTACTCATGTCGATCCAAACTTTCTCACAAAAACACTTTACACGATTATTTGAATAAATAGGACACACATCGATAAAATGGAGTGATTTTTTAACAACATTTAAATTGAAAACAGTACAAGTTGACGATGTAGCATTAGTAAAGGCTGCAGCATTAAGCTTTAGTAAGCCGCCTCTACCTCTAAAAATCAAGCTTGTAGCATACGCCGAAAGTTCATCATTAAAATAAATTGATCTTAGCGGAGCCAGATGTTGATAAAGACCATGTGTTAAGTCTTTTGGGTTTCAGCAAAAGCTAGCAGTTCCTTCAAAATCAATTTATCTATTAATAAGGGCAAGATAATCTTAATAGACTATGGGCTAAAATTTAGGGGGATCCATATCTACTCTATTGTACATTGTAGCCCACTTCTTAACCCAATGCCTTACTGCTTCTTGAGCCAAGATGCGAGGGAGTCTTTTTGCCGGTAGACTAAGGCAACGTACAATAAAAGCCATATGGGTACAGAGAGCATAGTTGTTGTAACAATCTTGTTTCTGGGTGAAGCATATAGTTTGGCGCGTTTAGAGGTAGAAAGTTTAACTTTTTTAGAAAGTATTTGCTCTAATGGCTCATATCTATCAACACCCCATATCTGAGCACCGTAAAATATGCGTGTAGGACAGGGCAGAAAATTTTAAATTTTTTGGTAATATTTATCCAAGGGTTGCTTATGTATTTCAGCTTTGAGCGCATGCAAACCTTTTATTAAAGGACATTATTGTTTGTTTTCATAACAAGTTTTTCCAGATATAATATAAATAATTTAGTAAATTTAGTATAATTTCACCCCCGAGTTTCTCTCTGAAATTTTAAAAGAAACAAATCCGATTTTCCTCATTAGATTAAAAATTGGAAAAACACTGACTGAGCTCATCGTCTCAAATAAAGAAATTATTCGGTCAAAATGAATGTGTGGGAATTCTACCACTTTCCTTTTGAAAAAAAAACTTACGTCAATCGACAATTTCTAAGATTTTATATGTATAATGAATCTAATAATCTAGTTTTATGTAGTTTATTGACTGAAATGTTATAAAATATTTATTTTTATTTTCGTTAGTACTTTATATTACAGGTATTTGCACTTATGCACATAAATGAAATATGCACATTTAAAAAAATACATACAAATTTTTGTTCGAATGATATATTATCAATATCTTTTATTCAAATAAGAAATAGTATTAAATTAATTAAAAATTAAAAAGTTCTGAAATCAGCCACCCTCCCCTAGAGCGGATACCTCTCTTGGGTGGACAAAAGTGTCTGCAAATTAATCACACTGTCGGAATATTTTACATTTTTGCACTGGAGACTTAGAGTTTCAAAACCCACAAGTGGAGGAGCTTTTTCATGGCAGAACTACACTCAGAGGTTTGTGATTGCTTTTTGTCGCATAAAAATGGAAATCAAAAATAAATTATTCGTACCAAAAAACACGCAAGTATAAATATGTGTTAATAATTGGTCCACTCCAAAACGAGTTTAGAGATATATTCCAGTGCCCTACTTTTCTTATCATATGTAGAACCCGAATCCGCTGGGTATAATATTGAAGAAAAGTTTGCCCGCCCTGGTCTACATATATATGTACTATATACCTATAAGTTTATAGGTAAAGATACATACAGATTTTCTCCATGGTGGCTAATACAAGAAAAATCTTTTGTCTATAAATATTGTATTATATGAATGATACAAAATACCTAAACAAATTATTAGAGACACTTATGATTATTTGACTGCTTCCAAACTCAATAAATTTGACGAGTGGCAAATTGCAACAAATATAAGCGGATAATCACTTTTAACTCAATTTCCAACCTTTTAATAGGATGTTGCTAAGAAATTGTTGATGACCTATGGGCATGTAATAAAACCAAGGACACAAAGAAGAAGAAGAAGTGCAATGCCAATGCTTGTGAAAAGGTCATTACAAAAGAGATTGCTGTAACAATGAATTCCAATGTACTCGTGCACTTTTTTAATGAAAAACTGCATGTACACATACATATGCACATATGTAATGTATGTACCAACTTGCCTGTGGAATGGAGCACTGCGGTTATTGCATTCGATTCTTCTGATGTGATCATGAAAATAGCAACTTTGGCGATGAATGTTAGTTGTGCCACAAACGTACAATCAACCTCATTACCAAGCTAAGAAAACGTGTTTCGGTAAATTGGGTGCGATCAAAGTGATCGGAGCTGTAGTTATAGCAACTTTTTCTTAAGGATTTTCTATTTACAATGCGTAGAAACCTGAAATTAATTAAGGCGATTACATTTTGCAACTAGTGCGGTAATTAGTTTTAGCAGAACTGGAAAGTGTTGTGATTTTATAAAACGTATGGGTTAACATATAACCTTCACTAATTTTTTAATATTTTTTTTATTTTAGCTGCAGTCCTTTCCGCGATATTATTTCCTTCCTTTACTAAGTTTTAGGGAATTTTTTTCTTTATCTATATGATTACGGACGCGGACGCCGTACGTCTGTAGACACACGCGCATTAGTAACATAATTGAGTTCTTTAAAACTAGTAATGCGCAAAAAAATTGACTGAAAATGTGATTTTAAGCATTTCCACAGAAAGATGGATATTAAAGATAATTAAGAATGTTCCAATTATAAGTGCATCAGCATTGATAAAAGAAGTTCAGCTCTCCGTAATGGCGATTTCATGGAAGAACAACTCAAAACATACCATTTATTAGTGCGTGAAATATACAGTCCAAAGTGCAGCTTGTTAAAGCCAAGCTAATGGGGACGACATCTTTTGGAGTGACGTAATTTTTGCTGATGAAAGCAAATTTAATTTTTTTTTGGTTGCGATGGAAAATCGTTTGTCTTGCGCAAATCTAATTTTGAGGTGCAGCTCAAAAACCTGCGAGAAACTGCGAACACGGTGGAGGTCATATTACGGCTTGAGGTTGTCAACAGTAGGGGAATTATGAATAAAACAACTTATTTAAAATTGCTGAGGGTATTAGGGTATATATTTCGACTCTATCAAAACAATGACCCCATATATTGGCTTAACATCAATTATGGCTTACCTGGAACTGCCCCCATGTGGTTTGAAAGCCAGCGCAATCGCTCGTTCACAATGTTATTGAGAATTTATGGGGTGTTCTTGAACGAAAAATAAGAAACATTCCATAAGCCACCGTTATGCAGCGTTCAGGCTGTAATTTAATTTCAACTGGCTTACTTGCCATCAAAGAAAATCCCGGATTTAATTGACGTTTTTGTTTACTAAAAGATCAAAGAGCCCATTGTTAGGTACCAATTGTCTCCGAAACAGGATGAGAAAATTTATCCACCCATTATCATTATCTTAGTAGCAGAAAGACGGAGACTCAGAGGGAAACGCTGACAGCGCACCAGATCCATAGAGAATAAAACGAAATTGAGCCTAAAAATAAACAGATACAGTTAGTAACATAAATAAAATAGAGGGGCCTGATTTATGGAATTGTTTGACGCTAACGCTTTCCTTAATATGTAATCAAAATATTTTTCACATGGTAATTGAGTGCTGGGA
Organism: Anastrepha ludens; assembly: GCF_028408465.1. NCBI lineage: Eukaryota > Metazoa > Arthropoda > Insecta > Diptera > Tephritidae > Anastrepha > Anastrepha ludens. Next base: position 59,852,067 of record NC_071500.1, on the reverse strand, counting down.
TAAGCTTTCATATGCGCCTTAATTTAGCTGTAAATTTTAGGTACCGTTATCCACGCTTTGCATTGCTTTTGAGGCCAGCGAAATTTATGTCACGAAAGTTAGTATAGGTACAGCAAACGATTGTTCAGTTAGCATAACATTTACATACATATTTTTACGTATTGATTAAAAAAGTCAAAGCTAATAACAGAAAATAATTAAAGTGAGTATAAAAATTTAGGGAAGTACGTTTTGTATTAAGTTTTGCGACATTTTTAGTAATGGCACCAAAAGGAAAAGAGCTTTCTGATGATTTAAAAAAAATGATTATAATATATCAAAAGGAACATTAATCATTGCGAGAAGTCGGTCGTTTGATAGATAGGAGTTTTGCTACAGTTCAAAAGATTGTGAATGAATATAAAAGTGCGGGAAGCACCACTAATAAAGAGAGTTGTGGGCGTGCGCCGCTCTTAAGTCCCAGAGAAAAAAGCTTAGTCGTAAGGAAAATCAGGGCAAACCCCAAAATAAGTGCCCCCAAATTGAAATCTGAAGTTGAAAATGAGACTGGAAAACAATTTAGCACCCAAACTATTCGCCGGGTTTTACATAGTGCTGGTTATCATGGGCGCAGTGTTAGGAAAAAGCCCTTCGTGAGTAGTGTCAATCGGAGTAAACGGATTTCATTCGCAAAAGATCATAAAAAATATGGCCGAACGTTTTGGAACCAAGTCATATTTTCTGATGAGTGTAAGTTCAGTATATGTGGATGTGATGGCCGTGAAAAAGTTTGGAGAAAAGTTAACGCGGAATTGGATCCAAACAATATGACCGGCACTGTGAAGCATGGAGGGGACTCTGTGATGGTTTGGAGATGTATGGCTGCGAACGAGGTTGAAAACTTGGTCTTTATCGAAAATATTATGGACCGATATGGTTACTTAAATATTTTAAAAGAAAGCGCTACGAAATTGGGCCTCGGAGCAACGTTTATCTTCCAGCAGGATAATATGACCGCAAGCACACATCCAACGTTGTACGAGAGTGGCTGTTATACAATGTGCGAAAACAGCTGAAAACACCGCCGCAGTCTCCGGATACCAACCCAATCGAACATTTATAGGAATATTTAAAGCGGCAAATATGTAAACATCCGATTAGAAATAAGGAACAAATGAAAAACGTCCTTCAAGAGGAATGGAATAAAATACCACCAGCTGTAACTGAAAGCTTGGTGAATTCAATGCCATCACGACTTAAAGCGATTGTAAAGTCTAATAGTTAACCTATCAAATACTAGGATTTGATTTTAATTATGTTTTTGATTTCACAAATTAATAATATGATGAACTGTATACTTACTTTTGAGACATCCATTTTTATAAAGTTTAATATAAAAAGCTATAATTTTGTTGCTTTTTAAAATTTTGTCATTATTTGGATTAAATATGATTTTTGTATTTCATTCATGTGAATAAAACACAATTTTGTTATAACTTAGGTTGTTTGAAGGAATCGTTTGGGGAAAATTGAAAACCGTGTCCGGTGTATACTTACTTCTGTTACTAACTTACTTGTTCAATAGACCTGTTAAAATTTTTCGAGAGAAACTGAGCTAAGACAAGCGAGTATAAAGCGAATTTATTTGCTGAGCATTTGGAAAAAACCTGTAGCCCTAATGAAGGCTTTACTGAAGTAGAATCTATTGGAAACTGCTTTGAATACGATGAATATATTATTGCAGTTACACCAGAAGAAGTTGGTAAGGAAATAAACAAAATGAAGCGTAAAAAGTCCCCTGGACTTGATTTTAGCTCAAGTCCTTCGTAATCTGACAAAAAATTGCATTACCTATTTGACTAGTTTATTTAACAAATGCCTCTTGTACACGTGCTTTAGGTACGTATCTATGTATTGGAAATTCGCCGAAGTTACCATGATACCTAAGCCTGGTAAATCACTCAACCAAGTATTCTCTTACAGGTCAATATTTGTTAGCAGTTATGCCGAAGCTTTTTGAAAAAATACTTTTAAAACGTCTTCAGTCACTCATTGAAAATATGCGTATGATTCTCATTCACCAAAAACACTTCATTCAACGCTCCATCAAATAGAGTCTTAAGCACTATAGAAAGCGCTATGGGAAAGAAAAAATTGTGTTCAGCCGTTTTTCTTGATGTATTGCAAGCTTTTGCCAAAGTATGTCATTAAGGGCTCCTCCAAAAGTTCAAGTCCATGCCGCCAACAAAATACCGCCAGGTGCGCTTGTCCTATTTTAATGATAGATATTTTTGCGTCAAACAGGGGAATGCATATATGTCTCTAAAAAATATAAAGGCAGGCGTTCGACAGAGAAGTATTTTGGGTCCCCTGCTTTATCCCATATGTACCCACGTCCTACCGTCGGCATATCACCAAGTAACTGCAACATTTGCGGATGACACTGCCATACTTGCTGTCGACAACACTAACGAAAACGCAACGGATAAGCTACAAGAAATGGGCCAAGAAATGGAGAATAAAGTTAAACAAAAGCAAGTCAGGACATATAGTGTTGGCCCTAAAAAATGCTACATACAATCAATCTTCATCAATGCCATCTTTATGCCAAACTCAGGTCAATGAGAAAAAACGAGAAGAGCTCGACTTGAAAATAAATAAACTCATTGGCTATTCATTAAGCTGATAAATCTGCGAAACATTACATATTTACAAATACACACTAAGACTTGGATTTACGGTACACAAGTAGAGTACATCAGCTCAGCCCTAAAGTAGAGTACATCAGCTCTATCCAACGTCTGCAAAACAAAATTCCGTGGAGCATAGTAAACGGCGCCATACTCTATAAGGAATAGCAACCTTCATCGTGACTGAATTCTTTTCAAAGACGTTTAAAAGGCACAACGGTGGCAGACCTTATGAAGAGATGGACCTTACAACAATTTAAATTATCAAATGGATTATCCTTTTATACATTCTAGGTGCAATTGGGCAACGCTTCTACAAAATGAGTATGAATCGTTAATAACATAAAAAAAATCCAAATTTTCCTTACTCCTATCTTTCAGGCGATTTTGTTTGTGCCTGCACTGTACACTTGAGCTTTAAGCTTTGTGATTATGCATTGCATTTTGAAAGCCTAAAAATCGTAATTGGTGTATGGAAGACAATTCTATTCATATATTTAATTGCATGCATACAGGTTCGGACACTTAACACGATAGATGACCAAGAAATGCATATCGTTCAGTTTTTTTATGCAGGAAATTAACAAATAATTTTATATAGTAAGAGGTTTCGTTGTAATAAAAGGAGAAGAAAATACGTCAATATGGTGAGCACCTCAATAAAAAAAAAACATTAATTCGAAGCACAGGAAAATTGTTTGAAACGATTAAGCATCATATTTTGGGGTCGAATCTGAATCGATTGCAATTTCAAGGGTATAAAAACTGTCAACAATATAAAAAAAGTTCATATATATAAGTATATATAAATATATTTGGTGCCTGTACCCGTCGGGTGTTTGGCTCAGCACCTCCTCCTATTTGTGGTGTGCGTCTTGATGTTGTTCCACAAATTGGGGGACCTACAGTTTTATGCCACCTCCTAACATCAGAGTAATAATATTCTAGAGGGTTTGACGTTGCCTCTCGAGGGGCGGCCGTTGTCAGAAAAAACATTTTGTATTGTTTTGGTGTTTTCGTGTCGGGTTTCACAGTGGGCTATGAATCCGAACTCTACCGACTTACACTAGTAAAATAATGTACCTTTAATAATTTAAAAAAAGATCATCGGTATTCATATTGAAAAATAACAAAATAAATTTGTATGCACTCACACTATATGTAACAGTATGCAACAAAATTTAATTTTTGTATATCACTACGAAAATAATGGTGCTATTGAATGTTGCTATTTAGATGGTAATAGTAATATTTTACATATATTTATTTAGATTTTCACGAAAACTATTGAAAGTTTTGTTGACACTTGCTGTTAAAAATATTTGAAAGCAAATTTTAACTAAATGAAAGCAAATAAGCTTAAATTTCCAACAATTTTAAAATTTCAGTGTTGAAATCGTCCGAAACCTCTTCTTGGAAGCGGAAAGAACAATGTTGCATACTGCAATTATTTAATACTCAAAATTTTATATTTTTTAAGGCGGCACAGAATTGATCATCAAATTTTGTTTTGGACTAACTTTTTTACTAAATAAAAAAAATTATTTTCAGTAATGGCTGCCTCCATTCTGACCTTGATTTATTGTCTTCCGATAGGGTGATCAATTTTGAGCCACCTTGTATATGGGTATTTCCAAACTGGCGTGACGTGACATTTGTATGACTAAAAGTAAAAAAAAAAATGCTTTACTTAACATTTCGAAACATTTTATATGAATAGTTGCATTGTAATAAAGGGGACTTTATTTTAGTAAACAAGTTACCGAAATTTATTAACAACACTAAATAATATAAGCTAATATAAAGGCTGGCGTGACGTTACAAAACACGGAAGTCCCCCTTATCTTGAATCTTGAAAAATCATAATTCTTCGAATTTTGTAGAACTATTCGAGTGAAACCTTTTGTCAGGATATTTAAGGTTCACATTCCAATTTCCTATGTTAAAAAAATGGTTTCGGTTTTTTTTTACCACACAAAGTCTCTGGCGTGACGTTACCTGACGTTATGTTACTGAAATTTATATAAATTATTTTTTTTGTTGATATACCAATTTTTACATTTTTTGTAGAAATTTCAAATAGAAGGGATGTATGTAGATATTCAATTCGGGTTAGCGTTGTGATTTTGATGTTTTGAGAAAATAAACCAAATAAATAGGCACATAACTTTTGACGTTTAAAAATAAAACATGAATTTTATTTCAAAAATACGATTTTGTTTATTTAAATATTCCAAGTTAATTTTATTATTATACAACACTTTTATGTGAAAACGCAGTCTCGGCTGCTTTTATTTGCCTGTCTTCGCTGCTTGATAAATTATGAATTTTATACATATATTCTATTAGCAAAACAGAAAACTCTTCTATTTGCTGTGTGGGAATGTAAACTAAGTTAACTCTAAATATATGATTTCGAGCACATTGGTAAAAAGAAACTGCAGTATCCAAAATTATATTTTTCGGTTTTGTTACCTGCCAAACTTTTCGTTTTATCGTTGCTCCTACCCCATCATTTACCATGAGAAGTTGCAAAATAGTTCCACTTTAAAACTATGCAACCAAATTCAAAAACAAAATCTCGCAGGCTTCGCGCAATATACTTATTTTTAAACTGAGAGCTACTTCCATCCGAAAAAATATAAATATTTTGAAATTGCCCATGTTCTTTTTTGATTGTGTCTACAAGTTTTGTTAAAAAACAGCACACATCGAATTTATTGTGAGTGAGTTTGTCACTGATTATAGAGTACGATTTTACTTCGCCAACCAGCTAAGCAACGCAAGTGAAAATGGTAACTTGACGGTAGCTAAAATGTGCGCTTTGCACCTCAATTTGACAAATTAACCTATAATTCTCTGCGAAGTCAATTTGAAGACTTAGATCGTCGGAGCTAATGTCATTTTTTTTGCTTTCGAAATAGTTTATTTGGGAACGTTTAATAAAAAAGTGGCGTTTAAACAAAGGTAACTGGGCATCTAGTTCGTACAAAAGAGCAGACAAAGATCCTTCGGTGTATGTCAAAGCAATGCGGTCTTCAACTTTGCGCCAATGTTTCCATTTAACAGATTCATCCATCAATGGCCAATATTTTAAGGGCACTAATTCATTTCTTACACCTGGAACACAATGTTTGCACTTGTTCATCATACATTTTTCGTTTTTAATGTTGCAACAAGCAGATTCGAGAAATTTTTCAAAGTTGGATGAAAAAGATTTTATAAAATCCGCACTGCTTTCCAAAACAAATGCGAAATTGGCGTGATGCTTACAAACACACATATTATGTGGTATCTTGCATGATAGTTGCACATGTTTTGGTCGCAATTCGTAAAATGCAGACTTGCTAACGAAGTTAGTAGTTTTCTCCAATTTGTAGAGTTCGTACGACTCAGCAACAGATAGCACCATAAAACGCTTGGCCACTACTACCCCATCGACAATCAATGTGTCCTTTCTACCTGCGGCTTGGACACCTGACATCTCTTGAGTAAAAGTCTACGACAAACTGTTTTTTTTTCTTGTATTGCCGATTTAGATTCGTTCTTCAATGATAATGTACCATATTTTTTGTATTATATAACAAATCAACAATATACCTTCTTTTCTGTGGGTCGGCCGGCAAAGCTGTTTTGGCTTTTTTTAATGCCTTTCCTATTGTTTGCCTGCATTTATAGGGCTGATTGGCTTCTGGGCTATATTCTTTGGCACATTCATTTTTCTTTCTCAGGCGAAATGCTTGTTGTCTTTTACAATTTTGTTTTCTTATTGCATCACTTTTATGCTTGCTGGATTCTAACCTTTTTCTGTACTTTGATGCCCTCTCTTTTGCTTTTAAACGGCTTCTCTCCAGCCTCAGTGGGTTAGTTTTTAGTTTTTCCCTATAGCACTTTGAGTATTTTTTACAGTTACTCGAAGAATCCATCTACATAAGACATGATTGAATTATAATTCAGAAAAAGCCATCACCTATCGAGAAAATTACTTACAATATGGCGTGACGTTACGAAACTTTGAAGCTCAATACGACAGAAATTCCTTGCTTAAATGGCGTAATTTTTAATTTAATTTGTAACCTTTATCAACTTTTATTAAAATATCAAATTATTGGCATCTACAATCGCCAGCGCAGTTATAATAAGACTAAATAGCATCTGTATGGCGTGACGTTATTGATGAATATCTTTTAAAAGTAAATGCAAAATTTACCGTTAATTGAAACGTCACTGCTCTTTTACATTGGTTTTACGCCTAGTTGTTGTTATTGCCAAATTGTAGCTATTAGAGTTGAATTGCAGAGTTACTCTTAGAAATTTAAACAGCAAAGAGAAAACGCTATTGTAAATAAAAAAAACTGATCACCAAGTGAACATGAAATTTGTGTTCCGATAACTCAAGAACGCAATTAAGGAAAATTTTGAAAATATTACTTTTATGATATTTAAATAGTTTTCTTTAATAAATCAAGCAATTTTTTTTGTTTAATCATAGTCTAGGTTTTCGGTTAAGGTAGACTTTTCTGTGGAAGTTCCCATATTGCCACGTAAAAACAACAAACTATGGGTAGGTATGTATGGTATGCTAACTTGCACCACTGAGCCATTGTTCCCTAGCTACGTTCGATGACGCAGCAGATAGGTATTTTATGACCACTTTTTGAATATAAAGTTTTGACTTTGAAATCAGTATTAAAAATTATCCGAAAACTAGAAATGAATAAAATTTTTCAACAAAGAAAGTAAAAAATAGTTCATTCCAAGTCCTACCAATCTTGGCCGAAGCCGAAGTCAAGGCAAAATTTGATCGATCTTTAATATTATCTTATCCAACATACGAGTACATGAATGAATGAATTAATAAAAATGATTCTTGCACTTCGACTTCAGGGCCTTTTGTGCCCGCTACGCATTACATTACCTTACTCAAGCACAGTTGTCTTAATAAGATAGAGCTGGGTTGGGCTGCTCGTATGCTACAAGTTGACTGAACCTACTTTGATTATTCCCCTAGTAGGAACTTTGCCGTCCGTAGTCTCATAATTTGATGCCCGCTTACGTCTCTTAGCCTTAGCTCTTCACTTCTAAGTTTCTTTTTAACGATGATAATAACGAAGTCGCAAACCAATGCATCCGCTACTTCGCTCCCAGATATACCCCCGTGTCATGGGACTTACATAAGCCGGATGCGATTGTGCATTCCTAGGAATTAAGGATGAAATCAAGGACTAATGAGGTCTTAACACGCCTCATCGGATGTTTTTATCGTTCAAGCTTCTGCGACATTATTTTGTGTTCTCTTAATTCGCTAAGGAATACTAGAAGCCACATGAAGTATCTGCTGTCACTAAAATAAATTCTTTATGACGCGATTTGCAATTATCACAATGCGGCGTATGCTCATGAAAATAAACCCTTAATAAACATACATAGGTTAACTGATGTCATGAGGGGTTTTTTGTTGAGGAACTGTTAATTTCATTGTTTAAATCAATAATCAAAATTGCTTTATTTATTTCTTACTATATAAATATTTAAAATATTATAAAATTTACCGTTAAATAAACAATGCGGACTTAAAGGCCTTACTGGTTGGAGCATTTGCATCTAGCTTTTCCAGTCTTTTGCCTCTTGTGGAAATGGAAGCATACCTGGAAAAACTTAACTACTCAAAATTTTGCTGAAAACTCACTTCCAGCTAAAAATTTATGATTTTTGGTCTTCTTTATGGAATGCTTCACATTTATGGTATACATATGTATATGTATATACTTATATACATGTATGGCCGATTACTATTTTAATCTACGCGAAAGGTGGAGAAACTAATATGCTAAATAAGTTTTTCGTAGATTTGTAGTTGAAAGTAAAATTGGTGGAATTTTTGGCTTGAATCTGGCCAGTTTCTCTTTTTGACCAACTAACAAACGACTGCGCTGATGTATAAATATACATTATAAGTATACATATATAGCACCACAGAAACTAGGGAATTGTTTCCTTTTATTTATTATCCACTTTCTGAATGTAATTGTGTAAAAATGGGGTGTAACTACGACTATCGCATCGCAACACTTAAAAGAGGCACATGTGCGTTTTTCATTCCTCACACACGTGCTTATGCATATGTATAAGTATAGTACATTCAGTCCATGTGCATGCCCAAAAACCTTTGTAGTTACTCTGGGTCGGATTGAGATAAAATGACGGCCCAAGGCGCATGAAATAATTGATAAATTTCCATGCGCGATTTTTCTTAGCAAATGAAAAATATTCTTAATCTGTTAAGTGATTATGTCGTATATATGCGTCAATTTCAAAAGTTCATTTTTTCGTTAATGTCGTATATGTGTGTCATGCCGAAAAAGGAAATTGCATTTGCTATGAAATTTAAAGTTAAGCAAAAAACGAAAATTTCCCTGTTATTTTGACATTATAAAGTAAGCATGAACACTAGGGCGGGTCGATTTAAAAAATCGCTCATTGCTCTATGAAAATCGTATTCTAGGGATCAAAATAAGAAACTTTGCCGAAGGAACCATACCTCTAAAACGAATTCTGATGTCCCCCAATTTCAAAATATCACCATTTTTGGCCTTTACATGAAAAAATCAGCTAAATGGCTATGTTTTTTTCTTTATTTTTATTTATTTATAATATTATCTATTTTTTCTCTTAAGAAATTTATTTAGTCAGAACATATGTAAATGAATGAATGTGAGTTATAGAAAAGAAACTAAAAAGTTCGACCCAAATTGGGGCACATCAGAATTCGTTTTAGAGGTATGGTTCCTTCGGCAAAGTTTCTTATTTTGATCCCTTGCCTCCCCACAAATCGACCCGGCCTAATGAACACTGAATTTCCTGATATCGTTATCATAATCGTTCAGCCAACGCGCACGGTGAATCCAATATTAGGCTGAAAACAGGTTTTGCATCGACAGTCTTCGCTTAAAATTAATTCAGCACAGTAAACCGAGCTGTCTAAGAAAAACTAATCGCTTAACAGGTTAATACTCAATTTACTCTGTGTATCCACAGAAGAGTCGTTAATATATTCTGAAATAATAATAAATACTCGATGCATTTCTAAAAGTTAGCCCGAATTCTATTTTACGGCCTACTAAAGTTTTTATATCCCAGTCTAAGCTGTTTTAAAAAAGTTGAAAAATGGTTAAAATATAGTTGTACGAGTATATCTGATCGAAATGGAAAATTTAGACAGGACAAGACAGCAAAATGGAAATATTTCCCTACCAATTGTGTTCTACATAGTAATAAAAAGGCATAATAAGAATTGAATTAGGCAATGATTTTTATTCTCGGTATAGATTTGATAAAACCACTTTTGAGTTTGTGGATATGAGTACGAAAATATTTTAGAATTATTTCTTTTTCTTTCTTCGTTCATATTTCAGCTCTTAATTGCAAAAGCTAAACAAGCAAACTGATTTATGTATTTACAGTTTGTCTAATGGACGTGTGAGTGGCAAAATCTAAAATTAGGGGCCCACCCGTTATAAAAAAAAAATATGCTGCTGAATAGGCATATCCTTTTTGAGAAACGCGTTGCTCAATTTGTTAATTTTGTTTAGAAAGCGTACGTTGATTTTACAAAATGAGTTCACGTAAATCTGCAATGAAATATTTGGAGAAGTCGAAGACGTTCATAAATAAATGGATGCAATGGCATTCCGAAGTTAAAAACTTTGACGACTTTCCTATACAAAGCCCAATTAGAAAATCATTGATTTGTTTGTGAGGAAGCCGAACTTATCGTTGCGTGAAGCTTTTTTTATTTGCATTATACGTTACTGATCTTCAAACCATACTAAAATATTGAAATACTAATGTTTATGCCGATGATATTCAATTATGTGTTAGTTCTACTTTTGAACCATCAATAAATGTATAAGCAACCTCAACACTGAGAAAACTAGGGGACCTGCAATAATGGGCTGCTCTTAAATTCCAAACAAATCAAAGTGCGTCGAATGGTAGTCACGTACCGACCCATCCGGCTAAGCCGGCCGCGCTTTACCCCAGTGAAAATTGGACCGAACAGTACTGTGAACAGTATGCCGATTGTAGTAAGTAGTAGTAGGAACGTCGCTCAAGTTAAACGGAGTCTGGCGAAGCGAAGACTGCACTGGCCACTGCCATATATACCACTAGTTGTCGGAGCGCTGAGCACTGTTCTCGATGCCAGTGGACAATCGGGTGTCTTTCGTTAGCTTAGGTAGGAAGTATGATCAATCGTTAAGTTAAGAGAACCTATTAACGGGATATCAGCCCACTTTCTACACCGACGGATCTAAAACCAGTGATGGTTGCGGATCTGGATGGTACTTAGACGAAGACACTAAGTATTCCTATGCCATGTTTGTCTAATTGAGAAAAAGTGGCGGGGTACCAGTATTGGAATTTGTAGTGCCAGTCAAGCTGCACTGAAAGCCTTTTCTAACTCACGCTACTCCTCGAAGTTAGTCGGTGAATGGAAGACAAAACTGAACAGTTTTTCAAAACAGAATTTGGTTGCTTGGACATTGTGGTATTACAGGGAGCGAGTTGGCTGATAAACTGGCTTATGAAAGCTCTGCAAATATGCCACTAGGTCCTGAACCCCCTCTTGGGCCAATTCTGCATCGATTCACCTATCGATTGACGACTTCATGATGTCTGCCCATAGGGAACGTTGGTCTGGGTTGAACTCGTACTAGTCAAGTGCTTTGTGGAAGAACCAAACAGGAAAATAGCGACCTTTCGGCTAAAACTCAGCCGAAAAGACCTGAGAATACTGGTGGGTGTAATCACAGGGCAGAACGCCTGTGGTCAGCATATGCCTGCTATGGGGATCGTCGAGAGCCCGATATGCCTATCCTATCTTGAGGATGACGACACTGCAGAGCATTTTCTCTTTAGCTGTCCGGCATTTTCCAGAATCAGACTTAGGTGGCGATATACTGAGTATGGATAAAGTTCATACTCTTCCTCTTCCGGATCTCTTAAAATTCATCAATGAATCCAAGAGATTTGTGAAAGAGTGAACTCAAACTAATTTTTTCGTCTCTCCACCTACATTTTATGTTTCCTATCTCTCTATTCTTTCTACTAAAATCTATCCGGGTGTAGTATTAGTCTCCTGACTGAGAGTTTGGACTTGAAATACTAGTTGCCTAGTAACAGAACGTCAGTTCTTTGTCCTCGCTGTCCGTCTTTGAAACACCCTATGTTATTATTAAGAAGTTTTTTCGTAAGTTCAAAACAGTAAAATAACTTTTGGTTTTGAGGTTTATAAATAAATAAATAAAATATACACAAACTGCCGCCTTTGGTAGCCGCCACATTACCTTACAGCTGTAAGCCGTCCCTGTGCTACTGGCTTGTTGTAGTTTGTATCAGTAACCGCAAGGGCGGATGAAAATGATAAAGCACACTTTGTTTTACAAGTTCATTGCAAAAGCGAAAAATTAACTGGTTCATCTCTGCGAATCATCACTTCAAACTATCTTGTTCTTACCCTGCACATGTATGTAGATTTCAAAGTCGCGACATGAGAGCATATTACGCGATGTTTACTGCAAATGTTTAAATATAATAAGTATGTAAACACATATGCGTGCATTTTTTTAGTATGAACCTTGAAAAGTATATGTGCAGTTATGTACATGCATGTATTTAAAGTACAATACATATATTCCCCGCAACAAAAAACAAATTCTTCACAGTTGATGTTAATTAATAGTGTAGAATCAGAACTCGTACAATCGATTGTTGAAAATCGTCTAGTCTCTGCCTATAAAGCAGCTATGCAAAGTTTGTACAATTTTTTGATATTTTTTATTAACGTTGCTTATTCATTTTGGAGAAGCGGTGTACAATGGCAAGTATACATACTTTATATATTATATTATATTATATATATGTAGACGCATTATACAATATAATAATTTATTTTATCAAACACAATCAACTTTATAAAATTCGTCTTTATTAGTGTTGAGTTTTTAAAAAAATTGCACATTGGTTATAACAGCTTAACGTATTGGAGGTATACCTATACCGACACATTAGACCGGGACGGCCTCCATACAAAACAGCGTCGGTTACAATTCTTAGTTTGGAAGGATTTTAGTAACTCAAAAATTTCCGTCCTTGCTACACTCTAAAAACTGCCAACCATCTTAACTTTATAATCCGATCCTCTTCGACCACTCCTAGTACCACTATGCTATGGGCGAAATGGCAACTGTTTTCCAAACGAAAATTTTTGCATCCTGAAAGTAGCCGAATGAATAATCGAGAGGAGATGGAGCGGGAAACAGATTGGAGTTTTCAGTGACAGTCAGTCTGCACTGAAGGCGCTGGAGAACGCGAAGCAAACCTCAAAGATTGTTCAAGAATGTAACAAGAAGCTTAATTCTGTCGCAAGACAAAACAGGCTTGTACTTACATATATGGGTTTCAGGACACTGCGGTGTTCAAGGAAACGTAATTGCCGACGAATTAGCCAATTGTGGATCAGCGGTTCCTCCACGAGGGCCACAGCCGATATCATAAATTGGATCAGCGAGTATGTAAGCAATTTACATAAAGATGTCGCGATAAAATAACAATGCTCAATTGCGGAAATGTAAGTATAATTTTAGACAGAGGATGATTCAAAGAAAAAATATATATATTTTTCAATTAAATCTTTGTGTCTCAGAAACTATCATATCAAACTTATGTTAGCCCAATTTAGCACAAGCATTGAATTTCTGCTTAAGCACTGTTTTAAAATTTGTAAAAGGAAAAAAGAATCGACCTCACGCTTTTGCATATACTGTATGCGCATTAGTGTGGGTCAATTTGTATGAAACGACTTTTTTCGACATTGTGCCTAGCAGTTTCAGATTGTACAAACAATTGTAAGAAAAAAAAAACTTAGGGCATAGCTCTAAAGTAAGCCCAAATTTTTAAAGAAGTAGTATTTAATTAATGGAGGATGGTTCCATGTGTAGAAGTCCACGCAAGTGGGGAAAGTTACTGATCGCCATTCACTTGGGAGTGGCCAGGACGATTCTTCTACATATGGTTCAAGCAGCTCACAACGGCCGGGATTAGCCCACGTATCCTCTGGGTAGCTTCCGAACACCCGTTCGGGAGTGAGCTAACGTGAGAAGGCGAAACATTCCAGGATAGCTGGTTGTGCGTTGGGTTTGGGACCCGCCACTTAAAAATCCCCCCCAATGAAAAGAACTGCAAAGCCTCGGATGAGAACTGCCTTTACTGATGACGACCCCTGCAAACGAAATAAGGAATATGATTTGAGGGCATGCACCTGGAATGTCCGGTCCCTTAATGGGGAAGGTGCCTCTGCCCGGCTGGTTGATGTCCTCGTGAGAGTAAAGGCTGACATCACTGCCATCCAAGAGATGCGATGGACGGGGCAAGGTAAGAAAAACATAGGACCTTGCGACGTCTACTACAGCTGCCATGTAAAGGAGCGCAAATTCGGTGTCGGATTTGTTGTGGGAGAGAGACTTCGTCGCCAAGTACTGTCGTTCACTCCGGTGGACGAGCGTCTCGCAACAATCCGCATCAAAGCGCGTTTTTTTAACATATCGCTAATTTGCGCCCACGCCCGGACGGAAGAGAAGGACGATGCGACCAAAGATTCCTTCTATGAGTGCTTGGAACGGTCCTATGAGCGCTGCCCCCGCCACGACATAAAAATCGTGCTTGGCGACTTCAACGCCAGGGTGGGCAAGGAGGGAATTTTTGGTCCCACAGTCGGAAAATTCAGCCTGCACAACGAAACATCCGGTAACGGACAGAGGCTGATCGACTTCGCCGGGGCCCGAAACATGGTAGTCTGCAGCACCAGATTCCAGCATAAAAAAATCCACCAAGCTACCTGGCTTTCTCCTGATCGAAAAACGCGAAACCAGATCGCTCATGTTGTGATAGATGGAAGACACGCTTCTAGTGTATTAGATGTACGTACGATCCGAGGACCCAACATCGACTTGGATCATTACCTTGTTGCAGCCAAACTGCGCACCCACCTCTGTGCAGCAAAAAACGTACATCTACCTACGCAAAGAATGTTCGACATCGAAAAGCTGCAATCACAACAGACAGCCAGAAGATTCGCCACTCGACTCTCACTCCTGCTCTCGGAGAGCACTGCCCAACAAACCGGCATGCGCGAGCAATGGAGCAACATTTCTCGCTCCCTACGTACCGCCGCCGAAGAAGAAATCGGATTCCGGCGAGCCCGAAAAAACAATTGGTACGACGAGGAATGTCATGCTGCCGCAGAAAGAAAGGATGCCGCCTATAGAGCCACGCTGCGATCGGGCGCAACGCGAGCCATGTGGGATCGCTACAGAGAGCTGAAAAAGGAAGAGAGACGTATTATCCGACAGAAGAAACGAGAGGCCGAAATACGTGAGTGCGAGGAGCTTGAGATGCTGGCCAATAGGAACAACGCCCGAAAATTCTACCAGAAAGTTCGGCGGCTTACAGAAGGTTTTAAGACCGGGGCGTTTTCCTGTAAGAACAAAGACGGCGATCTGGTGACTGACGTACAGAGCAATCTTAAATTATGGAGGGAACACTTCTCGAACCTGTTAAACGGGGACAGCTGCGCATGTCATAGAGAATGTGAAGATCCCGATACCAGAATCGTTGACGACGGAATTGTCGTTCCGTTACCCGACCATGACGAGGTGAGAATAGCAATATCACGGCTAAAGAACAACAAAGCCGCGGGCGCCGACGGACTGCCGGCTGAGCTATTCAAACATGGCGGCGAGGAGCTGGTAAGCTGCATGCATCAGCTCCTATGCAAAATATGGTCGGATGAAAGCATGCCTGCCGATTGGAATTTAAGTGTGCTCTGCCCAATCCATAAGAAGGGCGATCCTGCAATTTGTGCCAATTACCGCGGGATTAGTCTTCTAAAGATCGCCTATAAGGTCCTAGCGAGCGTATTGTGTGAAAGGCTGAAGCCCACCGTCAACCAACTGATTGGACCTTATCAGTGTGGCTTCAGACCTGGAAAGTCTACCATCGACCAAATATTCACAATACGCCAAATCTTGGAAAAGACCCATGAAAGGAGAATCGACACACACCATCTTTTCGTCGACTTCAAAGCTGCATTCGACAGTACGGAAAGGAGTTACCTGTATGCCGCTATGTCTGAATTTGGTATCCCTGCAAAACTAATACGGCTGTGTAAGATGACGTTGCTCAATACCAGCAGCACCGTCAGAATTGGGAAGGACCTCTCCGAGCCGTTTGATACCAAACGAGGTTTCAGACAGGGTGACTCGCTGTCGTGTGACTTCTTTAACCTGATGTTGGAGAGCATCGTACGAGCCGCAGAACTTAATCGCTCAGGCACAATATTTTATAAGAGCGTACAATTGTTGGCGTATGCCGATGATATTGACATCATCGGCCTTAACAACCGCGCTGTGAGTTCTGCCTTCTCCAAACTGGATAAAGAGGCAAAGCGAATGGGTTTGGTGGTGAACGAGGACAAAACGAAGTACCTCCTGTCTTCAAACAAACAGTCGGCGCACTCGCGTATCGGCACTCACGTCACTGTTGACAGTTATAATTTTGAGGTTGTAAAAGACTTCGTTTATTTAGGAACCAGCATTAACACCGATAACAATGTCAGCCTTGAAATCCAACGTAGAATCTCTCTTGCCAACAAGTGCTACTTTGGACTAAGTAGGCAACTGAGCAGTAAAGTCCTCTCTCGACGAACAAAACTAACACTCTACAAGACTCTCATCATGCCCGTCCTAACGTATGGCGCAGAAGCTTGGACGATGACAACATCCGATGAAGCGACGGTTGGAGTGTTCGAGAGAAAGATTCTGCGTAAGATTTTTGGACCTTTGCACGTTGGCAACGGCGAATATCGCAGACGATGGAACGATGAGCTGTAAGAGCTTTACGACGACATAGACATAGCGCAGCGAATAAAGATCCAGCGGCTTCGTTGGCTGGGTCATGTCGTCCGAATGGATACAAACGCTCCGGCTTTGAAAGTATTCGATGCGGTACCAGCTGGTGGTAGTAGAGGAAGAGGAAGGCCTCCTCTGCGTTGGAAAGATCAGGTGGAGAAGGACTTGGCTTCACTTGGTGTGTCCAATTGGCGCCGGTTAGCACGAGAAAGAAACGACTGGCGCGCTTTGTTAAACTCGGCCAAAATGGCGTAAGCGGTTATCGCGCCAATTAAGAAGAAGAAGAAGTATTTAATTAATAAGAAGATTAAGAGGAAGTTATGTTATTAATAATGTTGAAAATAATTTTTTGAAATATTGTAACATTTCAAAATTTTCCATTTAAATATAAAAACTACATACATTCATTCACTTTTTCTTTTACAATATTAACAAAATACATATAATTTCCTGTGTGGCGCCATCAGGGATTCTTTAAAAAGTAAAACCAGGCTTCTACAAATAAATTCTGCAAGTTTGATTGAAAAAAGTAGTATAGTATTCATAATAAAAAAAGTAGTATACATAATAAGGGGTCCTTCAAAATAAGAAATGTAAACATTCAGATTCTTTCAGAGTTTACTATTTTTATTCAAAATACGGCTTTTAACAATTGTATATGAAATATGACATCATTAAAATGCCTCCCATGAGCACATCTACAGGGGAAATACGCCTGTAGCGGTTGTTCAGCAACACTTTGCGCTACAGCAGCAATATTTTCAACAAACCGTTCAGTTTGCCCATCTTCAACCAGTTTTTTCAAATTTTTCCACCAACCTTTGAATTGCCGAATTGAAACTTTATTTTCGCCAAAAAAACCACGAATTTTGCAATATGTTGTTCTTAAAGATCGATCAATTTTATATTAAGTTTCAATAATTTCAACGCAGTGTTCTATGGCGTGAAGCTCTACATCTGCCTACTTGACAAATATCAAAGATCACATAAAAAAAGTTTAGAAATTATTCACTACTAACATCTAGGCGCCACTTTTGAAAGACCGTTACTTTGGTCAATAATACTCTTCATATTAACTTCGTATTAATATATATTTGGGGGCTCTTAATTGGCTCTAGAACTATTCTCTATTAGGTGTTTACCTTAGAATTTCATGTAGAATCCAAGGACACTGCTAGGAACTTTGGCAAAAAACCTTATCGTCTTGAAGATTTTTAATTCTTTTACAATATCAATATATAAAGATTTCAAATTTTTTCTCTAAAAAAAAGGGGAAGTTCACTTTCATAATTTTACTCCGATAATGATTCATGCAATAAAACACATTCGTTTTTTATTGTCTTTAAAGTCCACCCCTTTTGTGATATCATATATACAATTCATAAGCAAACTTGTGTTATATGCAAATTGTGCAATAAGCAATTAAGCAAAATTTTGCTATTTCTCATGATGATAAACATTTACAAATAGACCTGTTTTAATCACTATGCAGAAAGCAAAGGCGGCACGATTCGCGAGCCTCGTCAATTTGACAGCACCCACCTGACGTCGTAAAGGACTTTTTCTCAATTGGGATGAAAATTATATTTTCAAAACGTACCTTTCCATAGCTCCCTGGCCGGATCAACAGCAGCAGTACGCAGTATGTAACTTAATGTAAATATTTTAGTTTGCGAATACATAACTTGCGCCTGCCTCGCAAAAAGTTGTATTATTATCTAAACACAAAGTTTCAAAAACTGGGTTAGTATAAAAATACCAAATGATGGGAATTTCTTAAAATTATTGGACATACTGTGTGACCCAGACGAAGTGAAGTGAACTGATTATAATAAATAAATGTCTGGATTGGATTCAATATATAGGAAAAAAAAATCTTTCAAAACCGCGACAAATTTATTAAAAGAAATCTAAATTTTTGAGCGTGCACAAAATTATGGTTTCTAGAGATTTTTTAAAGGAAAATGATGATAATGTAGAATTTTCAACTGTAATGAAACTAAAAACTATATTCTCTGTGTTATATGCCGCGAACGGAAACGTCAAGTTTTGTTTGTTCCATGTAAATTCATACAAAAGGGTTGTAAACAATTTGCCGGGCAATTATTTAAGACGCCGATCTTATATTTTATTAGACTCTGAATACACTGAAATATTTTGTGGAATATTATTGAAAAACAATATTATGGAATTACAATTACGTGTAATTGTATATTTGGGATAGCCACAGTTTTTTTTGTGACAGTAAACTATTTTTTCTGCAAACCGGAAGTAAACAAAAAAAAGATTTTATTTTCCATAAAAAAAATTTGCTTCATTGTGTGATTTTCCACAAATGTGACTTCTTTCGAGAAATTTGTTATCTCTGGTCTTTTTTAACTATACGTTAAACCGTCTTTGGATTCCCATACAGAGTTTATGCATATATACGTATATTTACATACATACTATATATCAACATACAGAGGTTTTCAGTAGGTAATTTTTGGACATATTTATAAATTACCTCTCAAAATGAACTATTAAAAATATTACATACACGCCTAGTCATATACAAGAAAACAAACTTACGTTTGTATGTTCATACACATACCTATTTGTGGTCATAAATATTTTCAAGCATTATCTTATGTGCCGAGTACAATTTAACACTTGCCAAAAAAGGCGGTGAACCAATAAACAATAAAGAGCTCGAATGAAAAAAAACAATATGTGTAAATTTTAAATTGAAGCGAGCATAGGCTTTAACTGAAAATGGGGTCACTTGAAAATCGCAAGCAAACTTTTCCACATAAAAATGTAGGTAAATAAAATTGAATTGAACGGAAAACATATGAAACAAAATGTTGACTGTAGTACTATATGAGGGTTGTTACTTAAGTTTTTGAAATTGGTAGAATATGACATTTTCATTGAAAAGTTTGCTATCGCACTCAGTGCTAAATATTTGTGCTGTTACATGTATTTGGAACAAATATCGAACTAAATCGCGAGCATTTTCGTACCCTGCTTTTTCATGATTTCGGAAGGGAATTAAACTAGTAACAGTGTGCCGATCAATTTCAATTGTTGAAAAATGCACAATAACGACTATAAGTCTTTAAAGATGAGCCAAATCAAATGAAATATATAAGGTCTTCGTGCACACATAATTTCGAAGCAAATGATCGCCTCTTTTTCGAAATAATTGGGCATGTAACCACATTGCGAACGTTGAACGATTAGTTTTGAATAGTACGCCACTATTTGTTTGGGAAACAAGTGAAATTAATCGCAAAAGACGATTAATTCTTCGTGTTGAGATTTCAAAAAGCAGTGAAGCTTGACTCAGAACAGTGATGCATTCAATTCATTCACTCTTCGTTCCTGATTTGGCATCTAATTATTTCGTCTTATTAACGCAGATCAAAAATAGAATCAAAGGTCAGTGTGTTGTGACATTTAAAGAATCGCTCGAAGCATTCAAGGTATACGTTTTAGGAGGTTTAAAGAATTACTCTTCAATTGCTTATATAGGGGGCCTGAAAAATGATTCTCCAAAAGTCCCTCATTGTTCGGCTGGGAGGAGTGTGAAATTATTAACAAAAATTTCCCCATTCGTTCATTTGTGGGGTGAAAGAGAGTTTTTCTATTATTCGTTCTCAGCAAAAGTCAAGGCGAATCTATACAAAATGGCGTTATTTCATCATCTGATTGATGCCTGATTGTTAATGGGAGAATGTTTGTGTTTTCTGTTCCTTTTTTTCTTTAAGCTGAAATTTGACAATAACCCACTATCTGTTGTATGAAAGAATTCTGTAGAATTGGCACCACCTTTAAACAGATTAGCGGACAAATCTGCTTTCAGGATTAAAGCAGCAGGGATGCACGCACGGTCATGCATCAGTTTTACTATCTGTGGAACACTGGTAAGACGCATTGAAAACAGTCTATGCGGTTCACAAGATAGATCTGAACAAAGTCTATAAAATACAAATACCCGACAGAAAGGATTAGCAGACCATAGTCAAATCAGATGATAGTGGTCACCAGAGGTTTCAATAATTTTTTTTTTTTAAATAAAAAAAGTAAAATAAAAACATAGCAGTAATACATCATGTTTCGACTTGACTTCACCAAAATTAAAAAAAATAAATCTATACTATAAAGGTGAATGTCTGTACGTTATCTGCGCATCACTACGAAACGACAACACCAAATGACGTAAACATTTTTATACATTCCTATTTTCACCCAATGAAGGTTATAGGCATGTTTTTATGATGTAACTCCCTTCCCACAGCCCCCAGGCCGCGCCACCACTCTCATTTTTCACTAATAATCGAATAATTGCTTAAATTTAGTCTAAAAAATCTTAGTTTATCCTATTTCCCACTATTTATAGCACACTCTAGACTTAATAATCACCATAAGCTGTTCAACTATGAACCAAATAGTTTGAGATAGAAAATTAATAAAAATAATTTTGCTTGATATTTTTCTGATTGGTTGTTTTGATTTTATTCAACGAGGCATATCAACGGATGCCGGGTATTGTAATATTATGGTTATTAATAAAAATTATTTTCTATGAAATTATGTTTGTTATTCTTTTATATAGGTACATATCCTACATTACTCAAAACTACTCCTACGCGAGCGGGGCCGCGGGTTAAAGCTAGTAAATAAAAAATAAAAAAATAAATAATTGGCGCGAACACTTCTGTTAGGTGTTTGGCCGAGCTCCTCCTCCTATTTGTGGTGTGCGTCTTGATGTTGTTCCACAAATGGAGGGACCTACAGTTTCAAGCCGACTCCGAACGCAGATATTTTTATGAGGAGCTTTTTCATGGCAGAAATTCACTCGGAGGTTTGCCGTTGCCTGCCGAGGGGCGACCGCTATTAGAAAAATGTTTTTATTAATTTTGCTTTCACCGAGATTCGAACCAACGTTCTCTCTGTGAATTCCGAATGGTAATCACGCACCAACCCATTCGGCTAGGGCGGCCGCTATTAAATAATAATTGTAAAAGTTATTGCTGTTTGTGTGAAGCCCGTTTCTCCAGAAGTCCCTTGTGATCATCACAAGACCTTGGAGACTCATCTAAAATCAATGAGACAAGATAAATTAGTTTTATTAATAGATTTGTTTTTTAGAAATTAACAAGCGGCCTCGGGAAATATTTTTCAGACTAAAAAAACATTAAAACTTTTGAAAAAAATCCTTCGTTCAGACACGAGTTTTTTATGTTTTTCAAAAGCAGTGTAAATTTTATTGAAATCTACCAAGCGGTTTTTAAGTTACAGTGATCACCAATTCAAAAAACATAGTTTTGAAAAAAAACGCATTTAAATTTGGCTATCGATTTATTATTTATTATTATTATTATCGAAATTTTGCTATCGCTCTTTTAGGCTCTCCAACAATTGATAATCTTTCAGCACTCTCGGACCTGAAAATCGAATCTCTCATTAAATTTTCGAAACGAATTATATTAATATTTTTGGACCAAAATCTATAATAAAAATCTCGGTCAGGTGGGGAAATCATATAAAATAATGAGCTCTAGGGCAACACAACGGGCCCAACTTGCGGTCTATGTGGCACTCCGATGCGGGGTCACCCTTAAACCAACCAACCAACCAAGATATTATACTTTAAGAAAAAAAAAAACAATTTTTTGAAAATTCTGACTACCCCTAACCCCTTAAATTTCTTCTCTAGATTCCCAAACCAAGCTGAGATCTACGCTATAGACAAAACAGCAAAAGCGATGAGACTAATGGACTTACCTCCGACAAACCTTACTACATTTTTACTCGGTCAAGGCCCGGAGTGGAGGAAAAAGAAAGAGTGGAGGAGTGTGCAAGGAAATGCTCTGTCTTAGACAAGCAACCTGGCTAACCTAACTAATGTATAGTAAACCACTTTTGTTAATAAAGCTACCATCAAAAAGTTTCTCATAAAACCCATTTGCAAGAAAAAAGTGACATGAAAGTGAATATTACTCCTTCAAAACCTTCCATGGTCATACAAGCATGATCCCTAGAATATTATTATTATTGCATCTACGTTTATATACGCAGATTAACAGAAGTCGCCGTTAATCTGTACAATGTTTGAGAAGTGAGATCAGCTAAGAAATATTTTAAATAAAAATTTGTGTTTTCAACAAAAGCTAAAATTCATTGAACATTTATTTCCGTTAAAAAAAAATACATCCAACTTTGCCTTATTTACCAAAATAATTTGGGATACAACTTTTCTGTGGATAAAAGTTACCGTCACTACACTAAATTTTGTGTTTCAATTATTTTCTGAGCGTTGTTGCTTCTCAAATATTGTATAGGCGAAATAACGGTGCCTTTTGTCTTTTGTTTGTATGCATGCAAATATGCAAATTGTACAATCAAACTTAGGGCACGAAACTTATGCATGCAAATATATGTATGTGCCCTACTTATGTATCGCTTAATCATATACAACCCTAAGAATATTTATTGTGTGTCAAAATAAATGCTAAGTCGATTCAAAAATGACCCAGCCAATTATAGGAAATGAGGGTTTCCTTAATACTGCTCAATAAAGCCAGAGCCTTTTGACCATTCATTTGGCTATCGCGTCGTAGCGAATAAGCAATGCAATGAGCGTCCTTTTCAAATATAAAATACGACTATAATATAGTTGAGGGATGTTTTGCATGGACCACTGACCAACAAAAATTTCGTATTTGATTTCACGCATCGACTATTTATGACTTGTGCCCCCTGTCATTTATGATTCATATTCTCTTCTTTTAGAAATAAAATGCCAGCTTTATTCTCAATTTTTATTTTCATATTATCATTACTGCGCACAGGTTAACGAAGATTTAAGAATGTAAGTTTTTAGATATAAGCTTAAAAGAATATTATAATTAAAGAAACTCCAAACTCTGATCCTCTGAGAGACTCTGGCGATATACGCCAGTTAAATATGTCGAATCTTTACAGTGTTTTTGTAATTGCTTGGGAGATAGTCCAGGGATGGTATGGAACAGACCCCACGAATTTTGAAATTTATATATTAAATCAAAGACAAAAACCAATCAAAAAGTGCTAAATTCGCTACGGATGTAACTCTATTTGCCCTAGCACATTTTAATAAGATTTAATTTGGGCTTACTGTTAATTTTTGAAAACAAACGTACTCATAGACAGTTTTCATCATAAGACGGGCCGACGGAAATATAGTGTTAAGATATTTATAAAAAATGGGAGTAGTTTTTATGCGATTCCAAAATATACGTTAGTATCCAATAGTGGGCGTGCTACCGCACATTTTCCAAATTGTTGTAATTTTGCCTTATTTTTAATAGCGAATTCGCGTATTTCTCTTTTTTGAAAACTACCGTTATATGGGAGCTAGTTATTATAGACTGGTTTCGCCCATTTTGGAAATAAACTTACCTTGCATCAACAGATACAGTGACAGATTTTTCTCCTGTGCGACACCAAGGTATACAATTTTATATTAATATTAATGGATAAACTCTCTCACTCTCACCCAGTGTAAGATACTTAGGGGTAATTCTGGACTCCAAACTTAGCTTAACTTAGGTAAGGAAAGCAGAAATTGCTTTATATGCTTGTAAACGTATGCTTGGGAAAAGATGGGGTCTTCAAGCTAAGTATAAATTGTGGTTGTATAAGGCGGTTGTACAGGAATTTTACTACTCTCTTTCCATCTAAAGAGGAATGGAGTAAGAGATACTTACTAAACAACTTCGACACTATAGTCTATACAGATGGCTCTAAACTGGATTATGATGTTGCTGAAGCTTCTAACCAGAGAGATGTAGTGTAAAAAGAGAGAAGCAATGAAGGGCCGTACTCCGCAAGAGCGGGGAAAAATTGCGTAAATTTTTTTGAATATATGGTAAGTGGTGTTGGCGCAGCGGGAATATCGATGTCGATTTCCTAGTCGTGTCGCCTCAACTGGGGAAACACTGCTTAGCTGCTACCTTCGAACAGACTGGTACCACACGAAACATTGTAGAATGTGGGTGAGAATATCATGGCTGTGGCTGCCGCTGAGAAAAAGAAACCTTTCGACGGACAACGTAATTGTGTATGCACAGACAGATCCTACATCGAATTTTAGTGAAATATTTGTAAATGTTTCTGTACAAAGTGCACGAAGTGCATCAATTATGTCAAAGAGCAAAATTTAAATTTTATATTTAGAGCATTAAAAATCCTTGTGTGATGTATGAAGATACATTAGATCTACTCAAAGCCACTGTGTCGTGCGGGAGGAGTGATTGGGCCGTGTTTTTTGAGGATGTCATCGGCAATATGATCGCCGTTACTGGAAGCGCTACAGGGCCATGATAAACGGGGATGAACATGTGGTTTGAACAAAACAAAACACACACAACACGGGTCTAAATGGATATTGTGAAGGAAATGTTTTCTGGTCGCCTAACCTCCTGTTTTGGCGATTTATATCATGACCAGCAAAATCGTCATTCCGGGCCTCTTTCCTTGGGGTCAGTTAAAGTTGCTAGTTTATACCAACACTCCTCAGAAAGTTGTAAATGCGAATAGTTAGCGCCGGAAATCTTGCGAAAAGTCATGGAAAAAGCGATAAAACGAGCACAACGTGTATCAATACAGGAGGCAACTTCTTAACGGATATCATTTTTCCAACACAAAACATAGGTATTTAGTGAAAAAGTTATTCAGAAACCAAATTGCATGAAGAATTTTTTGTGTAAAGCTAGGGGAAAATATCTCAAAAACAATTTACAACTTAACATTAACATAAATTCCGAGGTGAGATACAAAGAGGCTAAAAAAGTGATTAAGATAGTATTGAGAGTAAAATGGAATCTAGCGATACTATTGGGTTGGCGAATAAGTTCATAGCGTTTTTAAGGAAGACTTATTTAAACAAAAAACAAAATATATCAATAAGTTAATCAATGAAATATTCGCCGTTGCTGCTAACAACTTCTTCCTACTTCTTGACCAATTTGTTGATGCCGTTCCGCCAAAAATAGCCTGGCTTGGTGTCAAATAAATTGTTGAGCCAGCTTTTAAGGATCTTTTTGTTATCGAAGGAACCCTTTCATATGGTTTGGTAGGGAGTGGAGAAGATGTCAATCGGTCGGTGCAAGGTCCGGAGAATATAACGGATGCTGAAGGATCTCCCATTCGGAAGTGCGGCTTCGACGACTTGTGCAAGATGAGGCTGGCGTTGTGTGTATGGTTTTGACCATGTCAATCGGGTATTTTCAGTCGACGCGGTTTAGCTGGGCAATGTCGATCTCCTTGTTGGCCGTGGTTTTCTTCTCGAGCATTTCTCAGTGTACCATGCTCTTCCACTCCCAGTAAACACATATCATGATCTTCTTTGAATGAAGATCCGGCTTAACTCTCGGCTTTGGCATATCTCCAGGGGTCAGCCACTCCTTTTCTTACATTATATTGAAGTATAGGCACCATTTCTCATCTCCCTTGACGATTCGGCGCAAAAAGCACTGTTTATGACCGCGAGTTGCTCGATGGCGGGAAAGATGCTGAAAGGAAATATAAAGGCGACTTCTTTTGGTTTTTTTTCATTGAGCTCGTGACGAACCCAATTTTTCTGTAAATCCCATTGAATTGAGACGTTCTTCATCGAATTTAGAAGGCATTTCGCTGCGGGACGTGTCATCGACGTTAATGTCACTAGTTTTGTACTTTGTAAACCATTTCCGTGCTGTAGACCCGCCTATGACACCTTCTCCATACACGTCGCAAATGTCCCGGGCTGCTTCGGATACTTCGGGAGCTTTTTTACTTCGATGAAAAGCAAAGAAGAGAAGGTGTCGAAAATGTTGATTTTTGCCTCCTAGGTATTCTATTTCTAAGTCTCAAAACTAATAAAAATTATATAACTCAAAAATATATTACAATAACATAGTTTTGGTAGGGCAGAAAGAGTTCTATTGAATGAATACTTACCCTTTGCCAGGCAGCAAAAAAAATCGTTGTAAAATAAAAAAATATAAAAACGCTACGAACCTATTCCCCAACCAAATTCGATTCTCTTCACCGTGTGGATGTAGAGCTTAACTGTCGCTGGTGTTTTAAAGTATAATATATCAATGATTTTTAAAGATTGTATCCATAGCCGAAATATGAAATTATCGAACAAGATTTTGTTTTTAAACCGGTTCCATTTCGGCGGGCAATGGCAAAAATTTGCGTGTCTTTGCAATAAAAGCTGCTGATAAAAAGCTCCTGTAGTACTTAGGAGTTTTTCTTGAATAAAGGTGAAAATGCTAGCTAGGCCGCTGAAATTGTGAATGGTGTTTATGGTGCCGATAATGTAGCAACTATTTACGTGAAATTTTGGTTTCGTCGATTCCGTTTAGGCATTTTTGATGTCTAAGAAAATGTCTATAAAATCACAGACATGTCGGCATGTCAGTAGTCGTAGCATCACCCGGGAGCTAAAGATCGAGCATAAAATGGTTTTAAGCCAGTCACGCAAACTAATATACCTACATATGTAGAACTGGTTCTTAACAAAAATTTACCATTCACTTCCTAATAAAAGATTTTTAAAAAACTCAAATTAGGATTTTTTCACATAGATATATTTTACTTAACGTTCCTAATTGGATATTATGTTAATTTTGTTTTTTTTTTTTGGAAAAAATTTCACCTCCTTATATGAAAACATTACGAAAAAGCCGTGTGAAATAGTGTCGTACTTGTCTCAACTACGAAAAGAACATGAAAAATTCAACCTTTTCCATGAATTGAATATATGTATGTAATAAGATTGAAAGACATTGAATATAATAAGATTTACTTTCATTTCTTTTAATAATTAAAGTTTTTTGAGAAAAGAACATACAACCCTATGACTATCTAGAGAAAAGAACACACAAACTTGACAGCCTCCACCCAGGACACAATAAATGCAACATTATTACGGGGCAAAAAAAAGCTAATTTCCATTTCCGCGTTGTCATGTATTTCCTTACAAATTTGCATTAAATATTGTGGTGTATGCCCACTTTTACAACTCCTAGTCACTAATTCACCTTCCTTAGTTAGTAATGAAGTAATTTTCCACACTTTTATTAAGTAATCTTCCAAACGCAGGCGAGCTCTCCTTGCCCCCACCTCGTTGGCTCACCGCTTAAATGGGATATGCTGCATAATGAAAACATTAGTCGTTATACTCATGAAATTAGTCCAGAATGTGAATAATTCATAAAGAAGAAATTGTTGCTGTTGGCTTTACCTTTGCCCTCCCTTCTTTGTATCTATGTCTGTTCGTAGTATGTATCTGTCGGCCGGCTCAAGATGTCGACAATACGCGCCCAAACTTCTATTGTTCTTACAATATCTAAGCAATACAATCCTTTCACACATGGCTCAGGTGCTTCAGGACAAGACAGTTGGGCTATTGTTGTCGTGACTTAATTTGATGCATTTTAAGAGCTTTTGGGGTAGAATGCCGCGTTGCGGCCCCCAATTCATCGCCTTTACTGTTGATGTTTTCGTTGAGTAAACACAACACAATTTAAATTTTAAACAAAACCAACAACAGGAACAATGAAAATTACGCCAACAGACAAATCCTTAGAGAGTTTAGTTGTTTCGATGTATATGTGTACAATTGTATATGTATGTACTTAAATGTAAATGTATGCATATATGTATGTATGCTTGAAAGATGCTGACGGAGGTGTCGACCTTCTTTTTATTACACCCGCGCACTTGTGCACAAGGATATTATAATTTTGTTTATTTAAAGATTGCTTGTGACAGCATAAAGAAATCGAGATAGATATAGACATGAATATACCAAAATGATCAGTAAGATGAGAATTGTTGTTTTAGTCACGTCTGTCTGTCCGTGCGCACGATAACTCGAGCAAAAATTTATATATGTATTTCAATGACACAGATATTACCTTTACTACCAAGTAGATTGGTATTAAAAATGGGCGAATCCGGCCTATAACCACGCCCACCTCCAATAAATAACGTTAATTTCCAAAAAAAAGAATAAAAATAATAATAATAATAACCTAATAATAATAATAACCAAAAAACGAAATACTCGTGCATTACAAGACAAAGTTTGAAAATGGACGGTGCTACATCCACTTTTAGGTAAATGATGGGTATCTCATTCAGATCCAACATAAATATTGAGATCAGACAAAAACTGAGTCCACTTCTTATATGTTATGATAATGTCCGTCTGAAGTTATGTTAAAAAAGGCTCTATTTAGAAATTATTCGTTACTGACATTTACAAGGTGAAGTCCAAAATAAACAAGACTGGCGTCATAAAAACGTTTTTGTTGGCAACATCTTTTTAATGAGTTAATGCGTTGGAAGTTACATCCCTAGCTGACTTCCAGTGACAGCTTGGTGACGTTCGGTTCTCTAGAAGCAAAGTTATTGCGTCGAAAGTGTCAGTATGTTTGTGTCATCGGTACAAAAATGAGTTTCGAACAAAGAGCTAATATCAAATTTTGTTTTAAAATCGGTGAAACGTTTATCGGAACACTTGAATTGATGGAAATAGTTTATGGCGATGATTGTCTATCTCGTGCGAGAGTTTATGAGTGGCTTACACGTTTCAGAGATGGTTGTGAGAACATGAATAACAATGAACATACGGCCGCCCAAAATCAGTAATCACCGAAAACTCCATCAAAATGGTTCGTAAATTTATCAAAAATGAACCGACATCATCGTTGAAATTCATGGAATCGGAGTTGAATATCTCCAAAATATCGATTTATCGCATTTCAATTGATCATTTGGGCTTACGAAAGGTTTGTGCACGTTTCATGTTTCATTCCGCACAAGTTAACTGAGGACCAAAAATTGCTCAGAATTAAACATTCTAAAGACCTCATTAAAGAAGCGAGAAAAGACAAGAACGTCTTTTACAACATTGTAACTGGTAATAAAATGTGGTATATCCAACATGAACCTGAAACTAGCCATTAAAGTGCTGAATGGAAGGCCCCGGACGGCTTGTACCGACATCCTGAGGGGCAATCCGGTCAATGGCCTGAAACACTCTTTCGAATAGCTTTTTGATCGCGCAAAACAGTGTATCGAGGCCAGAGGGAACTGTTTTAAATAAATAACCTCGAAGTTATCAGAATAAAGCTCCTGCCGTTTCTATTTTAGCTCAGTCTTGTTTTTTTTGGACTTCACCTTGTGGGCGTCACTTTTGAAATACCCTTTAAATATTATATAAAGTTCTGGGGCTGAATTTGGAATTCCTTACTTGTTACTATTACTTTTTGAATTATACAGACGCGATTTTGGCCGAGGTTCACAAAGCGCGCCCGTCGTTTCTTTCTTGTGCTAACCGGGCTAGGTGGACACATCAAGTGAAGCCAAGTCATTCTCCACCTGACGTTTCCAGATCAGAGAAGCACTTCCCCTTCTTCTCCGACCATCAGCTGAAACCGCATTAAATACTTTCACAGACGGGGTGTTATTACCCATTCGGACAACATGACCAGCCAACCAAGTTGCTAGATTATGCTGCATTATGTGTATGTCGTCGTAAAGCTCATATCGTCTACTATACGTGCAAATATCCAAAAATCTTCCCAGAATCGTTCTCTCAAACACTCCATGCGGCGCCTCACCGGATGTTTTTATCGTTCAAGCTTCTCCGCGCGGCACTCTTTCTCAAACCTCGTTAGGTCTAAAATAGCTCAGGGAGATCCATTCAAATAGGTGAGCATCTAGTATTTAAAAATAAGTAAAGAGATGTGGAAGTTTAGGCAAAATCAAATTCCATACATGCCTGGTGGCTGTTTTGTTGTCATATAAGGATTGTAACTTTAATCATAAAAATGATTTCAAAAATGTATTTTACAAGACTTGAGTATTTAATGATTTCCTAATTCTAATAAATTACAATATTATTGAAGTTTTATTTTTAAATGTATGCAATACCCTCCCGAACGAGGGAAAATCTTTAGGATTTACCTTAACTAAGTTGTGATTTAATTGTTTGATTCATATGTATGTTAATATTTTAATTTGGTGCCTTTCAAATACCCATTTTTTATTATCCGTAGTATAATAATTTAACCGCACTCTGCCAGAGCATTTCAAATAAAATGAACTAGCCCTTCCTTAGCGTGTATCTGACTCCGCCAGTGGACACATTTATCTTCGCTCATTTGCGCACGTCCACATCACGAGGGGGTTATGCTCATACATATATGGTATTTAATTGACTTCCTACATGAGTTTTCACTTTATGTTGACATTGGTAGGTCACGCATTTTCTGCTAAACCAAAACCAGATATGGTGACAAATTAGAATCAAAATTTGTGTGCTTTTGTCGAAATAGCGCCTGTGTTTGTGAGTGACCATGAAGGATCGGAGTGGTTCATAAAAAACATGTTTGTATACTCCATGTTACACGGGCTCTTACCAGATGAATATTTCATGCATAATCAACTATGTATGTACCTCTTGTTTAACACTCGCTCTTGTATGACTTTTTATGTACAAATGTGCGTACATTAGCTGCAGAAAAAGGTGTGTTTTCTTTTTTAATTTTTATAATGGTGGACATAAATAAGTAAATACTGAAAAAGGATAAGGCTGAACATAACAAAGAATGGCCTATGTTTGTTTTTGAAATACTGTTTTTTAATCTTCATATCTAGTTTGAAATATCCGACCGATTCCAGAGCCATTCGTAGGCAGCCCCAAATGAAAACTAAAACAGGAAAAGCTTTCTTCCCTTTTACCCTACATTTTACTTCTTCCCTTTCCATTAAATTTTTCTTTCGATTTATGAATAAAAAGTATTATAGCTACCAAAGAATATTTAAGAGGTCAGATTATTGGTTCATGTCAAATGCTGCACCCTTGGTAGACAGGTTAGATGGCAAGAGTACCACGGGTAGACTATATAAATAGAACTATATTGCCGCTTTGAAACTATAATGTAGATTAATACCTGCGGAAAATTACAAAACTTATAGGAAGGAAAACCATCTACAGCCATCCAGTGCTGTTGATCTAGTGGAGGAGAGAAAAGAGAATTAAGCT
Organism: Anastrepha ludens; assembly: GCF_028408465.1. Taxonomy (NCBI): domain Eukaryota; kingdom Metazoa; phylum Arthropoda; class Insecta; order Diptera; family Tephritidae; genus Anastrepha; species Anastrepha ludens. The sequence continues at coordinate 59,820,355 of NC_071500.1, read as the reverse complement.
TTAGAACTCTCTCAGGCTATCCTCGAAAGACACAATAAGAAACCTCTAGCCTAGCCTCCAGACCCGGATATTTGCAAAGAAATTTTTCAACAGCCTCTTTCTCTGCAGGATCCCCACAGCTTCTGCAATGGGGATTGTACGGAGGGAAAGGTTCTTGGCATGAATTCCGATCTCCCAGTGAGCGTACCGGTGAGCTTGGAAATTGAATGGCGTGGGAGTCCCAGCACTTTAGGCATCCTGCTTCTGTCGTACTGAGGCCAAAGTGTTTTAAGATAGCACACGATAAGATAGAACTCCAACTGTCTTGCGCAGTTTCCTCAAAGAAAATGTAGCTTCAATAATTGTGAACCAGAAAAAGATAAATTTTTGCTCAATAGCCAAGCGTTTTGAAGTTATACTCATATAATTGTATGTCATGTACCACAAGTTTGGCCTTCTTACAACTTATGAAAGTGGACTAGGTACATGCGTTTTCTGCTGGTGATAGTACCCAGCTACCTACCACCTATCGATAAGGTATGAGCCGTTTGGTTAACATTCATAGAAGTTAGTAGCAGCTTTTGAAACACCTTAATCTTTCTTTTCCATCATTTCTTTAAACTTATCCATGTGACATTTTTTCATGGTTTTTAACATATATGCAGTTTTATTCATCGATAGTTTACTGCTCAGTTTATCTGTTCGAAAGTTTTGAAAAAATAAATTTTATTGCTCAGTCTTTGAAGAGCAGTCCAAAAATGCTTGGATGCTACGTTTCGTCAAATGTGAAGTAAAATCAAAGTATCGTAATCTAAAACTTCTCTATAGCTTGTGGAGAGCCTTAGTCATTGCAATCCAACAATCGGTACTTTTACTACTTCCACTCGAAAATTCGGGAGCTGTGTTCCATTCGCGGCAAAACGAATTGATGTTGACGATGATACGAACATAAATAACGTCGTCCTGAAAATTATTCATGCCATTATCTTGGATGCTTGTGCATAGCATATTAGTACTTTCATCTTTGGGTCTGAAGCATTACATAGTAAAATTTGTTTTCATTTGTGGAAACATCAGGACGCTCACCACAAATAGGAGGGGGAGATCGACCAAACATTCAAAAAGGTTGTTAGCGCCAGTAGTTATTGTTGCAGTGTTTTTGCAATCGTTAATATTTATAATTTATATAAGAAAACAAATAAAGTTGGCCGTATCCTGTTGAGACTTTTTGCGCCACATTACATTATAATATTAAATTCAATATCTCGAGGTCAGCATGTGAAATTCTTGTAAAAAAACTTTCAGCACACGTACTATACAGCATATTTGTATACTTTTCCATACTCATACCTATACTTTGAAAAATATAAAATTTCAAGCCAAACGATTTCATTTTTCTTAATAAGAAACTTTGCAGGTACACTAAATAATTACTGGGAAACAAGAAAATTTTAAAAGTGACTTAAAAATGCTTTTAACGGAAAATTGGCAAAGGTTTCGGTTGAGTTCACAGAAGCAAGTCACAAAGACCCATTTGCCACTAGACCAACTACAAGACCCAGTGTCATTGTGTTATTTTCGAATCCGTGACATACGAGTATGAAGCACTATTGTTATTGCTTAAAAGTGAGTACACAAACAATTGAAAAGGAAAATAGTTTCGTTGCGCATATTTGGATGTTATCCAAAAATGTATAACCTGCAGAAGCTAACTCTGTGCACCCATAAAAATATACTTCACGAAATCACACTGATTGTATACAAACCAAAGTATATAGGTATGTGTATGTGTGTTAGTTGTTATGTACCTATCTATATGAACGTAGCGAAAAGAGCTCGCAAGAAATTTGTGCATAACATTTTTGAGACTTAAAATGTAATTACTATTTGAATCTTGAAGAAATTATGAAATACAATATAAATTATCTTTAACCCTGAATAGGTAATCTTCATCGATTTAGCTTCAAAAATAAGTAGCCCCTCTAATTTATCAATAATAAATTCCATGACAAAAATGGTTTGCCAAATTTCGTTCTGGTAATTTTTAACTCAAAGATGAAAAACGCTCTGGTCGTCCAGTTGAACTTGCGATGAGATTGCAGAGAAGCTTCATGTATAACATACCTACATGCATTGAAAATCACTTAAAATGATCCATTTTTAAAACGACTGAAAACTGGCGATGAAAAATGGGTTGTTTACAATAATATCAATCGGAAAAGATTGTGGAGCAGGCCAGGTGAACCAACTCAAACAACATCAAAAGCTGATATTCATCAAAATAAGGTTTTGTTATCAGTTTGGTGGGATTACAAAGGAATTGCCTACTTTAAACTCTTACCGCCCAACCGAACGATAAATTCTGGTGTCTACATTAAACAAATAACGAAATTAAACAATGTCGTTGAAGAAAAGCGGCCCGAATTGAGAAATCGAAAAGGTATTGTATTCCATTATGACAATGACATATCTTTGGCCACTGGGCAAAAATTATTGGAGCTTGGTTGGGATGTTGCCATGGTGGATCTTGCATAGTCCTGACTTTGCACCATCTGATTACTTTTTGTTTCGATCTTTACAAAACTCCTTGAATGGTAATAATATCAATAATGATGATGATGCCAAATCGTACCTGATTCAGTTTTTTGCTAATAAAAACCAGAAGTTTTATCAACGTGGCATTATGATGCTGCCTAAAGATGGCACAATGTCATTGATCAAAATGGGCAATACATTACAGAATAAAGTTATTTAATTCCATGAAAAAATTGTCTTTGATTTTCTAAAAAAAATTCGGAATTCCTTAGTGGCCAACCCAATATATTTTCACTGACAACATCATATTTTTCAACAACAAATCCCTAACAAAGCAGTCGACAATCTCCAAGGTAGCTATAAAATGCCGCACATCTCTTACGGAGACGGCTGAGTCATTTCACCCAAGTGTAAGACGGATTCCTGACCAATGTGAGATTGCGAAGTATTATGGTAATCAGGTAATCAGTATTATGGTAAGATTTTTGAAATTTTTACATTCGTGATCAGGACAGTCCCCATGCGGTTTCATAATGGGATATGAGCCTGAGTGCCCCACAGTGTGGACAGCTACTACAATCAGTAGTAGTGTGAGTAAACTTGCTATATTCTATATTATCATATAAAAAAATAAAGAGCATTTCACTGATTCCACGAAGTTTACTTTTAAAGTATGGTATGGCTACTTACTGAAGGATGGTGATACAAAGCTTTAAAAAATGCTGCAACTTCATCGTAAAGCTTCCCCATTGCATTGAAAATGTTAGTACATCTACGCATGTAGGCAGAAATACCTCAAGTGGAGTGGCACTCTCAAGCTAGCAGATATTTGATAGCTGTAGAAGTTTTTATATGAATATTTAGTAGCGCAGTGGCGTCAGCGGGATTCAGAATTGTATCAATATTTTTTTGTTTTATTGAATTAAAAATTGGGCGAGGCTATGCAAGAAGGACTGCTCTCAAAAAGAGCACACGGGGTGGCCACAGATATCCATTATGGTGTTCAGGAAAGACTTCGCCAGTTCTACCTCAAAATGAATATTTGGCGAACTTAATCCAGATAAATTGTTCAGATCATGGAAGAAATGGCTCCCCATTAAACTAAAGCTATTTCACGAAATACGAGATATTCCCACATGAAGCGCTAAACGGACTCTACCTCTAGCTCTTCCTCGTCCGGTGTCATTATGAGGGCTTCAAATCTAGTGCTCCGTTAGTTTTCCTGTGAGAAGTCTCAAGTTATTTATGCGAGCTTCAGTAAATTTCTCATTCTTTGTGGGATTCTGATTGTTGTCAAAGTAAATGCAAGCAAAGTTTAGTTGCTGTTGGTAGTTGTATTAGCCTTCAGCTCAACTTGCAAAAACAAGAAATCCATCGGGCTTTGTATGTTTGAACTCCATATGTTCTATACAGATAATGTCCTCGCGCACGTTTTCTCATTTCCCCATTTCCCGAAAAATCACCATGCCCTGGGCCACTGTGCTCATTCACGATGTGAGCCGAAGAGATTGCGACGATCTTCCACATTTCGGCCATTGCCGATCAAAGAAAATTGCTGATATAGTTTGACTATTTAAATGGAGATACAATTTTAACACTAAACCTACCGATATTTTATGTATTCTTATTCCTACCAAAGCTGGTCAAATGACCCGTCTTAAAAATATTATATACATTATTAAGATCACATATATTTCTCGGTAAAACAATTAGAAAGAGAAGAGTAAATCTTGAGAAATACATTCGATGTATTTTTTAATAAAAGCCGTGAAGGCAAACGACGATTTAATAATGTTATTTCTAAGAACTTCTGACAAAAAGTTTAAAATGGGTCATTTGACCCGTCTATGGTAGGTTTAGTGTTAACAAGCGATTATGCAGCTTTAATTTCATATCAGGAGCATAGATCTCTTCTAGAAATTTTTAAGCCTCTCTCGAAGTGAGTTACTGGTGGAACCGTTGATTGAATTAAATTGATATACAATTCGAAAGAGCTTATGCATCCAGACTATAGCTTAGGTAAATCAATAAATTTGCTTTTTTTGTCAAATATTGGTGGTAAGCGACTCCACCCCTTTGGTTGTATATATGTATATTTATTTCACGTAGGTTCGAATATCCGTGAAACACCACAAAGAAGAAAAACTTTTTCTATTAGGTCGCCTCTCGGCAGGCAACGACGAGCCACCTCGTAAAGAATATCTGTCGTTTGGAGTCGGTTGTAAGACCCTCCATTTATAGAATAACATCAAGACGCTAGCCACAAATAGGAGGAGGAGCTCGGCCAAACACCCAAAAACTGTGTAAGCGTCAATTTTATACAAAGGGTGGTTTGGTTTCAAGGGCCGGTATTGATTTTGAATAAAATAAAATTTTTTAAGAAATTATTGCCATTTCTCTTTATTATGACAATAATGGCTCATTTACGTACAAAACAAAATATTGGCCAAATAGCCGCCGCGGCCTCGGCGGCACACCTCCATCCGATGGTCTAAATTTTCGATGACGCTGAGGCATAATTGAGGTTCTATGCCGTTAATGTGCCGAATTATCTCATCCTTTAGCTCTTGAATTGCTCCTGGCTTATCGATGTACACCTTTTTTTCAAATAACCCTAAAAAAAGAAGTCCAACGGTGTCAAATCACATGACCTTGGCGGCCAATTGACATCGCCGCGACGTGAGATTATTCGGTGATCAAATTTTTCGCGCAAAAGAGCCATTGTTTCGTTAGCTGTGTGACAAGTGGCACCGTCTTGTTGAAACCATATATCGTCCACATCCATACCTTCCGATTCGGGCCATAAAAAGTTCGTTATCATCTCACGATAGCGAACACTATTCACAGTAACTGCCTGACCGGTCTCATTTTGAAAAACCTACGGCCCAATGATGCCGCCGGCCCATAAACCGCACCAAACAGTCACTCTTTGTGGGTGCATAGGTTTTTCGGCAATCACTCTTGGATTATCATTCCCCCAAATGTGGCAATTCTGCTTATTGACGAATCCACTGAGGTGAAAATGTGCCTCATCACTGAAGATGATTTTCTTCACGAAGTACGCGATATGAACTTTGATTTGAACGCCCGTTTTCATAATAAGCCTGAATAACTTTAACGCATTGTTCGATTGTGTACTTTTTCATGGTTCTAATTGAGTTAGTCTTAAATTGAAAAATGTTGCATAAAATGCAGAAGAAGCCTGACATTTAGGTGTGGTTCACATTCAACATCGGCCCTGGAAATGTAACCACCCTTTATATAATCTAATCTAAAATAAACGGAAGTTTACATATATATATATATAATATATATATATATACAAGGTGGCGCAAAAGTAACCTTGCTATGATTTTTGGCTGTAATTTAAAAAAAAAAATTAAAAACTTTGATTCTACTTGTGGATTATTTTTATTTGGTCTTTTAATTTTTTTTACATCAAGTCGAGAATATGATGTCATGTAAATGGCCGCCGCCACAGTTGATTACCATTTGAGCCCTTTTTATGGCATTTTCCATCACTTTGGCCAAAACTTCCGGCGATAGGTCCTCACATTCTTGACGGATATTGTCCTTAAGAGCTGCAAGAGTCTGAGGCTTGTTGACATAAACGCGCGACTTCAAAAAGCCCCACAAAAAGAAGTCTGGAGCGGTCAAATCAGGCGATCTTGCAGGCCAGTGCAAATCGCCAAAACGGGAGATTAGGCGCCCGAGAAATGCATCCTTCAGCATATCGGTTGTGGCATGTGCAGTGTGTGCCGTTGCACCGTCCTGTTGGAACCACATGTTTTCCAATCGAAATTCATCAAGTTGCGAAAAAGAACTCGTTGATCATTGCTCTGTAGCGCTCACCATTCACAGTAACCGTTTGGCCCGCGCCGCCTTCGAAGAAAAAAGGTCAGATGACTCCTCCAGCGAAAACAGCACACCATACAGTGACTTTGAGCGGGTGTAATGGCTCTTCGTGGGTTACACGCGGATTTTCAGTGCCGCAGAAGCGTAAATTTTGCTTATTTACGTACCCGCTAATATGGAAATGGGCTTCATCACTCATGATTATTTTTGATGAAAAATCATCTTCCTCTTGGTGGTGATTAAGGATGGCTTGAGCGTATGTTAGACGCGATTGGCGGTCAGCAGCTAATAGCTGATGCACCGTCTGGACTTTGTACGGAAACATCTTAAAATCTTGTACCAAAATTCGCTGTAAAGACCGTCAACTGATACCCATTTGAATGGCACATCGTCTGGTCGATGCCGACGGCGCTTCCATGACATCATCGGCTACAGCAGCAATATTCTCTGCAGAACGGCTACTCCGGGGTCTGCCACGCCTGGCAGCATCTCGTGTTTTGCCAGTCTCTTCGAGGCGAGCGGCTAAACGTCGTAGTGTTTCACCAGTAGGCGTTGGACGGCGAGGAAATCTGCGACGAAATTCACGTTGTGCCAAAGTCACCGACCGATTATTGGTCAAATAAATAGTCAGCAATATTCCGCGTTCTGGAGCAGTGTAGCGTAACATTGTTTATTAACGTGTATTTCTCATGTGCTTACTACACAAATGTCAAAACAGAACTGACATTAGGGCCCAATCGCAAAATTTATAGCATTTTCTGATAGGAGGAACATCGCACTCATAGAGGTAACACTGAAATAAATAATTAACTATTTATTTATGACCATTTTTTCCAACTGGGTACACTCGAACCATGCGTTCGCAAAATCATATCCACAATTAACTAAACTAAGAAGCGTTGAATAAATGTGTATGTTCATTTGCCTGTCGGTGTATTTGTCATGATTTTAAAGCCACTTAAGCCTTGATGGTAAGTGACTATGTAAATAAATCTTTTCTTTGCCTTTTATGGACTGTGTCCATTTTATCAAACTGAGTACGTACAAATATAAATATTGCAAATGGAATACATTGTGTGTTACTTGATATTTTGTTAAAAAAAAGAGAAGTGTTTTCCGTCCGATGGTCTTTTGTCAACTGATTGCTATTATAATATATATATATATATATAAAATAAGCCACTTTTTATATATATATTAGGGTGGTCCAAAAATGCATGGGAAAAAATTTATATTAAAATTTTTATGCTGCCGCCCCCCATAATGGTAAAGAATGAAAAATAAAAAGATCCGTATTTTTTTTTTTTTAATCAGACCATATTTAATGGTGCCGCCGGGGCTTTGAAATATCCCATGTATTTTGCATGGGAAAAAAATAATATACTTTTTCGTAGATTTCATGTAAAAACCTGGAAAATGAATATATTTTAACCGGATACCTCAGTTTCTCTTCATAATTGGTCAGGGAATAACAACCAATCTCACAAAAAAATATCATAAAAGTAATATAAAATATTGTTTTAAGCCCCGGCGGCACCATTAAATATGGTCTGATTAAAAAAAAAAAAATACGGGTCTTTTTATTTTTCATTCTTTACTATTTTGGGGGGCGGCAGCATACAAATTTTTTTTGGACCAACCTAATATATATATATATATATATATATGTCCTTTATATTATATTTATATAAATAAAATAGTGCTGAAGTGTTCTATATTTATGGTAATTTAAGGCAGAGAAAAAAGTGGCTTATTTTTTAACAAAGAAAAATGCTTTTAGAGTTCTGAAACCATATGCGAAAGAGAAATTTTTCTTGCCGAATGAGCTGCTGAATTGCTCGGATGAAGAAAAAGTTAAGAATATGCTACAATTATTAATTAAAAAAATATATTTAATAAATAATAAAATATCTATTTTTTTAACTACATTACCAACCTCAGGTGCCACTGTATCAGCGTTGAAATATTCTTCATCTATACAATTCCGAACCTACGTCTGCAGTGGAAAAGCTATAAGGAAACTTATAACTTTACATTAAAAAAACATATTTTATTCCATTAGCAAAAAAAAGCCAATATTTCTTTAAACGAAATTAATAAAAATTATTTAACAAAAATAAATTAGATTTTTGATGTGATCACCAGTGATACACCGACATATGAAGAACCGGAAGGAGCTGCTATCAAAGAAGCAGTTGATTGGTTGCTCACTTGTATGGAAATATTATATTTATTCGTCAGCCAAGCGATAAATAGGGGCCTGGACTAGCTGACGGTGGGTTCGAAACTAGTCGAGATATGCTTGAATTCCTTTTTGACCGCATCCGAATACTTTTAAATTATACTCATATAGGAGCCTCATTGCAGGAAACTGATGGACAGTATTACGAGCGGTTGACATAGTCATAAAAAGTTCGGTTTTCTCCCTTGCAATGGTATCTCAAGTGGTGAATTTAATTACTCCTCCAAGTAGACCCTTTTATGGGCAACCGCGTAACTTAACCTAATCACAATTTGCCAAAATTGCTTTGGGTAAATGTAATCTTATGTCCAGCTATTTCTATTACTATTATTTATCTGGAAATTTTCGTGCATAGTTTTATGAATAACTTCAACTGTATTAAAGGTAAAGTAGCTACCAATCCATTTTTCTTTTTGCACAATTTTTCCATATTACCTTGCAATCAATAAACTATCCAGCTGTTAAAATTCAACTGAAAATATTTTATTAATTCTCATAGACATTTGTTTGTAGGATATCACATCCTTCGTTTATCGCACGCAAACAAGCAAGGAAATTGCCGATTGATTTGCATTTTATTTACTTTGTCACTTTGGCAGCAAAGCCACAAAGTGATTGAAAAATTTGCATCGCAAAGGATCGTCAAAAACGACCGGTGGAGATAGTGCCCCCTTAATGCTCGTATTTTGTTCACCTTCCCATTGCTCACATTCAGTGATGAACAACTGAAATGGTAATTATTTATTCACGTGTTTTTTTTTTAATTTTTGTTATACATACCTATGTATGCATGCAACATGGATAGTCAGTACTAAAAGTCGGTATGTTTACATAAATAAATGTTTGATGTAAGTGATATAAATCTGAGATTCTATGACTTAGCAAGGTTATGAAGCAATCTTCACAAATTTATTAATTTGAAAAGCTTCGAATACACAAAAAGCTAAAGTAGATTTATGCAGATTTAAAAACTTTAGCTTCACTTCACTTCCCTTCCAACCTTCATCCTCTCGTCATCTGCGTAACCTTCTCATTCTTACTACCAAATATGCCATTTCAAAAATACATATTAACTGTAATAACAACAGAGAAAATGCATTCATACACAGAAGTTTATCTATAAATGTGTGTATGAAGCAAGCGCGAAGAGAAAAGCGCTGTTTTTCAGAAACGGCTCTATCGTATTAACGCAAGTACTTGGTTAAATTGGATAGGTCGTCTTCTTTCTTCCGATTAAGCCACAAAGGAGGATAACGTTGTTGTTGTTTCTCTGTTTGTACATTTTGTGCCTATTTCCCCTTCATGCTTGTTGAGTAGCAAGCTCTTCTGTTAGTATTTCACAGGTTTCAATAGCTCATAATACAGATATATACCAAGCCAACCTGTCCCAACAAATTCGCTGCCTAAGCTTAGAGTTATGGATGGGACTGTCGATTTTGATGCAAGGCGTAAGGCCTCGCCATATTTTACTCGCATTATTGTAATGGGTATGCTTTTCATCAGGACATGCCCATAGTTTCGACAGGCTTTTTACTTCACGGAATTGCCGCTAAGCTTTACATAGTGAGAGGAAAGGCGAATTGGTCGCCGCTTTTACGCCGTAGTCTTCCGAGGGTCTCCAGCGATTACAACGCATGCTGTCGTCCATTTTACCCGCTTTGTTTTTCTTTATAAACTCAGTGCAATAAAATACGAGTATGAAGGATTCTAAATGTATGGGTGAATAAAATAGGGGTATTGAGATAATGGTTCTACTTTTAAATGAAATCATACAAGATGGCAAAAAATTCAGCAGCTAATGGGAAGATTTATAATTTTTGCTAATGGTATTTGACGCTATAGGTGTCTCTGTTTGTTTAGATTCTTCATCATTTCATTTGTCCTTGAAATAATGAAAATGGGAAGAATACATTGCGATTAGTATTCAAGTTGAATAATACAGTATTTTGGAGCGTTACTGAACTATTTTTGTTAACAACTTTTAAACGGCTGAAAGGTATTATGCTCGGTTTCTTGACTATTAATATTGCGATAAAAATGCGTCGATTGGTATCTCTTGGCACTAGATAATAACCTAATATTTTTCGCTAATTTCTGGTCTCGATTAAATTGCGTCTGCGTCTGTTATTGGTTCTATTTTGAGATATAGGATTGTTTTTGATCCAAATATCCTTTTTCCGTTGTTGTAATGATTTATATATACATATACAGTGAAATTCCCCATTACGGACAGTCCTTATAACCGGACAGCTCCAATAACCGGACAAATTTTGGGCACACTGGTTTTTCATTCATTTTTGCATACAAATATCATCCTAATAAACGGACACTCTAATAACCGGACGCGGACAAAGTATTTCAAACCATTTTCATAAAAAAATTTCTCATAAACGGACAAAATTCAAAAATATCACAAGCAAGCTTTGTTGTTCATTATAAAAATGAAATAGGTGATTCCCCTTTTAAAATGTATGCACACATTCAAACCCTGTGTTTTAAATTAAGAGTAGTTTTTAATTCAGTTTGTTAAGTCAGTTGCATGCGAATGGTTGCGTTCAAAGTTCGTAATAATATGGCGCCGAAAAAGAAGATACTTTCTATTAAAGAAAAAATGGAAATTATTAATGTTGTCGAAAAAGATAAATTATCAGTACGTGGAATTGCAAAAAGGTAAAGTATAATGAGCCCAAAAATTTAATGGTAGGTACACGTTTCTTTTGCTTTGAAAGGTTCAATATTGGCAAAACACAAGCTGCTGAAATTAATAAAAATATTCGTTCTAAATGGGAGTCTGACGTTAATGTTCATCAAAAGCGAAGCTTTCTTCAAGAAGGCGGCTCTGAAATAGACAAGATGTGTTTTAATTGTTTCGCTAAGGCTAGAAGTCAAAACATTCCGATTTCTGGTCCCATTTTGAAAGCAAAGGCAATGGAAATTGCAGGCAAACTGGGTGTACCTAATTTTAATGCTTCAGATGGATGGTTAAACAAATGGCGAATAAGGAATAATGTTGCTTTCAAATGCGTATCTGATGAAGCTGCAGATGTAAACCAGGATGGTGTCGAACAGTTTAGGACAAAACTGCCATCTCTGTTGACCGGTTACAAGTCTCAAGACATTTACAACGCAGACGAAAGTGGGCTTTTTTTCGTGTCTTACCTGACAAAACCCTCGCTCTTAAATCGGAAAAATGCGTGGGCGGTTAATACTAAGGAATGCAAATATTTTTTACTTCCAAAAATTTGTTTGTGTGGTATATATTTTGTGACTTCATCCCTTATAAGCGGACATCTCCCATAGCCGGACAAAAACACTGCGACGGTGAGTGTCCGGTTATAAGGAATTTCACTGTATATATAATTGGCGCTTACACCCTTTTTGACTAAGCTTCTCCTCCTATTTGTGGCGTGGGTCTTGATGTTATTCCACAAATGGAGAGAGGTATAATTTTAAGCCGACTCCGAACGGCAGATATTTTTCATGAAGAGCTTATTCATGGCAGAAATACACTCGGAGGCTTGCCATTTTCTGCTGGTATTAGAATTTTTTTTTTCATTTTGGTCTTTCACCGATATTCGAACCAATGTTCCCTCTGAATTCCGAATGGTAGTCACGCACCAACCCATTCGGCTACGACAAATAGGCAGACGAAAATTCATTTTGGTATTTCTTTACTTGCTTATGGGTTTCAAATGCATCAAACAGGTAAACTAAAAGGTAATCTACATGACAGCATCTTGCCGGGCCTACTAGTGATTACTGAAATTAAGTTTTAAGGATAACAATCAAAGTTACAATTTATTCACTCTTTGATAATACTGCAGCAATTTTAATCAAAATTTAATTTCTTTATACTATAAATAATTTTTGTATTTATTTTTCTTCATTTGATGGTATAAATTAGGGGGGAAAATTAACTTAAAAGTATGTATGTGTGAACAGATCTACAGTTCCATGGTTGATTACTCCACTGTCCGGCTGTTATATGGCTAAGAGCTCAGTACTCAGTTAGTGCACTTTTTAGAAGCCATCTATTCGTTTTTGAAACACGAAGTGTACTATAAGTTACATTTTTTTTCTTCATTGCAAAAGTGAATGTTATACCCTGTAAGTAGTCCACCTGCTATTAGTAGTTGCTTTAGCATCCTTTCTAAGTTGTGAAAACAAGGTCTTTATGGATGAGCCCCATTTAGTGAGGCCTGTTTGAGACCATTTTCTCGCACACTCAACTGATTTTTCATGTCCAGAAACACCACTATGTTCCAGATTGTAGGGATATTATATTTTATTGAATACCCTTCGAACATTGCTGACTGCCTAAAAGGAAGGCGTGTTTTGAAGGAGCATGGATTCCATAATCAGCTTAGCCACTATGCCATAACGGAATTTGGAATGGAATCAATTCATAGTACAAATATTAGCAGGTAGAAAGAGGTCCCAATCATCAATACTACAGTACATTTCAATAATGTTTAAAGATACCTTGATTCTCTATTTAGTCTGCTTGAGGCAAAATAAATGAACAGGGTAAAAAGCGTAAGCGATAATTTAATATGCATATTCACGTATTATAGCAGTACATAGGTATATGTAGATGTATATACTTATTTACTTGTATATATTGTACTCTGGTATACGCTTTCAACGCTGCCGTAGCCAAATGGGTTAGTGCGTGACTACCATTTGGAAGTGCACAGGCTCGAATATGAGTGTATGAAACTCCAAGTGACAGAAACATTTTTTACTAATAGCCGTTACTGCTCTCCGAGTGTATTTCTGCCAAGAAAAAGCTCCTCATAGAAACCATTCGCGTTTGTCTTAAATCTGTACTTGTAGGGGTCGCCATTTGTGGAACAATATTAAGATGCACACCGCAAATAGGAGGAGTAGCTCGGCCAAACATCCAAAAAGGTGTAAACGCCAATTATATGTACATACATACTTATATGTATACGCTTTTCAACTACTTATATACATAAGCTGGCAAGCTACCGGCGTATCTACATTTGTAACAAAGCAACAAATTGAAGGGGTCTAGAGAATTTTCACAAGTACGCTAAAAATGTTCGGAGTTTCAACTACCTGAAGCAAAAATGTTAAATCAGAAAAAGTGGTAGTCAATAAGGCGTATCTAATGTTCGCCAACTTTACAATTCAACAGCGTAGATGCATCAGTGAAACTCAAATGAAGTTTAAGTTCAACCCAAAATGTTAATGCTGCTGTGGAGTTTGTTTGTGTTTGATTGTGACTGTGGCCGTGTCAGTATACATATGTACCTGTGTGTTTGTTCATTTGCATAAAAAGATGTCTAAGGGGCATGCAATGGGGCAACATCAGTGAATAGAGTGATGTTTCAGCTTAGCAAAAATTGCAACTAATGCTGAGCGGCTCTTGTAAAACATAATGGAAACTTTAAATTGCATTTCCCTTTCGAAACCGAGTAAGGGTTTTTCATGAATGCTATTTGTGGCTAATGTTCGTCTTTTTTGCAAACAAAGAGTGTTTATAAAGTATATTATCAATGATTTTGTATTTTTGCAGGTTTTAATTGTTACGCTCGAAATTACGTCGATTTGCCATATTTTGAGTTTTTTCAGACTACTTTCTACTAAGACTATACTTCAGTTGCATCCAAGTATGGAAAATCTAAATATAATACTTAAATAATAGGACTATGAATAAGTTCGTGCGGTTTTTTGAAACTTTATTGACGTAAAATGGTTACAAATTTAATATTCAAAATATTGTCCATCGCTTACTACTACTTTTTCCCATCTTTCTGGCAATTCACGGATTCCCTTTGTGAAAAATTCGGTCGGTTTTGCCGCAATCCACGAATGGATCCATTTTTTGACTTCATCGTAATTACGGAAGTGCTGGTCAGCCAGGCCATGTTGCATCGATCGGAAGAGATAGTAATCGGATGGCGCAAGGTCTGGACTATACGGCGGGTGGGGTAGGACATCCCATTTGAGCGTTTCTAAGTATGTTTTGACCACTTGTGCAACATGTGGCCGAGCATTGTCATGTTGCAAAATAACTTTGTCGTGTCTATCGGCGTATTGCGGCCGTTTTTCTCGCAGTGCTCGGCTCAAACGCATCAATTGTCGTCGGTAGACATCCCCCGTAATCGTTTCATTCGGTTTCAGTAGCTCATAATACACAACACCCAGCTGGTCCCACCAGATACACAGCATAACCTTCAGGCCATGAATATTCTGCGCCGACGTCGATGTTGAAGCATGGCCAGGGTATCCATACGTTGCCCGACGTTTTGGATTGTCGTAATGGACCCACTTTTCATCGCCAGTCACAATTCGATGCAAAAAACCCTTTCTTTTGTGCCGTTGAAGCAGTTGTTCGCATGCCATAAAACGGCGTTCAACGTCTCTTGGCTTCAATTCATACGGCACCCAATGGCCTACCTTTCGGATCATTCCCATGGCTTTTAAACGTTTGGAAATGGTTGATTGATCAACTCCCAAAGTTTTTGCAACCTCTTCTTGCGTTTGAGCCGGATCTTGATCGAGCAATTCCTCCAATTCGGTATCCATGAACTTTGGCGGCGCACCCTCGCGTTCTTCGTCTTCCAAGCCAAAATCACCACTTTTAAAGCGTGCAAACCACTTCTGGCACGTTCGCTCAGATAGAGCATGCTCACCATAAACTTCCACCAAGATACGATGACTTTCGGCTGCTTTTTTCTTCATATTAAAATAATGAAGAAGAATTCCCCGCAAAAACACATTATTTGGCACGAAATTCGACATTTTCAAGTGTGGTAAAAATATTGTTGTTTACGCTTCAAATAAAAAACTTATACTGACGTTTGTGCCTTACGACAGTAGCTCTCCAATGAATGTTTGGAAATGTGGATCGATGGAATAATAATCAAGTTACGCCATCTGTTGTAAAACCGCACGAACTTATAAATAGACCTATTAGTTAATACGATAGAATGCTGCACCGCATTTTTATTAGTCAAGAATATCCTTCCTCAATATAATTTTAATTATTTCTTTATCCCCGCACCTGCGACAAAAGCGCATTTATGCTCCCACTAAGTCGAAAAGCCGCCGTAGGGAAATGGGTTGGTACGTGACTACCATTCGGGAGTGCGTAAGTTCGAATAGTGTATTTATACCATGAGAAAGCTTCTCATAAAAGACCATTTGCCGTTCGGGTCGCTATTTGCTAATTCAGGAGCCCATAAATCGTGTTCTTTTTCGAGAGGAAATACCCGCAGTGACCGCTTTAGTCATCTGGTCTGATCATGTAAGATAAGTCTATTGCTATCAATGAAATGAATAGTACTAGGCTTTCTGATAATCTGCGAGACTTCCTGAGAGCAACGGAAAGGGCTAAATATCTACTACTTGTACTGGATAGGAAACTGAATTGGGGACTCACAGTTGTACATAGAGTACGCAACGCTAGTAGTGCGGCAATAAAGTTGAACAAATTATACCATAGGTTACGGCCACGGTAAGATCTCAACTGGCATTTCGGTGTTTCCCATACTGGTGTACTATGCACTCCCGCCTACAATTGCTATTAAAACATTGATGACCCTTTTATCCTAAAAGGAAGAGTAGGAACGGGCGATGTAAGACAGGGCGAGTCCATTCATGTATACGGAGTGTGTTCAAAAAATAAGGCGAATTTTCAAATTTAGCGGGCTACGTACATTCGACTTTCGATTATTATTTTTTTATGTTGGTACACTCGTCTCGAAGATATGTTAGCAATATAGCATTTAGTTAGTTTGTTTGTGAGAGGCATAAATAACACAAGTGTTTTGCGTGTTCCGCTATTTTCTGCTATCGAAGAAATTGATCAAAGAAGTTGCATCAAATTTTGTGTAAAAAATGGAATCATGTGCTCAAAAACACTTGACATCCTTGCTTTTCCCAGAAGGTCGAGAAGATGTGAATGACGACGCTCGCTCTGGACGCCCCAGCACATCAACAACCAATGAAAATGTAAAGAAAGTGTAGAAAATTATTATGGAGAATCGTCGAATCACAATTAGAAAAGTTACTGAGGATGAAATTTATATAAGCATGAAGCGTGTGGCAGTGAAAGACAACGTCTCATGGGCATCATTCAGGAATTGTTGAATGACGTCAACGATGATCTATTTGTTTGGTATTCGTACAAGGTGAAGCCCAAAATAAACAAGACTGGCATCATAAAAATGTTTTTGATGGCGGCACCTTTTTAATGAGTTAGTGCGCTGGAAAGCTTCCAATGAAAGCTTGGTGACATTCCGTTCAGTGGCAAAGCAAAGTTATTGCGTCGAAAGTGTCAGTATGTTTGTGTAATCGGTACAAAAATGAGTTTCAAACAAGAGCTAATATAAAATTTTGTTATAAAATCGGTAAAACGTTTACCGAAGCATCTGAATTCTTGAAGTTTATGGCGATGATTGTCTATCTCGTGTCAGAGTTCATGAGTGGTTTACACGTTACAGAGATGGTTGCGAGGACATAAATGACAATAAACATGCGAAAGGTCTTATTCACAAAAAAAATTGAATGATTAATTTTGCACCATCTTGTACAAGGTGACGCATTCAAGGATAATGGACTTTCTCTCCTTAGTTATGCATTTCATCTTCATGGCGCAGAGTTCTCTGTAAAATATTTAGTTCTGGGTCATAGCATGCTGCTAGTCGATTCTATGCAATCAAATCTTCGTATGCAGTCTTACTATTTAGATGCCTACTGAATGGCCTACAATTATTCGCAATGCACAAATCCACCCAGCGCAATACAACTGCGTGAAATAAGGCCATGCTGAACTTAAAAACTGGAAGTTACGAGGGCGGGTCAATAAGTCCGTGACTTTTTGTATTTCTGACCTCTTTACTGAAAAAGAAATACTGCTCCTGTCAACAGGCATCTGCCAGTTGACTCCTGTCAAAATTTGAACGTGCTGGGCAGTTAGTTTGTGTTTTACAGCTACCTTTATCAGACCTTTATCGGGGCTTATAGCGTCGATTTCAGTTGTTTCGGTGTAAAGTGGCGATCCATAGTTGAAATTGTACTGAATTGATGTATCGAAAACATGTATGTTGAAGTCGATCGGTTGGTAAATGACAAAGTTATTCAGCGTTTACATACCGACATAAAAGAGTGCGCACCCTGTACATCCGATGTTGTCCACAAAAAAAAAAAAAAAATAATTTCATCTTTTGCTAATGCAAATATTAAGGACTTACTTTCTAAAATAGTTTTTAAAGGTCTCGGCTCCACTTCAGCTTCGGTCTATTATAACATCCAATCATTTTCGACAGCGTATAAGGATTATATGTATATTACCACGGCTGCATAGTAGAGGATTTTAATGTGGCTCACTGCGACTCTCCTTCAGGAACTGGTTATATCGTAGACGCATCTCTGACAAACTTTTTCGTTTTGCAAGAAATATGCGCACAAAATGCATAAATAAGCGATCAAGCCGACATGAATGAGAGATATAATAATGACCCCCATACGCGTGGTATTAAAAAGCCCTCCCAAATACAGTTTTTCAAATTAAAGTCACTTTCCACCTTGTCAGAGGCCTCTTCAGACACATATTTTTCTGATATGCCTTTTTAATATATGCTTGATTTTTAGTTAACTTATAACTGGCAAAGAAATTATTTAACGTCCTCAGTCATGGGCAGGAAAAAAAATTTCGAAAAATAGTTTATATTTAAATAGTAATTTATACATCAATTTATCTAGTTTACCTATAAAACTTATACATAAATGGGTAAATTAAAAAAAAAAATATTCGCACAGTAAAACTTATAAATAAGAAATTAAACTAAAAATACCAATTATATCACTTATGGCCCTTTGAGTGGTGGCTCTGTAAAATCTTCATTCCTTGACTTGCAACGCTCGTTATCAGCCTCGGTTGGAATAACATCTTGACTTAATTTGATTAATTTGTCCAAAGGACATTGGAAATCACAGCCTGGTATTATCAGCTTCTCAAGTGGTGCTTTTGCATTACTACGGAAGTATGTCTAGAAAAAAAAAGAAAAAGAAAATAAAATTGTAATTAATGGTGTAGGTGTTCTTGTAACGCAAAAATATGGAGAATTTTGGTATGAAACAAACAATTATGTGAAAATTCACTTATAAAAATCGAAATATTGAATTTTAAAGACTGCGCAAGACAAAAATAAAAGGTACAAAATTAATCACCTTATCGGAAGATTTATAATTTTTGCAAATCATATTTGACACTTGGGAACTATGCAGCTGCAGTATACAAACAGACAAGCAATCTAGTGTGTAAAGGTCAAAATTAAGATTTCCAACATTCAAAATATCTAATTTTTTAGTAAGAAAAATCTAAATGACTGGAAAAAGAAATAGCAGCAGTGCTTTTTACTATTTTTTGTTATGTTATAGTAATAGCAATTATATAATAATAACAACAAACTAAACTAGGCAGCGTTGGACTCTTGGGTGGATGTAGATTTTATTTATAACGCCGTTCTCAGAATACGAATAATGGGAAATATTGGTATTACAAGCCAAATTACAGAATAGATGCTCTAATCGCCTTTATGCGGTAATGTAGTTTACTGACAGTAATTGTGTCGAACACAGCGTTGTCAATATAGGATTACACATACATACATACAGGACTATTAAGGGGTATTGGGATGCGAAGTGTCAGTTAACAATGCAAAACAATAGGGTTCCATACAATTTAATCTTTAATACCCAAGGGCCAAGAATGCACAATTCAATAAACAGATACAGCAGTTTTTTTCATTATATTTTTATATTTCAAAAGCGCTTTTAAGGTACTGTTATATTTGGCATTTTCTTCTAAACAATAACATGCCTCGGTATTTAGTTTGGAGAAAGAGGAGCCAGTCGCTATTGCAGGAGTGCGGAGAGTTATGCTGAGTTTCGAGGTGATTCGTTTACGGAATGTAGAACTTTATTATAGCTCTATTTGGGTAGGTGAGAGGCGGTGCTATTTAGAGGAGTTTCGTACAAGGTACAATACATGACCTTAAAATGTTTCATAAACCAGTTGGAAGCTGCTCGGGTTGTATAAGGTGAATGAAATAATAAAATACACGCACGACTCGCTTAAACAATTAGAGCCAAAGCGCAACTTGCACGAAATAGACAGGCAAACGAATTGAGGAATATCGCAGTTACAGAAAAGTTATTAAATAACTTGAATTAAGTTTCAGCAAATTTGATTTCTATTAATTTTTATTTTTAATTGATAGTTAAAAGGTAGTGTTAATATTCAGATTTTAAGCCGAACTCTCTTTTCAAGATTTTTATTTTCATTAATTTTAAAAATTAAAATATAATGAAATATGGGAAAATAAAATTCATAAGTGGAATATCTACATTATCACATATTTTCAAATGATCAGGGTATGCAATATAAGGGGAGAGCGACTTAAGTAATACAAGGAAGTCAACATTGGTCTGAAAACTATGGAAACTGTCAGAAATTACAAAGCAAAGAGAGGGCGTCAGGCATGAAGAATGACTCACACTTGTCGAATATTTTTTTCTTAGAAGTATGACCTTACAAGTACGCCATTTGTTAACCATCATAATATATGGATCACAAGGAAGTATTGTTATTCTACTTGCTTCCAACGAGATCGAAGTGAAGGGATGCTATACTATTTCTAAAATTAAAGGAACCAAAACAGGGTTTTATTAGGTAAAAATGCTGGATATGAATTTCAAACTTCCATTGCAAATTGTATACATACATACATAAATTTGTAATATTTACTTACCTCTACATAATACTCTCCGGTATTCTTATTTTTGTGTAACTCAAAAATCGTCATAACCGAATATCGAGGCAATTGAGGCTTCCATACTTTTAATGCTGATAAAATATTTACCACAGTGGTATCGTGACCAGTGTAAATAAATAATTTTCTCTTATTTGGCTGAAGTTCGCCATTACGCTTTTCCAGCATTTCGGTAAACATTTTTTTTAAAAATGGTCCCGCTTTTATCTTTTGCATTTCCGGCGTATAAACATTGTAAATATAACTTTGATCGGTTAGGAACTGCATTTGCTGGGGAAAGTAAGTTTTGGTCCATTGAGGTAGTTGTAGTCCAAATTCTTGCTAAAAATATATTTAAAAAAATTTTAATTTTCACAAAAAGTTATTTAACTTTTTATATTATATTTTTAAAAGAGAGTAATTATTTACCTCTGCTAAAAGTGTTAAGTAGAGCGATTGTACATCTTCTGGCTGAGTTATATTTAGTCCTGTTAAAGCTGTTAACTCGCTGAACATACTGAGGTATGGTTCAATTTCTGCTCTCACATTTGGCAATTCTAAAACTTCACCTAAAGCCTCGAAATAACGCGGGCAAGGCGTTCGCACCAACAGCAACTATTAAACCAGAGAAAAAACCGAAATTAAATGTCATACATAATTATAATGATTGGCGGAATTCAAAATAAATTTTCTGGGTATCAGGGGTATTGTTTTTATTATATGTACTTAAACATATGCATAAGTAGATACAACGCACAAAAATAATAACCACAATTATTGAAGCTCAGATTACAGTGGGATCGAACTTGACTTTCTTAATGTTAGCGTTTTTCCCATACCGGCATAGACATTGCGCTTTTCGCTGACCTTGCGGCTCGTGTGAAGTATTATTTAAGTTCAGCCAGACTGTGTAAATTTACGAGTATTTCTGCTGACTTAGCGCCTCGTGTGAAGTAAGGAATTACTTTAGTGTGATCGACCTATGTAGCTCAAGGTTCGCTGGATACGAGTATATTGTAAATAGAAAGGTGAACTTAAGATCCTATTCACTATAATTTATATAATCCATATATTTGGGTTTTTTAATAGGAAGATAACAGATTTTTTACGATATTATCGGTACTCTCACCGACGCCTTGTCTGTCTGACATGGAAATCTTCATTAGTGAAAATATTGCTTTGATTTTAATTTTTATAGCTTCCACAGCCTCTTTTGTGGGATGATTATTAAAGCCGAAAATATAAGCAAGCGCTGTCTCAGAATTTTTAATAATCTGTAAAGTTGCTTTGTACAGTGAAGTGTTACATTGACAGATGATTAAAATTTGTCTGGCCTTTAGCTCGCGAGCGACAAAAGCTTCTGTGCTTTCACATGTGGAAATTAAAGTTAACTTGGTATAGATTAACTAATGCTTTCCTCTAGGAATTGATACAAAAAAGCTTTTGCGAGTACTGAACACAGAGAGCGCCCAACTAAGGTCACTGGGCGCTACTTTCTTCGATATCCTGGGGCAGTGCGCCAACCTAAATCCAATCAATCTTCTGCATTGTATCAACAGGTCTAGCTGGCTGTAGATATCTGCCTGTTGGAGGCCTCATAATGATATCAAAACGGCGCTTTTGGGCTACTTGAGGAGTGTCAGATTGGCACTTCAACCATTTCACCTACCTACCAAACACATTAGCGGAACTTGCATACATTGACATTAAGCATAGCTGACTTAAATACAAACCTTCTAAAAGCAGTAGGGGATGCCAGAACGCCGACAAAAATTGTAATCAATGCACGATATTCAGATGTATTTTTTTGATAGTGTACTACGAAGCCAAAATATGCAGGCAATGGATGATGAAAAATAACATTTCTTTCGCAAATGCTACAAGTAATTTTCGTACGCACAAGAAGCTTTAACCCTTTTTAATTTATTTTTAACACTCTCCCTAGTTCCACTATTCCAACCTAGAAAAGAACACCAAAAGGAGATCCAACTAAAACTGTTGTAAATTATTTGTGTACAGATCTAAACCAATGGTATAAAATTAGTTTCAATGGTCAATAAGACGATACATTTGACTCAAACCAGCAAGTTTACCAGAATATCTTTGACTTATATATGTATAACTCTATCTGGTATAGGTCTTGGTGGGCACCGTGAGAAGAGTTTCGTGTGGTTTTAACAGAAACAAGATCCGGCTAGATTTCATATTGTAGAAATTAAATCTTAACGCTCTAAATAGCCGGCCATATTGCACCCTGACATTTTCATTTGAATTGAAACAGTTTTCCGCTCAGGAAACTAAGAAGTATCATACTATACTGGGGAAACAGTGGCTCAACCGAAGAGCTGAAGATCATCGTTGAAAGTGGCACATATTATATATACACATATGTGCAAAATCATCAAAACAAGTTTTAAGCTCGCTCTAATTTGTTACTGAGCTTCATACAGCTGATTTCCACCTTGGCTTAACTGCAGTTAGAGCTTAAGCGCATTTAAACTTCGAAGTTGAATGCCTAAATTCTCATGCAGTTGTTGGAGCATAAAGCTCATAAACTCGTTTTTAGAGCAAAAATGAACTCAACTTGGGTCGCTTAACAGAAAACGTTATGTTAAAAGAGATATTTTTATTAGAAATGTAAAAAATGTTTCAATATACTTTCAAGCACACCCAGAGCCTAACTAAAAAGAGAGCATTTTATGGTAAAGACTTTGAATAGGAAAAGATGATTTTTTTTAGTATAAATTTATATTATTTGCAATAAATGAAATAAACAGTGAAACAGTAAACTGAAATCATAACCCTATTTACAGACTGCACTGTTAACAAGCCTGAAATACAATCATAAATTAACTGTTTATGTGAACACTATCGCGCTATAGCGACTATTTCTGAAACTTAACGAAATCACTTAATTGCACTACGAGTGTATGTAGTTCTTAGTCGATTTTTGTAAACTATGCCTTAAGCTATTCAATCAAACGTAGGTATTTTTCTAATATCGTCAAGTAAGTTACAAGTTTGTTTGAACATAAGTTCTCAATATGCTTATTTAAATATTAGTGGGCTTACCGTATCATCGTTGAGTGGCTGTGAAAATACCGGCACTGGTTGCCAATTATATTTTGGATTCCATTCCATGGCAGTATCCTTTGGGGGGAAAAAACTTGCTAATACCGTCTGCAGGGTCATGTGGGTGCGTGCAACGCCAGTCGCTTGTGCATGTACCGCCTGGAAAACGAAGAAAACAAAAATTAGAAAATTCCCTAGTTGGTTTAACGGCGTACTAGAAACGCTCTAATATAACGCATGCATTAATTAATTGCCACCCAGCAGTTGTGCGGAAAGAAGAGCATTAAATGCCAAGCATTGCATTGCTTTTCGATTTTTGAAAATGTCACACTGCGGCATTGTACTTAATTCCGGTATCAAGCACTGGGCTGACTTTTACCTACGTCTGGGTGGTAGTATGGCGCCATAAAGTCTGCATAACGCTTGCGCATCCACGTTCCAATGCCAAATAGCTCACGTTTGCCATTCTGCATAGGAGGCAGGTTGGTGAGGACATTTTTGTTAATAATGATTTCCGTAAAATCCATTTTAGCACCATTTAAAAGTCAATGAAAAATAGCAAAAAATATTAAAAAATAAAAGTTTGTTAGTTAAAAAATAAAGCAAAAATAATAAGAAGAGAAAATTAAAATTTCATAAATAAATAAAACGTGTCTGACTTAAGTTATCAAAATGTAGTTATTTTAACTTTCAATAATTGTTTTCAAAAATGGAATTGGAATGCATTTTCTGAACTATGAATATTTAATTTAAATGCACAGATTATTTGATCGAAGTAATGTGAATGCAACGTACTTTTATACATATACGAGTATGCCTGGGTAATCTAGTGAAAATGCAATTCCGATATTTCATATGTATAAGTATATTTTTTTCGTATTATTGGAAGTCAATTTGTGCAAATATTTTTTATACGAATGCGAATTCATTCAAGGTGATGACTCTGGAGCAACTGATTTTGTGTATTGATTGTCAAAGTGGCCTGCTTCTTCTTTACTGCTTTGTTTTACATTCTTATGGAAATTTAGACATTTTTACAAACACAAATTACATGTAAATACTATTGTTGCTCAAGTGCTATCAACTTTAATATATTCGTCTTGGATTCTAGTATATTAAACAAAAAATACACAAATAATGATTATACAAATCAATTCAAATGTTTATAAACTTTGAAGTAATAATAGGTCAAAAATTGTCTGTTGAAAAGTTTGAAGTTTGGAGTAATATATTTTTAAAGAAACATAATTAAAAAAAAAATTATAAGAAATCGACAACATTTCATCGAAAATTTCAAACAGGCTTTTGAGAATTATTTTGGTTGGTTTTGTGCAATAGATTCTTCAATTCTAACCTAAGTTTCTGAGTTTGAAGTCGTTACCTTTAATAGTTTAGTATTAATCGGTTTGTTTTGCTGATATATAATGCGGAATGAATACATTCACTAAATATTTTTCCGTGGAATATCGTTCTACTTCCAAGTTTTTAAAGATATCAACTTCAGCCTGGTACTAAATTATATTAAAATTTAATGAGATAAAAAACTTCAGCAAAAAAATTCTAAAAAATCTGGTAACAGTGTTTGAAAATTTAATGAAGTTCCTTGATTTTTCACAAGTTTTTTTAAGGTTTGGAAAAAAATTTGAATTTCATTTTTATTGTTTTTGTTAGAATATGAACTAATTTTTTTGAATAAATTAATAAAAAATGAAAGTAGAGAAAAAAATATTGTGACACTCGCTGCTCACTGACATCTTAGCATAATGAGAACGTTTTATTTTCTTTCAGATATGCAATAATAGATAAACGAGTACATAGACATGGGTAGATAAACGTTTTTAACAACATCTTACATTGGTTATCTGCCCCCATCCAAATGGGGGGAATGTGTGATTAATGTATGGATCATTTGGATACGTATCAGCTGGTGTACGTGGGCCATGACGAAATACCTATAAGACAAAAAGGCGAAGATGATGAAAATAAATAACAAATAAATAAATATGAAAATATTAAGCCTTTAAATAAAAAGCCGAAGAGATTTTGGTTTTTTGATTCTTTACAACGTTTCCTGTAGTAGACTCAAAATGTTTGAAAAAATTCTAAATTCGGCAGTTGAGGAACTTAGATATACTAACTAATATATTATACTAAGTTGTTCATTCCTTCATCGTTTTGCTATCAAAAACTTGACCGCACCTTAGGTAACAAAAATCTGCACTGCATCTGCACTCAGTGCACTGCTGAAATACCTACGTGAAATTTTCAGTAGACCAGAACACTTATTTTGCAGAATTGACGAGTCTCGGGACTCCACTCGAGAAATGAGAAGTGGATTTTGAGAAAATCTATGTAAATGAGTTAAGAGTTCCAAACAACTTATTTGCAATTTGGAGCATATCTTGTGGTTAAGGGAGTGCGCTGACAGGTTATATATATATATATATGTATATATATATATATATATATATATATATATATATATGTATACTTACATACACATATAATTGGCTTTTAAACTCTACATTGGGTATTTACCCGAGCTCCTCCTTCAACAGTTTTTAGTGTTAAGCCGACTCTGAACGGCAAATGAGTTTTTATGAGGATCTTAATCATGGCAGAAATACATTCTAAGGTTTGTAATTGTCTGCTGAGAGGCGGCTACTATTAGAAAAAACGTTTGATATTGCATGCACTGAGATACGAACGTGTGCACCATGTGCAGCCATTGATGTATCAAATCTAATTTGGTCGTCTGGTATACCCATAAATCTTAACTTGAAGATAAGAAAATTGGCTCGTAATATTTGGACTCGTGACTCATAAAATTCGTTTGGTAGATTTTACTAACTTTCACAGAGTACCTGCCATAGTGCATGCTACCGAAACACCTGAGAAGAGAATATTTATGTATCTATTCTCCATGGGGTTGGCGCTGTAAAAATAAGGTACTGCAAAAAATGTAGGTGCGTATTTCCAAAGCTGCTGCAGCATCTGCCGGAACACTGAGGGGAAAGAAACTATTTTCCAAATATATATATATATATATATATATATGTATACTTACATACACATATAATTGGCTTTTAAACTCTACATTGGGTATTTACCCGAGCTCCTCCTTCAACAGTTTTTAGTGTTAAGCCGACTCTGAACGGCAAATGAGTTTTTATGAGGATCTTAATCATGGCAGAAATACATTCTAAGGTTTGTAATTGTCTGCTGAGAGGCGGCTACTATTAGAAAAAACGTTTGATATTGCATGCACTGAGATACGAACGTGTGCACCATGTGCAGCCATTGATGTATCAAATCTAATTTGGTCGTCTGGTATACCCATAAATCTTAACTTGAAGATAAGAAAATTGGCTCGTAATATTTGGACTCGTGACTCATAAAATTCGTTTGGTAGATTTTACTAACTTTCACAGAGTACCTGCCATAGTGCATGCTACCGAAACACCTGAGAAGAGAATATTTATGTATCTATTCTCCATGGGGTTGGCGCTGTAAAAATAAGGTACTGCAAAAAATGTAGGTGCGTATTTCCAAAGCTGCTGCAGCATCTGCCGGAACACTGAGGGGAAAGAAACTATTTTTCAAATATATATATATATATATATATATATGTATACTTACATACACATATAATTGGCTTTTAAACTCTACATTGGGTATTTACCCGAGCTCCTCCTTCAACAGTTTTTAGTGTTAAGCCGACTCTGAACGGCAAATGAGTTTTTATGAGGATCTTAATCATGGCAGAAATACATTCTAAGGTTTGTAATTGTCTGCTGAGAGGCGGCTACTATTAGAAAAAACGTTTGATATTGCATGCACTGAGATACGAACGTGTGCACCATGTGCAGCCATTGATGTATCAAATCTAATTTGGTCGTCTGGTATACCCATAAATCTTAACTTGAAGATAAGAAAATTGGCTCGTAATATTTGGACTCGTGACTCATAAAATTCGTTTGGTAGATTTTACTAACTTTCACAGAGTACCTGCCATAGTGCATGCTACCGAAACACCTGAGAAGAGAATATTTATGTATCTATTCTCCATGGGGTTGGCGCTGTAAAAATAAGGTACTGCAAAAAATGTAGGTGCGTATTTCCAAAGCTGCTGCAGCATCTGCCGGAACACTGAGGGGAAAGAAACTATTTTTCAAATCCCTATAACTGTCCTGTAATATAATAAAAGCTGGCTTCAATTCTGGTTGGTGGCAATAAATTTGAAAGTTGCAATGCGATTCCTCAGAGGCACTGTATGCTGCAACAAAAGTTGTTATTATAATAGTGAGCCTCTATTTTTTACCACAATATGCCGTTGCTCTTAGCGATAGTAGAATGGAGGATCTTTCAGCATTGCGAGGGAATGAAAAAGTATCACAAAAGCACGAAAATAAAAACTTTCTGAATGCCTTAATTGGTAATAGCAAACTTCAGATCAAATTTATTTATTTTTATTAAAAAAAAAATGGTTTATGGTCCAATCAACGAAGCTTCACTAAACGAGGTTATCACCACAGATCTACACGCGTAAATCTATTGCCGTATTTAAAAATTATCAAAATTTATTTTAGTTTGCTGATTGTAAATTTTACTTGTTAGTAGAGAACGCCATTAATTACATGTTCTTATGACCTTATATATATATACACTTCCTTCACATTGGGCACTGCACACTATCACCATTCAGAGATTCAGTTGAAAATTCGCCACAAAGCTATTTTTCAGTTTGATCAGGTATTTTGAGTTCATCGATTATCAACTTACCACATGCAATAATTCTAAAGTATCGGCATCAGCTTGTTCTATAGGCACGAATGAAAAAACGTTTGAGCTAAGCAAACATAAAATTAAAAAAACTACCGCCACCACTGCGCCAGTCATTGCTAGGCGGTGTTTATTAGAGAAATGTGTGCGCGACATTTCAGAATTCACTTTTATACGAAAATTACAAAACAAAATTAAAATTTCTATATAATTTGTTTATCAATGCTTATTTTTTAATATTTTTGTTCTCTTTTAATAAATGCTTTTCATTTGCCTGCATACACCTTCTACTTGTACTTGTTCTTGCATATGTGTGCGTATATACATACATATATACGTGCACGGCTTATTCCATATTCTAATGTACTGCTAAAACTTAAACAAAAGCAAAAAGATTGTTAATTAAAGGCAGCTGGTCAAGGTCGCACCCGATACACCCTATACTCGCATTTTAGAAAATTGTATTACATATTTGAATAAATTTTAAATTGCTTTCTACACTTGGTCTTTCCAGGCTACCTTATACGTAGATATAACATCAAAAACTTTCAGAACGAGGGCATCTCACGCAATGTTTTTTTTTGTCCAGTTGTAAAGTATAATTTTTCTTCTTTGAAAAAGAATTATGCTCCACAATTACCTATTCAGTCCAACGCAAGGGTGATTCTTCATTAGATTTTAAGTCCGACATAGTTAGAGATTTACTGCTGATTCTCAAGAAATCATAGTTCCATATTACTTTGAGATTTTAACTGTCAAAAGTGCCATGGAAGTCAACGCCTAATGTGCCGACCATTTGTTTGGGAATACTCCGTTTGTCTTGTTCACCACTGCTTTCCTTTTTTATCCAACGTAGAGAAAGCTGAGGTTGTTGAGGGTGAAGATATATTGATTAGCTTATTCAAAATTTATAAACAACATTTTTAGCTTGATTTTCTATGAATAGAATTCAGTGATAAGGTTTTCTACATTTGCTTTTACATAAATATGATAAGATTGGGGTCCAACATATAATAGCTTTATACTATTAAATCTCCTCCTATGTCTATATAAAATCAGTTTTATTTACATTCTGTGCACCTTCGTTCCATTTTTATCAATGATCGGGGGCATGTATTAAAATAGCAAAAGATCAAATGTAAATATGTGTGTACTTTCGCAGTGTATGACGCTCTTAAAATATGAAATAAGGTGAATTGGTGTGACGATAAATGTCACTCTCCCTGAAGAAATGACGTGTTTGTTACTATCCCACGCCGCTCTCCCTCCGCATACCGCATTCCCCGAACGCGACGGCAGTTTCCGGCTGCAAGTCCTGTTGGAACCATTATTTTTGTGTGCGATGTTTTTTATTATTTTATTGATATTTATATCAATGTTTTCCCAACAATGTTGGATGTTTTTAAAACTACTGCTTTTTGTATCTTATGATATAAAATTGGTTTGATTTTGAGATATTTTGCGTTTTTAATAAATGTGTTGTGGGGTAATCTAGTTGCTGAAATCACAAATGGAATTGTTTTTACAGTATTTTGTTTCCATATTAGTTTTATATCTTTAGCTAGTATGTCCTTATATTTTTAAATTTTTTCTAGATATTTTCATTTGGGGTACTGATTTCTATAAATGTAATTTGGTGTATTTTATTTATTACAGCAATATCCGGTATTTTGCTCATTACAGGGTGTCTCAGTATAGGGCATATTCTTCAATGTGTAAGATATTGAAAGGATATATTTGCAATATTGATCTTTGTTTTCTGTAAAATGTTGTTTATTGGATTTTTGATGCATTATTTTTATTATTATTATTATTATTATTATTATTATTTTTATTAAAAGGGGGTTGAGTACTGCGATCTGAAAGTTCTATTGTGCCCCCTTCATGGATTCTGAGTATTTCTATGAGCTTCCTTCCGCAATAAACTTTAGTATTTGTCCTATTTTAATGAGTTTTATTTTGTCTTCTGGTAAATACGTTAACCCATCAGTGCTGGACACGACGTCATTACATGTTTAGACAACCCTCAAGTTCCATTGGACTACATATATTGCCAAGTTAGTAAAATGATAAGTCAATCTACAATGCTCTGTTAGAATTTTTGTTATGATGCTAAAAGGTTAAAACTACCTATCATTGATTTTAATTGCAATATATCGGGTAAATTGTCCCAGTATAAAAATAAAACTTTTCAAACGTCTATCAGCTTGCTTAAATTCCTAATTTTATTAACTCAGGCATAATAACAGATTCTAAATTTAGCATTAATGCACATATTAAAGGTTGTGTTAACAGATAGTAGAGCATATTGGTGTTTATAAAACGCTGATAAAATATTTTATGACCGCCATATCACAGCTATAAATACATTTTTACATCTTAGTATTGATCAATTCTAGAGTACAGTGAATACTTTCAAATCTCCAATATCAATAGGCTGGAGCCAGTTCAGAAATAGGTTTGGCTCTTTGCTCTGAATACCCTGAACTGAGATACCACAAAAAATGTTGGCTTCCAGAAACTGCCTGATGATCAACCTTTGCAGAGTTATTCCACAAATAAACGCTTTGTCGGTCCGCCCGTCTCTGTTGACTCTGCAGATATATGTTGCATTATGCCGGTAACAAAAAAACTTAAAAACATCAACAGTGTTTCTAGTTACACAGTTGATTCCCGTACATCCTAGTTTGGTGCAGATGAATAGAGAGTAAACAAAAACATGCTCTCCCCAAGCCATCGCAACGCACAAAACTACAGCACAAAAAAAATTTAAATTCCTTGCCCGGAACCTAGCTGCGAAAAGGCTGCTTTACTTTTGTTGTTGTTATTTGATATATTAGAAAAAAAATATCAATAAATTGATCTTCAAAAAGGAAGTACAAGCAACCCTTATCGTCATCGGATCTACTTGAAGTATAGTCCTCAGTGGTCTTGTTGGCCTGAAAAAAATTTCTTAGCTTTTTATTGTTCAGCAGATTTCAAATGAATTTGTTAAAGCAGTATCCTTCGAGTAGGCCGCCTTTAAGAGTACTCGCTTCTTGGCCTTATGGCTAAGTTCAAAGTGTAACCGATAAATTTATTGAGTTATAGTTAAGTTCTATGTGGTGAGCTGATATTTTATAGAGGCTTTAGAAGCACGCAACTAACATTTTAGAGTTTTCACTTCAACATCCTAGCTTTCGAGGCCCTACAAACAATTAAAAACATTAAAATGCAAGGAAAAGCATATTTCTATGATCCTCTGTAATAACGGCGCAGCTCCTTTAAATTATACAGTGGATTAGATTGATTTTTCTGTGGAATATGGACCTACTATACTTGTGCTTACTTGTTACCAATCCGACAGGGGCGACATTGTTGCAAGATATTATTGTTAAATTATGAAACACGAAAACTTTATTGCAGAAGTTATTAATATACATGGGGATCTACACAGCACCAATACACTACATTTAATTCAAACAGGCTAAAACCCGACTATCCATCTTACTGCCGATGCAATGATGTCAAAATGTTTGTTCGGCTACGGCTTGGGCACACGATTGCAAGCCACTCCTATATATTCGACAGAACTAACCGGCCAAACTGCCAGCACTGCCCTACATCATCACTAACATCAATTCATCTTCTCACACAATTTTCCACAGTAAGGAGCAATATTTTTGGGGACCAAATCCCATCATCACTATTAAAAAATATATGCTACGAAAATATTATAAAAATATCAGATTATTTAGCACAGACCGATTTAAAAAAACTTATTTAACTAATTTATATTACTATAACTTTACCTAGTTTGCCTGTAATTAATTCATAATTCATTTTATAACAAATCAGAGAGCCGAAGGTCCTGGCAGTCAGTGCTCCTACTCTCGTGTTAAAATAATTATATTATTATACCACGTTTGTAAATAAATAAAATAAAGTAAATATTAATATATGAATATACATATATATTTGTATGTAAACTACCACAAAAACAAAAATTGTTCATAACAAATGAATTCGTCTGTATCTATTGATTTCAGTCTATGACATTAACAATCTTAATATTATATAATAAATAGTATGTTAAATTCAACTAAAAATACCATGATTCAATCTTCACAACTGAACTGGGTAATAAAAAGTCTTCTACAGGGTTATCTAAACCCTACAAGGCACTATAAACCGAAACATGATAAAATGTTATACGGACGGATCTCCCACCGAGGAAGGTGCATAAGCAGTTGTCTGCGGACCGATGAAAAAATACGGGGAAGCGCTGTGGAAGTTTATGCAATAGAAATGTGCGCTTACCTTGAATGCAACGATAACACCAGGAGTAGAGCTATCCTTACTGATACCCAGGCAGGGGTAAGGTTCTCAACTCTTTCCAGGTTACATAGAAACTGGTGCTAGAATGTCTCACTGAATATTTTAGGTCAGAGTAATCAGGTATGTATCCTATAGATGGAAGTAGAGGACAGACAAGAAGGTTCTACTTGGACAGGATTTATCGCCACAATTCTCATCCATGATAACCGATTTAAAGATTGTATGGGATCAACACAAGAACTGAAACAGGGCATTGCAGATCGAATTACCATCTTACTAGCCTTGGAGTATACTCCAATGGATCTTGCAGGTTCTGCAGAGAGGAAGATAAAACCGCCAAGCATATTACTCTGACTATAAATGAAGCATAAGCGGGACAAACGCCTGGGTAAATATATCTTACCAGCGAGGGAAATAAAACTAAATGATATAGGACAAATACTAGTATTTTATGAGGAATACTCTGAAGCTATTATTGTTGCCCAATATATCTTTCAGGTCACTGTGCTAAATACCCTCATTCCAATTTTTAAATTTATTCAGTCTATAAAGCTCATCTCACAGACTAGACAAAACAATTAGTCTGTGTATAATTAAAATTAAATTAATTTTTTACTCAAACCAATAATAAAAATAATCTAGAACGGACGTAAATACAAATAATGGCGAGGAAAAGTAGTTTTCTAATATTTTGAAAGTATCATTAAACTCCAAAAGAGGTCTAAAGATGGATTTTCCTTTTACATACTTTTTCGATTCTACTAGTATTGTATATATATGATATATATAGCTATAAATTAGGTTCTAATTAATGAATAAAAAAATACTTCTCTGGTAAAGGAACCCCTAAACTCCATAATTACGCTGGAAAGGTAGTTTACTATAAGACTTCGGAATCAAGTAACAAACATGATTTATAAAAATAAATGGCTAGACAACACCCAAGTCGATAAACCCCTTAACTTTGTCAAGTTTATCATTTTTGTTACTTTATAAAGAAGACAAAATATTTGAATACTTAGATATGGTCTTATGGAAACTTGTTTCAAGCATAATTTCAAGCTAATTTATTAACGTGACTCCACGTATCGAGATTGGCTAAACCTTACTGCAATTCCATGACGGCGGGCGCGCGTTAATTAAAATAATTTTCTGAATATACTTCTGCATATAAAAATATATATATTGGCTTTGTATATTTTTTGGATAAGCTCTTTGTATTTCAAGAATAACTAATAGAGTAGATTAAAGTACGTATGCAATTTATTGATTGTGATTCAGGAATAGTTCTTGAAATTCGTTATGATTAGCTGATTACATAAATAAGCGGATCTCTTCAGTTACAGTTACTCACAATTACAGTACCTCTGTATTTACCATAGTTATCTATTTCATTCTGAATGCTGTGCCCCGCATGCAGCCGAAACCAAAATTGACTAAATTTTCTTGGTTTCATAAGAATTAGTGAGTGCTTCAATACTTTTGTTCAACACTCCAGATTCATTTTGTAACTTTCGTTCGAGGAGAGCAGAGGTGATGTAGTGCCTTGAAGCCAAAGCACGAAGAATATTTTCAAATTAAAACAATTACGCAACTGCAAAAAAAAAAAGGAATTGGTTTTATTGTAGTTGTGCTATACTTTTTAAGTATGGACACGCCCATATATAACGAATAAGGAGAGAGAAAAGATATTACTGGATCAACTCATTGAGATGTTATAAATAATTGGAATCCAACAGAAGTCTCTGATTTACTCACTATCTAATATGTAAGCAATTCGATTTCCCTAGGCTTATACCTTATAGCAAGTATGAGCGGGCGAGTCGAAAAAATTATAATTATATAAATTATAATAATATCGGGTAATAAACAAAATAAAAATATTGTAGAATTTATTACGCTGCCATTTCTTATATTTTATTTATGTCATGTGCTTGAGTTAAACTTTGTTTACTTTTGCCGGCAAGTGCTTTAGTTTTTGTTGCTTTTTTAACATCAGGATCTAATAAAATAAGCATACTTCATTATGAGAAGTGTGACTATAGATGGAGGGATCAAGTGCTGTTTAGCGTGGATTCTTCTCTTTCACATGCAGTACCTGCAGATTTAGCCAGTCATAGCTTTCGTTTGCATTAGATTTCTTTCTTGTAACATCATAAAAATGGTAATTGTAACCAACGAGCAACAAATTGTGAAGAAATTTCAAATACAATTTGAAAAAACTGTTACTGAAACTGAACCTGCAGATCAAACTACAAGGTTGCGCTTTTTCTGCTGAATGGAAAAACATATTGCTTGCCTGCTTGTATGCTGCAGCTACCTAGCTGACAAGTGCCAATTCTGATTGACGTACGATTGCATTTGCATTTTAAACATTCAAAATAACTTGCACCATGTTATTATTGAACTCGGCGAGAGATTCACCGAAATTGTGGGACAACAAATAATAGGTTCTGCATACGGACAAGATGGCAATTTATTCGGTACTGTACGGTTTCTACCTATTTTCTTAGTTGAAATCTGCAACATGGACAAGACTTTAGACTGGCGAAGTTGTGAAGAGGAAAGGCACGTGGAGCGTTGTTGGGTTAGGAGAGAAGTATATTTTGATAATAAGTAAATATCTATGTATTAAATACAAATCAATTTTTCCCCGCATTTGTATTATCTGGCCACACCACGTGCGATGGTCTTGCGTTATCAACTTCCTTTTTTCTTTTGAAATATTTCCCTAAACTTGTTTCATATGTCTTAAAAAATAAGCGGTTCGAAATTCAAGAATTTAAATTTTGAACTTAGCGTGGGGTCTTAAAACTGCATTAATTTATAAGGAGGTCTCATATGCACAAATATCTACTGTAGAGTACCAACTGTAGAGTACGACTGCTTACATAACGGGTTTGCCCAAAATTTAGGCTCGACACCAAACGGGAGCTATACAAGTCAAGTCGTTTTTGTTTACAACCAAACATTTGGTTTCATAATTCGAACACGTCTTCCCTTCGCGTACACTTACATACATACAAGTCACGTGCGCTTCGATAAGCTCGCTGTTTAATTAACAATCTTATTAGCTTGTAACAGACGGTCGTTTAAAAAAAATTGCACTAATACATACAATACATTGATAAACATATGTACATACATATTTGCATGGTTTACTAGATATTAACACTCTTGATTATACACCTGTATAAATTTTAATACATACAGGTGACACTACGATATTTAATATCTAATCACTTTAATTAGCATTCTATGCTTTGTCTTTTTGTTTCATAATTTATACTTTTTTCACATTCAATAAGAGAAAAAACCCAAGCGAAAAAGACTCGAAATATTTTTTAGTAAATTTAGTGCGCAGCGATTGACAATCGTCGTTCCACGTACCTACTCCAACGTTGTATTACTGTCAATGGATAAGTGAGATACAACTAAAGCGCATGTGAATTGTTATCTTGGAGTTGATTGTACTGTTCTCTCATCATGATCTATTATATAGGTAGCTAAAAATGCGAGTATTGTAATCGAGTTGAACTCTCCGCTCAACTAAAAAATTCTTCGTTTTTATTCGAATGCGCCTTTTTTGCCAGCACCACTGCAATTCAACAAACGCAAGTGGGTTCTCTTTGCCCTTCAACTCTAAATTATACTTTTGTAAGTTGATTAATATTTATATGTAAATACATCTGAAATTACTGATTGTACGAGCGAATACGCGTTTGGCGTTGTTTGTGTACAGCTTTGAATATTTTTTTATTATTTTTTATTGGCTCTTAAGAGCTTACATATGACCAAATATACATAGTTAGCGCCGCATACATTGAAACTCCGTAAATTAATAATATTCCCATTTAAGTGCGAAAGTCCCCGAAACCGTAATTTTAGCACAGGGCTGCTGCTGCGGCGCTTGATATTCACGGAAAACCACGAGCCAACCAGCCAACCAACCTGCTACTCACGAAATCAAGACACTGCATTTATTTATATCGTACATACATCTGTATGTACATAATACCCATTTATCATTTGAGCAATCAGACGTGTTTATTACCTGAAAACAGTAATTAATGTAGTTTTATTTTGGGTAGAATGAAGAAAGTGGGCATGCAAATTTATTGAATTTTTATTGGCAAAATATCAAAACAAAAAAGCCAATATCAAATTGTTATTTTGGGGAGTTGCTCTTTTTTGGTGCAATTAGTAATTTTTCCATTATTAAAAGTGGTCGTTTGCTTAAAAAGGCGACCCTTGGAGTGAGGAATTGTATGAGAAGAATTCTGCCTTTGAGTTTGCACCTGCTGACGTTGACTCCTGTACATGTTTATTAGTTGCAAGCAATCTACCGTTTCAAGGAAGTATTTTATAAGCCGTTTGCGAATTGGTGTACTGTTTGCCAGGCGAATGAAATAGTAAGCTATAACCTCAGCTATCTTGGACGCTTTTGTATAGCCACATGTTTTTCTTAAAATCACTCAAAATATAATAGCGGTTGTTCTAAATGTGTAGACCAGCCAAAATTGTCTATCATAATTATAGATGTTAGATGATTCCGTTAACTTGACTAATGTTTACTAGTAAGCGTGGTACATACTAGGTTGTTCAATTAGTTTTGTGGTTTGATAAGAAAACCACAATTTTATGGTTTGAAATACACTTTCTTATTCAGTCTCCCTGAACATCAATACACTTGTTCTAAGGAGATTTCAATTTATGAATTCCATCCCTGAAGTGAGAATCTGTAAGGGCTGCAAAATATGCTTCCACAGCTGGCCTCATCATTTGATGAAAAAAGCTTTCCACGCATGAATTTTTTAATACACTTTTATTAGGTCGGGTTGTATGTATGTATGTATGTATGCATGTATGTATGTATGTATGTATGTATGTATGCATGTAACGGAATCTTTGAGCTTAATTTTCACTGGCTTCTAAAAATCTGATCGTCTTGAAATTTTGCACACCTATCAAGGACCGACGACAATGCAATAATTTGATAAAAGTTTTCCATTATCCTTAATAGGATTGCCAGGATTAATATTTTCTTTTTTTACCTGTGGGCAAAAAGTAAGGTGAACTTGGTTGTAAAATGAAAAAAATCTGTTTTTATTCTTGTAAATCAGTTTCTCAGGCTCCCTCCACGAAATAAGTTCTTCATCCCGATTACTTCTTTATCACGGCCGATAACTGCATAGCTTTAGACTCACAGTCGATAAGAAAGGAATTAAATATAACACGAATATATCGAATCATTTATTCACTGACTGCAATGATAACAATAATTTTCATTCATAATAAACAAAAAATAGTTTAAAGAAACTAAAAAACACGCTTTTTTGCTAATCGAACTAAAAAGTAGAAAATAAAAAATAGTTTAAAAAAACTAAAAAACACACTTTTATTGCTAATCGAACTAAAAAGTAGAAAATAAATTTTAATGACAAAGAGACCTATAATGAAGTAATAGCAAATCGAACGATCAGTCATAGTCAACTACCTCAGAATAGAATTATAACAAAAATTAAGATACAAATAGAGTAATTCAAATTAGAGTTAAAAGCGTGGGATGCATTTTGCTTCACTTTCATAACCCTCTGTACATAGGTAGTTGCCAATAGAATGATTGTAATATTTACTATATCAAGCATCCCACGCTTTTAACTCTAATTTGAATTACTCTATTTGTATTTTAATTTTTGTTATAATTCTATTCTGAGGTAGTTGACTATGACTGATCGTTCGATTTGCTATTACTTCATTATAGGTCTCTTTGTCATTAAAGTTTATTTTCTACTTTTTAGTTCGATTAGCAATAAAAGCGTGTTTTTTAGTTTTTTTAAACTATTTTTTATTTATGCCTGGAAACAGCTGGAAGTCGCTAGGGTCCAAATCTGGTGAATTCAGTCGACACTTCAACAATTCGAACTTTAAATCATGGATTTTAGCCAATGTGTTTTTGTGTACCATACGAACAGTAGAACATAAAACACCATCTTGGACATGAAACATAAAACAGCTCTGCGCGAGGGAGGTGTCTGTGTGTCTCTTAATCACAGCACCATTTGATTTGCGGGGGCTAATTTAGACAAGTCGTTCTCCACTCTTATAAAAAATTTAAATTCACGATCCAATTTCAAAGTGAGAGACTAGATGTATTATTTACAGAAATTACATGATCTAGTTGTTGGGTATCAATTAGTTCATAGAAATCCTTCGCTAATTCATTGAAGAGCCGGTATTTCTTAACGAGTTCGAAGCCCGCTGAGATTACAGAACTTCAAGCGATTGAAACCTTTTTGTTTTTCCAACAGCGGTCGCCACTCAGTCGGCAATGACAATGACACTGCAAGTATATTTCTGCCATAGATCTTTTTGTTTGTATATTTAAATGTATCATGAAATTTGTAGTTTTCGATACCAGGACTTGTGGCCAATTTTCATCATTTGTGCTGTGCGTCTTAATATTTTTCCACAAATGGATGGACCTACAGTTTTTTGTCGCCTACGAACAGCAATGGTTTTCTTATGGAGCTTTTACATGACAGAAATACCATAGACTCGGAAGTTTACCATTGCCTACCGAGAAGCGACCGCTATTAGCTTAGCTTAGGCTTATGAAACATTGTCGAAAATGCTTTATAGTTTCGAATGTAGGGTGCAAAAAATATAATTATATATATTGATACATATACATATGTATGATTTGTTAATTTGTATATGTGTATATAAGAAGTTTTGAAAACTGTAGTTTGTTATCAGAAAATAATAGTTGGTATTAGTCAGTTTAATCGACACGAGACTTGCACGAGCAAGCTTGGCAAGTGTACAAAGTCAAAGTAAATAGAACATTTCAATAAGATTAATTAACATAAGTGCTCTCTCATAGGCGCCAAAGTACATATCGCACTTGTTACGTTAAAGCGTAACAACTCAAAAAGAAAAGGAAAAGAGTAACCACTCAAAAATTTGTTATTTTAGCGCAACTACTAAACAAATAAGAATGAAACAACCGTTATATTGTTTTTAATGATATTTTCGTGCAATTACATATTTTTTCCCTTGTAATACCTATATAATTAATATTTACGGAAACAGTTTCTCGTCTCTACTGAAAATGTTCAGATTTTGAGTTGTTACGCTTTAACGTAACAAGTGCGATATATTTATATACATATATAAATTAAGAAGATTTTAATAATGCTGAGCTGGCTACTTACCTAAAAATATATGAGGTACCTACAATATATAAAGCACTTCAAAATATTGAAATCAAAAAGAAACTTTATTTGTTTAGTAAAAAGTGAAAAAAATGAAATTCGATGCGAAATTTCCGCTTATGCAATTTATTTTGATGAAACAGAACACATGCTGATTATTTTACAAGTAGAAATAGTTACGTACGTAGTAGATTTCTACATGCAAGTGTATGCGCGCGCTCAAAAGAATCCGCAGAAAAACGAGAAGGGTCTTATTTAAAAATTAATAAAGGGTGATCAATTGATAGGATTTTCAAATGGAAATAAGGCAACGAAAATTCAATCAATTTGGGCAATCTTTATTATTTTTGTGTAGCACCATTCCCTTTCCCTTTCAAATGTCAGCCGCAACTGCGCCGTAATTCGGCCACCCGTAAACATAAATTTTGAATGACTCGCTGGAGGACTTCGGTCGGTATCTCGTAAATAATTTTAGTAATGCTTCGAGTGAGAGGCTTCCAATGCCTCAATCGTAGCTGGTTTATCCACAAACCTTTAGACTTCACATACCCTACAAATAAAAGTCCAACGGTGTGATATCACATTATCTTGGTGGCCAGTCCACTAGTCCGAGACGAGAGATAAGACCTGTTTAGCAAATAGTGTCGTATTGTTGGAACAAATTATTGCGGAGATCACGAACACCAATTTCCGGCATCGAAAAGTCCTTTACCACGTCGCGATAGCGTTTCACTGTTTCATTGGCGCCAGCACCGTCTTTGAAGATTTATGGGCCGATGATTCCTCCAACTCATGGGACGCAACAAACGTTTGTTTTCAATAGATGCAATGGCATTTCTTGAATGGCTTTGAGCTGGTCTCCAGCCCAAATACGACAATTTTGCTTATTGACATAGACATTAAGCCAAAAATGGGCCTAATCGCTGAACACCATAAGTTGGTCTGAACTCGCGATGAACATTTTTCACAGGGCGTCGATGAATACTGAAAAAGATTACTTATTTAGGAAAAGGTAACAGAATTATACGTATATATATTTCATTTTCCAATAAATATGTACCACAGTGTGTCTAATGTAAGCGGGACCCGCAAAGTTCAAACTTAGAGTTCCATTATAAAAATAAATTTTAATACTTCTGCACACATTGTGCAATTTGTTAGTTTTGTGAGAAATTTAGAAAGCGTTAGTTGTTTTTACAAAATGAGTTCCGTTTATGAAAAGCGACTTGATGCAGTGTTCCTATGTAGAAATACCCGAAAGGTGTATCTACAGCAAAATATTCGAAGAAGTCGAAGACGTTCGTATGCTGAAGTTAAAAATGTTGACGACTTCCCGCACAGGAGGCCCTAAGTCGTGGTGTTCACGCTTCTATTAGACAGACAGTATTTGATATACAAAAGTTTTCTTTTTAGCCCTGAAGTTTAAATGCCCAATCGAAGACAGGTTAAAAAGATTATCTATTGGTGAGTACCTTCTTTGAAAACCTACTTGAAATTCCGTAATTATTTTGTTCACGTTCGCCCAAACATTGGAGCGTGTTTAAAAAAGACCACTAGAGGTTTTGTACAAAGTATCAAGCAGGAAGAGATGGTTTTTTGATTCCTTTAACACAAATTTTAGCTCGTGTATCTCAAAGGCGCATCCAGAAACAGATCCGAGATGGCCGGCATGGTTCTATGTATAGGAAGCCTGTGATCGTAAAATTCAGAAATTGAAGGGCTATTATAAACTTTGGGCGAAGGTTTTTTTATATTATTAGCAAAACGCCACCATTTACTGCTATTACTGACTGTATTTAACTGGTCGATCTGATTACACTGCCACTAAAGCTTCTTTTGACTGCATAATTTGTTGTAATTGGTTCGGTAGTTGAAATATTTTACTCTGCCTGTCCAACTTTTTTTTTACGAGAATTGTAAAATTGACAGTTGAACCATTAATTTTTGGTTCAATTATCTTCTTCCCCATCATCTTACTAGCTGCGGATTTTATCTTTTCTGTAATTATACAGAATTTTTCCTATATTGGTAGGTCAGTCTTGACGAGTTTGTAGTCAGGAAAATTAAGTGCGTCATTATATTTTTCAACTCGTTTCGCGTAAGGGAGAATGGGGAGTTGTGAGACGGGTTTTGTTTTTGGACCCGTATTACTCAAAATCTTAATATTCTGCATATGTCAACGATGGAATCTTTAGTCAATGAATACTGGAAGCTATTGGTATGGCTTATTTAACAAAACTACAAATTTCCTTAAAATTAAAATTGTATATAATAATATAAAATATAATACAAAATACAAAAATGTGGGGAGTTGTGAGACACCATGGTTTAAATCAATAAAAATGACTTATTCTAGTTGTTAGTTCTTTATTAAGATGAAAAATGATTTATCTATATCGTATGCCCGACCAACAGATCGTATTGCCTTTTTCTCAACCAAAATTTCCTTGATTGCAACCAATAATATATTTGCATCGATCGTTGTTTTACTTGACTCACTCACATACCTATGACGCGGCATGATAAATGAGAAATCTACGAAAAAGCGGAAAAACAATAAAAACTCAAATTTAACCAAAAATTACATGATATATATCAAACATGCATGAATATTGCGAGGTACTTATGAAAGATGCGTTAAAACGACGAAAAAAACGGTGTCTTACAACTCCCCAAATCGTTTTTTTTATAAATGGCTGCGTAGTCATAAACACATCGAACGTTCATGCCCAAGTGAATGTGTAAATTCAAAGCTAATAGGACAATTAATTTGCAATTTGCTTCAACAACTGATCGAATGTATCGCAAAACAAATGATGAAAAAAACTTACCGAGAAATTCCAAGACACAGTAACTGGAGAGACGCGTCGAATGCGTGTAAATATGACCAATGCTAGCTGAAAAGTGAGATCGCATCGAGAACACTTGTTGACACTTAAAATCGAATGTAAACAAATGAATAATGCCGAAAGGTAACAATGTCTCATAACTCCCTATGTCTCACAACTCCCCATTTTCCCCTACCACTTTAGTTTCTGTGCGAACTTATTTGAACCGCAAGGGGCGCTACAGGATATTTCACGTAATTAATATTATATTATATATAAATATACATATGTAATTAATACATACTTAACGTTTTTAATATGGGCCCTATCGGACCATAAATACGAATTTTTGATACCAGCGCCACCTAGGATCCTAAAACTGACCTTTCGGCACAAAATAGCTTATGATACGACTTGAAAATATTGCTTATGTATGTGAAAGTCCAGTTAAAATCTGCTCAGCCGTTTCGGAGATTAGCACCGACTTAGAAGTCTATAGACAAAATGTTCAAAAGGGCTTGTTCGGAATTGCACACTTCAATATTATCTACATTTATAAATGCTCAATGTCACACTTATTAAAATAATCAAGATCAATTACCCGCACGTAATTTGTATATGTATATAAGTACATACCCCTGCAGGTAAAAACCGGAATTCGTGAAATTTCGACAAATACATACAAAGCAGCTAGATTATATTTATTTAATTTTTTT
Organism: Anastrepha ludens; assembly: GCF_028408465.1. Lineage (NCBI taxonomy): Eukaryota > Metazoa > Arthropoda > Insecta > Diptera > Tephritidae > Anastrepha > Anastrepha ludens. The sequence continues at coordinate 59,777,026 of NC_071500.1, read as the reverse complement.
CTATCGAAACTGGGTTAATAAAAAAGTAGGTTTTGTTTGCTTTAAAAAAATAAAAGTTATGGAAGTGATCTACATACATAAATGATCACCCGTTTAGGGTGTGCCGAGATATTGCAAGTATGCGTATGTTTATAAATGTTAGTATACAAATTTTTATTATAATATTATCAGCATGCCACAGGTATAAGTACTATTTCATAAGTGACGCACAGTTTCACAATTTTAAATATCCAGAAATATTTTAGATTCATTCAACCTTCTTTTAATCACTGGAAAGTGTGGACATTTGTTGCTTATAGTTAGTAAGGAGAGCTAATTTGTTTCCTTCACCAAGATGAATGAACATTATACAGGGTGCGGCACTCGAAGTGTAACCAACTTCAGATCGTTCGCGCCCGATGTCTGTTACAAGCGCCAAAAAAGAAAATCAGTAATGGATTTCAAACGTAATAGTGTGAGTGCATTATGTTTGGCTGTAAGATCACAACCAGCGCTTGGTCGTGAGCTCGGGCACCTTAAAATAAATAAAGTTTTTGTTTATCACGACATTACTCGTTAAGTGACGAAGCGACTTGAGCGAAATCCCCTACGAAGTGCCAGTCAAATGGCGAAAGAACTGAAAATATCTGACTAAATTATCCGCCGCATACTGAAAAATTATCTCAAAGTCAAGCTTTACAAGATCCAAAGAACCAAAGGAGCAACAATTCAGACTTGAGAGAGCGAAGGAGTTGCTTCGCTTGGCCGAAAGCGGTCAATTTCCGAACATTGTGTTTTCTGAGGAGAAAATTTGACAAATTGAACATTCTTTAACTCCCAAAACGATAGGGTTTATTTCATCGACCGTTCATACGAGATTTGAGTCATCGTTTGGCCACCAGGAGTCAGCACCCGCCACAGCTAATGGTTTGGGCCGCTGTAACCGCAGATGGGCGCTCTCTAATCGTTTTCATCGAGCCTGGTGTCAAGGTAAATGCGAAATATTATCGGGAAAGTATTCTGGAGGTTACTTCGAGGCAAGGACAGGCAAACATTTCGATGGCAGACCATGGACGCACCGTCTCACAAAGCTCGAGTGAACCAAGAATGGTTAAAAAACAACGTTCATAACGTCCACATAATGGCTCTCAAATTCACCACACGCGAATCCGATGTATTATTCTCTTTGAGACATTTTGGAGAACAAGATCCGAACTAAAAGATTCACCAGTCTCGAGGCGTTGAAAAAAGCCATTGCCCGCGAGTGGACCAAAATACCTGCAAGCCACATTCGGGACGATTGTGATTCGTTTCTGTACCATCTCAAGGCCATAGTCAAGGCAAAAGGTGGTCGTATCGAGCAAAAGTAAATTGATTCTTAATTTTGAATTATTTTCACACATTTTTTACTTTGAATTGAATGAAAGTAATTTTCCAGACTAAATTTGAGGCCTTTTTATTAGTTGCACTTCGAGTGCCGGACGCTGTAATTCGACGTCTAGTAAATTTTTTGCGATTCAATATTGTAAATAAGATATACGGGCGTGCACATCCCTATTCTTAGGCGTTTATTTTAGAACTATTAGCTGCGGTACATTTTTGTCAGTGCTTATATCCGCGAAATACTATAAACGTGTTGAATTTCATATTTTGAGCTGCACGATTATTTTTCTTTCGAAAATACTTGAGTTGTTGATTAAATGCAGAAACAAAAAAAAAAACAAAAATGCGCAAAAACTTAATAGCGTACGGAAGCAATAAAAAAAATATTTGAAGTGAAACAAAGTGAAATGTATTTAATTTTTGGCTTAACCGGTAATTAGTAACTGTCTGTTAGCATGTGATTATCTGCGACTTAAAAATTGGTTCCATTCATAAAACTATTTAGTTATGGTGATAACAGTTTCCGATAATTGGACATTTTGTTACTTAAACATTTTTTATTTTTATTTCTAAAATTCGTACTATTCAACTTGAATGATAACAATTTTGCTAATGCCTTTTTTACTATTAATTTCATAATATATTACTTGCTGAGCTCAAAACACTATTTTTGCTTGGTGCTTTTTTAAATATAATACTTCTATAATAGTATTTCCATCCATAAACCCTACATCGTCTTCACCACTTGTTTAATAGTGTTGCAAAGAAAAAAAATATTCCAATAACTACATTTGCTTTCACAGGTTACTATAGCTTAGGAAGGGAAAATGGTATTAATTTTATTTGCCGAAGTACTCGTGCAAGCTTATCTTTTACTACGTTTGTCATTTTAAATCTCATAAATTGGTTATTGGGTTTTGTTTATTTTATACAAGCTAATACCTTATTGGCGGCCGCCGCAGCATAATGGTTTGGTGAGGAGGAGCTCAGCCAAACAGCCCATAAAAAATGTAAGCCCCAAATATGATATAATACAATACTTAGTCCGCCTATACGTTCTGTTACAAGTTATGTGCGTTATAGATATGAAATTATAATACTTTTATTGAAGTTAGTTTTGTGTAATCATGTAAAGTAAAAAAAAAAAAATAATTTTTTAATTACAATATCATTATTTGATTTTACACAAGCCCTTAAACGATTAGGCCATTTATCTATTACAACATGCACAGTTTCCATGGATATTGACGTCGCTGTTCGAACCAAAGATTGTTTGAGACTCTCCAAGTTTCTGGGAGGTCTTTGACAGGCCATGCTCTCCAATTCTGACCACAAACTGTAGTCCAATGGATTCAGATCTGGACTTCCAGACGGTCGATATTCTGCGGGAATATTGTTTTTTTATCCACGGTGGGTGGTTTTTCCTTATGCGCTGGAGTGGAATCTTGTTGGAAGATCCAACGTTCTCCATTTACGAGAGTACTGCTCAACCGGCTCATTACGACTTTTAAGACATTCTTCTGGTACACTTTTGCCCCGGTCTTACATAACTCCTTTTTCGCAGAAATGAAGAAATATAACACCTTTACAAGACTCTCCTCACCAAACCATTACGAAGGCTGGATGGTGGCCACGGCAAACCCTTGGAACAACAACATTTTTTGGGTCTTCAGAAATTTTAGCATGGATTTTGTCGTTTTACTTATTTAAAACTTCTTCAACAGTGAACATTTTCCCTTCTGTGAAAAAAATATTTTCATGGCCGTTGACCGCGTGCCACCGAAGAAGCTGTTTGCATCTGTTGAGTCTAATTTTCTTCAATTTTGTTGAAAGATGACCAGTTGAGCGACGAAAGGTTTTCATGTGAACATCATCTCTAATTAATCTTGACATGGATCTGGTCAATACATTCATTTCCCTGGACATGATTCTCTGCTTTCTAAGTAATATAGATTTCTGCGAATTCTTTCTCGAACGGGTTTTATGGCTGTACTGGTTCGAACTACGCGAGGACGACCACTTCTTTTTCTGTCTGTCACTTCAGACGTTTTGAAAAACCAATTGATCGGAATATACAGTTTTTTCAGCAATTCGTAAATCTCACTTGTACTTTCACCACATTTACATATGTAACGCAATCACAGCAATGAGATTTTCCTTAGCGCCCCACTTCATTGTCATCAAGCGAAATTTGCCACGAAACTGAGCATAATTTATGAGTCGATAATGCAAACGAACAATAGCAAAAATAACGAAACGTTTTTCTACGCATTTTTTTCTCGCGTAAATTTAATTTGGGCACCTGCATCCATGGAAATTTTGAATTTACAAACTTTCACGAGTTACACTTTATAGTTTTGGTTGTTTCACCTTTAATCACCAGAAATATTTCCAAAGGTTTTCCCTAAGAAAGAGTACTTGCCCAGTTGTTGGTGTCAAAAAAAATCCCTCACATATGTAAGAACATATATGTATGTAACCGTAAACCTTCTTTAATATTTAGAATACTGATATTCTCATAAGTTTTTGAGTTAAATATTTTGAATGTCATGTCTATATTTTTGTATTACCAATCTGCAGATATTTTTCCATTCCAATATTCGGAATGAGAATTTAAAGAAATCCAAACCTGCAAACTCTATATGCATATTTCGCTCTGAATTAGTTGTTTTAATATATGTATAGGGTTTTTCAGTAAGAGCGCTTCAACTTTTGAACTTTTTTGAATAAAACACAAACGGTTTGACTTTTTTAACTAATTTTTTTTTTTATTATCGAGTTTGAACATATACATTTAAGTGTGAAATTCGATTTCTTTTGCATGACCACCGCGTGCACGTTTTACGAAGTCCAATCGTTGAACCCAATTTTCGACCACTCTTTTGCATAAATCGGCCGAAATCCCAGCAATTTCGCGTTCAATATTGGCTCTGAGCTCACAAATCGTCGCCGGCTTGTTACTGTAGACCAATGACTTCACGTAACCCCAAAACGGGACGACTTGTTAAATGGACCGTAAAATGGCCGTAATGCTCTTAAAGTAGCAGCAACAGAACGATTATTTTCATAAAAAATTTGCACGATTTGCAATCGTTGCTCAAGTGTGTAGCGTTCCATGATGAAATGTATACTAATGAAGTTTACAAATGACAAGCGAAAAATAAAAAATATTGCGTCGTTCGCCCTCCCTATCGGAAAAAAGTTGAAGCGCACCTATTGAACAACCCATTACATCTACATTTCTCAGCATTTAAGATAGATTTCTGCTCACGCACCTTTAGTCACGCAGGTACCATATTTTTGAACCACAAAAAATTCTTTAACTCATAATCCCCTTCCAAAGTTTATAATAATAGCAATCTAAAATGATATTTTACTTGGCTTTCGATTTTGTCAGTTCCTAGAACCGATAATCCGGTCGATGATCCAGCAAATAAAGTCCGGAACTGAGCTCTAATAACTTAATTAAATCTTCAAGTTAAGCAAAATACCTTCAAGGATATTTAAAATCATATTTTAAGTTTTCTTATTAGTGAGGTGCTGATGTACATTCTGTGAAAAAGTGCATCGGTAATTGAATAGAAAAACATTGTTTAAATTTGCTGTATTTCCTTCAAAGAAGGCTCTTTTTAAAGTAATCCCTGCATCCAAACATTTTTAAAACCCGCGAATATTACGGTTATTATATTTGTGGAGTTCTTGAACAACCTTTTTATTTAGACTGGCTCTTTTATTTAGACTGAAAACAAGAGCTCATAAATGATTTTTCGAAATATAGTATATAGACATCATCGCCAACTAGCGGATAGCAGTAATCGAAAAGTCCCATAAAAAGGTTTTATGAAAATCCAATGGAAATTGTTTAGCCGCTTCGGACAAATAGAAAGCTGGGACAAATAGAAAGACAAGCAAACTATTTAAAAACGGGTTTCAAATTATTCTCATCTCATAACAAAGAAAGTGACAGTCAAAAAAAATGGATTTAACTTTTTCTCAAAATACCTGAGAAATATCCACCTTGAATAATCAATACAGGTAGCTCATAATTTACATATATTAAGCCTACAAACTTAGGTCAATACGGACACCAATCCGGTTATTTATAATATTATGAATAAAAGTGGAAAGTTAGGCCAACATTGGTGGGTGCGATTAGTAACTCAGGATCTCATTTGACAGAGTCAAGTGATAAAGTGATGAGGGTTAACTAGTTAGATTAGCAATTTGACGCCGTAATTCGGCCGTCCCTTAACACCAATTTTGAATGATTCTCTGGAGGGCTTCGGCCAGTATTTCGTGAATAACTTTGGTAATGCTCCCATGAGAGGCTTCCAATGCCTCAATCGAAGCTGGTTTATCCACAAAGCTTTAGATTTTAGATACTTGCGCGATATCATACGATCTTTGGTCACCACTGGTTCGAGATGAGAGATAAATTGTTCTCCGAAACTATGGAGATTTTTCACGGACTGTATGGCAAATAGCGTCGTCATGTTGGAACCAAATGTTGTGGAGATCAAGGGCTTCAATTTCCAGCATCAAATGCGTTTATCACGGCGCGAAAGCGTTTTACTGTTACATTGGAGCCAACCTCGTCTTAGATGAAATATGTGCCGATGATTCAATGGCTGTAATGGCTGTTCTTGAATGGCTTCGAGTTGCTTTTCAGCTTGAATACGGCACATATATAGCCATTGAGCTAAAAATGGGCTTCATCGCTAAATACCTTAAGTTGGACGATGAACACTTTTAACAGAGCGTCGGTTTTCGTAACACAATTGTACGATTTGTAACGTTGTTGAGGCGTAAGTCTTTAAGTAATGAAATGTCAATGAATACTAAAAAAAGTATGTGTCTAGTTTGACAGTAGTCACGTGGGATTCGTCAAAGAACCCTGTTTGAAAAAGTACCTGGAATCTGATCAACCTTTACTTGTATACTACAGTACTGGTACCTGGACACATGATGTTCGTCTGACTTCTGGCTACTCAGTAAACCAAAAATATAGTCCATGGAGGTGAATCTCTGCGTATTAATCTATCATACACATTAAATCTTCATTTAAAAATGCGTTTATTATTTATAAATCGAAATCACACAACAACCAACAGTAATTTAAAAATACTAATACTTTTTGCATTTAAGTTATACTAATATATTTTACATAAAATAATTTATCTTTGCTTTTGAGAATTCGATTCCACTGGTCGCGGCGGTGGCTCTTTAAAATCGGGATTTTTCGCCTTACATCGCTCCTCATATGGTTCATTTGGTATGACATCCGAGCTTAGTGCAATTAGTTTGTCCAATGGACATTTAGTGCCACAGTTTGGCACATCCAGCAATTCAGCGCAACCCTTTTCATTGTTTCGTAAATAAATCTGAAATTAAATACGGTATATAAGTGAAGAAAGATAGCCCAAGCTATTAAATCATAAATGTACACACCTCCACATAGAATTCACCAGTTTGTTGATTTTGATGTAGTTCAAACATAGTCATGACTCCAAAGCGTGGCATTTGGCGCTTCCAAACATTCAACGCCGAGAGTATGCTACCCACCGTCCAATCGTGACCAGCATAGATGAAAAGCTTACGATCGCTGGGATTGAGTTTTTCGCTCCGTTTTTCCAACATTTCTGCAAACATCTTCTTTAAAAAAGGACCACCCTTTATCTTCTGCATTTCCTTTGTATAACTGTTATAAACATAACATTGCTCAGCTAAATATTGCATCTTTTCCGGGTAGTAATGTTGCGTCCACGAAGGAAGTGTGTATCCGAACTCTTTCTTTTTAGTGAGTAACAAAAAAAATTATTTAGTGAGTATAGAAATTTATTTTTTTTTATTTATTTTACTTTATTATAGTGAATTATTATTGTAAATAAACTCAAACAAATGCAGAGTTAGCAGAATAGGCTTTCGGCTGGAGCATAGAAATTAGTTGGATCTATTTTTTATATACAGGGTGAACGATATGAAGTGTTACCAACTTCACATTGCTTGTATCTGTAAAACAGCTCATGACATCAACGTCAAAATTGTCCTAATGACAGTTCAATATATTGTTTTCTAGGCCATCAAAAGCATTTGCGTCTCAGTTTTGTTGATTTTTTTTTTTCTGTGATGGAATTCAAACGTAATAGTGCGATGTTTATTTATCGCACTATAAAACTTTACAATGCATTGCAAAACGCTATGGAGGTGGACCAAGAAAGAAAACCGCAATAACGCCAGAAATGGTTCGGAAAGTGAAGGCTCGACTTGAACGAAACCCACGTCGAAGTGGAAGAAAAAGAATTGAAAATATCGCAAGACAGCATTCGACGCATATTGAAAAATGAGCTCAAGGTCAAGGCTTACAAGTTCCAAAAAGCACACGATCTTTCACCCAGCAAAAAAAGTTCGGTGCGAAAGAGTGGCGAATTTCCTAATATTGTGTTTTCATAAACACTCAAAACGATCGTGTTTTCTTTACCGAACGCTCATACGAGAATTTGAGCCTACGTATGGCCACTCGAAGCAATTTCCCATCGCAAGTAATGGTTCGGGCCGCAGTGACCGCTGATGGACGCTCTCCAATCGTTTTTCTCGAGCCTGATGTCAAAGCGTACATCTACCTACGCAAAGAATGTTCGACATCGAAAAGCTGCAATCACAACAGACAGCCAGAAGATTCGCCACTCGACTCTCACTCCTGCTCTCGGAGAGCACTGCCCAACACACCGGCATGCGCGAGCAATGGAGCAATATTTCTCGTTCCCTACGTACCGCCGCCGAAGAAGAAATCGGATTCCGGCGAGCCATGTGGGATCGCTACAGAGAGCTGAAAAAGGAAGAGAGACGTATTATCCGACAGAAGAAACGAGAGGCCGAAATACGTGAGTGCGAGGAGCTTGAGATTCTGGCCAATAGGAACAACGCCCGAAAATTCTACCAGAAAGTTCGGCGGCTTACAGAAGGTTTTAAGACCGGGGCGTTTTCCTGTAAGAACAAAGACGGCGATCTGGTGACTGACGTACAGAGCAATCTTAAATTATGGAGGGAACACTTCTCGAACCTGTTAAACAGTGACAGCTGCGCCTGTCATAGAGAATGTGAAGATCCCGATACCCCAATCGTTGATGACGGAATTATCGTTCCGTTACCCGACCATGACGAGGTGAGAATAGCAATATCACGGCTAAAGAACAACAAAGCCGCGGGCGCCGACGGACTGCCGGCTGAGCTATTCAAACAAGGCGGCGAGGAGCTGCTAAGGTGCATGCATCAGCTCCTATGCAAAATATGGTCGGATGAAAGCATGCCTGCCGATTGGAATTTAAGTGTGCTCTGCCCAATCCATAAGAAGGGCGATCCTGCAATTTGTGCCAATTACCGCGGGATTAGTCTTCTAAATATCGCCTGTAAGGTTCTAGCGAGCGTATTGTGTGAAAGGCTGAAGCCCACCGTCAACCAACTGATTGGACCTTATCAGTGTGGCTTCAGACCTGGAAGTCTACCATCGACCAAATATTCACAATACGCCAAATCTTGGAAAAGACCCATGAAAGGAGAATCGACACACACCATCTTTTCGTCGAGTTCAAAGCTGCATTCGACAGTACGGAAAGGAGTTACCTGTATGCCGCGATGTCTGAATTTGGTATCCCCGCAAAACTAATACGGCTATGTAAGATGACGTTGCTCAACACCAGCAGCGCCGTCAGAATTGGGAAGGACCTCTCCGAGCCGTTTGATACCAAACGAGGTTTCAAACAGGGTGACTCGCTGTCGTGTGACTTCTTTAACCTGATGTTGGAGAGCATCGTACGAGCCGCAGAACTTAATAACTCAGGCACAATATTTTATAAGAGCGTACAATTGTTGGCGTATGCCGATGATATTGATATCATCGGCCTTAACAACCGCGCTGTTAGTTCTGCCTTCTCCAAACTGGATAAAGAGGCAAAGCGAATGGGTTTGGTGGTGAACGAGGACAAAACGAAACAAACAGTCGGCGCATTCGCGTATCGGCACCCATGTCACTGTTGACAGTTATAATTTCGACGGTGTAAAAGACTTCGTTTATTTAGGAACCAGCATTAACACCGATAACAATGTCAGCCTTGAAATCCAACGTAGAATCTATCTTGCTAACAAGTGCTACTTTGGACTAAGTAGGCAACTGAGCAGTAAAGTCCTCTCTCGACGAACAAAACTAACACTCTACAAGACTCTCATCATGCCCGTCCTAACGTATGGCGCAGAAGCGTGGACGATGACAACATCCGATGAAGCGACGCTTGGAGTGTTCGAGAGAAAGATTCTGCGTAAGATTTTTGGACCTTTCCACGTTGGCAACGGCGAATATCGCAGGCGATGTAACGATGAGCTGTATGAGCTTTACGGCGACATAGACATAGCGCAGCGAATAAAGATCCAGCGGCTTCGTTGGCTGGGTCATGTCGTCCGAATGGATACAAACGCTCCGGCTTTGAAAGTATTCGATGCGGTACGAGCTGGTGGTAGCAGAGGAAGAGGAAGGCCTCCTCTGCGTTGGAAAGATCAGGTGGAGAGGGACTTGGCTTCACTTGGTGTGTCCAATTGGCGTCGGTTAGCACGAGAAAGAAACGACTGGCGCGCTTTGTTAAGCTCGGCCAAAATCGCGTAAGCGGTTATCGCGCCAATTAAGAAGAAGAAGATGTCAAAGCGAATGCTACTTATTATCGGGAAAATGTTTTAGAAGCTGCTTTAGAGCCGTGGACACGCAAACATTTCGGTCGTAGACCATGGACGTTCCAACAGGACTCGGTACCGTCTCATAAAGCTCGAGTGAACCAAGAATGGTTAAAAAATCATGTTCCACACTTCGTTTCGTCCACACAATGGCTTTCGAATTCGCCAGATGAAAACGGACTATTCCATCTGGCCCATTTTGGAGAGCAAGTTGAGGACTAAAAAATATGCCAGTATGGATGCGCTGAAAAAAGCGATTATACGAGAATGGGCCAAAGTACCTCAAGATCACATTCGTGCAGCATGCAACTCATTTTTTGACCGTTTGACGGCTATAGTCAAGGCAAAAGGTGGTCATATCGAGCTAAAGTGAATATATGTTAAAATTGTAATCATCTTTGAACAATTTTGTCTTTGAAATCAATAAAAACTAATTTCACACAAAAAAGTTATGGTGTTTTGTTCACCTTGTAAATTCACAGCATTGGGAAACAAATTAGATGGCGGACATAGCCTAGAAGAGGTAGAAAAGTTTAATATGGATATCTCCATAGAGGAAACTGCACTAGACACAAAATTTTTGTAATAAATAGATGCCTTTTCAACACATAAAACAACACTCCATCAAGATGAAATAAAATTAAGTTCTACATTTTTGATTTTCTGAATAAATTATATATTTTCTCATGGTTTCTCATGTAATCAATTTTATATGAAAAATGTTCACTTTTTATGAAGAATTAAACACTATATTAGTGTGAAGATTTCATAATTTTTATCAGTGAGGGTTAAGATTTGTGATAAAATAGAAGTAGTAGAAAACTATCTAAGACGTATGGATTCAGAAGAACCAAGTTCTAATTTTTAAGAAGAAGAAAGGGGGCACATGGAATTATAAAGCCTTACTAGTGGAAATCCACTATTTACTGCTTTAACATATATCTGGTATACTTATATACCCCAATGCTAAGGGATGGAGCTGCATAAAAGTAGGCAATTAATCCTAGATTGCAGTGTTTTAAACACTGTTCCAAACATCAGAGCGTGCTTGCATCACACCGAGAGTTCATAGATCATAAGTTAGAAACTTATGAGGTTGTAAAATATCGGACTTGTTTCCTTTTCCTAGAAACTTCGAAAACCCCATAAAACTAGGGATGAGAGGCCTATTAAGGGTATGTTAATATATACTTGTATATTACTACGAATATTATTATACAGGAGCCAGTTAAAGCGGGGGAAAAATTATTTGAATTATAATATTAATTAAATTTGTTTTGTATAGGGAGAGTGGTGGGCCGAGAATACGAGGAGCGCGGAAGTATTATCTGAGTTTTGGGATAAGTTCGCCTCTATTTACCATTTCAAAAGACATTGGGTGGTGCAGAGATTTGCTAGGCAATGATGATGAATGATAAGCTAAAAGCGTAACTTGTTGCATATGCGAATAGATTATTGAACACTTCTCGCTTGAATTAATTTATTTTATTTCATTTATATTTATTTCAGTTAATTATATAAACTATATTATTATTTTAGCTTGATTTTAGTTTAATTTAATTTAATTTTTCAGTATTTTGCTTTATTTATTAGCCTATTTTGTTTAGATATATATTATTTTTTATTTTTCCGTTTTTATTTAGTTTGATCTAATTTTTTATTATGTTATTTTATTATCGTGTGAAATTGGATCACTTTCTGCTTAAATTATTTATTCCTGTTTATTTTATTATTATTTTAGCTTACTTTTATTAATGTATTTAATTTAGTTTAATTTCAGATAAATTTTATTTTTTATTATTCCGTTTTTATTCAGTTTAATCAAATATTTTATGATATGATAGTGTTTCATGTGAAATAAGACCACCATAATGTGCCGGGAATTATTTTTCATGTTCATCAATTGTTTGCCCATAGTTTTAAATTCTTGGCAAATACTATTATAATTATTACCTCCGCTAATAAGGTTATGTAAAGTGAACCAACTTCCTCAGCGCTGTTAATGGGCTTTCCCGTGAGTTCAGTTAAGTTTTTGAAGAGCGATTCATACCGCGCCAAATCTGCTCTCACCTCCGGCAACTGCATTACTTCGGCATATGCCTCAAAATAACGCGGACAGGGTGTTCGAACAATAAGCAACTGAAAAAAAAAAAAAAAAATATTAAAAATAAAATAAAATAATATCAATATAAACGATTTTTACAGAGTCTTGTTCCAATGGTTCTGAAAAAATTGGTATTGGTTGCCAATTGTATTCAGTGTTCCATTCCATAGGGGTGTCGTGTGGTGCGAAAAAGCTAGCAAGAACAGTGGATAGGGACATCATGGCGCGAGGTGAGCCTGTTGCTTGAGCATGTACGCCCTTAAAATGTATTAAAAATATTTTGTATGAATATTTAAATTAAATTTAAATAAGATCTGGTAATAAACTTACGCTTGGGGAGTAGTGCGGCTCCATAAATTTGCCATAACGTCTATTCAGCCATAGCCCAATGTCAAATAGTTCGAGCTTTCCTTTCTAATTATAAAAAAAAGTCAATTAATATATTATATTATATAAACATGCTTTTATGTGACTTAAATTACATATGTATGCATAGAAATATAGTGTACGCATTACTCACATTAGTTACATGACCCCAGCCAGTTGGTTCGAATGCATCATTTGCATATGGATCATTTGGATAGGTATTCACCGGAGTGCGAGCCCCATGACGCAACACCTGATGTATTAGATAATATTTATATTGTGAACAAATAAGTATAATTCTTGCGTGTAAGCTTCATTACTTAATTAGAATATATAATAAAAAGGTAGAAAATATTTATAAAAAATTGTGTGAATAAATTGTTTAAAGTTATTAGATGACGCACGTTCATATGTATGTACGTAAATAAGATTCTAGGGAACAAAAAAATTTCCGGAATTTCAATCTGGTTCATTTTAATGAACTTGTTAATTATACATTCTGTCAAAAAAGCACCAAGAAATAATAATTTGAGAACCCCGTTTGAAGGCATTGCAGAAATTGAAAGCAAAAATGTCTAACGGTAAATAATAAATATTGTCCGGGCGATATGATAAGTGTTGTCGTGCCCAAATGCAGCCAAAATTGAACCCATAATTTTTTCTTTAAGAGTTCTAGTATACAGACAATATTACAGATAAATGGAAAAATCGCGAAATTCAGTAAAATAAAATATTTAATATATTTTATAACCTTTATTGTATTTATTTTTCATTTGCAAGCGTACTTACATTGCAGGCAATGAAGAAATCGCTCCAATTACAGTTTGTTTTTCTACTGCGCGTTGTATTTGCATATTTTTTAGGTTTTTGTTTTGATAAATGAAGCAGTGACAGTATAATTTAGCAGACGATGCTGGTATCGTTAAGTGTTGTTTAATTTAACTGTACGAAGTTTTGCGAATAAAAGAAATATTAACATGCTATGAAGATATTTCATGCTCAATGCCTTTTCAGAAACATTCCAAGAACAAAGTTATATTTTGCGGTGATACTCCTCTCATCATATATTACATATAATAATGTACATAATTGGTGCGTACCCCATTTACTTGGTGGTTGGTCGAGCTCCTCCTCCAGTTTGTGCTTGTTTTGATGTTTTTCCAAAAATGATCACCCCTCAGCAGGCAATGGTAAGCCTCCGAGTGTATTTCTGCTATGAAAAATCTCTTCATAGAAAAACCAACTGACGTTTCGAATTGACTTAAAACTGTAGGTCCCTCAATTTGTCTAAAATTATCAAAACCTACGCCACGAAATTGAAGAGGAGCTCGACCAAATATTTAGCAGAGGCTTACGTGCCAATTATAAAGGGGTTTTCAATTGACGCGGGTCGATTTTGGCGCCCTGTGGCAGCCATTTTGTCTTGGTGACATCTGTCAAATCTTTTGTTTATTATTCAGTTGTTTATGCCAAATCATCATGACAAGTTATACGATTGGACAGCACGTTCAAATGATAAAACTTGATTATCAAAATGAGTGTTCATTAACGCAAACGTTTTTCAATTGGCGCGGGTCGATTTTGGCGCCCTGTGGCAGCCATTTTGTTTTGGTGACATTTGTCAAATCTTTTGTTTATTATTCAGTTGCTTATGCCAAATCATCATGACAAGTTACACGACTGAACAGCACGTTCAAATGATAAAACTGTATTATCAAAATGAGTGTTCATTAACGCAAACGTTGCGCGCATTGCACCCATTTTTCGGTAGACGTAGGGGCCCTTCCAATTTCTTATGGCCCATATTGAACCATATGGACCTAGACGACATGTGGTTCCAGCAGGACGGCGCTACGTGCCACACAGCAAACTCTACCCGCCCTTATTGAAAAACCCTTTATATGCATATGTGTACGTAAGTATATTATATATATACAGTAGAAGCCCGATAAGTACAATTGGAAAATTTCAGCAATGATTGCACTTAGCGAAAAATTGCACTTTTGCGAATTTCTCCTGTGGATCGAGGAATACCTAGGGAAAAATATTTTAACTCTATTCAATGCAATTAATGAGCTCAAAAGGTCGATATTCAAGAAAAATGAACACATATTTATTGAAATTAATACAAAGAGATCAATGCGGAAGGACATATGAGTGTGTGCCCCAAAATTCAATTATTTTTTTTGGAAAAACTTTGTTATTTTCGATTGCGTTTTCTCGTAACACTTTTCAAGTGCTTTTGATCGGATTGTATTGACACAGCCAAAAATTGATTCATGCTGGACTTTTCGGTTGTTTCTTCTTGAGTAGTATCTTCGGGTTCATTGGCTTCACTATCACCTTCATCTATTCCTAATTCCAAACCCAATTGCGGATTTCATCTGTGTCTGCTTCACCCACATAGTTTTCGACCATCTCATTTAACCGTTGTAATCCTCCAACAAGAAGGGGGTCGTCAATTTCGATATCCAATGGCATATCGTCTGGATTAGATTCAATAATCGCGTCAACTGTTGGGCTTGTACCCAATACGCTTTTCCAGCATTTAGCGATCGTTTCAGGGAGCAATTTCCCCCATGCTTGGCTCAACATGATCACGGCGGTTTTCAAATCAATTTTCTTCAATAGTTCATGTAATAAAGAATCTTTTTCACTAATTATGGTTTCCATTAGCAATGTTTTGTATTGAATTTTTGTCAAGTTAATAACACCTTGATCCATTGGCTGTAAAATCGCTGTGCAATTGGCCGGAAAATACATCACTTCGATCACACCACAAACTAATTCTTCCTCGGGCGGATGAGATGGGGCTTGATCCAGCAAGAGTAATGCTTTGGGTGGAACATCATTTTCTTTGGCGAATTTTTTCACTTCTTCGACAAAATTATCAAAGCACCACTTTTTGAAAATATCCCGCGTCATCCAAGCAGTCTTGTTGCTAGCATAATTCACCGGTAGACGAAAATTTTTAAAGCAACGCGGATTCATAGATTTGCCGATCGTTAATGGTTTTATTTTGTGGCTGCCATCACCATTTGCACACAAAAGAACACTGATTCGATCTTTGGAAACTTTGTTGCCTGGAGGACTCTTTTCATCTTTCGAAACGTAGGTTTTATTTGGCAAAAGTTTCCAAAAGAGCCCCAATTCATCAGCATTATGTATTTGTGATGTTACATATCCCTTTTCAGCGATTTTCGCCGTCAATTTTTCCTTAAATGGCTCAATGGCTTCTGGATCACAAGATAATGATTCACCAGTCACAGTCAAATAGCGAAGTCCGAAGCGTTTCTTGAATCGCGAAAACCATCCATCACTTGCATTGAATTGTTCTCCATCCTTTTTTATTTCATCAAATATTTTTAATGCTTTGCTTTTTAATATCAAGCTAGAAACAGGAGCATTTCGTCGCCGCTGATTCATCAAAAACTGGTACAAACGCTTCTCGAGCTCTGGATGATTGCCAAACCGCAAAGTTTTCCGTTTATTTCCAAGTGAAAATGAATTGTATGCATTTTCTTTTAATGAACGGGATTGTTTTTTTATTCGGCAAATCGTTGCGCAATCAACTTTGTATTCGAATGCAAGATCTCGTTGTTTAACGCCTTTTTCAATTTTTTGGAGAATCTCATCTCTTTCTTTCAATGTAAGAAAATGTATATTCTTTTTCACTTTTCCCATGATTTTATTTGATGAAAGCAAAAAAAAATGATTCAAACTCCGAACGATTGTTTTACCAAGAACCAGCTTGAAACTAACGCGTGTTGAATGTCACAAACGATTCGATGCCATATTTTATGATATCAGCGCTACAATTTTACAGTTATTTGTAAAAATCAAAAATCACAAAGCGTGAGAACAGTGTTTTTGGTCGCAATAATTCCGAGAACCATAACTGTGCATAGCTATAAAGCTGTGTCTTCGCGCGTGATGAACGCAAATACATTGCCGTATTAAGTAAAAAATTTCTTCGAACAAGAATTCTTTTGCGCCCGAAAATTGCAATTTTTTATTGCTCTTTTCGAGTTTTCTATGGACTCAAAATCGAATTGTACTTTCCGCGAAATTGCAGTTATCGGTATTGCACTTATCGGGCTTCTACTGTATATTGGATATATTGGATTAGGATCCAAGAGAGAGCATATCCATGAAAAAGGCCAGATTTGTGGAAATAAATAGTTACTGATTCTTTCACTACGAGTATGCGCCGTTTTAAAATTTCATCATCATTGCAACATTTGTGCAAAAACTTAATCTCTCTGTATTTATTTGATATGGTTTTGGTTGAATTTTTTCTCTTTTTCAAAAGTCAAAATAACACTTCAGCCGAGAACTGAAGTAGTTGTCATGATAAAAATATAATAACGTAGAATCGCTGAGAGACAAATTTGGCGTTTTTGAATTTTGCAAACCAATAAGTCTCACCTCAATTCCATTGTTTGTTTTGGTTTTGTTTTTTAATTCAAATAAATTCGAAGTCAAAAATATTTTCACATAAATTTAATTTTTCTAAGCCGTAAAAACGTAGTAGTATTTAAATTTCAGAACTTGAATTTCAATTTAATGAAAACGGGTCTGTCTACAGAATCGTGCAAATAATTGAAAACTCTTTACTCCAAAGAATTTATGCACCAATACTTACCATTATAAAAACTTATCCAGTCTCGAATAAGGCACTTGCATTCAAATATCGTCAAATCTTTCAGTTGCATAAACTTATTTTAGTCGAGCTCGGTACACAAGAATACATTGGAAACAAAAAAAATAAAAAAATTCAAGTTTATAAACCTGCCTTTTGTACCCTTTTGACAAAATGTATGCCTATAGTAACACTGTATTCTGATTTCAAAAATTATGAATTGATATGGCGATCCTTAAGTATATTTTGTTAATACTAATTACTATACTCGTATGTACATACATGCACATATTTTTATAATGCCTGCCTTCTTTTAAGCACAGACATTTCATTGATAAGTAAAGTGGCTGTGATTTTCTCACCGTGATAATATTCATTATCTTCACTTTACTAATTTATTGCCCTACGGCTTTTATTTAAGCAATTATCATATGAATACATTTGGAACTATATAAGCAATTATTCAAATACAAGGGCTGAGTATGAAGAAATGAGTTACATCAAGAAAGGAAACTTTCAGCTCAAAACAGAAGATCTTGTTTCGCTCAACACCTTCTTATGGGCCCAAATGGCAAAGGCAATATGTTGTAAGAGAGTGAATGCAGAAAAAAAATCTAAGGACAACTTTTGATTCTCCTAACTTAGGTTATGAATTAGGAAAAGTATTTTAGTAATTCATGGTAAATTAGCAGGTTGATAATTTTAGACGAGCTTACCGGAATGCAATACATATAATTTTTTGTTGATTAATTTAGATTTTTGGGAGTTGTAAAACAATCAAAACACAGAAGTTATTAATATGGCGAATAATTTTATAAAAATAATTTTGTCCTTCCATTATGAAGAAATGAATACAAGTTTCAGAAACAACAGAAGGTATTTTAATAGTCGAGTCTATATTTTCTATTCATGGAAGGCTCTATTTCCGATAATACATATCAGATAAACCTTATTAATATGATATGAAGGTATTCAAAGTAACGGATAAAAGGGGGTATATGCTCCAAGTAGAAGTCTATTCAGGAAAGGAAAACCGATTACTTTAAACCTCGAATGAGCTGGCCAACTATACCAAAACGTGTATATCCTTTGTTGCCGAGCTGCTCCTTCTAATCCATATAACGAATGCCCTTGATGGTTTTCCACATTTGGAGGGGCCTACAGTTTTAAACTGCTCCGAACGGCAGATGGCTTTTATGAGGTTTTCATGGGGGTGAATGCATTACCAAGGCAAAAAAAGGTACCTGCCACTTTACAAGTACACTTTGTATCCGAGAAATAGAAATGTGCTGAAAGAGTTTCGTACGACTCGAAATAAAATTTCAATTAAGAAACCCAATATCATTAAATTGTTACTGCCTGTTTGATTGGCCGGTGATCAAAACCCATTGTGGCCATTAAACATCAGAAGATTAAATTTTTTTTTTTTTTCAATAGCAGCCACTCTTGAGTACCATTCGGGATTCAGACAGATCGTTGGTTCAACTCTCGGTGAAACACCAAAATTAAGAAAAAGTTTTTTCTAATAGCGGTCGCCCCTCGGCAAGCAATTGCAAATCTCTGAGAGTATTTTCGCTATAAAAAAGCTCCTAAAAAAATATCTGCCGTTCGGAGTCCGCTTGAAACTGTAGGTCCCTCCATTTGTGGAACAACATTAAGATTCACACCACAAATAGGAGGAGGAGCTCCGCCAAACATCCAAAAAAGGTGTACGCGCCAATTATATACTCGTATATATATATTTATATATATATAGACAATGGTTAATTGCCTTATTCCTGTAATTTTATTTCAAGCAAATAAATAAATCAAATACATATATACTATACATATATACTTATACAATTCAGATTTAAACCTGAAACCTGCAAACCCACCTCAAAAAAGGATATATCAAGAAGGGATACCCCGTTGGAAGCGATAAGGCTTGAGCGACTATTCGTTACTCATAAGCTTAAAAGCACTGTAGAAACAACTGTTTTCGTACCAATTCCAGTTGGTAAATGGGCAGTTGAAAGAGCATTAAAAAATATTTTGTAATAAAAGTAGCTTGACTTTAAAACAAAAATTGCTATTTTTGGACTACTTGCAATTGGAATTCGGTAAGTTAAAATTTTTTATTTTTATTATTTTTAATCAAATCGAGATTTGTTTGTAATCCGATGAACCCAAAAATAAACCGGCTTCAATCCAGTGGGTGATCATGTTATTGGGCAGAGTGACGAGATCTTTCAAACCCATCCTTATATCAACAATCGACCCTAAGTACACGGCGAAAATCACGAAAATGGATCAGCAAGCAAGAATTTTAAGCCATGAACCGGTCATCACAGAAATTGAAATTGTTTGACTTTCAAGGTAAGACCAGCTTGCTAACTGTGTTTCATCAGCACGTACATATATTGTATGTATCTAAATGTACCGCATAAAGCTGCGAAAGAATAAAGTGTCTTTCAAAAGTGATGCCCAGATATCAATAATGAGTAATTCCTAGACGGTACCTTTTTTATATCATCTGTGACATTGCCAAGTCGACAGATATAAGATTTTACTCGATAGAACAAGGCATTAAAATTATAGAAATTTATTATGAAAATGATCGATCACTAGAAAGAACATATCGCTAAATTCGTGATTTTTTGGTGGATATAATCGTCCGAACGAGTCGACAATTGAAAGGTTGGTGAACAAATTTGAAGAAACTGGTTCGGTCAATAATAGAAAAAGTACTGGTAGACCAAAAACTGGACGTTCTCTTGAGAATGTTGCTGCTGTAGCGCAAAGTGTTGCTGAACAACCTTCAACACATGTATCTCGATATCTCGACGTTCTCAACAATTACATAGGCTGAATCGACTGTTCGCGGATTTTACCTGTAGACTTGCTAATGGTGGACATTTAAATGATTCAATTTTTCACATATAATTGTTGAGAGTTGTATTTTGAATAAAAATAGTGAAACCCAAAAAAATCTAAATTTTTACGATTTTTATTTTAAAACAGGCGCGTTTTTTTGCGGGAACCTTTACAAAATTTCGTAAAATTTGTATGTTAAAGTGTTAACTGATAATTTTTCTATTATTTTGTAAAAATACTGATCTTGTTTTCGTTTCTTAATACCGCAATTTAGTAATTTGTAATTTAATAATGTAATAGACTTTTTTGATTGACTAAAGAAAAATATTTAATTTGAGTTTTTTCATTTTCATGTGACATTGACTCATATATGAACCATACAGTGTACTATATATGTACGAGTATACAAGTATACAAGTATACCATAATTTATATGAACAGCTTGGTCACAACTTGTTTTTAAATATCTACTTAATAAACGTACAAAACTGGCGAAGGAAAAAATTGAATTAATGAATGCAGTCAGCAATTAAAATATGCTCGAAATTAAAAGCGAGTTGTTCAAATGAAAAAAATTTACTCTAACTCGCATATTCATCTCCCTCCTTAAGACTAAAGAAAAGCTGACATTACATTTAACCAAAACTTTATTGAAACCAAGTTTTTTTTAGAGGTTAGGTTTTCAAGATGAAATAAAACGTATATAATTTAATGTTATGGCCAAGAATTTAGCTTTATTATAAAAACAAGGGTTTGCCATTATGTTTTAAAAATGATTTCGGGCAAGTGGCCGCCGCGGCTGGCTCGAATAAATTCCAGCCGAGAGGCCCAATTTTCGACCACTTTTTGCAGCAATTGGGGCCGTATGTCAGCAATAACGCGCCGAATATTCTCTTCCAAGACGTCAATCGTCTTGGGCTTATCTGCGTAGACAAGCGACTTCACATAGCCCCACAAGAAATAGTCCAGCGGTGTTATATCGCACGATCTTGGAGGCCACGCCACAGGTCCACGGCGCGAGATAATGCGCTCACCAAAAGTTTCCTTCAATAAATCGATTGTTGCGTTGGCTGTATGGCATGTAGCGCCGTCTTGTTGGAACCAAAGGTCATCCACATCAACATCGTCCAATTCAGGCACGAAAAAGTCATTAATCATGGCTCTATAGCGCTCTCCATTGACTGTAACATTATGGCCGGCTTCATTTTTAAAGAAATATGGACCAATGATTCCCTCTGCCCATAGAGCACACCAAACAGTGACTTTTTGAGGATGTAACGGGGTCTCAGCAATGGCTTGTGGATTATGTTCACTCCAAATGCGACAATTTTGCTTATTGACATACCCATTCAACCAAAAGTGAGCTTCATCGCTGAACAAAATTTTCTTGTGAAAATCGGGATCGGTGGCCATCTCGTTTTGGGCCCATTCACCGAACGTGCGACGCGCTTGATGGTCGTTCGGCTTCAATTCTTGCACGAGTTGGATTTTGTAAGCCCGCAAACCAAGATCCTTCCGCAAAATCTTCCATAAAGTGGATGGGCACATCTCCAATTGCTGCGCGCAATGGCGGATGGACTCATTCGGGTCTTCTTCGATACTCTGCTCCACAGCAGCAATAGCGTCTTCGGTGTGCACTGTACGACGTCTCTGAGGATGCGTATTATCTTGCTCTAGTGAAACGTGGTGCGAAACCGATCCATGGTTAATCGAATTAGTGACTCTGATGGACAATTATGTCGACCGAATATTGGACGCAGCGCGCGATGCGTCGCGCGAACCGAACCATTATTTTCGTAATAAATTTGCACGATTTGCAAACGTTGTTCAGGTGTACGTCTATTCATTATGAAATGGCAAAGCAAACTGAGCATAAATCAAGTGACAGCTGTCAAAAAGACCATTTACGAAAAAAGTAGTGCCAACTTGAAAACCTAACCTCTAAAAAAAACACCCTTATAATATTACGATACAATGAGGGAAGCACGTGGCGCAGCAAAGCATAGCCGATAATTGTGCTTAAGAAAGATATAAAGTTAGACAATTTGATGATTGGAGTAAAAGTGTGATCTACTGTCCTCTAACTTTTATCCCTAATATTTCTCATACTAACCACATGCTTACCTTAAAATTTTCTAGATATTATTATTGAGTAATCATAACTAAATATCTGGCATAATAAAAGTTCCAGAAACCGGCATACGGAAAGCCGATGCACATATTTTGCATAAGCTTTGTGGCTACTCTTTTGTGTTTCTCAGAAAATACCATCAGCTTAAGATGCTTTATGTAGCAACATACGGGTGGTACAAAGAGTTTAAAGCGGATCGTCCTTCGTTTGGTGTTTGCCTCGTTGATCCAACCACCTCTGTCAATGACAAAAACACCGAAAAAGTGAGGAAACTGGCGCTCAGCTCTGAGATATAGCACCCAATTTGGTGGCTCTCTAAGGGGATTAGGCGAACACTTGAAATGCTGCGCTGGAGAGCTGAAGTTTGTCCAACACATTGTTGTCACTAAAAAATTCTTCCTTTGAGCCTAAACTTTATCGGATAAATGGATTAAAAATCATGAAAATGGTGCTTTTCAGATGAGTGAAAACCCCCAAAAAAATAAACATAGTCGACTAAAGATCTAGCTTTTGTTGAAGGTTTGTCGCATATGTGAGCGTACTATAGCGTTGGAGGGAGAAAGGCATCACATAGAAGTCGGAGTTGTCGCCCAATGACATCTACACCACGACAATGCACCGGCTCGCACATCTTAACTTGTTAGCGATTGTGTGCCCAAAAAGAACCTTCCGTATTCACCTGATAGGAGAGAGTGTGACTTTTTCCTGTACCCACTACTCAAGTTACCACTTCGCTTTAAGCATTTTGAGAATCATGAGCTGACAAGAAAGAGTTCGCAAAAGGTTTGCGTACTCTGACTAGAAAAAACAGGTATCGTAGCTTATTTTTTTCAAGTTTTTAAGGAATTTCATTACATTTATTCCTTATATTTTATACACTTAACTCCTTTACAACTACTAAGTCTGCCCCAAAGGTCCGCCTGCATTTTGTTTGTGAGTTATCTAATGCAATTAAGAGTGCCACCTAAACGTGGACTTATAAGTGATTCTGGTATTATTAGTAGACGCGCAGAGTTACAGTTTGCCAATTAATATGCGATTTAGTGAAACACAGATTGAATAAATTTCAAGCTAATTTTTGATTCGTCTTTCGCAAAAATTTGTTTATTTACTCACATTCATTGGTTAACTCACATGATCAATACCTTAGTTAACTAACTTATACTTACGATATGTAGCAGTTTGAGAGTGGAGTTCTTGTTGTCCACCGACACATTAGGGCAATCATCTTCATTCGTTAATTTGGCGGCCTGCCCACCTGCCCCTGTTGTAGTGTAAATGCAAATGATGATCACGGCTACTACTACACAGAGACTGGCCATAATCAGCAAATGTTTGCGCGTAATTTTTTGAAGAAACATTTTCGGATATTTTATATATAAAAATCAACACTCACAAACAAAAGTTTTATTTAAAAATGGCTCTTAATAAACCGGTCGTTAGCCGGAAGAAATATATTTTATAATCACACAAGACACAAAAAACTTCCAATTAAATTTAGACACTTACAGCCAGTGTTCTGTTTCTTTATTTTTGTTCAATTTAGGAAAAATGTGCTTTAACTGGACCACAGTTCACAATTAAATCAAGCGATTAAATGAATATTTTTATTGTACAAGCAGCACAGCGAAGTGCATAAGGCACACAGATATACATATATATTGCACAGTACTGACAAAATTGAATGCGCACCGGGGCTACAGTGCACGGCTTGGATTCACTCTTAACTCTAAATCAAGTGACTGATTGAACATGGGATTATATCTCAGATTTGAGGCGTGCAGCAATCGTTCAGAATTTGAAATGAACTTCCGTCGCTCGGCTGCGGTTTGTCCGGAAGGGAAATTAATGAATACTTCGAAAAACACATTTTGAATAAAATTGAAGAATTGTTGAATAGTTGTATTATTGAATTCTTTCAACCAGCTAACCTCCAACTAACAGCCAAACTTACGATAGACGGAATGCCATGCTAGCCAACAGCTGGCGGTTGCAGTTATCAGCCAGCAGCAAACAGCATAGCAGTTACTCTCAACTCTCTAGAATTTTGCTTGTTTACCTCACGCTCTTTTTACGAGTACTTGGATAAAATCAACCATTAGTAGATATAACAAGAGGTATTTGTATTCATGTGCATATGTATGTATGAGCTTGTTTTTATGTATGTAATCGGTACTAGTAATTCAAAATATCAGACTGTCAAACAACAAAGAGTTTTCATGGAATCTTGGATAATTTAATAATTATGTGCATACACAGGTATTTTAATGCTATATAAATATGTACTTAATGGGTATACAATAGGGCGGGTCGATTCAAAAACGCTCATTGCTCTGTGAAAATCGTATTCTAGGGATCAAAATAAGAAACTTTGCCGAAGGAACAATACCTCTAAAACGAATTCTGATGTCCCCTAATTTGGGTCGAACGAAAAATCCCACTTTGACCCATTTAGAGTGCTCCAATCGAGTCCAAATGTCTGACCGACCCCCACTAACTTTGGACGGCCGATCCACCCATGCCAGTGGCACACCCCCTGGAACTCCCCTGGGGGTTCCCCATACAATCATTTCGAAATATCACCATTTTTGGCCTTTACATGAGAAAAGAAACTAAAAAGCTCGACCCAAATTGGGGGACATCAGAATTCGTTTTAGAGGTATGGTTCCTTCGGCAAAGTTTCTTATTTTGATCCCTAGAATATGATTTTCACAGAGCAATGGGCGATTTTTTTGCCTCCCCACAAATCGACCCGGCCTATTATACATACATATGTTTGCGGGTATATAATATATATGTAATATATATATAGTTCATATATAAAATTTCAAGCTTTCAAATAACCACTACTTCTTTAAAAGGTAACTTTTATGAGGCAATGCATATAATAATTATCAAAAGTCGACAAATAAAAGCACTTATTTAAACTTTGTATATTTTGAAAGTCACTACTATTGGGTTACAATGGAGTTTCATTCAGTTATAAATTATACGAGGTGTGTTCAAAAAATAAGGCGAGTTTTCAAATTTCGCGGGCTACGTACATTCGACTTTCGATGATTCATTTTTTATGTTGGTACAGTCGTGTCGGCGATACGTTCACGATTTTAGCAATATAGCATCTTTAGTTTGCTTGTGAGAGGCATAAATAAGAAGAGTGTTTTACGTGTTCTTCGATCAAAGAAGTTGCATCAAATTCTATGTAAAAATGGAATCAAGTGCTCAAAACCACTGAAATGTTGCATTTATACCCTTTTTGGGTGTTTGGCCGAGCTTATTCTCCTATTTGTGGCGTGCGTCTTTTTGTTCCAAAAATGGAGGGACCTACGGTTTTAAGCCTATTCCGAACGGCAGATTTTTTGTTATGAGGTTCTATGGCAGAAATACACAACATGGGACGAAACATTTCTGGGACTCTATTTGCGGTATAGCCTTCAGAGCCGTCTTCGATTTTTACTTTAATTACATTACTTGCTTTCGGCTGTTAAAACGCGTTCCCCGTGACGGTTTTTGAGTGAATTCGATGTTTGATGGATGATATTCGCTTCGTTCTTGGTCAACAATTCTCAAGTATGGATGGCGCTGCGCGACTGTGTGTTATAATGGTGCAAAATCCACGAGTTGTTTTCCCACAAACCTTTTCTTCCTACGCAAACTTCTTATTAAGAGTCTGGCCGGAAATTCGTGTGGTACAATTCGAACGTCGCTTTCTTTTTTGACTGAAAACGACATGTTTTTCGGTATTGATTCATTCGGAGCTCTCCACTTGCGCGCCTGTTGTCTGGATTGCGTGCCCTACTCATAAACCCACGTCTAGTGTTCAGTAATGAAGCATTTGATGAATGTTGCGCCAGATTCAGTTTTCTTTATCATGTCTGGTCTGTCAACGCGGCCACTTTTTTGTATGAAATTCAGGTATTTTGGGACCAACTTTGTAGTAATACGGCGCAAGCCCAAATGATTAACAACAATGCCTCAAACTGATCCATAAGCAATGTTCAAGTCTTCTGCCAGCTCTCTGATGGTTAATTTGTGGTTATTGATCAACTTTTTTTTTATTTTATGGATGTTTTCATCAGTTTTCGCTATCGATATCTTCTGAAGTATAATTACCGAAACAGTTTCTCAACACAGCTAACGTTTTCTCACCATTGAATCCATTTTTAACGCAAACTAGTTGTTGCAAATCAACCTAATGCAACCATAGATGTGGCAACCTAACAAAGAACAAAAGCAGAACTCTAATCAGTTGACTTAGAGCGTCACTTGGTGGTTCCTCCGGTATTTTTTTCGATTAAGGCCGTAAAACGTCAGAGCCAAGGCGAGGATGCGCTGCCTGTTTAACAAGAGAAAATCTGAAACTACATTTAGTTCTAAAAAGAACTCAAGGGGTTTTTTTCCATTTTTTTTTAGCACACGATATTGGTTATTTTGATAAAATAGTATACCATGTTGCATTATTTAATTTAAAACCTACAAAGTGGGAGTGGGAAAAAATTGCCAAATCGTCACATCACAGTTGTTGGCTGTTGACGAGGGCCCCTCGATAGTTGGATTCCATATTTCATGTTATACACTATATATGTAAATAATAATATAATATACGATAATAATAATTTAATAATACGATAATACTGATCAGCAGTCAACTCTTGCTCGATCTTGCCCCGGCCATCAAAGCAGGCCCACTTTCATGTTGAAGTATGAATGCTTGGCGTTGCTGGAATCTGTTGTCCTTTTCAGCTGGGATACAAGGAAGACGAATATGTTATATTTATATCAAACCACCATAAAAATTAGTCTCAGAAATCAGTAGTGAAAATTGAAAGAATTCTTCATTGTCTAAAGTACATAGAACTTCTGTATTTCTGGCCTTGAAGTAGAAGTGAGTCTCCTGTGCAAAAATTTAAGGATTTCTTTTGATGCAATTTTTAAATAACACGTGATTATTGTCAAATATTTCCTGGTGGATAAGGATTTTATTACATTCGCGAGAAAAATTACTATTTTACAAATCTTAGTCGCAGATTTGCGTAGAAGAAAGTCGTTAGTATAAATCTACTATCTAATATGGCGGCTGTAAAAAGCGTAGAAAGGCTAAAAATTTATCTAGTATTGCTCAACATAATTTAATTCTTAAATTATGGCAATGTAAGCTACATCTTTTCAGCGAAAATCAAAAAAAATAGCAGTATATAGAATTAAAGTTCAAATGTTTAGGATCATTTTTCTGCATCATATCAGCATATTACAATGTAATAATGTTCTTCTTTTCGCTAAAGTGTTACAAATAATAACAGAAAAATTAATACCAAAAAAATGTGTTTGCCATTGTGCATTTCGTTTTTTATGTTCTCAATATTCAGCTAATCAGTGCATGCCATTATTCAATTATTTGTGGTTTCTAATGTAATAGCATGATGCAACAATTCACACAAATTTCGTCGACTTGAACTTTCTGTATATATTTACACACACATTTTACGGTAAACTCCTACCTTGCACAAATTGTCTGAACTGGTTTTGGTTAGGTACTGGTGCTGATTTGCCAAAAGCGAACTAGTGCGCTGATGACTAGATGTTCACTAGTTCAAAAAGCAAGAAATGTTTTTCTAGTGTTTGAGCTTTGACTGATCAGAAGGCTTCACTGTTGTATTGCTAGTAAATTACGCATAATTTCTGGTATTTATAGTGTCGTAACTGAAGTGAAGCTTTTTCCCTTATACCCACTAATTTGGAGAGTAAACAACAAGTATTTGTTTAAACAATTTAATTAGTTTTCATACTGTATTTTGCAACATTTTTTAATAAATATAACAGAGCCGAAAATCAAACGCAACGTCTTACTTCAAAGCTTTATTATAAACGACTCACTTTAAGAATATGTAACGAAAAGAAAATAGGCAAATTAAAAAAATCAAATATTAGGGTTGCCTTTGAAGTGCTTACTATGTTAGCTCCTTTTTCATTAAAATAAAAACTCACAAATTGAGCTCGTGAGATCGGTATAAAACTTAGCCATGAAGATTAAAAAAACAATTCCCTTGGTCAAATATTTGAAACAAAAAATTACTTTTTCCCCTATTCCTCCTCCGTAGTCGAGTTTCTCTCTTATATCCAACATAAACACATTGTTTATTGTCCATTTATAGACATACATACATACATATGTAGATCGTCAATTTATGTAAAATAAATAATATTTTCCACATGTTCCCTAAAACTTGCTCACAAATTCCTTTGCGGGAAATTTTCGATGATATTTGGACGTAATTATCTATTTTAACAGTTTCGAACCGAATGTTAAGTTTCAAAATTTCAATAATTTTTAGGTTACTTGCTTGGAAGTGGCTACAAAAATATATTCAAAAGGCGTCAAAGAAATACGGTTAACACATCTCGATATGCTGCGAACGCCATTTAATTGAAACATTCTGATCTCCTTCAATACCTTTTTCTCTACAGCAGCGATATTTTCAATTTAATGCCATAGGCGAACGTGTTTTTACTTATGCCTTGTACCGAACCAACCGATTGATATTTTTTGATTAACTTTGGATTAACGATCATAACGGCCATGAATATATCTACATTTTTGCAAACTGTAGTTTCACAGATCCACCGTATTCGCGGTAGATTTTAAATATTTATACAAGCCTTTCCTGGAAATTGTACTCATTTTAGTAAACAGTAGATTTTTTACTTAACATTAGAAGACAGATTCCAAACTTGAAAGAGCCTACAGTTTTGCCGTTCATGTTCTGCTTATTTAATTAAGAAAAAAGCTTACTTTTCGTACTTTTGTTCTATTATAAATTTAGTCATACGTTCATTTTAATATCAACTGTTGTTACTAAAATACATCATAAAAATCATGTAATAAAGGAAAGTGCTTAGCAGAATATCTGCATATGTTTATATAAATGTATATATATTAGTTTTAAGGCTATAAGAGTAGCGAGTTATACCTCTGACGTAGTTATAATTAAATATGTACATATTCTAGTGTGTACCATCTTCGTGTGTGTAGTTGAGCATGTGTGTTCAACCAAGCAGCGGCCCTTTGTAATCATCATACGCACTGTAGCACTTCGAAACTCAAGGGAAACGAACGTTTTGCTAACATTTGATGAGAAAATATTTCTCACATTATAATGCACAACAAACTTTTTGGTAAGCAACGAATATAAACAAATACTTGCCAAAGCGCATGTGCGCTGAAAGAATATAACGGAGTCATATGATTTCATGGTTTCTTCCATTTGTTATCCTACACAACTGGAGATACGACGAACATTGTGCCAGAGGCTCGGATTGTTTTTAAATAATACATGTTCGCACAATACATATGTATGTTGTGTGTGCGTTGTTGTAGAATGCCAGCACAGAGCTTCGGACAACACGTGCACAAAATAGTTTGGATAGCCGAGACTTTGAGTGACAGACAGGCGTTCTAGCGATATGTATCTTTGCTTGCATGTGTGTATTTATATATTTTTGTTGCAATGCACTACTAAATACATAGATTGATAGCCGACCGATACGAAGTATAAATATCAAATACAAAAGTCAAATTGCTAAGAAATTCCAATGCATGCGCACTATGAAGTCGCTGAATGTAACAAGGCCGACAGGTTAAACAGCCGAGCGGTCCTTGTATACCGAAGACAAGCATACAAAAGGGACAGCGCATGATTCCCAGCAAATAGGAAATTGCAAACATACGAATTTAGCTGAGCGAATGTATGTGCTTAGCCGTCATGCCGAGAGCTTTTCGTCGTTCGCTTGCCCAGGACCAAGTGACTGGATGTGCAAGCTGGCAACGGTTAGTTCGAATAAGGACGTGAACGGCAATGTATAACGGCGGTGGCACATAGCTTACGGTGTAACGAGTCGCAGAGGGATACCAATAGGGATTTTTTCAGAAATAAGTATCAGTTTCAGAATTGATTAAAGTGAAAGGAAGGTGAAAAAGCTGCGAATGTGTAAAAAGTCAAATCTATATTTATGCTAAAGATAATGTGATTGGAAAATGCATGAATAGTTTAGCAGGCGCTCAAGTGTGAAAGAAAAATTATTACAATTATTAAAGGTGTATATACATACATATCTACATATATACATTTACGTGTGCACATATATTAATAAAAATTACGTGTGGGTGTGAATGTGCCAACGTTTTAATTTCCATGCACGTTCTAGTGCAGTTCGCTGCCAATTACGTATGTACTATGCATACATATACTATGTATGTATATATAGTTAGTGCTAAATTTTTGGCCAATTATACTTATTTGGTGAGACAATTTTTGTTTTTTGTCAATTTTGAAGTTTTACTTTTTCCAATTTTCCCCACCCAGAATGCAAATTCAGTGAATCGATTGTAAATTAAATAAAATTCGAAAGCAAACAACAAAAATAACAACAGCACACACACAATTCCTTCCAACTCTATTGGAATGGTGTTAGTGCTGCAATTCTTTGATAATTTACGTTGCCAACGCGACCCTCGAAATTGTTAGATTAAAAATGTATTCGCGCACAGCAGGGAGTGAGTGAGTCCACCCGCGTCACCAATACTTACGTATACTTATGTATGCACATACAAGCACTTGGTCAAACGAATGCTCGCGTAGTGTTGTGTTTTTTTATTATGTGAACGCACGGAATAAGGAAAGGTTGAGATCCGCAGCGCTCAACTGCTCTTTCCTGAGCGCATTAACGAATTTTTGTTATGGTTCGTTAGATCCTGGTGGAAGAAGAAAATACAGAGCAAACAAGAAATAAATCAAAAACAACAATAAAAGCAAATGCAAATAATAAAGGCCAACGGAAAATGGAAAGGGAAATGGAACAAAAAGAAAGTATCTTTATTTGCTTTTGATTTTTCGAATAGTGTCAAGTGAATTTTTGTATTTGAGAAATCAAAATAAGAAACAATTAGGAAATTTTAGGCTCCAGGCATGCTGCCGTAAATGCTTGCATATGTGTTTCCTTAACCATGTACATATGTACAGTATATTTTGTCCATCGGCACAGATTACGCCATTGCATTGACATCATTAATTATTAGGCACCCACTTGCACTTACTTTCGACTCTCGAGCTGGTACATGCCAGAGTGTTAAGTAATGCCAAATGCATAAAAGCTGCACACCTATACATGCATACGTATAATACATACATATATGTGTATATATGTTTATATACATAAGTACATATATGAATATAGTTTTAAAAGCAGAGCAAAGTGACGAAGGATGCTCAAAGTGCAGAAGCTAATCGGGTAGTTTCAAAAACAAGTCCTGTTACACTTGCAATCACATGTTTTAAAAGCTAACTTGTTAATAAAATATAATCAAACAAATTAGAAGTCAATAAAAAAATAAAATAAAAATCACTCTATTCTACAGTGGCTTTCGTATTAAAAAGTGCGTGTGTGTGTGCGTGTTTGTGCTTTAGTTCTTATAAAATATAAGCATTCATGTATGCACGTACTACATATGAGTGACTTTATAGCTGAGTTTTATAATCTTGGATTTGTGCAGGAATACAAATGTACACTCTTGCATGGCAATAACAAACGTAAGCCCCATCAACAGCCAAACACATTGGATACGCGAATTCGCGCCGCTTTTAAGCAAAGGACCCCGACGCGCACGGATGTAATTGTGGCTGCGTCGAATCTTAAAACTCAATAGCTTGCACCCTCGCTGGCTTAACACACAAAGGTAGGTTCACACTGCATCTACGAAGTATAACTGCTTGCATACATACATATGCATCAGTTGCATATGCATGTGTGTGCGCAGCAATTGCAGTAACATAAGGACAACGAACTTTTCTTTCACAATTTCACACTTAGAGATATATGTATAAGATATACATACATATCTACATATGCATATGTATTCATGTAAATATGTGAGCTCGTAAAAGTACATAAAACCACCATATGCGTATACATATGTGCACATATTCAAATACTTCTTATAAACCGCATATACATGCACACATCGACATACATATATTTTGCACACCTATGCATGTGCACTTTGTAGACAACGAAGTCGTGCTAAAGTATAGCTGGAAGGATTTTAAACACTTTGTCTCGCCCATATGTCAATACTCGCAATAACTCACCTAAGTCATGCGTTTGTGCACAACACTCGTACTCGCCGTACGCAAATACTCCTGCATTGGAAAGTAAATAAGATAGAAGAGGGGGTGAAATTATCAGTTGCATATTGCAAGCTTTTTTATTACTTGTTTTCCTCGGTACTTAAGTATTTTGTATGCATACATACATATGTATAATAGTTACTTGTAGAAAATTGTGAAAAATATCTTAGGAATGCTATATGTTAAAAGTGCAACTAAGTTTCCGTTTTTTTTTATTTAAAAATATAAAGCTCCACCAAAAAATTGAAAACGTTTAGAAATATTTTGGCGAAGTGTTTTTGTGTTTTTGTCTAGTCTTTGTCCGGTAATACACGTTGTTTGCCGTCCTCATATAACATATTATTGGCCATCGAGAGCGCTACTTATCATCAATATCATAGTTTTTGAACCATTTAAACCAATATATGTGCTCGCCTTAAACCTGCTCTAGCCAACGACGTGCTTCATCAGAATTTTTTTGTTAGTTTTTAATGATAAGTGAACTAGAACTTCCCGCAAAATGTGTTAATATCTCGATAGATTGATAAAATAAATCTATTTAATCAATTTTATGAATCGCTGGTAACGGCTATCTGTTAAACCTGGAAACTTAGTTGTACACCTAGTACACGCGGCGAGATTATTATTAACTTCTATTATTTTTTTATGAAAACATAATATATTATATTCTATAAGTATAAGAAGGTCTATATACATCCATATGTTGGGTGAATACAATATCGGGCACTCAGTTTTATAGTGTATTTAATGAAGTGAAAATAAAATAAGGGAGCTGAATGAAATAAAAACTCCCAGGTATGACCTACTAAATGGAAAAATTTTAAAAGAGTTACCTAAAATAGCATTGCAACACATATTTATATATATTATATATATATTTAACTGCATGGTGGAGACTTCATACTTCTCACGACTATAAAATAGCTCAAATTACCACTATACCTAAACCAGAAAAAGATGCCATCAAAGCTGCTTATTACCAATACGTTCAAAAATGTTGTTTGACCGACCAGAACCAATTCTGAGAACAAAATAAGTGGTACCAAGCCATCAATTCGGATTTAGCAAACACCCAATAGTTCAACAAATCCCAAGGGTTGTCAATAAAATACTTAACAATATAAATGACAAAAAATGTACCTGGACATTGCAAAATCGTTTAATAAAGGTTGACATAAAGAACTTTTGCATAAACTCCAACGAATCTTTCTGCAAAACTAATTTTGAAGATCTATATAAATATTCGAAAATTTTATATACAATTTAAAGTCGAATATTCCGATATCTTACCAACGGCAGCTGGAGTACCGCAAGATAGTGTACTAAGACCTCTTTTATGCCTTATATACTCGTAAACTGCAGATGTGTCACCTCCGTCAACACATAAAGCAATTTTGGCAACATTCGCAGATGATACTTTATTATTGACCTCAAACAGAAGGACATCAAAATATAATCTTACTCTAGGTTAGGTTATGTTGACCTAGCTGGCTGAAAGCCATCACATAGACCTATTGGTTCTTAGTGGTACCAGATGGAGCTTTACCCTTACCTTTCCTTGTAGTAGATATCTTGTAATAAGCCTGCGTCTTTTGCGAATCTAAAATATTTGGCGAATCTGGCGTATTTTTCTGTGTTCTGTATACACATGATTTTTGCGGTTTTACAAGTGGCTAGATTATTCCACCTCCTGTTTATCCGTGCTTTCATATCCGCAGCAATGTTATTGTATCCAGTATTTAAAGATTTCTGTATGTCGTTTTCTTGTTCGAATTGTATGGAAACAGCGCTTTTGGCAATCTTCGTTTCCTCCAATGCTCTTATATCCCGGTACCCAATAGATGTGTAACCGTCTGTCTGCGGCTAGTCTCTCTATGGCTTCCCTAAGAACGTTTTTAAATGGAATTTCTTATGAGTTTCTTGCCCTTATTACCGCTTGACTGTCAACGTATTTATGTTGGAGTTGCACGATATCCTTGTTAGTGCTATTTCTGCAGCCTTTCCTGCCGCAAAGACTTCTGCCTGAAAATACTGCTTAATTGACCACCTGATGTCCAGTTCTGCGCAATAAATTCTTGCATCTACTCCATCCATCATTTTTGAGCCGTCAGTAAATATATTAAGCGTATTGGGGCTAGGATTTATACCACTTTTCCATCCCTCTTCTTTTATTGTTCGGAATCTCTTCACCTAATTGTATTTCCAAGTCTATAATCCGTATTGAGTTGTGTCCTATTGAGTTATGCTCCACTATTTTACAAGTAAATGCACCCGTTGCGTTAAGTCTTGCGACAGTCCTAGCTGCTAGACCTTTAATTTTACTCTAAAAAACAACAAAATAAAAATCTGTCCACCAGCAAAATATCTTGGAATAGGTAGAGATGAAAACTAACATGGAAACGGCGTATTACTAACAAAAGAAACGGAATTAAGAATAAGTACCGGCAATTAAATTGCATAAACAAAACTATCCCTATACACGATTTTTTTTTAGGATCGAATTCTAAAAGCACTGTTAGACTAATAAAGTGTGTGCCAAATTTCAGCCCAATCGAAAGATATTTTCTGTCGCTAGCAGAGGCCTCAAATTTTGAAATTTCAGTTTAAATTCTGAACAATTTTAACTTTTTTGAAAATACTATTTGTTATCATACCGGTATATGTTAGATACAAATTTTATATGAGAAGGCCCACCGAAACAATTTAATTCACTACACTCCACTCTGTTTGTTTGATCAAGCAATACGTTTATGGAGCTACCAGTAGCTCGTTCTTTTACTGCGAGTTGAATTGAAGTTCCTGCAATTATCATATAATACTTTGTCTATTTTTTCTTCCGCTTTATTCGAAAGTTATTGTTTCGTATAAAAGCATTTAACTATAATCTTTTATTAAAAGTTTATATGTTGACAATGGCATTAACCAAATTTTCACTAAGACAAACGTTGGGCAATTATTGTTTGGAAGTCCTAAAAATTTGCCAGATCATCCAAGTTATGAAGATGTAATGAGATGTTGCTTTTTTCAAAGACGGGAACTGGGAGTAGAGTCAGGAGGAAGCAGAAAGCCGGCCTTTTCGATCATAGCCGGACAAGTTGCCAAGAAAATCATTTGTATCGCGTGTAATATAGAGGGTGAACGATATGAAGTGTTACCTACTGGGTTCCCCATATTCGACGGACCCATGTGTTTTTTTTTTAATAAAAACAAAACACAATTTTTTTGATGTTGACGATAATAATAATTTTTATTTGGTTGATTTGGTAGATTTGTTGACATCACTTTTTGAATATGATATCTTTCAATATTGCACCCGTTTTGCAGCATTTTCCGTAGTTTTAGCTAACCCCACAAGTCAGGTGGCGTTAAATCGGGCGAACGCGGTGGCCAGTCAAAATCGCAATTTTTCGACCTCAAACGACGAGGAAACAATTTCTTCAAAAAAACGATTGTGGTGCGAGCTGTGTGTGGTGGAGCGCCGTCTTGTGGAAACCAGAACTGCCTCAAACCCTTTCGACGAATAATTGGCATCACAAAAGTGGTTATCATATCGCGATATCGCTCCTGATTGACGGTAATAGCTTGACCATCTTCATTTTCGAAGAAAAACGGCCCAATAATCGTTTTCACACTAACGCCGCACCAAACAGTGACTTTTTCGTCGTAAAGAGGTACCTCTTGAATTTCGTGAGGATTTTCAGTGGCAAAAATACGGCAATTTTGCTTGTTTACCGTCCCATTCAATAAGAAATGAGCCTCATCGGACATGATGATTTTGTTCTTCTTCTTCGTCTTCTTTTGACTTCTTTTGTTGAATGTAAATTTCAACAATTTGGGAGCGCTCGCGTGGCGTGTACTGTTCCATGGTAAAAATCTGCTTGGACTGACGTTTCCAACGCGGTATGTCGTTAAGCGATCTGACGTCTCTGTCAAAAGATACAGGGTTGCCAGATGGGTCCGTCGAATATGGGCAACCCTGTATTCAAAACACCACAACTGTTTTGTGTGAAATTAGTTTTTATTGATTTCAAAGACAAAATTGTTCAAAAATGATTACAATTTTAACATATATTCACTTAAGCTCGATATGACCACCTTTTGCCTTGACTATAGCCTTCAAACGGTCAAAAAATGAGTTGATTGCTGCACGAATGTGATCTTGAGCTGTTTTGGCCCATTCTCGTATAATCGCTTTTTTCAGCGCATCCATACTGGCATATTTTTTAGTCTTCACCTTGCTCTCCAAAATGGGCCAGATGGAATAGTACATCGGATTTGCGTCTGGCGAATTCGAAAGCTAATGTGTGGGCGAAATGAAGTGTGGAACATGATTTTGTAACCATTCTTGGTCCACACGATCTTTATGAGACGGTGCCGAGTCCTGTTGGAACGTCCATGGTCTACGACCGAAATGTTTGCGTGTCCACGGATCTAAAGCAGCTTCTAAAACATTTTCCCGATAATAAGTCGCATTCCTTTTGACACCAGGCTCGATAAAAACGATTGGAGAGCGTCCATCAGCGGTCACTGCGGCCCAAACCATTACTTGCGATGGGAAATTGCTTCGAGTGGCCATACGTAGGCTCAAATTCTCGTATGAGCGTTCGGTCAAGTAAACACGATCGTTTAGAGTGTTGAACTGCTCAATTGGGAAATTTGTTTCATCAGAAAACACAACGTTAGGAAATTCGCCACGTTCGTGCAAGCGCAATAACTCCTTTGCTCTTTCGCACCGAACTTTTTTTGCTGGGGTGAAAGATCGTGTGCTTTTTGGAACTTGTAAGCCTTGACCTCAGTTCTTTTGCAATTTTTCTTCAGTTTCAATTTCAGCCGAACTTATTCATTGGTTTTGATTCTCCCTCTACTTGAAATG
Source organism: Anastrepha ludens (assembly GCF_028408465.1). Taxonomy (NCBI): domain Eukaryota; kingdom Metazoa; phylum Arthropoda; class Insecta; order Diptera; family Tephritidae; genus Anastrepha; species Anastrepha ludens. Next base: position 59,739,793 of record NC_071500.1, on the reverse strand, counting down.
AACTATTGCTTTACGTTTAAAAAACGCAGAGTTTCTTGAAATACTTTTTATTTTATAATTTTTGATCAATATTACAAAATGTGGACAAAAAGAAGAAACTTTGGTAAACATGAAATGAATTATTGCTTTAAGTTTAAAAACCGCAGTTTTTTCTTTAAATACCTTTTATTTTATTATTTTTTTACAATATTACAAAACATGAAAAAAAAGAACAAAACCAGTTAAAAAAATAAATATCGCTTTACAATATTCGAATTTTTTTTCAAGTTAAATGTTTTCATAAGTATTCTATAAAAATATAATTGATTTTAAACAAAAATCTTAAAACTGAAAGTTCCAAATTTGTAAAAAACTAACAAATATTTAGCGAATAACGTATAAGTAATAACGTCTTCAAATTTTTGAACTTTTCAATTAGAGTCCTTAGGAAAAGTCTGGGTATGCAGTTGTATATTCCATAATCCCCTTGATTTTTGATAATTTTTTACATCGATGTTGGGCATTGTCTTCCATATAAAAGACTTCTGAATTAAGGGTGTTTCAAAAGTGAACCCTAGATATCAGCAGTGAATAATTCCTACATGATACCTTTTCTCTATGTCATTTTTGATATTTGCCAAGTAGACAGATGTACAATTTTAACCATAAACACTTAAAGACGCGTTAAAATTATTGAAACTTATTACGAAGTGAAACTGAAATAATCTACATTTTTACATGTTTTATTTTAAAACATGAAGTAGGCGAGCCTTTAAAAGACCAGGAGTCTTACCTTTAGCATTTTGTAAATTTCAGAATGTAATTTCACGCTTTAGGTGTTTAGCTGATCGGGAGAGGTTTGAAGAGGAGTGCATGTTTTAAAAAGCCAATGTTTTCGTTGATATAAGCTTCAGAAAAGTTGTTATCATTGGAATAACTAGACCATAGTAAGGAAAAGGAATCTGAAATGACCAAATAAGTGCTAATGAAAATTTTGTTAGATACGAATAATATAGTTTTAATGGGGTGGGACACTGCTAAGTGGTTTAATGTTGAACCAAATAGTTTAAGCGTTGAAAGTAGAGAAATCCGAGAATGCGAAATTTCAAAACTTTACTTGATAAAACAGACTCCTTAATCGCTTTCTTAGGAGGATCAATGAACTTTTCGTAATTCAGAAGATTGGAGTTGGAGATGCTTTGCTTATAAGTTCTCAGCATTAAACGGGAAATACGTACCTTCGAAAATTTACACTGCGCTTGGGGAATAGACTTATTGACTGCTGAACAGATAAGTTTTGCGATAGCTTTTACTTCTTAATTAATATTTTGTGGTTCAGCAAATTTATTATTAGAAAGTATGTAAATTTGAAATTTTATGCTGATGAGGACAACAATGAGCGCGCCCAGTCATGAATTCAGGAAGATACATACATTTTTCTAAATGGATTTTTTTATTTATTTAAAAGAAGGCGGGCGCCGTAGTCGAATGGGTTGGTGCGTGATAAGATTCGTAACTCACTGTGAGTACGAATCATTAAAATGCTAGAAAATGCCATTTGCCTTTCAGAGTAGGCTTAATACTGTAGGTCCTTCCATTTGTGGAATAACTTCAAGATGCACACGAGATATAGCAGGAGGAGCTCGACCAAACACCCAATAAAGAGTGTAAGCATCTTTTATATTATGTATATATATGTATGTATTTACTTAAATATATATGCGGAAGTGAAGTAATTATACAATAATCATTACCGTTAAGAACTAAAACATGTCTGTAGTGGCTTTCAGAAATTTTTCCTGATATATTGTGAATGGAGATATGAAAATAATCACTACCGCTGAGCACTGACGAAATATTAGAGCAGGAAAAATTAAAGAAAGGTCAACATGAGTGAAATAGGAAAAGGTGGAAAAATGTGTGGTTGAAAGATTGTTAAATAAATATAATAAGTGGATTTTGCCCACAAAATTGCAAGGGAAGCTGAGAAAATAAATTATTGAAATCAGCTTCGAAAAATTGTTGTTGGGGAGAATACTTGTATTACCTTAAAAAAGGAAAAATCATGAATAATGTTTGTCGTTAATGTAAAGTAGTTATTGTGGATTTTACTTCGACAACGTCAAGTTTATTTGAATTAAAATTTTGTAGCATAGCAAAGTAGCCGGTATATTGTTTAGTATAATAAATGGTATTCGTTTCAATATTTTGTGAAAAATAGGTTTTTCTAGTTATAAATTATTTCTGGCTTTGCCTCTTAAATCAACAATAATAAATTATGACAGTTATTGCGATAACCATTGATATGTCTAAATTTTAAAGTCATTCACTAAAACAATAAGATACGCAAATATAAAATGAGGGTCGATCTCTCTGAAACGTTATACTGAACCCAACTCCTATTTATCTGCACTCTGTTTTAAAGAAGTGAAGGCATGCTGTCCGTCAATAAGTCTCAGGGAGTCAGGCCTGTGGAGAGTGAATTTCCGCTTATAGGAACAGCAACTGTATTTACTTTTCGCATGTCCTGACCAAAATTATGATATAAAACCCCCAAGAGGTACTTGGTGCGAGAAATAATGTATTTATCGGGTTTCATATATCTATATACAATACAGTGCAAATGGTTTGACTCCTGAGTAGTTTCCTTGGGAGCATTACCATCAACCAGCCAATCTCCCTCTGATACATTTTCCAATATATTTCTTTTCACAAGAAAAGCATATTACTAAAACATACATATTATAATAGTATATGTATGTGCTCGCAATATTTTTATAACCTTTCGTTAAAAGTTAAATATTTGGAAGAAACTTTAACGTGTACCGATAGCTGTTTTCTGATAAAATGGCGACATGTGTATACCACAAAGCTGGGTTGATTGCTGTTTTACTGTCTGTCGTGTGTACACACTAGATTTTTATTCCTGATTTCTCAAGTTTTTCATTATTAAGTTTGACTTTTGATGGTTGTGTTGTTTTTTTAGTAAACTCTAAACTGATACTTAAGTTGTGACTGTATAAATAAAATTGAATTAGAAAGAAGGGCGTCATGTGATGGTATCTCTTATACAGACTTGTATGAAAGTGCTTACATACGTCTATACTTATGTCTGTATGAAAAAACCCTTTCGCATAAAAATATAGGCGATTTGGCAATAGAAGGAAATAAGTTTGATGCCCTGAAAATCCAAATATTGTGCTATTTTGAATACAGATGGGGTGATTTTCTCTATGTAAATCTAACTTCTATGAAATGTAATTTTTTTTTAATTTTTTTCTTTTAACTATGTTTTTAGAGGTGTTTTAACATTACACCTCATAGATGGTTTGACCGAGCTCTCCTCTAGTTTATGCTGTACGTCTTGATGTTATTGGTTTTTTATTAGGGACTTTTTCCCGGTAGAAATAGACTCGGAGGTTTGCCATTGCCTGCCAAAGAGCGACCGCTACTACAAAAAGCATTCTCTGGCATTTTTGTGTTTCGTGCCCACAGTGGGCATTAAACCTGGGCACTACTACATTAAACTAAACTTGAAAATGAAACAATTCTAAAATGTCATATTTTTTAGGTCCCATTCTTCAAAAAGACGATGTAACCTTTGCGTTTCGATATGAAATAAGTTTCACCTTAAATAAGTTTTACAAGTGCTATTTTGATTTGCAGAACTTATGCGCGAACAAATAAAACATGTAGATTTAAAACATAAGCCAAAACATTAACTTGAATGGATAACTCGCCGTTTTTTAAGTCTGCTAAAAAAATCAATAGATTATTTTTAATGCAGAAAAACTTTTTAAACAAACTTCTGAAATTGTCCGTTTGTTGGGAATCAGAAGGCAAATTGCTTCTGCAATCGAATCACGTACAAGATACGCAGTAAACATCGCTATAGCTTCAAGGCGTGTCATCGTACAGCATTGCGCAACATGCCCATGCATTCCTGGCTAAATGTAAAGGACAGCCAAATATCAGCCAACGGAAGAACTAACCAAACCCCGAAACCAGTGCAGCAGCATCAATCACCGCAAGGTGGTTACATTCGTATAAGCCTCAACTCTTGAACAAACATAAGTACATAAGCACGTAAGTGCACGCATACTCGTACGTACATGTGAGCTTATGTATGTACATATATATGATTGTGCGCTTAAATGTGTGTGCGAGCAGCAAATGAATACTGAGAAGCCTAGAAAAAATAAAACGAGTGGTAGGATACCATTTGCCACCAACATACTCATACATACATGCATACATACATACATCCACATACATTTTGTATGGCTTGTATGAATACAACTATTTTTTGTGTTCCATACTGCTGCGAAATTACAGAAAATATAATATTATATTATATAATAAATTTGGTATTAAAAATATTGCTAATGGAGCAAAGTTTAACTAAAGACCTAATTTTTTTTATTCTAATATTCGCTAAATGATCGAAATATGACCGTCATTTTATTTTTGGTGCAATTAGAAAAATTTTAATAAAACTTAAGGGGTTAGGTGGGTTACAGAGGTTCAAAAAAAGGGTATTTTTACTATTTTTTTTTAATATATACAATCATATATTTTATTTAAACAATTCAGCATATTAAAGATACATATTTAAACAGTATTTTGTGAAATTTTTATTTAAAAATTCCGAAAACTCAGCCGTTGGTACCTCATCTCCCTTAACGTCTCACAAAAAAATGCTCTTGCCGTGGACAGCATAACTCATTATTGGTTCATCTAAAATCAAAAAACCAAAAATATTTCGTTAGTACATGGATAAATCTCGTTACTGGACGAAGGAAAAAAAAATTAATTTGAATTTTTGACAGACTTTGAACAAAAAAACACATTTTTTGGTCAAATTTTCGTCATGTGTTGGCTCGAAAAAATTAGTTGTAATAAAAAAAAAAAAAAATCCTTCGTTCAATAACTTGATAATGTTATTCCAAAGATGTGTGCAAAATTTGAACAAAATCGCTTCATAACTTTTCGAGAAATCGTGTCCACCGACTTAAAAAATCGAGTTTTTGAGATAAACGCGTTTAAAAACGAAACGCTGCACTGACATGGCCTGATGGGCGGAACTTCTAAGGGTCTATCTCGTAGAATTTTACTCGGATCAATTTGAAATTTTAGGACAATATTTTAAACATATTATACTATTTAATAAGACAAAAAAAAAAAATCGAGTTTTTGAAATTTTCAAACCCACCTAACCCCTTAATAGGGGTGGGGTAGAAGTGGTGGCGTACGCTCATGATGTGGGGCTAATGGCATCAGGACTGTGTACTAATACGATCAAATGGGATCATTCAAATTACTTGGCAGAATACAATCAGATCATGTCACAGGGAGGATCTTAATGAGCTGACGTACGTTATTCCAATAGATGTGCATATCAAGAAGATGGAATCCATGACTGCATTTAGGTTAAATGAAACGGGTGACCGGGAAGAAATAGCTTAGGGTCAGGCCAATCTGTTTTTGCGAGAAACTCAGTACATCTCGAAGAGGACTGATTAAATCGTCCCAACGGTAACATTCAATAGGAATGTCGCCACTCTCTTTCCATCTCAGGGGAAATGGATTAAGGGACTCTCGCTAAACAACTACAGTCTATACAGCTGGCTCTAAAATGGAATATGGTATTGGAGCAGGTATATACCTATATTCTCATACTTTTAGAATTGAAAGATCTGTATGTCTTCCTAATGCCGGCAGAGTCTTCCAGGCGGGAGTACTGACAATTGGGGAAGCTTGTAGGTTACTAATCGCAGATTTCTTTTTTAATATCAATAACACTCTTCTTTTGTATAGCCAAGCAGCAATCCGGACACTGGATTCGGCTACTACAAGCTCTAACCTGGTGAAACAAAGTAGAAATAGCTTTACCACTTTGAGTAAAACCCATGACGCTAGCTTAATCTGAGTCCCGAGACATCGGAACATTGAAGGTAACGAAAAAGCAGAGGAACTGGCTTCGTAACTTTGTCACGAATAACGTTATTGCAGAATCGGTATTCACACCACTGGGTGCAAGCCAGAATACAATTGCCTCAAAATACCTCCAAGCCGCAGATTATAATGGAGAGACCAGGCGCCAAGCAAGAGACGTGACGTCCCCCTGGAGACTCACGAGCGGTCATAACTGGCTTTAGTTCTGTCGGAAACAAACACCCAGAATGGGCAACCTTCACAATACACACTGTCACAGTTGCAAACAACCAGAGAAAAAGGAAACGATTTCCCATATCCTCTGTGAATGCCCTGCTTTATGGAATGAGAGGATGTCAACCGTTGACAAAGCACTGTTCGCAAGACTCGAACAACTGTCTGGCTCGGACGTCAAAACCTTATAAGGTTCTTAAACCACACAGACTGAATTATATCCATGACTATGTCATGCTGTAAATAACCGTTAAACAAGTTGGTAAAGAGGATGTGGCAACAAAATGGTGCGGAAGCGCTAGTTGGATTCTGGATGAATCACTATTTTAACCAACCAACCCCACATGAGTTGATTCCGCGCTTTAATTGGGAGGGAAGGTTTCATGATGCAATTGAAGAGGAAGGATAGCACAAAGGCTTGCAGCTTGGCCGTAGGACTTTTCACATGTATACAGACGGCTCTCAAACATTAAACGGAATGGGAGTGGGTATTTATTATTCAAAGCTAGAGATTAGGTAGCCAATTAGATAGCTGCCAGATCAGATCAGTATTTTAATAATTAATATTTACGTGAACAGTCAAGCAGCAATAAAAGCAATAACCTCATATTGTATTAAGTCCAAAAATGTCCAACGCAGCAGGGAAGCCATGGGCTAGCCGCAAACAGAAGGCTGCACATCTATTGGGTACCGGGCCACAATGGCATTGTAGGAAACGAAATAGTAAATGAAATAGAAAAGTGCTGTTAATTAACCTACATTTTGAACAAGAGAACGACATTCAAAAACGGCTAATACAACAAAATGGACAACTGCATGAAAAATTAAGCGGAAGCTAGGTGGACTAATCTGACCACATGAAAAACTGCAAAAGTCATGTGTACAACCAATTACAAAAAACTGACTCAATGCGTACTTACACACTCGCGAAAAGATTGCAGAACTATCATAGCTATGCTGACTGGTCATAATCTATTGGCTGCACTTGCGTACCAGGTAGGGATTGCTAGCAACGACAAATACAGAGAGGATATAAAGGAAATTTTAGAGAATCTTCTGTGTTTTTATCTCAAAAACAGATCCTCTTATGCTGCTTAGGTTTGCTAAAAGCATTGACATCCTACGTGATCTTAATAAAGGTCAGTCTCCATTTGATATCGCTAGGGACCAAGAGGTCTATGAGTGGCTTAATGCCTGCCGAGTTACCCTAACCTAACCAACTCTTTATTTAAGTCTAAATAAAAATTATGTGCCTCTTTTAATATAATTTTGATTAGAACTGACTTCACTGTCAATTTGTCAAAAATCGTATACTGAAGAGATTTGTAAACTCTTTAGGAATACGAACAGAGTTATTTTTACTCACAGCGCTAAGAGTGAATTATATTTAGTTAGCACTAGTCGAATAAATGTGCCTGGTATTGATTTACAAGTTTCCGGGCTCGAAACCCGCTTTGCGCATGATACATCAATTGGCGCAAAAGGCTTTTCTAGTAGTGCTTGCTCTCCGCAGGTAATGGAAAACCTCCGAGTGTATGTATTTCCGCCAGGAAAGAGCTTCTCCTAAAAACCATGGAGGATGCATACAACTGTAGCTCCATCTATTTGAAGAACGTGAAACAACATCAAGACGCATACCATAAATTGGAGGAGGAGCTCGATCAAATCCAACAGAACATGTAGCAGCCAATTAATTATATGGACACTGAAATAGGTGTGTGTTCGCAAATAATCGATTTAACGAATATTTCGATATTTTGCTTCAAATTTATTCTAATAAGTCTTGATATAAGCTCGAAATGTCAAAATAAAACCGCTCGTTCAGATCACTTTAAATATATATTCTTGCATTTCTTTGTGAACGAAGCAATATTAAAATATTTAAATTATTATGTAACCTGTTTCAAAAAATGTTTGCTATAAGAAAAATTGAGAAATACTTTTTTTTGACATTTCCGTTGATTCGTTTATTTTGTACACATTTTAATGATGATTATTTAAAAATGGAAAGATTGAAGAGAAAAAATAAATATGGTATTCCGAAATTTAGCGAAGTAGAATGTAGCTCACTGACGCGTGTCTAGCACATTCAAATTATTTTCCGCTCGGCATGGCATTGCTTTTTGAAAGTATAATGGGACTTTAGTAGCCCTGAGAGTAATTAGTCGAATTAGTAGAGGAGATATGGGGTTGGTCGATAGGATGACAAGACAAAGCCAACTATATGGTTTGAAAATCAATGTCAATAAGACAAAATTTATGTCAATCAGTCGTAATCTCACAATAATCTCACACTGACAAGTAATAACATGCCGATTGAACGGGTTAATAAATTTAAGTACCTTGGCCGATATATTATATTAATGATACATGTTATGATTCAATGGAAATTAAATGCCGCATAGAAATGGCTAGAGCTGCTTTTTATAAATACAGCAGCGTTCTAAAAAACCATAAAACCTAAAACCATTTAAACATAAAAATACGTTTTGTTAGATGTTATGTTCCGTCAGTTTTGGCATGGAAACTTGGACGATGAAAGTTTCTGATATGAATCGCATAGAAACATTCGAAATATGGATACTAAGAAGAATACTTAAAATTCTGTGGACCGACCGTGTCTCAAACTCTGAAGTGCTTCGAAGAGTAAATAGCGAAACGCATTCTGCATTAAACGCAGAAAAACAGCCTACCTGGGACATAGGTATATGCCGAAATCATAGTATAATCTTCTGCAACTTATACTGCAAGGAAAAATTGAAGGAATACGAGGTATCGGAAGAAAAAAATTATCCTGGTTGCGAAATATACGACACTGAATCGGAGTCCAAAATATCGGTCATCTTTTGGAATTAGCCCGAAACAGAGACGCTTTTTCAAATATTATAAAAAATTTATAAAAATGTTTTTATTTTTGTGAGTACATTTGTTAAGCTTTATTGTATTCATTTAATTTTGTATGCATTATATTTTATACATGATCGCTTACATTCGGTAACGAATTGCAAATAAAGAAGTAGAAGGCAGTTCAATATATCTATACTATAAAGGTGAATGTCTTGAACCCTGTCTATAGGTTGAACAACTGCAGTGAATGTACAATAACTCATTCTGAGGCTGAGCCCGATGTTTTTCCAAAAAGCCTTGTGCAAGCCTAAAACGCCCTTTTGGATTTTGCAGTAACTTTCTCCAGACGAGAATTCTCAGTGAGCGTTTTGTCAAGGTTGATACCAAGGGAGTTCGCTTCTGTGGAGAATGTAAGAGTCGATTCATTTAGGACAGGACATTTAATGTTGATGTTCCTTTTCCTAGTGAAGGGCACTAGCGCAGTTTGAGATGGGTTAATAGAGAGTCCTTTGTCGGTGCACCATTTGTTTATTATGTTGAGGGCTTGTTGCATGCGATTACAAATAGTCTCCTCATACCAGACCACTATGTATACGACCAGGTCATAGATTGTTCAGTTTGTGGAGAAGGTCGTCTATTACTAGTGTCCACAGAAGAGGAGAGACTACTGCCCCTTGCGGGCAACCTCTTGTGGTTTGGATAGACTTTATTCTTCCTCCTACAGCATTTAGAGATATAATAAATTAAAGTCAAAAACGTAAATAAGGAAACTTCAAGTCTGCGTATATGAAATTAGCTGGACTACAACCCAGTAATACTTTCTGTTATTACGCTATGAATAAAACGAGCATGCGAGTGTAGACCTTGATGTAAAATTTAAATCTTTGATATGTGTATAATTGGTTTTTGTTCGAGACTCTCAAACAGCAGTTTGCCAAGGGTTAACATTCTGTCCTTCCATAGGGCAGGGCATTCACAGAGGAAATGGAAGATTGTTTTTTCTTTTTCTCCGGTTGTTTGCAACTGTGGCAGTATGTGTTCTGAGGGATGCCCATTTTGGCTGCTTGTTCTCCGACAGACCAAAAGCCAGTTATCACTGCCGCGAGTCTTCAGGCGTCCCGTCGTTTCATATTTACCAATGTTGATGATTGCTTGAGATTGTAGACGTTCTGCTATTTTAAGGAAATTGTATTCTTTACTGCACCTAATAGTGAGAATATCGAGTATATAATTGACTCTTTGTTAAATTTTGGGCAGATGAATTTTTATGAGATACGCTTTCATAGCAAAAATACACTCCTCATAAACCCATTCGACTACGGCGACCCAATCATTCTGTAGAAATAGAACAAAGTAGAACCATCTGCACAATTTTTTTTTTCAAATTTTCCACCATGGCGCTTTTTTCCACCAATTAAATCTTCTTGCGCGCACCGACGATGTATGAATATCTATATTAACATTTAATTTATAACACAAAAACACTATTTCTAACTTTATGTACCAAAATTATGACACATTTTTATTTGGATATATGCTAGTGCCTCTATAGTGACACCACCCCAATTAAAAATATGGCTTTTTGTTACAGTGTCAGGAGAGACATAATCCTAAATTTAAAAATTGAGTTTGGCGTGACACCAAATTCGCATTCATGTTCGAAAAGTGGCTTTTATATTTACAATCAAACAATGGCATATTTATTTTATTTATATTTTTTATTATCACAACTGATTGAAACATGCAATCATACTTATACATAATACATATTTTAGGTATTTTGGTCGAACTCCACCTCCTATTTGAAAAATCATTTGATGCTTCATGTCCACAGTGGGCAGCGAACAGACTACTAACCAAATGTAATCAGGGACAAACTCGCACAGCTATACCAGCTGCATGGTAGCTTGTTAGTTGAGCATAATACGTGAAGCTCAATGAGCCTTCTTGCAAAATAAAATTTACAAAGAAAACTATCGATTTCAATCAAACAAGTTTTATTGTTGAATATTGAATAGCGCATTTCTATGCATATATATATATGTATGTATGTATTGTATATAAGTATGTATTTATTCTGCCCAGCATGCAGCTCATAAGCATACTTACAGTTTCACTGCCACTTTCAAAGAGAAACTTCTACTACACCATTTTGCAACATTCACAAGTACATACTCGACCGCTAGTGTTAAAATCACGAGGTAAGGATTTCTTTCGATTGGATTTTGCAAGTGGAAGTTTGAATAGTAAATTAGTAGGTACTTCCACTACATATGTATATATACATATGTATGTTTGTACCAAACAAAAAGAAAGAAGTAATAAAAACAACATTGCATTTAAATAATCATTTTGCAACGATTTCTCGCCTTCCTTTAATACCTTTCGCTGTGGCCCCATTGTGAAGCGTTTGTGGGTAATACTTTTATTGTTTGCTAGTTGAAAAGCTGCAGTATTGTTGTTGTGATGCAAATGGTGAATTTGATGGCATCATTTGTTGGGGAGCTCCTGTTAAGTTTAGTGCACTTAATACCCTTGCCGAGACTTTGGCGTTTGCTGTGGCTTCGACAGTAGCACCATGATCAGTGTACATGTTGGTGTCGGTGTATGAGTGCACGAAGAGTCTCTCCTTTGGTCACTCCGTTTCAGTGGCCGTAGAATAAATGAAGCGTTTTGTAATAACGGCAAAAAGAAGGCAACAGGAAGCAAAGCGAAGAGGATATTTAAGCAATTGAAAGCAGGCGCGCTCAATTCGTTCAACCACAATGGCAGACCAACACCAAATAGCCACCGACGCCGACAGTTGATCTCATCCCCTTATCGTGCCACCGTTTCCGTCCGTTTGACTAAACAATTAAAGGCATAAGCTGAATAAAGTTTGTGAATGCGCGGTGACTGTAGCAAAATCCACTCCACTCAAAGTACCGAGCAACCGCAGGAAATTTCTGTCAATTATAAAAGTGGGTGCCTATGATGGCGCGAAAAGCACACAGTTCAGATGATTTAAATTTTTGCAATCTCTTTAATATTATAAAGTAATAATAGTTTATTAAAAAATACATACATACATATGCTACACAAACATACAAGTATGTAACAATATGTAGACCGCGCTTATCGAAACAATTGGCATTTTTTTCACTTTTTTATTGCTTTTACAGATTTTAAACTAAATTTAATAATTTATTTAAACTAAATTCAACGGACGAGCGGCTTAGAGCGTCGTCTCCCATTAGTATTTTTTTTACTTTTACCTTCTTAGTGTCAAGTTTGTTCACTTCGCATTATTGTTTTCCTGCAATTTTAATTGTTAACAAAAAACAGAAACAAAAAATTAGATAATTATTGTGTAGAATAAATATTATATATTAATATATTCTGTTTTACAGATGTTTGTATATACTGGCAAATGGGGAACTTGGTTTACACTGATACTGGTGCAGTTGGCGATTATGCTTGGATTTGCTTGCCGCGTGTCTGAGTTCCCTTGCAAAGGTAACAACAACATTTGCATACCATTGGACAAATTCTGTGATGGTCGAGCAGATTGTGAAGATAGCAGCGATGAGCCAAAACATTGCTCAGGTAAGTAACAAGTTCTTCGAACAAACTCCAAATAAAACAAATTCTTTTAACACAAATCGCAGTTGAAGGTAATAATGTGAGAAAAGAAACAGGATTAGGGAGCGATATAGCACTCTCAATCTATGGTAAAATTAAATTGGCAGATTTTAGAGAAAGAGAGAGAAGGAAAGAGAAAGCGAGAGAGAAAAAGTAAGTAAAGGGACAAAACTTCCAAAAACTGCATTGCACAATATTGAAAATGTTATTCGTCGATATTTATTGTATTTCCTTCAAAGCAATCTCTATGGCGACCAATGTACTTGCCTACACAAACCATTCTTTTAAATTTCATAGGCTGGTGCATTGTCGTAATAAAAAAATAACGCTCTGATTGCTTAGGGCTTGCCCGTTCCCCTTAATAAGCTCATATTCGATGATTATTGGTTTTTTCTGTTATTGTGTTCATGTACCCATGTCCTGTCAGCACTATTGTGCCTTCGACAACGTTTTGATCCAAAAAAGCATTTCTTTAATCTTCAGGATGATATTTTCGCAAAGCATTCACAAAAGTATATTTTTAGTCAGATTTTTGAATGTGCATAAAGCGATGATGTACAATAAGTTTCCTTCGAAATATAATAAAATATCAGCGATACCATTACCCCAATATAAGAGACAGTCGCAACCCAACAAATTTCTTATACTTGATCATCTTATATACAATTGTTCTAACCCTATGGGCATTAAACGTAGTTTCATAGGAGACACATCTCTAGTTAACATATTGAAAATACCATCGAAAAATAATACGCAAAGGCTTAAATTATATTAAATTAATAACCACATTAAAAATTGTTAGCTAATAGAGACGTATACAGTGAAAGCTTCTTTGGGCGGACACTCACTGTCGGTCAACTTTTGTCTGTCCACGACAAGTGTCCACTCAAAAGTGAATACTTCTTCCGGCACATAAGATTTGGTATAGGAAAAACTGTCCGCTCAATTGATTGGTCATGCTAACAGAGGTATTCGTTAGGAGAGGTTACACTGGACATATATATACATAGTATGTATGGTCATATCCTTAAGGCTTAAATACCTTATCATACGCCAAAATGAGAGAAAAGTGGAATATTAACCTTGATGTCTTTCAGCCGAAAAAAATATGTAAACGTGTTAAGGGAATATTTATTATAGCTGGTATTTCGTGCTTCGATTTTAAAAGAGAGTACGTTTTTGCATATTCATTTACAAATTGAATACTACTAGAGTAAGTGTACAATAGAATAGAAGTGATCAGAATGTGATTCAAGTAATGTCACATTCAACTCCTTACCTGTACCATATTAGCCTAAAAATGGTTGCGATAGCACCACTCGGGTTTGACTTTTTTACTCACACCGTACACATCTCTTATTTCACTAATAAAAATAAGCTAGCGCTGATAAAAATTTAACTTGAATGTTTGGCCGTAAATTCCAAAATAAAAAACTCCTACTCTGTGTGTCTATTCTAATAAAGAACGCAAGTCTTCAAAATCATTTATTTCTGCTCTTCATTATTTCAGTCGTTATTTCATTATTTCTAGACTCTTTAGGTAGCTTATTTCTTACGCCTTGAATTTATGGTCTGTATGATTTTTTTTTTTTTTCATGGCAGAATTACAATCGGAGGTTTGCCATTGCCAGCCGATGAGGGACCGACATTACAAAAAACTTTTTTAATCACTTAGTGGTGCGTACCACACATTTATATAGACACTAATACATTGACAATACTTAGGTTGCTTGTTTCTCTTAATCCATATAAAGGCGGCGTAGTGACTCAGTGAAGGTTCCATCGGCAACAAAAGATCTTGGGCAAGACACTCAGAACAATTGTATGCCGATAAAATTCTGATATTTGAGCGATGAGAACTTAGCAGTCAGCATTCTAGAAGTTGTATTCTAGTCCAACTGCTCAGTAAGAGCAGGTGCTTAACTGAAGTTTCTGTGATTGAGAACACCAAGAGCTTAGCCTACCGGAAGCCCTACGATGCCTTGTTGTTGTTGAAACAGCATAAAACATTCCTTATAGATTTTTGGTAAATGCTGCTGAAGTGGTAGTCCATGGCCGAATTTAAATCTGTGTCGCTGTTGTTAAACCGACTGTCGGGGGAATTCTTTACTATTCTTCTCCGAAATAGTCAAGACACTGTGTTTATATCTTCAACTTTCATAGAAGGCAGTGTTAAACCAAAACAGTTTGATCAGAGCACACCATCACCTAATGGAACGATCTCTCAGAGTAGAGTAAGTAGAATGCATCTAAATCAGCTGTGTTGCAAAAAGTTGAACTACTGTCTCTCCACAGATTCTTCGCAGCGTATTTTTTGCCTTTCAAGATTGCATACTTATACCTTTTTCAGAGAAAGGGGAAGTTTCTTCTTTTCAACTGTATCCCACCCTAGAACAAGTTCTATAGCTACCTATAAAGATTTTATGCTGGCCAAGTCCGAGACTACGGTTAAGTTAGCATAAAGCTCATGAAATTCAAAATTGCTTATAAAAGGTCTGTCGTAAAAGTTCGTGGACTGGTACAGCATTAAAAACTAAATAAAATTATAAAAACAAAAATTATTTGGTAATGTTGACTTTTGTTGTCCAAAATCTTACCCTTCGAACTTTATATACGGATTTGCTCAGCCGAGAAACATATAAACAACTTATTTAGCTCGTTTTTGGAAAGCTTGTTCAGAATGATAGTTCTCGATCTTTAATTTTCTTCAATGACTGTATAGCGATTTTCTTTCATGGCTAAATACAGTTTTTTAAACAGAAGGAAGTTACACAGAGATAAATCAAGTGAATACAGGAAGTACATAGCTGATGGACAGAATGTTATTCTTGGACAAAATGTCCGTTATTACATTTGAATAATGAGCAGACGCATTATTGTACAACAAGCGACCAATTCTGTATTAATGGCGCATTTCTATTTAAAGCAATGAAGATGTTGGCTCTGTTTATGGGAATCTATAACTTCAACGCTTTTTCATTCACAGTAGATCTTGGACGACCCGATCAGTGTCTTCCAAACTTTAAGACTTTCAATATTCAATGTATGCTCCTCAAAAGTAGTTTTGCTGAGTTGAAAGCAAAATCTAATATTGGCTCTTAGTTTAAAACTTAATTTTTGACAGATGGTTCAAAGTACACATTAGGCACAATAACTCATCGTCCATTAAACCAAATGTCATAAAATTATGCCTTAAAACATCTGGGGTTAATGTGGGACGATACATACAAAATATGGCATTGTTGAGATATGTAGGCAGTTCGGGAACTTTTGAAACAGACCTTGGGAATACCTCTATAAAGGCGGCGAACTATCTTAGGGCAACTATTTTTTATTTTAATTTTTAATTTTATAAAACTTCAGCGTATTTCAAGCAAAATTAGTACCCACTTTATACAGAAGAGAGATAAGCCCTTTATTTAGGCTCGGAGGTTACGCTCCTTAATAAAACACAAAAAGAAAATATTTATAGTTGCAGTAAATTTTTGGTAGTGTTGAAACATACATATATACACACATACATATACTCAGGTAAAAGCTACCATATTAACGAATACAAATTTTATTCTCAATTTGCCATTCTCAGTTTGCAACCGAACTTATTATGGTGATGTTGGCCGCACCTATACATTAAAAGTGCCAACACCACAATGGAATCGACTGCCTTTTTTGTGTCACTTAACTTTCACAGCTTCTGGGCGTGAACAGGGCGATATTGTGCAAGTAAGTTTATTATTGGGTATTGGACTCAAATTCACTGACTATTTATAATCTTACATATGTAAACAGATGTACATAACCACTTTAGAATGGATTTTAAAGCAGGCAGAAATGAAATATTAATGCACCTATAATAAAATTGCATATAAAATGATGTGCACTTTAGCAATCAACATCTGCTGTGATTTCCCAAGCCGATATTATTTCATGAAAAATAAGTTTTCAAAATGAAATTAAGTACTACTTTTCTATTCCTTTAGATTATTTTCGATAGTTTCACGGTGGGTCGCTTTGATGAAGGAATGGTCGACTCGGATGTTGATGGTTACGAAAGCAATGTCAATCCTGCTGGAGAGTTACCAGGATGCCCTGAGGGCTTTATGCAGGTAAGCCCTAATTTGAGTTAAATAATGAAAAGAGGGATTCATTAAAACATTTTTCTTTTTTTAAATAATTTCAGTTAAGCGAATTGGGGCGGCCTTTTACAGGAGGATCCTGGTGTGGGAAAGCCACTGGACCTCAACTGTATTTTAGTGAAACGTCAACAGTAACTGCGTCTGTAAAAGTAAGTATCGACGTGCTGGTGTAAATTGAAGTTAAAACAATTACCAAATTATCAAAAGACCAAAAATCTACTTTTTTTGTTATCCAGGAAAAGTTGTATTTGCATGTGAACCAAAGACGGCAAAAATGTCTTTATAGTTCACCACCAAAATCCCATAATTTAAGTAAACCAAACTAACCCCGATATGTCAAGCACAATCAGGCATATATCCAAAGATTCATTTTACCCATGATGTACTTTATGTGAGTATAAGTACAATACATACTGTCAAAAAAATATCGGGAAATATCATTTAAAAAGCGCCCGTTACACATAAGTCTAAATCTTTTTTGCTGAAATGTTTGTACGAGTGACTCTATAGTGTCGCAGAATTTGAGCGGGATCTGTCAATTGGTTGTTTTTGGTCTTCAATGTGCTCTGCGAAGGATAAAAATATCGAACTAAGAATTTGTCTACAATTTTATGTTTTGAACCGGATTTCGTGTGCCGGATCGGTAAAAATGTTGCAGAAAGCCTATGACCAGTATGCTTTATCGAAAACACGGGTCTACGAGTGGTATAAAGCTTTTGCAGAGGGTTGAGAGGTCGTGGAAGGTTTGCCTCGATCTGGTCGCCCATCAACGTCATCAACGGATGAAAACGTCGACAAAATCAAGGAAATGGTACTGGAAAACCATCACTTAAGTTTGAGAGAGATTGCTCGTTACCTTAGCGTGTCTCTATCGAATCAATTTGCAACATTTTACACCATCAATTGGGCATGAGATGCGTGGCTGCTCGTCTCAGTCCAAGAGAGTTGAATTTCTTTCAAAAAATTTATCGGAAGAAGGTGGCTGAAGACATGCTTGAGCAAGTGAATTCGGCCCAATGTTTATCCAGCTCATCACAACAGATGATGAGGCGTGAGTATATGACTTTTACATGCAAACCAGGCAACATGCGTTTTAATGGTCCAAAGTGAAAGTCATGTTACTCATTTTCTTTGACTCCGGTCTGGGTCATGGTGTTCTGCACTCGGAATTCGTTCCAAATGGTTCTACGATAAATAAAGAATATTATTTGGAAGTGATGCAATGTTTGAGAGAGAATTGGCTTAGGAAACGGCCCAATTTGTGGAAAGAAAACTCATAGATCTTGCACCATGATAACGCACCGTCTCACAAGGCCCATATTGCGAAAACTGTTTTGACAAAAAACTCGACAAATATCATCGAATAACCACCGTATTCACTGGGTTTCGCACTCTGTGACTTTTTCCTTTTCCCAAAACTTAAACTGCCACTCCGCGGACGCCGCTTTGAATCGATAGAAGCCATTAAGAAGAATTCACTGAAGGAACTGAAGAAGATCTCTTCAAACGCGTTTAAAAGAAGCTTTGATGACTGTGTTAACCGTTGGCATTTGTGGATTGCTTCGAGGGGAGCCTATTTTAAAGGCGACAAAATAAGTCTTGATGATTAAACAAATGTTTTGCGTTTAATTGAACAACTCCCGGTAATTTTTTGACAGAATGTATGTATGTATATACGTATAAGCGTAATGTACATATTTAAAGCGAATTCTTCTCTAGTCTAGCGAGTGCAGTACTCATGTGTGACAGCCTCATTTAAGTGTTTGTAATCAAAATGAACCTCAGCACGACTTCATAGGAGGTGACTTCGCTAGAGCTGCAACAACATTTACATGTATTTTGTTTTTGCAATTTGGGTTGTCAAACTTTCAATAAGAGTGTAAACAAACAAAAAAGGTCACAACGAAGAATCAGGGCGCATTGACTTTTCAACCAGTAAATCTTAAAAAAAACAATTAAATGCTATAGCGAACGCACCTTATGTGCCCGAATTCAGTGCTTGTTTTACATCAAAAGGTCAATTCGATTAATTTTTAATGCGCGCCAATTGTTATAAGAAGTTTTTTTTTTAATCAGAAGTTCGAGATGCTTTCGATTTAACACTTCTCCACTAGGGCGACATCTATTAAATTTTTGGTTTCTATAATTTTTGGTGATTCATTGAAAGAATCCAAAAATTTTGGAAACACGGCGCTTGACTCGTCTTCTGTTAGATTTTTGGAGATAAGCAGATATGCAGAATTAATTTAACTGTAGTCTGTGTCGCAACAATTTCTTGTGAAATAAACGCCTTAAGGTAAATGCTGTTCGACTTCGAATAGGTCAACAGTATTATAGATAATTCTCATTAAACTTGGATTAACAGTTCTCATTAAGTCAGAATTCTTCATTGGACTTATAATGTCGTTCTCTCACTTGGCGACTAACTCAATAATCTACAATCCTGCAGATCGATATTTGCCCTTTACATAAAATCTAATCTTCATCCTATTATATAATATCATGCCATCTATGATTGTTGATTTTTCATCTAACTGCCAATATTTTCTTATTATCGTCCCTTGCATTAGGTCTAGAAAATACACTTGTAATCTGATACGATTTTAATCTATATAGCTTTTTCTATTATACTCGTAATAACAGCCTCTACTAGGCAAGGAATGCAATGAAAATCGCCTGAGTTCCTTTCTGACATGGAAAAGATTGCTAAATAGAGGCTGTTTAAAACAATTTCTTGAATTCCATCTGCCAAAATGAAGTGGAAAGGCTCGGTATAAAAATTTTACAAGTGTATATATAAATTTTGTTAAAAAAGTAGGGAATTTATCATTCAAAAAGCCCATTTGAAGGGATTGACAGAGTTCGAGAATTAAAAAAAAACAAACATAATTTCAATACCAGTTTTTGAATGAATCCAATCGTTTATTACTTTTTAGTCATATTTTTATAAAGAGAAAATATCACATTTATTTTCTTATGTAATAAAACTAATTTTTTAACGAAATTTGTTTCAGGTATTTCATCCGCCCAAAAATATCCACGACGAAAAACCATTTGAATTCAAAATACGATACAAATTTATCAGTCAAACTGATGCTGTGGTCAGGTACGTATGTGAATATATATATGTATTCGGATTTCTGCTGAGTATATATAAGTATTATAGTATTTTCCTTATTATAGGCAAATGGTTGAAAATAAAATTTTTGAATTTATTTTAATACAGTCATTAGTATGCGGTATGTATATAGTATAAGTATATTTTTTTCATTTTCCTCTGCAGATACGGTTTACCCGACAAGCCACTGGAATTGGGGCGAGTTACACCTGGCACTTATTGTACACGTCAGTTTGATGAGTGCTATCGAAATAAGTGCCATCTACAAAGCCCTAATTATCCGGGCATGTATCCGAGAAATGTAACCTGTTATTGGACCATACGACAAAAGGAGGTGCCGACTAGTAAACATGCAATGATCGCCGTTAGTCAAGAGAATCAACACAAAGCTCTAGTGAAAAGGTAATCACACTTTAGTATTTACATTGAAAATAATTTTTTGTATTATAAGTATACATATATAGATGAGGCTCAAACACCCCACCGAAATTTTGATGCCAATAAAGGACTTAACTTTTCTGCATAATTAGCACACGAAAAAATTCAAATACACAATCATTGGTCGAAAAGTCAATACTAAAATATAAAATAGTACTTTTTAAACCAACGATAATGATACATGAGCACAATGAAATGCTTTCGCTTTTAAGAAATAATGCCGAAATTGGAAATATACAATATTTCTGGGAGCCGGGTGTAACGAATGAAGAAACTTAATATGCTTTCTCCCTGATGGAAAAGCTACAAATATTGCATAACTGAAATTTTATATTACAAAAAATTATTATTAAATATTTCGCTTAGTGTATCAGTGAATTGAAGTAAATTAGTTGTCAGAGCTATTGATTTCTTAAACTAGATTCTAATAGCTAACTGCTGGAAAAAGCTGTACTCGATTGTTCTCGCGCTTTTGAGTTACCTCCGATAATTCGATGTACATACAATAGGTACAGCCGTTTTGTTTAAATAATTAAATTGTGTACTTTTACTTGTACGAACCTTTTTTTTTAAATTAACATACATACATAAATATGTCGCTCATTTGCTGCACGAGTGTCATATCCAAAAAACCAAAATGTCGAGCATTTTCTACATAGGTATTTACTCTATATCCCTGAGTAAATGAAAAGACATGCATCTAATGAAATATTGTTAAATAATACCGCCATGAATTTTTCATACCGCTTAAATGAAGAGCTTGTGGTCACTTTCTCATATTTATGTGTCTAAATGTTTATTATTACTATTTTTTTTTTTTTTGATATGACACTTTTGCAGCAAATGAGTTATATTTATATGTCAGTAGAGGGATTACACACATATATATTATAATACATTTTATTTATTAGGTCGATTGCAAGTTTCAACAAAACTTCGCGCTCCATTCGTGCGTGGTCAGACTGTACAGGAGAACGCGATCATTTAATTTTCTATGACGGTAGTTCAACGAACGATCCAGTATTGGCAAAATACTGCGGAGGTGACTGGTTACCACGAGTGGTATCGCGGTAAGTTTTAGACTTCATTATGTATAAATGTACGCAACAAAAAAAAAAAAAAAAGAATTAAGAAACCCACTCCTATTTGAATGCTTATGTAGAGAGTATATCGAAACAAAAACTTTTGTGAAAATTGAAGTAATAAGTGAGATATTAAACATTTCATTGCTTCAGCAGATTTAACTGGAAGATTATTTATTTCACTCACTGAAAAGTTCTATGTAGCTAATTTTAAGGTTTTTGAGAATCAATCAGCGAAATAAATTTGTACTAGCTTACTATCGAAATTTATTATATCGTGTTTTCGCAAATATACTGTGCAAACTATAACTTTTTTATTTATAAACTTATGTGAACATTTCTTGAGCAAGACTTTCAAACTTTTTTGAGAGCCTTCATTATTTGAAAAATATAAAAATAAAAAGTATCTACTTTTAGAACTCTGAGTACAAAAATTCACTAGAAAAATTTGGCATCAGAAGATAGTAATTCCTAAGTATAAAATGCAGCAATCGTTGAGCTCTTCACAATAAGATAACGTTTTTAAATCTCGGGTATTAAATCACGAAGTTATGATAAACATTTATTTTACGGCTTTTTAGAGTGCCACAAGCAAACAAATTTTTTGTTCTAAGATACTCTTCTCACAAGCTTTCAGATAGACTTTTTGCGCAGCCTTTTTTTGGCCCTCTTCAAAATAAGCACATGTACTGGTTGCCCACCTAATAGATAATTTTATATGCAGTAGACTGTAAGGTATTCAAACACTCAAATTTATATTTTTTTTTCAGAGGCCCGGAAATGTTGGTAGCATTCCATTCTAGCCCGTTTTCAGCGCCATTGCAACAAGGAGTTCCAAATCGTGGTTTTGAACTTGATGTCGATATCATTTTTACAGATTCTGATTCATATGACTTCGCACAAGGGACAAAAAACTCTTGCGAATTTCATATTAATGCAACAAATCCGGGTGAGTACCTGGATACACATTTTTTTTTTCTTGTATTGTTATGTTCTGTTATTCTTAAACAATTATTTTGAAAACAAAATGTTATCCCCAAAAATATTCAAACTTACAACTATAAGAATTATTGATAATATATAATATTTATTAAATCAAGTTTATTGTAACATTATTTTTTTAATTTATTAAGAATTCATATTTTTTTTCTGTTGCCTTTCTACTGACATTTGGTCCAAGGTTCGGCGATTAAAAAACGTTTAATTAAATTTTTATTTTCTATAGTGTGTATGCGAATAAGCCAAGTGACGTATGAACAGATTTTACTGTGGTGCGCGTCTTGACATTGTTCCACAAATGGAGGGGCCAAAAGTTTTATGTCGCTCCGAGCGGCTGTTTCTTCATAGCAGAAATACCCTCGGAGGTGTGTCGCCTGTCACGAATGTTATTAGAAAATAACTTTTCTTATTAGAACTTTTCTAATAAGTGGTGATTCAGTGGAATTAGGTTAAGACCTTTAAGTAAATGAAACTTTCAACTTTGCCATTTTGCTATGAGAATCATTTCATTTCTGTATTTTAAGGTAAACATCAATCGAAGGTCAGAGGCACTCAAACAATTGTTTATTGCCCATATTGACTATCTTCTGAATACTCAAAGAGTCTGAGTGAAATTTGCACACAGAATTAAACAACAGTACTATTCATAGAGTAGGAGCCATTATCTCACATATACAGTGTCACTATTTGACCACACTCACTTCCAAGACTGTGGAGTTTCACCAAACATTACGTACTTCCCTACTCTCAAAGAAGGTGAAGAATAGGCTATACATAAAATAAAATAAAATATATACTCACATATGCCAGACTCATATAAGTTCTTCAGCTATTTATTATATCTCCTCATAACTGAGCGAAAAACGTTTCCACTTTTTGATGGAGCTTCTATGGTCAAACAAGAAATGCTGTAACTGGTTGCGACTGAAAGATAGATAGTTCAGGGATATAATTTCTAGGAGATCACATGTGATGTCGGTTAAGCTCTCGCTGAACCTTAGGAAACTATACACTATAATATCTCTTTAGCAAGCGCAAAGGTGGCGTGGTCTGGTTTACAGTCAAATAGTCTTTTTTGTTTATCAACTTCGTTAAATTGAGATTCGCTTCGCCAGAATAATTTTTGGTCTTACTATTGAAGAAGCCTTCAGGCATGGAAACGGGTTCTTTCTACTTGACTTTATAATGTAAAAAGAGAAGCACTTCACCATTATTTTCTAAATAACATTCAGATTCAGAATCTAGAGACGGACGTCAGTAAAAATTCTTTACTCCTGGGAATAAACTGACACGGAGCCTTGGTTGTTTACTAGGTTGATTAACAAGTTTTGCAGTTCGATAACAAAAACACATTTTTATAGTTTCAAATACACTTTATAATCAATATATAGTAGTCTCCCTGAACATCAATACACGCGTTCCAACGTGATTCCAATTTATGAACTCCATCCCTAAAGTGATAATTTGGAAGGGCTGTAAAATACGCTTGCACTGCTCGTCATTATTGAAAAACGCTTTCCACCCATGCATTTTTTTTAGATCTGGCAACAGCTGCAAGTCGATAGAGGCCAAATCTTGTGAATACGGTGGATGTTCCAACAATTGGAACTTTAATTCATGGATTTTAATTATTTTCAAAATGCTCTGGTGTGCAAAATGCTCTTGGGTGCATTGTTCTGATGAAAAATACGCTTTAAATGTTGCTTAGAAAGTCGCATTCGAATGCATTTCTGTTCCATTGTTAGCGAATGCAGCAGTCATTGTCCACACAGCATTCTGAAACCCAATACTTCAGCCAAAATATTGCTTACACTGCCTAGAGGGCTTCTACAAAATCTCTTGTAGTCACTCAACGATTTTCTAAAACATTTCTGGTGTTGTTGCGGTTTTTGAATGTCCTTGACGTGGATCATCTTCTAAGTTTTACGACCACGTTTAAATTCAGCAACCCATATTCCTACTGCACTAATTGATGGTGAGAAGTTCTTATTCAATTTCAACATTCGTTCATATTGGGTTGGGAACTAAGTAATTGCGGATTTCACTCATAGATGGCTTCACTTGAATTTTTAGGTTTGGAGACGTAGTACAAATTTAAAACACATTTTGTTATTTGATAGTTAGCAATTTAGCTGTCAATCAGTAAAAAAAGCTTTTTTGGTTGCGTAGTTTTCGTTTGTTGAAACCGCCATCGCAAGCTCATAAAAAGTTATGTGCTGTTTATGGTATCAAAACCTTAAAAGAACGGAAGTGTCAAAATTGGTTTGCCAAATTTCGTTCTGGTAATTTTTCACTCAAAGATGAAAAACGCTCTGGTCGTCCAGTTGAACTTGATGACACCCTAATCAAAGCAATAATCGATTCGGATCGTCACAGTACAATACATGAGATTGCAGAGAAGCTTCATATATAACATACATGCATTGAAAATCACTTAAAATGATCCATTTTTAAAACGACTGAAAACTGGCGATGAAAA
Source organism: Anastrepha ludens (assembly GCF_028408465.1). Lineage (NCBI taxonomy): Eukaryota > Metazoa > Arthropoda > Insecta > Diptera > Tephritidae > Anastrepha > Anastrepha ludens. The sequence continues at coordinate 59,714,926 of NC_071500.1, read as the reverse complement.
ATGGGTTGTTTACAATAATATCAATCGGAAAAGATTGTGGAGCAGGCCAGGTGAACCAACTCAAACAACATCAAAAGCTGATATTCATCAAAATAAGGTTTTGTTATCAGTTTGGTGGGATTACAAAGGAATTGCCTACTTTAAACTCTTACCGCCCAACCGAACGATAAATTCTGGTGTCTACATTAAACAACTAACGGAATTAAACAATGCAATTGAAGAAATCGGCCCAAATTGGCAAATCGAAAAAGTATTGTATTCCATTATGACAATGCAAGGCCACACATATCTTTGGCCACTCGGCAAAAATTATTGGAGTTTGGTTGGGATGTTTTGCCACATGCACCATATAGTCTTGACCTCGCACCATCTGAATACTTTTTGTTTCGATCTTTACAAAACTCCTTGAATGGTAAAAATTTTAATAATAATGATGATATCAAATCGTACCTGATTCAGTTTTTTGCTAATAAAAACCAGAAGTTTTATGAACGTGAGATTATGATGCTGCCTAAAGATGGCAAAAGGTTATTGATCAAAATGGGCAATAGATTACAGAATAAAGTATTTAGTTGCATGAAAAAATTGCCTTTGATCTTCTAAAAAAAAAATCGGAATTACTTAGTTGCCAATCCAATAAATTTCTTTTGCTTTTAAACCTTCCAAAAATAAAAACTGAATCACGGAATGAATTGTGAGAAAGGAAATGAAACCTCATGTACTTTCATATGAAGAGTGTACCAACAAAAACAAAAGAAATGGTCTAGTAGCAGCGCCATCTTTTATCGTACCTCAAAACTTATAGAAGAAATTATTTAGTAGTACCTCCTTAACAAGGAAAAAGGCGGTCGTGCTAAACTCATTGAGGAAAATAACTTCGCTCGACTAAACATATATATGCGATTCCATATCAGCTTATATTTATAACTCCATTCGCACAATTTCTATTGCGCTCAAACTTAGCTTATTTATCTTAAAATTTCTTGCAGACGACGTATTATTTTCGCGAAGAGGACGAATGGGTCGTATTGTAAGCCCTCGACATACTCTACCTCCGAACACAACTTGCACATACCACTTCCATGGTTATCCCGGTGATCTGATTTGGCTATCCTTCACAAGCTACAACCTACAGATATTACAGCAAACCATTCATGACAACAATACACTAGGCAGAGTGAGTAACCACGTAGAAGCAATATATATCTCCCCTTTTAATTCGCTTTTCAATAACTTTGTCACTGTTTAGGCTGACTTACCTCCTTGGATAACGCGTCTCAGAATGTGGGACAGTTACGGCACATATGTTTCGTCAAAAACAACCACAACGACAGGGCAACCGCCATCACCGCCACCAGTGGCATCTTCTGCTTCCGGAAGCAAGCCAACAACAGTTAACCAAAGCGTTTATGGCAATTACTATTATAGCCCGCAAAATCCTAAATTGAATAAAAATTTACGTGTTAACATTGATAATGCATGGAATCCAGTCGATACTTACATTTACGGTCCTACGCAATCGAGCATATTTAATAATGAAAATAAATATAGTGGTTATCAACAAGCAGGAGCGGGTACAGGTGGCAAACAAAGCGGCGGTGTCATCAATAGTGGCATAAGCGGCATCAAGGAGAGTCTAAATTATATCTCCGGTGGTAGTAAAAGTAGCAAAGACTCGACTTCAGCCGAAAAGAGTTCTGTTTCGTTGATGAGCTCAAAAGGCAAGCGCAGATTGATGTTGGAAATATATGATTATGAAACACCTAAATTATGCGATCACACTGCCATCAGTAACAATGCATTGGGTTACAATAAGCTGAGACCTTGCAGCCCATTGGAGAGCTATGTTAGTTCCGGTCGCGATTTGGTAAGCTAAATTTTTTTAAAGGGATGAAAAGAGAAGATTCTGCTTGTACAGATGGGCATGTGGCCCATAGCAATGAAAATATTACTCTTATTTCTTTTGTGTGATCAGCCATTTATTTATAATTTAGCAAATGTCAAGGTAGGGTCGTGGATATCTCGGTCAAGATTGATATTTTAATAGCAGATGATAAAGAATAGTCCACTAGTCACGCAATCTGTGATTAATCAACACATCGTTTTTATTCTTTAAGATAATTCTGAAATATATAATATATAATTTTTGAAAATATTATCTTTTAAGAAATACTTTGTCAAAAGAGATAGCAGCGTCAATTAAGATTTTTATAGGAGTTAAAGCGGATTTTTCTCTCCTGCCCGAACAACTTTTTATTTGCTGTCAATCGAGAAGGTTGTGTGGCTGACTCGATTGAAATTCAATCGGAAGTGAATTGCAGAAACTGCCCGAATGATTTCCAGTCGGAAGTAATGCTGAAGTACGGTTCACCCTCCAATTCGGCACATTTTAGTTATTATCTGAAGTCAATAGACATTGAAGCTGCCTACATAGGAAACTTTAATTTGATACATATAAATTTACACCACACATATAAATAGAGATAATGACAATTCTAACCATTAAGTCGTTCGGTCAGAAAAGCAAAATCAAAATCAAAATCGATTAAATGCGAACAAATATTGTTCAACACACACAGAAACACGGAGTAAAAAAAGAACGTGTAAAAATACCAAAAAAAAAGTTTTACGGGTGTGAACGGTGAATCCGCTCTTAAAAAATGGAAAATTTTTCCAACCACTGCTATTTTTATCCTCATTGCAGAAATTAGAGTTTCACACTCACACTGGTACTGCGCTTTTCCCAGCTCAATTTTCACTCAATTATGAGTTTGCCGATACAGAACAGGGAGGCGAACCATGGCCCGGACGGAGAGGAGAAGATCCTGTTCCATTACTTTGTTCGCGGGTATTTCGAAAGCGTAAAGGCAACATCCAAGTACCACGAAATGTATTTCTTTATGGCCGAGGTGGCGCAAAGAATCTCACATGCTTGTATCGTTTTGAGGCCGGCTCGTCGGAACGTGTTCGATTAGCTTTGCATAATGTTACGTTTGGCGAGGGTACAGCATGTACAACTGACCCCGATCTACATACCGGGCGACCGCGTTGTAATCAACTCGACCCAGAAGGACGTATTACGGAATTGCGTCTGTTCGATGTGCCATTTCGCGATGTGAAAATACAACTGGGTTGTTTTTGTGACAACTCGAGTACACTTTATAGTAATGCGCCATTAACCTTTATATCCAATTCACGTGTCATGGAGCTATCATTCACTGTGACTCGTCTAAATATATCGGAAGATTTTGCAGATGTTTACTTTTTCGCTTCATATGAATTTAAAAGAGTCAGTGAGTGTCGTAAACGACTTAAACTGAAAGGCGCTGGCGGTGAAGATGAAATAAAGTATCCTATGAAATCACAAGATTCTAGTTGTGAAGGTCTATCCTGGTGCATTGAAGCGCAAACATTGGAACACTCGTTATTCGTGCAGACATGGGGCTCTTATTTGCCCACAGATCCTACTTCAGAGGACGCTATGCGTTGTCATACGAAAAACCGTTTAATCATATATGCGGGTCGACCGCTAAAGGTAATGCGCGTTATATGTCCGGCGCAGAGCGGACCGAGACCGACATCATTGCATATATTTTCGGAGGATTGGACAAATGGTCAGCCATTATTTTCCAATAAGTAAGTTTGATAGAATCGGTGCATAAATATCGATTGTTATTGTAATAAATTATGTTCTTTTTTTTATTTTAGGCCTGTCAGCTTAGTTTTGGAACCAATACTAAAAGAACCCGGTGATATCGCCTTCACATGGTTGGAAATATATCGCACTCGGAATTCCTTAATCCAACAGCTAGACCTACAAAGCAACACCAGCGTTATGACTGGCGGTACTGTTGGTGGTAATGACACACTAACCGATATCGGATTCTATCCAAAGGAGTCCGATTGCGAATATAAATGCCCCGAGTTGGATGCGTGTATTGCGGGGAACCTGTGGTGTGACGGTAAATGATTTTTATGCATAGTTCTTCATTGCACTATCCAAAAATATTCCATCACATACCTTCTTATCCTGATATTTTCCCACAAACACAGCTACCTGTATTCTGCTGTCTTACAGCTGTATTGGACAGTTTGTTGTTTTTAAGTACAGGGGTTTTACAGGAGAAAAATCGAGTAATTACAAAAATTGAGCAGTATTATATTTGATTTGTTGAAGTAGAGTCAGTCTGTCTTAGTAGAGACAGCTCTACATAACCTTAATAACATATGAGAGAGCTCATTGCACAAACAGCTGCTTTTGTTCATATTAAAGGAGACTTCAACAATGTTAAAGGCGAAGCAATCACTGTAACACTCGCTAATCTTGGGTTAAAACCTAGCTTAATAGGCTTCATTGGCAAAATGCTAAATAGCAGAATCATTCAAGCGGATCTATGAGAATCGGTACTCAGGAGATTGGTGAGTAGAGGTACACCGCAAGGCGGAGTCCGCTCACCGTTTTTATGGAACGCAGTTGTGAATAAAATTCTGTTAATACTAGAATCGGTCTCTGGTAAATTTGTGTCTACATTAAGATACTTAATACCAAATCCTCTATATATACTTTCTAGATGGGCAGAAAAGTGTAGTTTAGGAGTCATATTGTGCACTAGGAAAAATAGAATCACTCAGTTAAGTTCAATTATACTTAAGGGAGAAGCTCTTGTCATTTTGGACTTGAAAGTCAAACATCTTAGAAAGTGTTAGAAAAGCTATCCTAGCTTTTTATGTCTGTAAGAGAGCTTTAGGTAAGACCACGGAAATCAAACCTATGGTGGCTCATTGGCATTATACTGCAGTTATGAGGCCCATTCTTCTATATGCAAATGTTATCTGGTGGTGTGAAATAGACCTAAGAAGCAGAGATCAGCGGAATTAGAAATATGTGGCCTCATGAAAACCACGCCATCCATGGCTTTGGACATCATATTACATCTGCCACCTCGATCTCTTGTGCAAATATTCAGCGGCCTATTTCGCTTTAAGGCTAAGAGCGAGCTCACAATGGAATACTGTCACACATGGACATTCAACCATCTTAAACACCTATACGAATATACCTAATGATTGTGATTATCACCCTCCTATTCTCTTTCAAACGAATTTCTCAGTGAAAATTCTTTCTAGACTAAAATGGCTTGAAGAAAATCCATCACCCAACACACCCGTTGAGATATACACTGACGGATCTAAAATGGATACCGGTGTAGGATCAAATTTTACGAAGTGTGCTAAAAAAATGAGGCGAATTTTCAAATTATAGCAATATAGAATCTTTAGTTTGTTCGTGAGAGGCGTAAATAAGACAAGTGTTTTGCGGGTTTAGCGATTTTCTGCTATCGAAAAAATGGATCAAAGAAGTTGCATAAAATTTTGTGTAAAAAATGGAATCAAGTGCCCAAAAAGACTTGAAATATTTACAGTGGCATACGGTGAGAGTACTCTGAGTCAAAAAAATATTTACAAGTGGTACAAGCTTTTCATAGAAGGTCGGAATAACGACGCTCACTCTGGACGGCCCAGCACATCAACAACCGATGAAAATATAGAGAAAGTGAAGAGAATTGTTTTGGAGAATCGTCAAATTACAATAAGAAAAGTTGCTGAGGATATCGGCATAGTGGTTGGCTCATGCCATGCAATCTTTGCGGAAATTTTGGGCGTTGCGAAATTGCTGTAATTTAACCAAAAACAACATCTCATGAGCATGGCTCAGGAATTGTTGAAAGACTTCAATGATGATCGAGATTTGCTTAAAAGGGTATAACTTGTGACGAATCATGGATACATGGTTATGACATCAAAACCAAAGCCCAATCGTCCCAATGGAAGAGTCCAGGAGAGCCAAGAGTCGATAGCAGAAAATCGCCGAACACACAAAGCACTTGACTTATTTATGCCTCTCACAAACAAACTAAAGATCCTATATTGTTAAAACCGTATCTTCGAGACGAGTGTACCAACATAAAAAAATAATAATCGAAAGTCGAATGTACGGAGCCTACAAAATTTGACACCTTCACCTTATTTTTTGAACACACCTCGTATTGGGAGAAGCTTTTTATCAGAGAATCCTGTAAACGAGCAGAAATTAACGCTTATCATGAAGCCTTAAGATGGTTAGAGATAAACAGAATATCATCAAAAGATATCTGCATTCGATCAGATAGCCAAGCTGCCCTACGGGCTCTGGATGCATCCCAAATAACATCAAGGAGCATCTAACATTGTCGCCAATCTTTTAGTGAGATAGATAAACAGTATCGCATTATCTTATGCAGGGTTCCAAGCCACAGAGATATACCAGGGAACTCAAGTGCTGACCAACTGGCAAGAGAAGGTACCTGTATGCCAAACATTGTAAATAATTTTATGGGGGTAACTCTCGCAATTTCTAAACTTATTGTTATGGATGACCTAATCAATTCTGTAAATCAAAAATAGATTAGTGTCAATATCTATGAAATTTCTAGGCAAACATGGCCAAGGCTAAATTTACGTCTATCCAAGAATACGGATAAACCGATATGGATAATCTATACAGTTTAGGTGTTAAAAACCTTTTAGAATGGTTCAATCTGGAAGGGAAAACGTAGCCTAGCCCCTGTGGCTCACAACGGGCCCATTTCGTGGCCTAAGTGGCATCGCTGTTCCTTTGTGCGATGCGGCTTCCAAACCTACCTACCTACTTGTTGAGGTTGTTGCTACATCTTGAAAATATATGTAAATTGTAGACATGAAAATATGTATTAGTATTTGATGTGAGACAAGTTTTATATTTTTATCCTAAAAATTTGCAAACATTTATTGAAAGCATATGATTAATAAAGGGTTCTGGGACGATTGGTTTCTAATGAAATTAGTCGCAATCGGAATGATGTATCTTGCCCGCTCTCATTAATCTTTCGTTCATACAACACTCCTTACATAAACTAACCTCACAAGTAAATGTACTGTGAAAATTTTTGAGAATATCATAATGAGTTTTGCGGCAGTGCAGCAACCCTAATAGCTGGCGGTCTATACACTCATGAGGCGCAATATTCTCGTAACCCAAATAAAAATACAACTTATTGTATGAAAATATTTTAATTTGAAATACGATTTTTTCCAAAATTTTCTTCTCTAGGTCACAATAACTGCCCATCAGGATTTGATGAATCTGAACAGGAGTGCGGTTCCGCGCGCAAACTACTTGAACTGCCTGGAGGTGTATTTGCAGCGCTTGGCTGTATAGCGGCGGCCGTTACTGCCTGCCTCATATTCTGTATTTTTGGTTTATTGAGGAAGCGTAAAAAAACTGTCGGCCAAAAGATTACCATAAATGGTACACTCAAAAAGGACTTCAACAAGGAGTCACTGTTTATTGATCCAGCCTCTTGACACGGGCTACAGCCGGTCGAGTATATACATGTCGATCGGGAAACGACTGTGTGATATGTTGCCGTTAAATTTTAGTGCTGCTATTGCTGTCGCTTTAACATTACTCCAACGAGTACGGAAGAGGCATACGCTAAGGATTTATCGATCCAGCATGCATGACCGAGTATGTGTATTGTGTGCCCTAATTAAATGATATACCATACCTATATATAAGGAATTTTTCTAAGCGCTTGTTTTCAAAATACAACAATTAAAAGGACAACAACAAAGAAAACAGTTAGAAATGAGCAAACGCAGATAAGCAAAATTAAGATAAGAAAACAATACAATCACTGCCTTTCCGTGATTAAATTTTCAAACAGAATCAAAGATTAATTACACTGTGCGACAAAAAAGACCACCAAGGATCGAAATGAGTTACACGTTTGATAGGAGAAATCTTACAAAGTACTGTGTCCAAAACTGTTGAAGGTATCTTCCAAACTGTTTAGTTTTTTACTTTTAGCCTTTCCATATCTTTAAGTAACAAGGTAAAATTATATATTGTTTATATTTAATCTGAGAGTTGTCACTGACCTACATATCTAATCTTTATTATAACGAGAAGACCGTCGGATTTGTATGTATGTATAATCAAAATATGTACTCATACTCGTATTATCGGTGGTCGCTGTAGCCGAATGAGTTGGTGCGTGACTACCATTCGAAGGTGCGTAGGTTCGAATTTCCGTGAATGAGAGCTCAATTGATAGAAAAGGTTTTTTTAATAGCGGTCAAATCTCGGCATGTAATGGCAAACATCCGTGTGTATTTCTGCCGTGAAAAAGCTTTTCATAAAAAATATCTGCCGTTCGGAGTCGGCTTGAAACTGTAGGTTCCTCCATTTGTGGAAAACATCAAGATCCGCGCCACAAATAAGCGGAGTATCTGGTTAAATATCCAAAAAGTGACAGTCGCTTTATGGCTTCTTAAAATTTGTACCATCGCCATAAGAGACAAGTGAAGGAATGAACAGAAAGAATATACGGGGAAAAAGTTATAGCCGAGCAAAAAGAAACGGAAAGTACTACTCACTAAAATCAGGTTCAAAGCCCCGGTACCGAAATACCAATTGATAGAAAATTTTTTTCTAACGGCGGTCGCTCGTCTGTAACCATCTGCCATTCGGAGGCGGCATAAAACCGTAGGTTCCGCCATTTGTGGAAAACATCAAGACGCACACCACAAATAAGGAAAGTTCTTAAAAAGGAAGATCTACTATATATCAATGAGGGACACCTACGTAGGCTTAATAGATTCTAGAAAAGCAAGCCAATATGCTATGAACTAAGTCCTGGGTCTGCTTAGTTTGTTTTGATCTCAAAAGGTCGGTTTTCAATGGAAAATATGTACATCTTTTGTTAGTTTTTTGACTGAGCTTCTCATTCAATTCAGGGAGCGCATCTTGGCAATGTCCCACAAATGGGGAAACCTGCAGTATTCGAAATACTTGTAGTGTAGAGTGAGGAGTTCACGAAACAGAGCAACTGCCTTGGCAAAAATTTAAACAGACAGATTTACAAAATACTTTTTATGCGACTTGCTACCCATTACCCATTAGCTCTTGAGTAAATTTGGTTGTTTTCTGACAAGAAATTTTATTATTATTATTATTATTATTATTTTCTGACAAGAAGCGGCCACTATTAAAAGAAATTGTTTGTAGCATCTGATGTTTCAAGAAGCAGGATATGAGTGGTGACCTAAAAAAAATATCTAGAAACAAATTCAAAATATGAAATAAACACTCTCAGTTCGAAAATAAGTAATGTATTATTCTCTTTGCTATGCTGGTGAAATTTTGGAAAGTTAACATATGTAGATCAAAAACGTACTTTACCTATGCTGTAATCGAACGTGTACACCTTTAACCTGGTCTTCTCAATTTGTCGCACAGGTTTATTTGTAAGATATTTTTTACGTGCATACTTGTTTGTTATTGTTATAAGACTTTTTTTTACTAAATTAGTTAATATTTTTACTATTATTACAATATTATTAATTTTTATGAAAACAGTGAAAGACACGCTCTTTAAACACATAGCAATAGTGGTGCCAAAATCAAAATACCCAATCAGGGCTTGTAAATGATAACTTAGCAGTTTACTTTTAAGACATTTTTTATATATTTTTTATGGTAACTAAGGTTATTTAAAAAAAAATATTCCGCTGCGGAAAATGTCTTACATATGTATGCATGAGCTTGTAAAAGGTTCTTCCGAGAGAAGTTGTAGTATTCAAGATAAAGTGTCGCCTGGAACTTTGATATAAGGCACTTCATTATAAGGCACAACAATATCTAATGTACAGGGTCCGCCATATAACTTTACGGAATTAAAAATGCTATAAAAAAGAAACTACTCAATATTTTTCCAAACTGTTTTTTTTTTATTTTGAACTACAATCCTTCCGGTTAATGATGGAACACAACTTCATTCATACGGCTGCCTCTGCTAGCCATGCACCATCCCATACGATCGGTCCAATTTTTCACACATTTTCGATTGTATGCGGCTGTATTTTAGCTATGACATCGCGTATGTTGGTCTTCAGTGCATCGATTGTTGCTGGTTTGTTGGCATAACACTGGTCTTTGACGGCACCCCAAAGATAATAATCCAACGGCGTCAAATCGCAGCGCCGAGGCAGCCAAACGATATCAGTATTTCGGCTGATAATGCGACCTTCGAAGACAGTGCGCAAAAGATTGATTGTAGCATTCGCTGTGTGGCAAGTAGCGCCATCTTGTTGAAACCAAATGCCACCAATATCCTCCTCTTCAATTTCTCGGAACAAAAATTCGTTCAACATGGCCCGGTAACGCTCTCCATTGACGGTTACGGCCACTCCTCGCTCATTTTCGAAGAAAAATGGACCAATGATGCCTCTCGGCCAAAATCCGCACCAAACAGTGACTCGTTGTGAATGCATCGGCTTTTCTTCGAGTGCGTGCGGGTTTTCTGAGCCCCAAATGCGGCAATTTTGCTTGTTAACATACCCGCCGAGATGGAAATGAGCTTCATCCGAGAGATGATTTTTCGGTAAAAGTCTTCATCTTCTTCAAATCGATCCCAAGCCCATGAAGCGAAGCGAAATCGCAATATTTCCCAGTGTTATAGAGGCGATTAAGTTAGAATTAGGTGGCCGCCGTAGCCGAATGGGTTGGTAGGTGACTACCATTCGAAATTCACAGAGAGAACGTTGGTTCGAATCTCGGTGAAACACCAAAAGTAAGAAAAACATTTTTCTAATAGCGGTCGCCCCTCGGCAGGCAATGGCAAACCTCCGAGTGTATTTCTGCCATGAAAAAGCTCCTCATAAAAATATCTGCTGTTCGGAGTCGGCTTGAAACTGTAGGTCCCTCCATTTGTGGAACAACATCAAGACTCACACCACAAATAGAAGGAGGAGCTCGGCCAAACCCCCAAAAAGGGTGTACGCGCCAATTATATATATACAATATATGTGTTAGAATTGCTCTATGTATGTAGAGCACTGTTTTATTTACGCTCTGGCAATAACCTTGTTTATAGCCTTTGTGTCCAAGTATACCGCAACATGGTTTTCGTACGATGTAAAAGCGCCACATTTATGACCCACAGGGATTTTCATTTCCAGCAACTCAAGTTTGTGGATTTTACTCGCTACTTCATTAAGCCGAACTTCCGACACTATTGAGAAATACAGTTTTTTAAGTTTGCTAAATACTTCAAAAGTTAATGGCTGCGTAAAACTCTAGCTGCACACATACTATGGCATCCTTGTAGAAGCCGTCGGCCAGCAGGTTGATAGGTACCTTAACTTTAGCGAACTTGATTACTGACAAAGTAATACTGCACGCTACCAGTAACCACATGAACAAAAAGCGTTTTTTTATTCAAATTTTTTTTTTTTATAGAAATCATTTTCATTTTTTATGGAATATACATCCATAATATTGCATATAGCTTAAAACTAATAAGTAATTTTCAATTCACGAAAGTCAAGCCCAAATCATACAATATTGACAAATAAGTTTTGAGATTTCTTTCTGTTTAATCTTCTTTTACCACTTAATATGAAAGCTTCTGCATTAATGCGTGTTTTTATGTGCTTTTAGCACGTTTTTTGAATTAATCTGATATAGTTTTTATAGCTAAATCCCTCTGCAGATCTTTATTGGGCACGTACGAGGGAGCTTCAACGATTCTCCTGATTGCTTTGTTGCTGTTGAAAAACTCAAAATATTGAGAATTGCATGCTGTTACACAAGTGAAAATTATAAAAAAATGTGAGAAGTCAAAAATTAAAACATCTGCAACTTGCTGCAACTATGTTTAGTTTCTGTTTTTATAGATACAGACGTGCATTTGTAGAGAATTTATTTACGGAATTTATACGCACTCGACCAGGGTATCTAGCAGTCATACATGAACACTTGTTTGGCATAATCGAGCCAAGTTGGTGCGTGTACTCCCCTTAAAAATGTGACTACATTAGCGGTATTAGTTAGAAGTTTAAAATAACTGCTGTAACAGCCGACAGTGCAACCGATTCTAAAAACTTCAATAGTCGCCATTATGTAGAGTTACATTGGTAAATGGTCATATTTTCAACAGGGAATAATTATGATGGTTTGATTTGAATTTAACAACAATTATTTACACCACTACATATATACATATGTATATTTATTACGCTCTTAATATCAATTATTAACCATAGTCTTTAGTAAACTGTAAACGAGTATTAATTATTTCAAATGATTGGGTATTTTGAAAATATTGAATATTTGTAATGCAAGTTTACTTTTAAGACATAAACTTAAGAATCGATAATGTTGTATGAGTATGTCCAATCGTAGCGAAAAGGTTGAAATAGGAAAACAAAACTATTGTAAATTAGGTACCTTTTAATTAATGGCATGAAAAAGTAGGTTATATTAGGAGGGATGACAAAATAAATGCAAAGAAAAATCTAAAATGATAGAGATACATTATAGAAACAAGAAACAAAATACTTTTATTATTATTCAGCTATCTCAAAAGCTCAATCAAACAATTGAAGGCAAAACCAAAAATACAAAGCAAATACCGAGAAACCGAAAGAAGCAGCAAAAGCAAAACGTAGCATTTACGAAAATGTGCTCACTTACCTACATTATAAGTACTGTGGCTTAAGAAATGTATTGCTACTTCTTACAAAAACCAAGCATTCGTAAACATTTTTGAAAGCAAGTAGTTAATATTGAAATTAGATGCATTACATATGTCAATCAATACATAGATTCTAGTGCGAACTCATTTCAGTGCCTGTTTTGGATTAAGCTAACGGTCGAATTGAAGGTTTATATTGTGTTTGTATACTTAATTTATTACACACAATAACTAATATTTTTGGCTGTTAGTAATTGATTTTTTACTACTATACGTGTATTAAAAAAATATGTGCTTTTTACTTGCATTTAATTCTCAACATCACTAACATTAATGAAATGTACTCATTCATATGAAAGTCGGCATAGGAGATGTAGGAGGTGTAGGAGCAACACAAATATGAAACAATGCAGGCGCTAAACTCCCAAATAAGATCCAATGATATTTTTTGGTTTTAATCTAGAATTAAAGCAAGAAAAATACTTCAAATTAATACAATACTTAAATTTTCTTTTCAGAGTTGTACTCTTTTACTACAATGTCGACTTAGGCGTGGTAATATATTGTCTAACTGAGAAGAAGAATAATAAACTCAATTATGGCCTGTCCTTTTGCTAAATAAGAACTCCCTGCCTAAATATTCAGGCACTTTATCAATATCTGTATATCGACATATAACTGCCATACTTATTGGGGCATACTTGGTTAGTTCTAATATGAGTAAATTATATTATCTTCACTCTTTTTCTTCATTATGCCAGTTATATCTCAAGTTCTTTTCTCACCATTTAGTTTAAATACTGATTTTTGGTTTAAATATTGATTTAGCCAGTATCCTGTTTCCGAATTCAATGAAAACTGTATTCAATGAGAACAATCAAAACGCATATTTAGTAATGTTTACGAGATTTTGCAGCTAATCTGTCATATGTACATAAATATGTGAACGGGTAGATTGTTTTTTTTTGGGGACTTATTGCTAATTATTGAATATGATAGCACTCTTTAAGTTGCCACGTTTGCTTTCAGTTACTTAGCACATAACAGTGACTGTCGCATTCCACCTGAAAGTAAATCTACTAGCAGATGCGATCCAACAGTGGCATAACCGCAATATAGTATACTTTTTTTAAATTAAATAATTGATAATCATCATATAACCACCCTGTATGTATAATATTCATTGCTGAATGGGGATGGATTGCAACACACAAAATTTCTCAAGAAGTTTCACTTCCTGGGTGTCCACTTACTTCGTAAATACATACTAATATTTAACTGAAACCCTAGGGGTCACTTAATATAATATAAAATTTTAAAGGTAAAGAACAGCCAGTATACTCGTATAATTTCGTGCAGGCAGTGTAAAGGCTCCTAGCGGGCATCACTTGCCGCACAGACAAAAGGCTTTGTTAGCAATATATGTACTTATAGGTATGTTAAAGGGTGGTTAAGTTTGAAGGGCTGGTGTTGATTTTGAATAAAATACAATTTTTTTAGGAAATTATTGTCATTTCTCTTTATAATGATAATATTGGTATGGTTTAATTACGTATGGAACAAAATATTGTCCAAATAGCCGCCGCGAAATGCAGAAAAAAACTTGGCGTTTAGGTGTGGTTCACATTCAACATCGGGCCTTGAAATTTAACCACCCTTTAGATACTAGACATAAAGGTGGTGACCAACAATAACGTTTTGTACATTGGAATGTCACGATAGAGGAAAATAAAAAAAGAAAAAGACGAACTGCGTTGAATATGCATTTGAAGCTAGAAGCACACGACAACAGTGAAATTTAACGACTTTTCGTCATTTCATTTTGTGCTGACATCCGAATGTACACGGCGGAAGAAAAAAACAAATCAGCTGGTCTAGTGATTTCACCTATAATAGATTCATCTTGATACTAGCCGATCAATCAGCCGTATTTATGGTATAAGCAATCCTATCGCCCCTCGGCAGGCAATGGCAAGCCTCAAAGTGTATTTCTGCCATGAAAAAATTATTCATAAAAAACCATTTGCCGTTGGGAATCGGCTTAAAACTGTAGGTCCCTTCATTTAAAACAAACACATAAAATTGGAAGAGAAGTTCGGCCAAACACCCAGCAAAAGGATGTATATATATTCCTTCCGCTCTTATGTGCATATCAAGGGTCTTTCACCTAGATGTTGTTTTAATTTAAGGCATGAAATAATTAAGATTCTTTCGGAATTCATTATTTTTAATCAAAATCAGGCTCTTAACAACTATATGTGAAAAATTGCATAAATGTCTACATTTAAACGCTAATAGTCAGACCCTTTAGATAACAATATCCTCTGACGAGCGTGTATAAAAGTTTGAAAAGAAATTCTCGCCTTCAGCTCACAAATATCTCATCACTTGATTTTCTCAATCATATCCTGAATTGAGAAAATGTTCGACACAGTATGACCAGTCATAAAGCAATTTCAGGAAGTAAACTTACATACCACTCTTTGATCAGGAAGTGATTTACATGCGCAGTGTGACTGCCTGTGTAATGATTTAAGGATTGGCAGACTTGCTGAGAGCACTTTCCTTTCCATGTCTGATGGCTGTTTTTTGTAGGTATAATTTTTTTCTAATTTCAAAAGAAATGTACTGAATATGCAATGCCTGCATTTATGTATATTTACTACACTACTTTTATAAGATTATATTATATATGTACTTAAGTGCATATATTTATATCAGATTAATGCATTTGATTGAACCGCTTTGAAAATTTTGTTCGTCTTATACAATATTTTTAATTATACATCTTAGTGCACCTAAACAGTGCACGACGTTCTACAGGACACGCTTTTAGTTAATCTATATACAAAAATAGTTTCTATAGATTTACTATTTTACGGTACGAATACTTATATATTCAGTATACCTTAAATACACAAAATTTTTGAATTTATTAATCGAAAGAAGAAAACTATTTAGAGGAAACTAAGGTCCTGTTTTAGCAAAACAAACAAAAAACAAAAACTAACCTCGGTCTTTGCAACACATTTGAACTTTTACTTTAACACCGGAAAAATTTATGTACATACAGAAAATAAAAGAAAACAAAGAAGCCAAATGCCTAGACTCGTGACTACTGTCCGAATCTCAGCACAGCCCTATCTTTAAAAAATATTTTATTGAACTACTATTTTTTAATATACTTTTCATTTTAATATAAAGTGGAACAAGACAGGCCCTTACTGCGCCATTAAAGACGCCAAAAAGAAAAAAAATTTAAAATGAATTAAAGAATAAGAAGTAGTTATAATTAAGAGTAGATGAAATATATTCTTTAGGGCACATACTTAAATAAATAAAACACGGAAATTTAAATATAAGGGAGTGGAAGACAAAGTGATGAAATTTATTGTAATACTCGTAAGTACGAGCATCAATGGGAATGTCCAAGTGCCAACACTTAAAAAGTTACGTTTATTAATTGTTTTAATCTAAAGCAAAAGCCATGCATTTTATATTGCATGGCTCCAAAAGTATGTAAGTGCCAATAGTTTATAAAACATTACATAATTTTTTTTTTGAGATACCTGTTTTGCAATAACCCTTTATTTAAAGATAATAACATGGAATTTGCATTCTATAAAGATTGTTCTCCGGTATAAATCTTATTACTCAGATTGCAAGAAGGAAATGCAGGCATCATAACTAATCGGGATCTAACCAAAATAGCCTATGAATTCATTCAAGTAGGCTCTTTTTTTATAATTTTGTGATCTACAATCACCCAGAAATACTCTATTTACTTAAGATTTGGAGATTTAGTAACATAGTTGAAAAACATGTTCAATCCATTATCACTTCGAAGCTCACAAGTTGAGTGACTGGACTACCTCGGGTCGTTATCATGGTGGAATAAACTACAGGGTAACATTTTTCTTGATAGAAAGGTCAACATGTGCTATTTTACAAACTATTGCCAATCACCTTTACTATTCAGATATGCCTGTTACCTAAGAAAGCACATTAGAATAAAACATACCATTGTCGACCCTACGTCTTATTAATTTGGCAATTTGATAATTCTTATTCATCCAAGCTTTCTTTTTGATGGCCACGTAACGTATAAATTGTTCAAATTTATTTTACGAAATGTCTGAGGTCTTGCAGATTTCTTGCAGTGTAAAATCATCAGCCTATCCTTAGCGATTTTTCACCTTTTAATGCAAATGCTTTATCGGGTAATGCTAGGAATAACAGGCCAGTCTCATCTGTATTATAAATGTTTCGCGAATTATATAAATAAAATAAATAATTGGCGCGTACACTTCTGTTAGGTGTTTGGCCGAGCTCCTCCTCCTATTTGTGGTGTGCGTCTTGATGTTGTTCCACAAATGGAGGGACCTACAGTTTCAAGCCGACTCCGAACGGCAGATATTTTTATGAGGAGCTTTTTCATGGCAGAAATACACTCGGAGGTTTGCCATTGCCTGCCGAGGGGCGACCGCTATTAGAAAAATGTTTTTTATTAATTTTGCCTTCACCGAGATTCGAACTAACGACCTCTCGGTGAATTCCGAATGGTAATCACGCACCAATTAATTTATATCCTTCAATCAAATATGGTACCTTTTCGGTAAAAGTTTTATCTTGATGGATGATACACTAAAATCGTCGTAATTGAGTCTCGCTGAAATTTTTTTCGCTTTGCTCCTTATAAGTGTGCCTGACAAAGGAATGCCTTTATTTCCAAAAAACATTCGTAGCACAATTTATCAATATTCAGTCCTTGGGCTTTAGCAGACTGATTAAAAACAAGTTCTTCGTATTTTGGGGATTCCCTCTATACATGCAAGTGTTATTGAATAAGCAACAGCTGTATGACTATGGTAGAGAGTAAACGTAAAAACAATGTTGTAGGCTTTCCGGTTATGAGGAATTAAAATACACTTTGGAGTGAAAAACAAGTGTCCACAACCTGTTATGAGAGAGTTGTCCAATCAAGAGGGACAAAAACCATTAAAAAATGTTAGTACTGAAAAAACTGTCCGTTTATGGGAGGTGTGCGTTAGGAGAGAGTACACTGTATATATATTATGACTCGTCTCAAATTTCAAGTGAATAAATCAACTCCCAAAATTCGAATGCAAACAAAAATAATAATTTGCTCGATTTGAATGCTCGAAGGTTGATTACTCATGGCTACTACATGTATTTCTTAAATAAATTCCATATGGCTATGTACTTGCAAACTCGTATCTGTGTTTACCGGTCATTGGACGATCGGTACACACGTGGAAAAGCTAGGTTTACTTACCATTTAACCCCCATTGCAGAAGCTGTAGGTAGCTTTCAAAGAAGACTGTTCAGACTCCCTCTGTATATGTCCGGATTCGGCAGCTAGACAATTAAGGTCACTCTTAAGGGGATCCCTTCAAAACGGCGCTTTAGTGCTACTTGTGGAGTGCCAGAATCGTACTTCAACCATTACACCTACCTAAACTATGTAAAGGGTTTTCCAATAACAGGTGTTATCTCTTGCTATCGAGAGATGATTAACGATTTTTTATGGCTGGAATTGGCTGGTATTGATCTGGTCAACGTTTATTTTCAACAAGACGGCACTACGTGCGGCACAAGCAACGAAACCATTGATCTTTTACGGGAAAAGTTTCCGGACCGTATTATCTCTCGAAGAGGTGATCACAATTGGCCACCGAGATCTTGTCATTTAACACCTTGTGACTCTTTTATTTGGGGCCACCTGAAAGAGAAGGTATACACTAACAGCCCAGGGTTGATTGAACATCTCAAAGATGGAATTCGTGAGGCTATCGAGGACATAGGGCAGCCACTTTGCAATTCGGTTATGGAAAATTTCATGAAAAGGATATTGTCCTATAAACGTGGTCGTGGTGGTCATTTTTCTTTGAATATCAAAATAACACCTCTTATTGGAAAATCCCTTGCTAGCCGGATAATTCGGAACTGCCAAAAATTGGCTTGCCTTGTCACTGTTTTGGCGAAATGCCAATTTTCTTGTAAAACTTGGAAGCAAGATAGGAGATGGAGTAGGCTTCACAGGATTGCCTTCTGAGCGACGTTGTCAGCAACAAATTTAGGATTTTCAACTCTCATTCCTAAGAGAAAACTGAAAGGTGCGCAGAGTGATTGTAGTTTAGTGGTTTCGTCTATTTGTTCAACAGAGAAAATAAATTAAGAACCCGAGAAGCAAGCAGGGTTTTGAAAGTTCGGAACTCAGAGAGGACGTAGGTTCGAATCCCGGTGGGAGTGCAAAATAAAGAAAAAATGTTTTCTAAAAGCGGTCGCCCCTCGGCAAACAATGGCAAACCTTCGAATACATTTCTGCCATGAAAAAACTCCTCATAAAAAAATATCTGCAGTTCGGAATCGGCTTGAAACTGTAAGCCCTTCTATTTATAGCGCACCTCGGCAAGCAATGCCAAACCTTCGAGTGTATTTCTGCCATGAAAAAACTCCTCATAAAAAAAAATCTTCAGTTCGGAATCGGCTTGAAACTGTAAGCCCTTCTATTTGTAGCACAACATCAAGAGAAGCACCCCAAATTGGAAGAGGACCACCCAAAAAAGGGTTTACGCGCCAATTACTACATATTTTCACCATTTTAAATTGAAATCCATATGTTATACTTTTCTCTTAGTTTTAATCAAAAATATCGGTTTGTAGATAATGTATACCTGTGTATGTATCCTTATATGAATGTAAAATAACTTATATTACTTTGTCTTCCATCCCTTTTCACGTAAGAGAATACATACGTTCATATATTTATAAGAATATATAAAATCTCGAAAGTGTTGTGACGATGATGCACTAATGTAAATCTTTTGTTATACGTAAATAAATAATTTAGAATAAGACTTACACTTGCATACATAAATACCTACAAACATACATACATATAATTAAACGATATGCACATAAGTACGTATGTACATACATTAGTAGGTATGTATAAGGAACCAAAAGTATAGCCAAATAAGAGAACATTTGTATTTACATACATATACCATATGCATATGAGAGCAATTGCTATGTATAGGTACATAATAACATACTTGTGTATAAATATATTATACATACATACATCCATACATACATACATGCATACATACGTACAATTATAATGTAAATTCCTGCACCTGTGGGTAACGACTTTGGTCTGTTGTATTGAATAAAATAGATCATTATTTATAAAAATGCACCACACCTACGAGTAGATAACCAAACCTTAGAGAATATGATTAAATGATGTTTCCAGCATAAATGTTTTAAAAACATATAATAAATAGTTCATATATAAAAAAAACATCACAAAAAATAGGCAAATAAAAACACACAAAAATTAAATATTGCATAATTTATTCTTTGGTGTCCGCACTTTCAATAAACAAACATTAGTAGGTAAGGAAAATCATATGAATTAGAATTGCATCATAAATTCTTTATAACATTTTAAATAGCAAATAACGACTATTTTGATACCCAGCGTATACCCCCCTCGAATGAGCTAAGAGGTGATTTTACCTATACGTCCATACACACTAAAACTCCAGTAAAAATTGAAATATCTGAAAAAAATGTAGTAAGTCACTAAATATGGTCATTAAATGTCAACTGAAAACCATCCCGTAGCAATTGTGTTTAACTGACCGAATTTACCACCGAGAGTGGATCAGCTGATCACCACCCGTCAACCCTTACCTGCAATTCTATTTCGGCCACAAGACCATGACAATACTTAAACTTCCTGTTTCAGTTGACTAATTTGTTTTAATTGTTTCAATTGTATTCCTTGGAGTACATCTGACAGGTTGCATGTGCCATAAGCTATAAAAATATTTTACTATATTAATTTAACCCACTAATTTTTCTTTAAACCTTCAACAGAACACGAAAAAATTAAAAATTTATTACAAAAATTTCCCTGCATCAGCTGCTCGTTCTTTCTTTGTTCATTCACGAAATTTGTCATAACTTTATCTCTTTGAACCATGGTTCCCACTACCCATAATTCTATACTGCAAGTCCAAAGAAGAAAAAATATTTAATTTTTTGCATAATGTAAAACTGTAAATAAATGTATTCGTCCTCTGGATTACCAGTTTCAACAATGGCATGTACGCATAATATCAAGGCGTGTTCGCTCTAGCAACTACAACATTTACATTTCCTTACGATACGAACGTATGTAAAAGGTGATCAATTTAGGGAGATCGGATTTTAAATTGAAATAAAAATAACGAAAATTCAAATTGGCAATCTTTTTTTATTATTGTGTAGAACCATGACTTTTTATTTTTTAAAGATATTCTCCTTTAACTAATGGCCGCAAATACGCCGTACTCCGGTCATCCGTAAATACTAATTTGGAATGACTCGCTGGAGGGCTTCGGTCGGTATCTCGAGAAGCTGGTTTATCCACAAAGCTTTAGATTTACCCTACTAATAAAAGTTCAAAGGTGTGATATCACACGATCTGCGACCCCCACTGGTTCGAGACGAGAGATAAATTTCTCTCCGAAAGTAACGCCGTCTTATCGAAACAAATGTTGGGGAGATCGCGAGCTTCAATTTCCGGCATCAAAAAGTCGTTTATTATGGCGCGATAGCGTTTGCCATTCACTGTTGCATTGGTGCCATACTCCCCTTTGAAGATGTATGGGCCGATAATTCCTCCAGCACATAGGCAGCACCAAACACTTGTTTTCAATGTATGTAATGGCTGTTCTTGAATGGCTTCTGGTTTCTCTTCAACATAAATGCGACAAGTTCGCTCGTAGCCATTAAGCCAAAAATGGACCTCATCGCTGGACACCATAAGTTGGCCTGAGCGGGCGATGAACACTTTTCTCAGAGCGCCGATTTTCGCTACATAATTGAACAATTTGTAAACGTTGAGACGTAAGTCATTCCATTATGAAAAGTCAATGAATTCTGAAAACATTAGGTATTTAGTTTCATCGAAAAAGTATAATACATCCAATCTGATGCACCCTTTATATGCACATATATGTGGATATATGTGAAGACAGTTTTGTCATAGCACTAACTTTAGATTTTCATAGACATCGGTACATATGTATGTGCATGCGTGTTTATAAAAAAAAAAATTATTCAGTCGAGCCGAAAACTTTTCGCTACGTCTGAATTTGTGTCGGCTTAACTTTTTAATCAAATTAGCCTTTTGGCTGCTTTATACAGAGCGCCAAAAATATCCCAAGCACATTTTGCGATGATAAAATTTTTAATGAGAATGAGTTCATTTGGCTTAACGCTCGGCATGTAATTGCAATAGCTTAACAGCCAGACCGCCTTCGCTGGTTCCGCTTTCGGAGATATACCGTCAACAGCACTCAATAAGGCCAGCATGATGAGAAAGTTCAGTTCTTCAGGATAAGCATATATTCAATAATCAAACCAAATAAGGCAAAGGTTCGGCCATCCGAAGCATAATTGTGAGAGTAACTTTAGCTGCCACCAAGACGAATTCACTAAACAAACCGCCCATCCCAACTGACGGAAACAAATCAGCTGATTCCTTTACATGCGCTGAGAGCCGGTTAATGGTTTGTTGAGCAGTGTTGCCAATGTATTATAAACAAGTATTAGTGATTTTTGCTGTAAGCGCAGATACGTATGCGCGTAAAAACACAACTATTATTATTAACTTAACGGGCGACTTGCCCTTAACACCTTTCTGTACAAACATAGCTCATGCAGTTCATCGAATCATAACATATATGCAGAAAATACAAAAAAGGGGATAATGAAAACAAATATATATATAATTGTTTACTTTTGAATTGTCAAAGAAGCGTAAGTCATGTTCCATTTCATTGTACTTACTCTGTCCAAAAAATATCTGGAGTTGTTCATTTAAAAAGCGTGCATTACACATAGGTATGTTACTCTATACTGTCGCAGAGTTTAGGCGTGATCTGTAAATTAGCTTGTTTTTGGCATTTAATTATATCAGTCAACCGCAGGTGTGGTCTGAGATTTTCACTATGGATAAAAATATCAACCAAAGAATTTGTGTTAAATTTAGTGTTTTGAACGGGATTTCGTTAGCCGAAACATGATAATGTTCCAAAAATACGCGTCTACGAGTGGTATAAAGCTTTGCAGAGGGCCGAGAAGCCGTGGAAGATCTGCCCCGATTTGGTTGCACATCAACGTCTTCAACGAATGAAAACGTCGACAAAGTCAAGGAAATGGTGCTGGAAAACCATCATTTAAGTTTCACGGAGGTAGCTCGTTACCTTAGCGTGTCTCACGAATCAATTCGCAACATTTTACAGCATCAATTGGGCATGAGACGTGTGGCTGCTCGACTCGTTCCAAGAGAGTTGAATTTCTTGCAAAAAATTCATCGAAATGCCTGAAGACATGATTGAGCAAGTGAATTCGAGTATATTAGTTTTACATGCAAACCAGCCAACAGGCGGCTGAATGCCGCTATCCATATGAGCCGACCATTTGAGTCGATTGAGGTCATTAAGGGGAATTCGCTGCAGGAGCTGAAGAAGGTCTCTTCAAATGCATTTAAGAGGTACCTCGATGACTGGACTAATCGTTGGCATATGTGTATTGCTTCGAATGGAGCCTATTTTGAAGGCAAAAAAATAAATTTTGAAGGTTAAACAATTATTTTGCGTTTATTGAACAATTTCCAGTACTTTTCTGACAGAATTTAATACACTTTGCTTGTATGTTCATTGTACATTTATATGAGTCACAAAATGTCTGCCAAATGTAAATAGTTTTTGTTTTCGATTTTCAAAAATATTATTTACGGATCTATAGAAGTAACAGGAATTCCATGCGAAAGAAATAAAACGTGAAAAATTGCAATATCCAAATGGATCTTCTACTAGCTTTTCGCATTACTGTTATTACAGTGCTCCTAATTTTGATAGTTATAGTTCTTACGCTGCGGATGGCAATTGAAATCACTTGATCGCATAAATGCATACAAACATGAGTACATACTTACTAATGTATGTACAGATATGAAAATCGTTTTATTTACATATATACAGATATCCTCGCGGTGCCATTGAAAATAATATAATAAGGATTACAAGCCAAAGAAAAATTGTTTCATGTACATGTGTAGTATATTATATATCTACCTCCTTGGACCCTGCAAGATTCGGACAAGCTGCAACTGGTGTCAATATAAATATGAATATGAGACTTAATTGATTGCAGCCATTGTAAGGAGTTCTAATTCCAGTAATTATGTTGTTTATGCTTTTCATGCCGTGTTATTAATTTTTTTCTTTCGAAGTGTGACGTTTATTAATATGTTGGAATAAAAAATAAGAACAATTTAACAACAGCTTTGAAATATGAAGCATTCAGAAGGGAATTAAAATGTAATGACTATAAACGCTCAGACTCTTTTATTCCTTAAGCATTAGAGATGATTAAGTCCAATGTGCGAAACCACTGCGGGATGCTAATTTGCAACTAACTGTAAGTTTGATAAATTGTAAATTTTAATTTATTTAGATTTCGAAGCAAAAAGGGATACTGTTTTGGTGGCATAAATTAATCTTCTTTGGTATGGTTTCTCGAAAAAATCCCAAAAATGTAAAAGCTCGATGGTTTGCTTGTATTTTATATACAAGTATTCCTAACCCACTAATCCGATTGCGATAAAATTTTAGAGAGCTTTTGTGAGTTTGTCTTGGAAGGTTTACAATTTTGTTTGGAACCGATTAGTGGTTCTGGTGTCAATATATCATGGAAAAGCGTGCTTACAGAAAGTTTTTTTGGAAAATTAGACACGCTAAAGCTGTGGTCACTATATTTTTAATCTCTTTATGGATCAGTATTAACTAAAAATACGTGTATTTGAAGATAAGTAAGGAAGGCCAAATGCGGTCAGAAGTGAGCTTTATATGCACATTTTAGTTAAACTAAATTTGGGATGACTTTGAGTTTTAGGAACTAAACAAACTCATTGGCAAAGAGTATTTTGCTGCAGCAAGAGAGCTTGTAACATGCAATCTAAATATAATATTATTTATGTCGGATCCATAAATCCATCCAAGTTTCATCGAAATATTGAAATCATATCGTTCACACGGAAGGACAAATGAAAAGATGGACGGACAGACATCGCTAAATCGATTGCTCTCACCATTCGGAGCATTTTTGAACAGCAGTATTGAAGCACTAAGTCTACGTAAACGTTTGCAATCCTGTTGCAAATTTGAAGCTGATATTCTCTGATATTCGGCACTTATTTTCTTAGACAGGGAAAGGTGAGTAAGAATAATGGGATTTTCTATAAATACTTTCTTTGATAATCTCGATATTGGTGACAATTTGTATGATGCCGATTTATAAGACTTTGCGTGCAATAATGACTGAATTTATGACAATTACAACGCTCTACTTTTGTCAAAATTACCTGAATTTCACTTCGAACGTTATACTTTAAAAAGTCGTGCAACCCAGCGTCGGTGGTTGCACCTCGAACAAGCCCAGTGTCATTCTGAGGGTATAGCTAGACCATGAGTTTAAACGCGTACAGTTTCCCATTCGACACGCATTCGAAATGACCATCCACAAATCGCAAGGGCAGCTACTGCAAGTCTGTGGATTGAATCTAGAAAACCCATGATTCTCACATGGTCAACTATATGTTGCGTGTTCACGAGTTGGTAAGCCATAACCTACTCGGCCGACCGGTAGATTTTTCTTCCTCTTGATTGGCGTGCTAACTTAAGTCATTTTGACCGAGTTTAACAAAGTGCGCCAGTCGTTTCTTTCTCATTCCTGATTGCCATTTACTTAGGAGTGGTAAGGACGATTCTTCAGCGTACGGTACAAGCAGCACACAACTTCCGGGCTTCGCCCAAATATCCTCTGGGTAGCTTCCGAACATCCATTCGATATCGAGCTAATGTGAGAGGCGAGAAAACCTAGTATATCTCGTTGTGCGCTAGGTTTTGAACTTATATCTTCTTCCAATGAAAAAGTAAACAAAGCCGACAGGCAACTCCTTCTTAATAAATCACTTTAGAAAAACAATTTATTTTTCTATATATATTTTGAAAGACTTTTGCTCAAGATCTAAAACCAGGACGGTCATTGATACTAATCCAACCTTTATCGATATTAAGCATCCTGTATTTTCGAGGAAGAGCCTAAAGATACGAGTCTAAAACGTTTCTACGACAGTAGGATCTACGTTACCGAAACGACCCGGATTTACATCCAGCCAAGAACTGTCACACCAGCAGTATTCCCCGTATCTAAGTATGAGGAATGTTTATGATATAACAACAACAACAACGACGACAAGTCTAAAACTAAAATTCGACAAAGTTAGGGTTTTAAAATTTTAGAGCAATACACATACATATATCTAGAATAGCTTTCACTCGGTACTACTTTAACGAATTTTCTATCGTTTATTGCGTTGTACTTATAGGTAACAGGTTTGTTTCCAGTTAGAAGTAGTCATACCAGGTTTTTGCCCCGTTTTAGAAATTATGCTCATAAAAGAGAGATAATCCTATTTACAGATTTTACTTTTAAATTTTCCATTAAATTATAGTTCTACAGTCTTCAAGTACTGGTTATACAATAAAGTCAACCTAAATATTGCTACATTTTCTCTTAAAGTAAATGCAATAAAGGAGTAGCTGTCCAAAAACAAAAAAAAAACGCCTGGTCTAGCATGTCCAAAGTCAAAACATGTTTTTTAGCAGGAGTATATTTACCAACATGTTAGGGCAAATTTTCCAGATAGGCACGATTGGATCGAGGGGATAATCTGCACTGAATTGAGAACTCAGAGACCTCCTACCCGGTCATCGGCATCCCCCTGACAGTTCTTAAAGGGGAACTGTACAAATTATTTCTCAGGAAAACGCAGAAAAGATGGAGCTCCATTTCTTCATATGCTATATCGAAAACCCTTTGGCCCCAATACATCAACAGCTCTGGCTGGCTATAGATATCTTCCTGTTGGGGGTTTCATAATGGTATCAAAACGGCGCTTTAGTGCTACTTGAGGAGTGTCGGCACTTCAACCATTTCACCGGCCTACCCATATTTACCAAATGGGTTTCAAAGCATATGTTGCTATCGGTCATACTACTAGTTTCCAAGTGAACGAAGCCCTGTAAATACTAAATGCTTCGAAATTATAACATAGTCAGAAAGGGAAGAAAAAGTCATTCGCTATAAAAATGAAACTTATGCTGTAATTTATTTTATTTCGATTTCGAACACATTTATTTATGATCAGCTTCAAACTGCACCTCTCTATCTAAATAAAACTCCATGTGAAACTTTGATCGTTCAAAACAGTGCTTTTGTCAGCTCCTCCGGGAGCCGCTTTCTCCCTCACAGCTTCAACGGACTCCAATCACGGACTCCAATTCACCTTAAGAAACATGCACTTTACACTCGAAACACTCCCTTTCATTTCCTACTTTTTCTATCATCGTCCTATTCTCAACAGAGAAATGGTTCATTACCATGCACACAGGAAGAAGGCATATGCAAATACAAGTATGTGAATTTATATACCTACATATGCGCATATACATATATATGCTCACTCAAGTAGGACAGAGCCAGATGTCGAACGTTGCCGAACGCGAGGGCCGATTGTGCTCTTTGTCGTTCGTTCCGCGCTCTCGCTTGCAGTTCAAGCACATTAGCTTATATTACATTTGCTTGCGTACGGAATAGATTCGTATATTTGATATGTCCATATGACTTGTATGCATCTTTACATATAGATTTGTTCTTTTTGAAAATTGCGCGAAATTGTATATGTATATGCATGTTTATATACATATACTAGTATACAACATATCTTATAAGGTATATGGTAAATGTTACCATACATTTTTTCCTTCATATATAAAAAAAAAATTAATAATAATAACATTAAAATAACAGGTATTATTAACAAACTTGGTTTTATTTTAAATTCTTCAAGTAAATCAAATTAATAATAATCAATAAGAAGCCATATGCAAATACAAATACGTGAATTTATATATGTACATATGTGCATATACATACATATATACGCTCACTTAAGTAGGAGAGAGCAAGATGTCGAACGTTACCGTTCGTTTGCTTTGTTTGCTTTGTCGTTCGTTCCGCGCTTTCGCTTGCAGTTCATTCAAGGTAACGTCAATGAGCAAGGTAACGACAAATGATCAAGGTAACGACAAATGAGCAAGGTAACACAAATGAGCAGGGTAACGACACGTTTTTTCGTGCGTGGTGCCGGCTAAATCGAATTATAAGACGTTATCACGTCAAAAGTGCTAGAAGCCTTCATTCCTATACACATCTTTCGGCAAATTACAAGTGTCAAAAGTGATTTCTCCATTTAAACATCATGCGAAATTTCGTGACAATTCTTTGCTTGGTCCAAGAATGATAGATTGCAAGATTGCCACATCCGTAAAAGCATTTCTGGCTGTGACGTAACAATTGGGCAAACAAGAAGGAGAACAATGTATTACGATAAATTCGCTCGTTAATAACAATAAAAATGAGACACAATACTACAATAAAATTAATACATGTCCAATTATTATGTCAACAAATTAGCTGATTCTGCCAAATTCACTGAGAGGGGCATGGCGCTTTGTGGATTGCACCACTTTCTGTATTCCCTCCACCGTGTTTTGATCGGAGCATTTAATATTTTGCAGCCGAAAAAAATACAATTCTAATGCGTTCAACTTACATGGATACACTGATTTCTTTACCGAAAATAAAAGCAGTGTATTCGACGGCCGTTTGTTTCCACAACAGTCGGTTCTATGTTACCGGAACGACTCCGATTCATATCCGGCCAAGGGTTCTCACTGCAGCAGAATGTTTATGCTGATCTAACAACAACGGTCGCTGTCGTTTAGCACACACATAATTGTTCTGGTGCCCACCCCTCGTATACATACATATACTCGCATACTTGTACCTTTGATGCAGACATACCATGCATTCTGCTCACCGATATCTGCTCTTATTTTTGATCTGAGGCTTGATGTTTTCCCACAAAAGGAAAGTCTTGCTGTTCTATGAAGCCCCCGAACCACAGGCTGTTTTAAAAATGCTTATTTCATGTCAGAAAGGCGGTCGAGAGTTTTCCATTGTCTGCCGCGAAGTGACCTTTACTAGTATTACAATAGTTATAAAAACTTTGTCTATAATTTAATGTTGCATGTCCCAAATGGGCATCGAACTAGGGAGGCATCCAACCATCTATGGCTACGACCTAATTATACTTTATACAAACCTCTCATTTAAGTATCGGGTGTTCATGGCATTTATTTTTAGAGTATGATATCCCGCATATGTTCGCTGCGGCTACGAATTACATTGTCCATTCCATCAATCCACTTTTTGACAAGTTTTTCCAATAAATCTGGCCGTATGGCGTCAATGGTGGCTTGAATAAATCGATTGTTAAGCACAATTTTTGCCGTCTTGTTCTTGTTTCGAAAAAAATAAGGAGCGAAGATGCCGCCAATTTCTACAAATTGGAAGTGTTGTTCTGGCATTAAATTGCTCATGATGACGTACCAGAACTTACTGAACAAAAATGTTGTTGTTGTTGTTGTAGCAGTAAATGTGAACAAAAATGTCAACACAGTTTGCTACGAGTATTCTCAGCTGTCAAACCCTAGTTATCGATATCGTTAGTTCTCATGCTGCTAAAAAAACACCCGAATCACGTGAATTTGAATTTCGTAAACTTTGAGAAACTAAAGAGCGAAACATTTAGATTTATGAATGTGTATATTTAATTATATAATTAAAATTAAAGAATGCGTGAATATAAAATAAAATCGTTAAAATATTACAAAGGACAAAATTTTTAAAATTAAAAATAAATATGTATGTACATTATTGCATTTGATACGTAATTTACATGTTCTTCATTCATAAATATTGTAACAATAATTTTTATTTTTAGTATTAAATTTATTGATCACTTTATTATACAAAACGGCAACAGTTTTAAGGAGGTTTTGAACAGCTCCACTTTCTATTATTTCCTTTGAAAAATATGTTTGTTTTTGCATCATATAGTATATGTATGTATGAATGTGTGTGTGTACGCGCACACATATATGCTCAAATGTACAATATATAGGCATATAGAGGAAAAAATATTTCATATGCTAATATGCCAGCAGCTAATTTCTCACAAATATTTATGAGTGCAGATGTTGGAGGCATGCTAGGTGCTACTATTTTTTGGCATTTGTCACAAATACATATGTACATATGTTAATATATATGCGCGCATGCACATGTGAGTTTATATTGTTTTATTATTTACAAAAAAATGTACATAAGCTCATACATATGAATGTAGTTCATGCTCGTGATTTCGTTTGTTCTTTGGCTTTGAAAGGGTGGGTTCAGTTATTTAAGTTAATAGGAGACTTGAGAGCATTTTCCCTGATTTTTTTACTATATGACTATTTGTATATTTCTATATATTTTCGTGTGTATATGCAGCTGCGCATTTTCATTAACAATTTAGTTTTTAGTTTTATTTAATTTTTTTTCACATCACTAATAGAAGGAGCTGCACCACGAGTCGCCAAGTGTCGGACTAAATAATTCTCCTGAATGACTCCGAGGCGGTTGCACATGTATTGTGTGTGTATGTGTGTTGATTGGCGTTGACGCTGGCAAGCATTGGAAGCAGTAGTTTGTACCATAATTATTATCCCAAAACTGTTGCCCTTTACAATGGAAACGTACAGCAAACTCTATGCGTTGACCAATTTGCAAAGAATTACCAAAAAGAAAGAACGTAAACTTGTCTGAGAAACCGTCACACGAGTTCTCGGCATAGTTGGCTTGTAGATCTGCATAGCTGCGCCAATTATCCAAGGTATAACGTATATAAACCGATTTATTAAAGTCCAAATTGCGTACACGCACAGTGCCGGTGATTGTTTGATTGACATGATCGGTTACCGCTGCATTCTCCAAGGAGACTTGTTTCTCTCGTACACGATCTAAAAATTTCGGCAGTCCTCCAGGTTGTTGAAATAACGGCATTAGCAACTTATCGGATTTTGGTCCAAGCTGTAGCGGTGGTTCTGATTCTAAAACTTCCAAATCTTCAAATGCAGATTTTGGTATAGTCGGTATTTCATCCAGAAACGTTTTTATATCCGCTAAATCGAGTCCCAGTACATCTGCGAAACGTACAATTTTCTTACGGCCTGGTGTACCGGGAGGAGTTTTGCCTGTTTTCAACGAAGAACAACGTCTCACGCGTTGCGGTCTACAATCATCTTCTTCGTCATCGTGGCCATCGAACGTGGATTTTTCACCTTGGGTTTTACTTTCATTATGATTAGTTTCAGAAAGTTCCTGAATGCTTGTACGGGCGGATTCCTCGTTTGTGTCTAACCCTATTTGTACTTCATTTTGGGCGGGTTTTAGTTCCGTAGTGGTGGTTTCAGTCGTTTTAATATGCAGTTGGTCAATATTGTCAAAGTTTTCATGTGTAATTGTTTCATCATTTTCCGTTTTGTTATTAGAGGGGCTAGAGTACGCGACCTCGGGAGTTTTATTGATTTCAGTATTTGCTTGAACTTGCATTGACTCAATTATATTTCCGATACGTGCACTATGTTCTTGCAGTTCATTAATTATTTCATCTTGCAGAGTTACAAGATCCACTGGAGTTAAAGTTTCGTCAGCTTGTTCCGTCTCCACCAGTGCCTCTTGAAATTTCGTAGTCGCATTCGATGTATTTTCAAAATCTTCCATGTTTTTACTTGTGGCTGGAGATGTATCGTCAGGGTCTTCACAGTGTTTCTCTTCGTTTTCATCGTGGCCATTATGTAGAGTGGACGGCACACACCCAGATCCATCGGTGGCATCATCATGATGTATATGTTCAAAGTAAGGCACATCGGCGGATCCCCGACTACTCGAGGTCGATGCACAAATGTAACCCGATTCAGCCGCCGAATTATGTGGCGTATTAGATGCCGTTTCTATCAGTTGTAAATATTCGCATTCGTCGACTGGACTTCCTGGACTTTCTAATTCACAATCGAAATCAAAAAACGAGTCGGACTCATGGCGTAGCGGTTGCAAGTCCGTGACCGGATTTTCAGAGTCATTTGTAGTCTGCCATGTACTAGATGTGTTGTTTTCAGGTATAATAGACTCTTCTTCTTGCGATATTACGCCATCGTCGTTCTGAAAATTCAAAAATATTTCGTTTTTAAAAATTTAAATTTATTTTATTTAAGGAAATACCTGTGTGCCTAATGTCCGTAACTTGGAGGATAAACTACGCGCAAAAGCCTCGGCTCTACCACGACATGATGACATACCTAGTGCTGGAATTACAGATATTATACTGCAAACTTGTGTGTCAGGTGTGCTGCTATTATCATTCAAAGGAATATCGCCTGGGCCGTTCATCAGCATTTACCAGGAACTTTTAGTGTATCTGTAATAAAATAAATATGTTACTCACATCCATTCAAATGTATTGTCACATGCAATTCATTCTTATATAATATAATAATAACAGTTTTACAATATATCTAAAGTGACCTCTGTTACAAGTAACATAGAACTCTGTTTAAATATTTGAAAGAAAATTAACTCTCTAATAGCTTAACTTTTGTAGTAAAAAAATAATCTTATTAGAGTAGTGAGCCGTAAGCCCTGGCAGCTAGTGCTCCTTTTTTTTATTGTAAAATAATAATTTATTGTTATTTTCCATATATTAAATAAATAAATAATTTGAAAGAAGTATGATGACGGTATTATTGTGTTCTCACAAATAGCTATAACTTCTATTGAATGTAGGATACGAGGTGTGATACGAGTTTAATGCCGTAAAATACTTTATTCTGATTTCATGCTCATTTACAACCCTAAAAGTGAATTTTCTGTTGTTCGAAACTATGCTTTAAGTCTTCTTCTATCAGTTCCTTCCTCTTTTATAAGGCCCGGCGAATAACCAAACTTGCAATGTCGCAAATACCTCTGGTCACGTGGTCGGCGAGATTCTTAGGTAAACAAAGCCTCAGTTCTCGAATTTTGTGATTCTCGACCCGGATTTATATCCGGCCAAGGACTTTCATTTCAGTAGCATTCCCCATATATGTATGGGGAATGTTTATGCTGCTACCACAACAACAACTCGATATTGCATCCGGTCCTCATGTTCCAACTGTATGGAGGATGACTACTAGTTGAGACTGCGTAGGTTCGAATCTCCGTATATGGAACACCAAAACGATAGAAAGTTTTTTGTAATAGCGGGCGTCCCTCAGCAGGCAGTGGCAAACCTCCGAGTCTAATTCTGCCATGAAAGGGCTCCTTATAAAAACCAACTGCCGTTGGGCTAAGCCTTAGACATATTGACTGTCACTCCTTTGCTTAACTTGCTCATATAGTAGGCATATGTATATTAGTCACCGAATTTCATAAGCAGCTTGAAGCAATTAACGTAAACGTAATTCAGCCATCTATGGATCGTCATCCTTCCATCACCCCTTATGGTACCACAAAGGACCAAATGGGTATTTTTTCTGAGCAACCATTTAACTTAACGCTGGACAGTATGAAAACAGAGCTAAATAAAAAAAAAAAATGTCGTACAAATTTAGTTTTTACATCGGCACATATGAGACACATTTTTCTTGATTAGGACAAAATCATTGTTTATATATGTATATTCATATATACTTGGCGCCTTCATTCTTGGTTAGGAATACCATTGAACTCCTCTTTTCATTTTTGCTATGGGTCTTGATGTATGTATTTGGTTTTTCATAAAGAGTTTTTCTTTTTCAAAAATACACTCAGAGGTTTGCCATTGTCTGCTGAGAGGCGGACACATTCAACTACCGCGGCCGCTAAAAATGTGCATTATTTACATTCTACGTATGAAATAAGAAAAACACATATTCCGCGCTGCAGTTTTCGCCCGAGGAACGCAACTTCGGTCGTTTTTCTAAATATGTGAATCAAGTCAATTGAAAATAATATTAGTTTGTTAAATAAGCAATATACATAGGTATAGCTGTAGTTCACTTATAGGAGCTTCAAATCAAATCGAAATACTCGAGGAAAAGTGTCGGCATAAGGCGGCCGCCGTAGCCGTATGGTTTGGTGAGTATCTACCATTCGGGAGTGCTTAGGTTCGAATCTAAACACCACCACGCGTCAATTATAGTATGTACATATATAGGCCTATTGGAGGAATAAAATTCAGAAATACCTGTACAGAAGGCGCACAGTGGGAGCGAAGGGGGTGCGTCCGACGAAGTTTCTTGTACACGTACTATACATTAGCTACGATTCCATGGCAAATGATTTTAAGCAGTTAAGTTCATAGAATAAATCTTCATAGAAGTTTCGTACTTTTCTTGTGCTTAAAATTTGGATAGCTTTATGAAGCAACGAGAAAAATTATTCGTATTTGTATTACTTATGAATTAATGCAACAAATTAAGTAATTTATAATTGTTATGGGTCAAGGTAAAAAGTAAAAGTTAGAAAATAAATTTTATTGATGTGAAAAATATTTCTAACCAATAACTGCTGCGAAACAAGAATTTTTTTAGATTTACAAAATATGGCAATATTAGCAGTTTTAAAATTCAGCTGCTTTCGATTTACGACCCACCTAGCTAATTGCGTATAAAACAACAGTTGGCTCGAGGCATATGTATGTGGCACTGAATTAATTTTTCATTGAAAGTATTGAAATTGAAATTTGAAAAAACGTATATAAAAATGGATAATAAACGATTAAATTTGCGAAGTAACTAAGTTTTAATTTACAAATATAATTTACAATTTAAATATATGAAGACTATTTACAATAAGAAAAAATTGCATAAGGGGCTGCTGCTCCCTTAATTTGTTGTTGCTCAGTGATAATTGTACTAACTTACCGAAAAAAGTAATTTTTCATGCCAATTTATAGTTTTGACCATAGTGTAATAATAAAAAGTGTGCCAGGTAGCAATGACATTATTTTTCAGAACAGTGTCCTTTCATTATATTTCATCCTTCAAGAAATTTTTTGAAATTTAAGATTTTGAAAATAACAAAATTGTTTAACATAATCTTTATTGTGCAACTCATTACCCTTCCGGTTGGCATAAGGTTGTATGTAAATAGGAAAGTTAATACTGACTTAGGTACATACATACATATTTATTTATTATTAAAATGAGGCCGTATATGTAAGACTTTTGGTCTTTAATCAACGGGTTGAAAGTAACAAAATTCGAAATGAAATGTTTTTATACAAAGCAAACATAAAACTCTGTATAAGTGAAATCCAAATACACGTATGTATGTATATCACTACATATTATAAAACAAAGTCGCTTTTTCTGTCCCTATGTCCCCTTATACGCTTAAATCTTTAAAACTACGCAACGGATTTTGATGCGGTTTTTTTTTTAAAGATAGATTGATTGAAGAGAAAGGTTTATATCTATATAATGTGAAGAAATATATAAAGGGGGCGTGGCAATCGGTCAAAATGTGGCAAAAAAACATAATTTTTTTGTTTTCACGGCCATAAATCATAAACGAATCAACCAATTAAAATGAAACTTTCTTGAAGTTTAACTTTGAAATATTTACTTTCGTTCTGCATCAAAAAAAATAATTGATTTATTTGTTATTTAACCAAAATTGTTTAAACAAAAGCAGCTCTTTTTCCAAAAAAGCTGTTTGTGTGTGTGTTCGCTGTCAACCGAATGAAGCAACAGGCGTTAAGCGATAATCTCACCACACCTCATTAATGTTGAATTACATCGTATGGTGACGTATGTATGTATTTACGAATCGCTCGCATTATTTCATTTCGGACATATGTACATATGTATTTATGTATGTACTGAATTCCATGTAATTATATGTACATACATACAATTTTACAGCGAAATAAAACGCTATTTTCAGGTTCTATATTAGTAAATCGCACATAATTAAAATACAGTTTGTGAATAGTTTTTATTGATTCGGAGCGCGTTTAGTTTGCTATCAATTCCATACAATAACATTTTTTGTCATTTACTTTTTACGACAACTAATAGCTTATTTTCAAAGCGATTTCAACAAATGGGTACAACATTAATCCTTATCCAATTAAATACCTTAAATACATTGTTGTTTTCATATAGATCTATGTATATGGCTCTTTACAGCATATAATTAAAAACAATATTTTTCAAGATATTGCATCAGTAATTAGTAATTGAGATCTACCGGAAAAATTGCGTTAGCTGTTGCGTCATCCGGCATTGCCGCTACTCTTTTGGAAAGAGTCTTTTGGAAAGAGGCCGAACCACACACTCTACAATGAAGCACCCGCTGAAAATCGCCACCGATGATGATAACAGCGTCTGTAGTGTTTCTAGACAGAGCAATACAGGAAAATTGATGCGTGACTGCTCATTAATAGTCTGGGACGAAGCTACCATGTCAAACAAGACGTCTGTGGAAGCACTGGATAGGACAATGCGCGATTTGCGCAACAAAAATGCACCTATGGGTGGATGTACAATTCTGTTCTCAGGACCAGTTGTGACTCGAGGAACACGTGCTGACGAAATAAATGCTTCGCTAAAAAGATCCCACCTTTAGTCGTATGTCAATAAATTAGAGCTTAAAACTAATATGAGGATTTCATCATCTTCACGTGAGAACAGGCTATTTCCAGAGATGCTGCTAAAAGTTGGCAATGGAGAATTAACACAAAGTGAGGGAAGGATTAACCTAGAAAACCTTTGTGTTTTGATAGACAACATCCAAGAGTTAGTCAACAATGTCTATCCAGACATTGATAACATAAGTTATAAGACAATATCTTGGTTTAAAGAAAGAGCTATTCTGTCACCAACTAACGAACAAGTAGATAAAGTAAATAACTTGATTATTTGAAAGATTGATGCGCCGACGAAAATATACTACTCGGTCGATACTGTTCTCGATTTGGAAGAAGCTGTTCAATTTCCTACAGAATTTCTAAATTCTTTGAAACCGTCTGGACTCCCTCCTCACAAAATGGAGCTGAAAATAGGTTGTCCTGTTATTTTATTAAGAAACCTAAGTCCACCTAAACTTTGCAAGATAGAGTGCACAATACTCACAGGATGTGGTACCGGAGAAGATGTATTGATTCCCTGAATCCCTCTGATACCATCGGATCTACCATTCCAATTTAAACGCTTACAATTTCCGGTAAAGACATCTTTTGCAATGACCATTAATAAATCTCAGGGTCAAACCTTCAACGTTGCAGGCTTAGATTTGAGTGTTGACTGTTTTTCACATGGCCAACTGTATGTCGCTCTTTCAAGAGTAACCTCTAGAGAAAACATGTTTGTATTGTCTAATGACAAGAAGGCTATGAACGTTGTATATAAAGACATTCTGTAATATAGTATTGTAATTGTTGTAAAAATAAAATAAATACATATGTAAAAATGCAAAAAGTTAATATGCAAAAATGTAGGGTATGAATTTAGATATCCCAAAGATAGCAGGAAATCTTCATGCTATAAAGAAAAGAGAATTGTTTTACTCCAAATTTAACGCGTGCGGGCCACGGGCAATAATGAATAAGCCAAAACTACTGGATCGATTTTAATCATTTTTTCAGTGAGTGACATAGGGTATATATTTTATACCCGTGCGAAGCTGGGCGGGTTGCTAGTATTATATAAATATAGGAATAGTGAGACATATTAATAGGAACATGGAAGGTGGGCATTGAGACAGAGTAATTACTCCTACTGATCACACCTTAGATTCAGAAATTGAATGCATTACTGAGGACAAGTACAAATATTTGGGGACAATCAGAATTTGGTGCCTATTTGATCTCTTATTTATCGTAAGGGTATTTGCGAGTTCTGAATGCAATTAGCTTATACGTAAGAATACAGTTTCTAGCCGCCAGATAATCCAAAATGCTGCATCCTAGAATTTTGTTTTTCCACAAAGTAATCTGGTAATATGCTTTGAAACCATAGAAGTAACGCTGAACATAATTAAACGCAACATCAATTTTGTGAGATGAAATAGAATCAATCTTACACGAGTTCAGACTACGTGATATGTGATACAATGAGTATAATAACTAGCTTTCTTCTAGTCTCAAATGGCGTAAACCACGCTGAAATTCTTAATGTACGTGAATCAGTATACAGTTATTTACAACTCTATTTACACGGCGGCCGCCGTAGCCGAATGGGTTGGTGCGTGATTACCATTCGGAATTTACAGAGAGAACGTTCGTTCGAATCTCGGTGAAACACCAAAATTAAGAAAAACATTTTTCTAATAGCGGTCGCCCCTCGGCAGGCAATGGCAAACCTCCGAGTGTATTTCTGCCATTAAAAAGCTCCTCATAAAAATATCTGCCGTTCCGAGTCACACAGTGCGGCCGATTCCCGAAAAGCTGGCCAAAACTCAAAAAATTAAGTAATTGATTCAAAATTTCTTACTCGGGGGTTGTCGGGGTCGCTGATTACGAATTTGACCTTAAAATTTTGAAAATCCACCCCCTTCCACCCCTATTGGCCACCCCCTCACGTGAAATAGCGTATATTCTAGAACATAATCAAGATGCATGTTAATTTATATGTTTTCGGGGTCGCTGATTACGAATTTGATCTTAAAATTTTGAAAATCCACCCCCTTCCACCCCCTCACGTGAAATAGCGTATATTCAAGAACATAATCAAGATGCCTGTAAATTTATATGTTTTCGGTTTGAAAACTCCAATTTTATTAAAAAAATTGCAAAAAATGTATCTACGTATTGCTGCAGCTAAAAATTTTGTGTCGAGGTATTGATATGTACTAAAGATTTCTCGTATTTTACTAATCTTCCGAAGATGATTCCATTTGGTTTTGTTCAATTTACTCCATTACAAATTCTTTCAAATGTGTACAACTTTCACTATTCATCGACAGTAATACGATGCTCAAACGAAGGCCACGTTGCGACTGAAAATGCAGAGGATACTTAGGGTACAGGACGTTGCTATGAACGGTTTTCACTACTCAAGGCATTACTGTAGCCAACCCAAAGACAAAAAAACTCTATCTAGAAACTTTTTTTTTCGACTTTTGGCCAACTTTTTGGGAATCGGCCGCACTGTGAGTCGGCTTGAAACTGTAGATCCCTCCATTTGTGGAACAACATCAAGACGCACACCGCAAATAGGAGAAGGAGCTCGGCCAAACCGCGAAAAGGGTGTGTGCGCCAATTATATATATATATATAATATGTATATATATATATAATGACGATTGATTGCTACACTAAGTTTTCTGAAAACTATTTCAAATGGACTTATACCATTATTCTCACGTAGTCTATAACTTGTTGTTGTTGTAACAGCATAAACATTCCCCATATATACACGGGGAATCCTGCTGGAGGGACAGTCCTTCGCCGCAGATTAATACCGGCTGGTCTGGTAAAGGAGAATCAACTGTCGTGAGAACATATAAGTATATACTCCTGGTCTATATACTCGTCGGTATGCATGTTTGTTTATAAATTTTGAGTAATACCGAATCGTATGCACTCATTGTGTTTTATAAGCTTGAATATTTTTAATCTGAAAGTTTGATTGCTTTGAAAAATTTCTTATAACTAATAAACCAAAAAAAGAGAAAAAATTTAAATAATCTGAATTCTAGGTGCATTTGCTCATGATAACAAAATTGAATCTAATTAGCTTATATATTATACAATACATCAATAAAAACAAAACAAAAATCGAAGGCAAATTTCTTTTTTTTGCACTGTTTGTATTTCTGTTTTTTTGTTTTTGTTGTGCTCTTTTCGGCTAAAAATATTTTCACTCTCTAACTATGTGGCTCGTGTGAGACAAACAATTTTTTACTGTTCTCATTTTACTAATTTTGATTACCTTTTAGTAGATAAATACGTACTTACATACATATACACAAATTCCTTCACACACATACATATGTATATATGAATACATAATGGTGAAGCGCAATTATTTGTATACCACATGCAAAGCAAAACAGCAAATTAAGAAGCACATAAAAAAAATTTTATTTCACTTTTTAGTTACTCGTATCTCTGTATGAAAAATCGCAGAAATCGAATTCGCATACACAATGCATATCTACAATAGATGTATGTGTATTTGCTTTCATTCACTTTTATATATTCGGCGAAATAATCTTTCAATTCAAAAACGTTATGGAATCAAGAAATTTTCGCAACAGGCATATACAGTGCATATGTACACATAAGTACAAGTATGTATGCACAAGCCAGCAACTTACTAGTTTAAATAAGTACAAATACATTCATAGCTATGGACGAGTATATAGATTTTTGACATTTTTTTGCACATCTGTTCATATACTTTAATTATATAGCAAGCCGAAATTTATTCTAAATATAAGAAAAATATCAGGGATTTATAATAAAAAAAAGATTCGCGGCATAGAATTACTATGATATTCTTTCCAAGTGGAGTAATGATTGCCTTCTCTCTTTGTTTCTGTTAATTACGAACGTGTGTAATTACCAACTCTTCCATTATTAGAAGAAAAAAGTGGCGCGAAAGCAAACCACTTTTCTCTCTGATTGGCATCATAACTGCCTAAACGATTTTAGCCAAGTTCAAGCAAAGTGTGTGCTATGCCCTCTTGAAAAACAAAAAAAAACAAAATTTGGCTCTGGTAAATAGTAAATATGGGAGAAAAAAATAGCAGAACTCGCAACTCTTTCTCCGCTTCTTATTTCCAATATATGGAAGATATCTGTATTCCCTCTCTGCCATCGTTAGCATTCAAAGCATGAATTACATTTAGGGTTGCAGACCTTTTATCATTTCACACAACATGACCTATGTATATTTAAAGTTACATTAAACGTCCGCCCTTTCTCTCGAATACTTTAAGACTGGTCTCGTTGCGATGCTTGATAAGACCCTTACAACGGACGAGCATGTTGAGACCACTTTTTGGTAAAACTGATTCTCCTGTAAGTTTCAAGACAAGTATTTTTATAAATTTAAATACAGATTTCCAAGTGAAAAAGTTCCCTAC
Source organism: Anastrepha ludens (assembly GCF_028408465.1). Taxonomy (NCBI): domain Eukaryota; kingdom Metazoa; phylum Arthropoda; class Insecta; order Diptera; family Tephritidae; genus Anastrepha; species Anastrepha ludens. The sequence continues at coordinate 59,674,220 of NC_071500.1, read as the reverse complement.
TACTCATTATTACAATACGCGAAAACTCTGCTTGTTTGTGTGTGGCCTCTTTTTTTGCCAAGCATTAGCAAGTGACGAATAGATGAAGCCACTGGTATAAAAAAGTATATCTTAGCAGCGCAGGAATAGAGCTGCCTAAAATTACATTTCTTTGTAAAATAGTTAGTTATACCAGTTTTATGAGGTGTATGCATACTCGCTTGCGACGAATCTTGCTCAATAACTTTGTTGTTGCGTTCACATGCAAAATTTTCGTCAAGTGAGCCAAGCAGAGAGATAGCGAGCAGAGAAGTGGGAATAAAAGAGACCTTATGCATCAGTTCTATCCGCTAAGCTTATTTCGCCAATGCAGAGGATAGTTTCATGAACAACATTTAGTTGACGAGTTTGCGCACAAACAAATCAGGGTTTTCAGAATCGAATCAAAATATGAGACAAAATTGCTCATTTTGCATTCATAACACTATCTAGCCTTTGCTTGGGAATACCCAATTAAAACAATAGCTTTTCTGGCTAAAACGAAAAATAAACCATAATTCAAATATCCAAAACCTCAATTTATTCATTTTGAAATGATATTCAAAAGCTCGTGAAATTGTTGTCAATAAATGTTTTTTTTTTCAATATTGTTCAATATTTTTTAATTTCATTAAATGTATGTAAATGCTCTCCACACAGTAGCCCCAGCTTAATCTAATCGTGTAATTACTCGAAATATAGACCTAAGTTACGTAAGAACTTAAAGATGTTTACGCAAACTGTCAAATCAACTTACGCATACAGCGCTATGGAGATCTTTACTCAAGCTGTCAAATCAACTACACACATAAATCATAATAAAACGTACACTGTCTCATGCCAAATAAATAACAGCACGCAATTTTTGCGCATGTTTTCTTCTCAATTTCATTGAGCTCGATAAATACTTTTAACCAAAAGTAGTCCCTACCTGGTGTAAATCGATACTTCTGATCTAAACGTGTCCTTCTGCTCTCCCTCAATATTTTAATTTTTAACCCAGATGGCTTCTTATTTTTTACTCGCTAAAGCCCATCTACGTCACCTATTTTATTGTGATGTGCAATGTTTTCGAAGTAAAATAAAATCGGATTTTTTATGCATTTAATCAAAGTGCTTTATTTTTGTATACGGTAATCGATATTTTTCAGTTTTCGTAGGCACTTTTCAACTTATACATTAACTGAACAAATAAATCTCTTTTTCTGGTTAACTTACATAAACTCGAAAATTAGCGTACTCGATTAGACTTCTATGGTTAAAAGGCACATGTTTAAGGCAGGCATATCGTTCATAGTTAGCCTGGACCTAATAACTGTAAAAAGTGCTGGCTCTTGAACATGCCTTATCAAATAAATGTATGAAAATATTGAAAAGGTTATTGAGTTAAAAAGAAATGAATCATACGGTAGCATGATTCTCTAACCGCTCTCAATTCACGCAGTTTACGTAACTTAAGAATCCATAATCAACAACTATCTAAATTGTTTACGCCTGGAATAGTCACCGATACATTTTTCCCATTTCGCGGGTTGCTCTAAAGTTTATTAAGCTACGTTAAAGTCTCGAGTAACTGAACTAAAAATCAATAGTCTTACCATACATTTATTTTTAGGAGGCATCTTTAAAAGCTACATATGCAGTATGTTGTAAATTTATTATGTCCAGGTTAATTAAGAACGATATGTTTGCCCTAAATGAGTATTTTTTAAGAGTATTGTTTAGCTGAGGGAACGGGAGACCGAGTTTGGAGCTAGGATCGGATTACAGTAGACAGGGATTACTTTTTGTTAGGGGTATTTATCAAGCTTAATGAAGCAGAGAAGAAAAACATGTAAAAAAATTGCGTGCTCTTATTTAGTTGGTATGTGGCTGTATATGTACGTAAGTGGACTTCCCAGATTGAGAAAAGATTTTTAACGCTTTTACATTTTTCGTTGGAATAATTCGCAAGCAAAAACTCTCTCCTATCATCAAGAACTGAATACGCAATAAATTATTTTTTGTTAAAGTTTGAGAAAAATAAATAATTTCGGTAATCCTGTGACATTATATTTAATTACAACAAACAACATCGCGTATTTTGAGCGGTGATGCAAAAGGGTTAAATTCTTGCGTAACTTAAGTTATGTTTACGTCTAGAGTAATTACACTAGAATACCGTCTGAATTGATCAGAAAGCGAGTCGAGAGAAAAGCCAATTAATTAGGCATTATTACTCTCTTTATTATTTCCGCAAATTAAGGCTGATGGTAGGCTGTGCGCTATTACCAAAACTGTATGTAAGTATGTAAGATGGCAGAGTGCATGTAGCTTCTATTTTCGTAATAGCTATCATTGGTTTTTATCACTAGAATGGTTTTCAAGATATTACAAAAACACAGAAAACAATTAAAACGCCTTTGAAATCCAACATAAATATGTAGATTAAAATACTAAGCGAATTAATTATGTTAATATTTTCATTTCATCGCTTTTGTTTTCATTGCTGGCACAATCTTTTCAATATAGTTTTATCGCAAAGATTTTAGCGTTTACTATGCCGTCAGCCTATTAATAGACATATGTACATTTATTGTTGACCGGTCATATGCAGTAAAATTTATCAAGTATAGTAAAATATACACATAAATATGTATGTATGTAGAAACATGCGTTGATTGACTGACTTGTTTGCTTTTGAAAATTCGAATCGTAATCGAAAAGATAATTTATTGTTGAAAATTTAAATTGGTAGCAATTAAATTTTTTGTGATGTTATCTCCTTACCATATGTGCATATGTATGGCTGTGTGTATCTTAAATTCTAAAAAAACCTGAACTTATACTACACAATACGTTCACATATGCATTAATTACCAATAAATCCACAAGATTAATCTACCCGTTCACATATGGCAGATTACCTGCAAAGTTGACAATCAGCTGTCAATACTGTTGTGAAAGGTTTTTCTTCATAGAAATTATTTTGGTGGAATATTACGGTGTTTTTGGTATGTTTAATTATTACGAACGATATGAAGAAGTTACAAGGAGTAGCAAAAGCTAATTTAATTGCGCAATTTGCTGCTAATAATAAACAGTTGGAGGAAATCCGTAAACTACTGAGATTTCAAAAAATTATGGCTTCGATACGCATTCGAAATCCGATATAACATTTTATAATAAGTACTAAGAGGACACACCCTTTTTTTCTGTTATATGAATGCATAGTTAATAATACCTAACAAACATTTTATTAGAATTATGTCTACAAACCTGTTTTCTTTGCCTTCATCCATTTTATTAAGTTTTTACTTTGACGGTGTTTTTTACACGCGTAAAAATAATGATCTATTATACAGAAAACACAGGGTTGTATGTCAAAAAGTATGGTTATTATCTAGGATTATTTTATAATCTCAGATTTTAGGAGAGAAATTTTGTATGGGAAATCCCGCTTTTTAATTACGGATAGGAAGTTAAGCACGAAAAAATAGATAATCTACTAATATGTGAACGTATTAATACTTTGAAATAAGTTTGACATGTGGATGAAAGTGACTTTCCAATTTTAGCCAAGCCTTTAGATCTTCGAGAGCTCAATTCAAGATTTGACTAACATAAGCCGACAGACCTCACGAGTGAATTTCTGACAGAAAATTAAATTATCTGTATTTGGTTGTACTATTAGACGCATATTTTTTTATTTTATTTATTTAATTGGCGCGTACACCCTTTCTGGGTATTTGGCCGAGCTCCTCCTCCTATTTGTGGTGTGCGTCTTGATATTGTTCCACCAATGGAGGGACCTACAGTATCAAGCCGACTCCGAACGGCAGATATTTTTATGAGGAGCTTTTTCATGGCAGAAATACACTCGGAGGTTTGCCATTGCCTGCCGAAGGGCGACCCCTATTAGAAAAATGTTTTTCTTAATTTTGGTATTTCACCGAGATTCGAACCAACGTTCTCTCTGTGAATACCGAATGGTAGTCACGCACCAACTCATTCGGCTACGGCGGCCGCCATTAGACGCATACGCCTTGCTATTTTAATCTATTTCCGAAATTGCATTTGACGTGAAGGGCCGCGTATCCATTGAAGCCATTTAAGACGTTAGTTAGTTTTTTTTTTTAAATCCGAATGAAATTGAATCGACTCCATTCATTTCGACGACTCAGAGACAACAATTTTGAAAGAAATTTTTTTATTAATTAGAATCAGAATAACGAGTAATTTTTTTGTTTTTTTTTATCCCAACTAAGTTTTTCATAATCAGAATTGAGAACAAACATATGTATGTATGTATCAATATTATAAAATTATCTAGCTTGGTAACGACATCATTTCAAAAACGGTAATGCATTGAGATGGAAAATTCATACCTGATCGTCTATGCTGTAATATGGTTGGCCGAATACCTATAAAAAGAAGGATCAAGACGACTAAAAACTTCTAAACGTCCTAGCGTTACCAGATGGAAAACCATTTTTTCTTTATTTAAGAAGTTTCAGGAAAATTGGAATCAAATTGATCAAACCAAATATAAAGTGGTATAACAGGAAAAAATGTTCCTATTAGCAAAGCAATTTTACCTCCCGTTATCCGACCCCTTGGTTAGTTGGAGTGGGGATGCACCAAGAACCTAATTATTGCTTCCGCAGCATTTTGTTGCCACATCATCGCTACCAACAAGTTCTACGATTGAGAAACCTTATAACTGACCGACTTTTACTTGCAAAAATCAGGAATAACTATTGCAAATTACTGAATTGTTAAGTTAAAGTCACAAAATAGTGGCAAGACAACTTGCTTGCTTTATTGCTATACTTAACTTTACTGCTTCGCTTAACTTGAGACTGCATACCCTATGCGCATGCACCTCTGCTTATACTCGTATGTCAAGAATGATAGAAAGAAGATTGCGCCCATCAGAGCGTACGTGACGTCACGTTTGCTGAGTTGTGCAGTATTGCCAACCATTTGCTCTTCGCAATAAATTTAGTGCTTTTTTATACCGAAAATGCGAAAATTTTGAAGTTTCGTGTTTGTTTCTTTTTTTTAATTTAAAGCTACCGAAACTTTAGGTTAAAAAACAAACTATATTATTAAACAAAAAAAGGTTAAAAAAAGGTCACTCTGAGAAGATTTTAGTGCTAATGAAAATTTTTTTACTCTTATAAAATTTGATAATTTGAAAGTGCAAATTTAATTTTTGGCTCCATTTAAGGTTATGCAAAAATATTAAATGCCCCACTCCCAACTCTTCTTAAGATTGAAAACCTTTTTACACATTCTAAAAAGCCTTTGAATTTATTGAATGCGAATTAAAACCATAGAGGTGTAATCGTTCCTTCCGGTCATCAATCCTTAGTGAGACATAGGACATTAAGAGTTATATTCATTGTAAAAATAAACAAGAAAATACCAGAAAATACTAAAGAAAGAATACTGACATTTTTACAAAAAGAGTACCAAAAAAGCAAACAAGTCGTTCCCTTAACAAAAAACCTCATAAATTTAATTGTACATAAGCATAACACATTTATTTAAAAAAACGCACATTTTAAAGACAATTTGTCACGCATACAAAGTTCTTTAAGTGATTCAATAAAAATTTGCTGGGTTATTTTCTTTTAATGGGCATTTTAGTGCGTTTTTATATCCAAAGCTAGGCAACACTGCAGTAGCGAGAGGGAGAGTTGACTGCCGAAAGCAGAAGAACACCAACAACACCTGCAATCGCGGGCAATGCCACCAGATGTTAAAAAAAAGTAAAGCTAAATAAAACTGAGTGAATTATTTGAATAATTATTAAAAAATGTATATTTTACAAAATTATAAACATGACATTTTAATTAGAACAGCTAGAAAAATGTCATGAAGAAAGAACTAAAACTCCGATACTAAATAAGAAAAAAAAAATGCTAAATCAAGTAACGAAAATGGTAATCTGGCCATACTGGAGCTAAAATCACGTAACTAGTTGTCAAATTCGCTGAGCGCAAAGTAACGGGACCACGATAGGCGCCATCTCATTATTCTTTCCATCATGCTCGTATGTAGTAACATAGACATATATTAACTATCATAATTTTTAGGCTTGGCAACTTGTATTATCTGGCCAGTTCTGTCTCGCCTCAAAGCGAATTCATGTTTTTATTTTAGTGTCTCACTCGCTCGGTATTGTTTCCAGTCGGGTCACGAAATTTCTCATTTCGCTGCAATATGTAAATATTGCATTGTAAAAAAACGCGAATGTTCTCGAATCGACTAGAAATACCGCGCGAACGAGATACCAAAGCAAAAACATGAACGCTAATTAACATCAGATGACGAGGCTGAAGTCGCCAGAAGATACGAGTTGCCAAATCTAGTTATCATATTAAGCACATGTACTTATACATAAGCAAAGGTGCATGCGCATAGGATATTCAGTCTTAAATGACAAGTAAAGCAATAAAGCAAACAAGTTGTGCTGTCATTGATCGAACTCAGAGGAATCATTGTGAGACATTTTATTTGAATAAAAAGGTAACAATATGTAAATATGTAGGTGCCGCCACGGCGTACAGAATGCAGAGCCAACACCAGACCGTTAAACGACTCTCAGCAATTTGAAGGAATCTGCTGATTAACTGACATGACAGGGGATGTAACAGAGGTTTGTTTACGACTATACTGTCTTGTGTTGGTCATAGATTATAAGGTGCAAAACTCTTTCTATCGACGAAAGAATGGTGTGTACCGAACGAGTTTTTCTATTGGCCAGCATCTGAAGCTCTTCGCACGCACATATTTCCCCCTCTCATTTCTTCTTTCGAATAATAACTCTCTCTTTATTTCTCAACTTCCAGTAGCAATCCTATCACATCCTTTCTTTCTAGGGCATCGTGATATTTCTCGTCGTACAAATAGTTTCTTCGGGCTTGCCGAAATCCGGTTGCTTCTTCGGCGGCAGTACAAAGAGAACGACCACAGCACTTAACGCCTTGAACACGAAGATAAACCGTGTCCTTAATAGAGCCTGTGGGAGATAACGGTTCTAGTCGTGTTGGATCTGTCAACGCTTTCGATACAGTCAACATTTCCACGCTCCTAAATGATATGCAGCAATCCACTATGCCGCCGAAACTGAAGTAGTGGTCTGCAAAATTATTTAACTTATCAGCGCCATCGATTAGAAATTTGTTCACAGTTGGCGACATTTACCACCATCCATATTTCTTAGCTAACAATAATAATAGAGCTGCTGATCGCAATTAACAGAACAATAAATCTATTTAATATTTCTTCTTCAACTCGTCATATAGAAGACATTTTTGAAAGCTCGGAAATTATTTTGACAGTGTTCCCGGTCCTAGTGCTCGTTTCAGTTCAAGACCAATTATGGTTTTCGTTCGCCAATTAGCATTTTATCAGATCCTATTTATAGGTTTCTATTCAGGGTTTCTATTAACAGATATTTACCTACATATATGGAATTTTTGTTCAAAACTTCGTATTGATGTTTTGAGAGATTACAGTTCATGTATATAACCAACACGAAGTAGAGAATAAAAAGCAAAATGGCTCTTGAAAACCGCTACTTTCTTCTTGGGGACTTTGACAACCAGAAAATAAACAAAGTTAGTTGTTTGTGAGTCAACCAGTGAATATTTGAATTATTGAATTAAACAAAATAATAAAAATATAATGCCGCGTGTTTAATTGTAAAAGCGCGAATGACAATAAAGCCTTCAAACGCAGTTTTCCACCTTGCTTCCCATCACGATGCATTCTACGACACTTGGCTTTCTACTTACTTTCGCTTATTCTTTCTCTTCTTTTTGTTTGTTTATTTTCTCTTCTGACCTCACGTCCCTGTTGCTTTCTATGATGCTTGTGTAGTCAATACTACACGAGTAGACATTTTTTACCACGAGAATCCTACGCACCCCAAGCTTGCAAATTACAGTTGCATTATTTGTAGATGTGGTATACTTCTAGCCCAATTTCACCGCCCTCACATTACCGTCCTTATGGAAAATTGGTAATGACGCAAAGCACAACACTTCCAAAACCAAATCGTTTAAGTTATTCTATAAAACAGCCAAATTCCAAATCAGTACCCTAAGTTTTTAAAATATGATCGTTTTCGGGCAACTTCTACGTATATCTTTTTTTACTACATAGAAAAGATTATTCAGCCATTTAATCGTTTACTTGCAAAGATGATTTCTCTTTCGACCGCAGCACACTAACAATTCTTATCTCTTTTATAACTGACATATGTATGTATCTCTAAATATACGAGAATTCTGATCAAATGGCTTTTACCGAAAGAGTAATTAGTTATAAATAAAGGTGTAAAATTTCACTTCGTTTGCCTGTTAAATACTCACTATACATTCAAAATTGGTTTTTCAGTATTCTCACTATGTCTAAATTGCAAAGTTGAGAGCCTAAACTTTTCATTTATCTCTGGTATGTAAGCATAATCTACTTTATCAGGACATTTTGGAGATTTATAAAACGCAAATAAAAGAAAAAACTTAAAAACATGGATGAATCCCTCAAAACGCGGTTTTACTTTACTTTCACTTTTCAAATGCCTACTGTCAAAGTTTCCAAAAGGTAACAAAATACATATTTATGTAAATAAAGATGCACATGTACTTGTAAATATGATGACAGCATAGAATTCGCTTCAATGTGACATCAGCTGCCGTTATTGCACTCGCCACCATATTTGCCCTCCCTTTTAAAAGCGATTAACTAATTTCACTGCGCAGAAAAATCGCAATACATTTTTTGCATTAAAACTCATCGTAATTAATTTTTGGAAAATATTTTCAAATATTAAGGTTTGAGATTTAAGCTTTTTTCTATAATCAATGCCTCTTGAATTGCAGATATGTACATACTATAACTGTAGTTCAATATTTTATGATTTTCCCCAACATAATTTTCCATTAGTGAATCTTGCACAGACACACGAGGCGGTTAATTATCAAAACAAAATAAATTGAAAAAACGGAAAAATAAAAAGATGACACTTGCGCATGCATACATTAATATATATGTATTCATATATAAATATATATATACATATTTATGTATGGTTATAAGTTTTTTTGTTTTTTTTTTGTTTTACGTTCACAAACATGAGCGCATTGTGAAAAGTACATAATAAAATATATTAAAATAAATTTTCGACATTTAAAAATAGAATTAAAAGTGGAAACACAAAATCTCAAATTGTTAGCAAATTAGGTATAATTGAAGAGATGACCCTTTGCCCTGTGAACAAGCACACATTCATACATACTTGCAGACACAGCTGTATAAATCAAAAAATAGACAAAAAACACTTATCATTGCGAAGAAATTTTAAATTTAAAATTAGTTGCTTTCTTTCGAATAATTAACCACCGCTACACAATCGCTAGCTGTATACGACTTGCCATCTGTGGCGCCCGTTTGAGCATATTTAACAAGTACTTGTAGAAATTACGGCGTTGATTAGCTTTATTTGTTTGTAATAATTGTAATTTTGAGAATGTATGTATGTAGTTTGTTTCTTCTTATCAAAACAAAATGCTAAATTAGTTTCACAACACTTTTTCACCACCAAAAAGAAAATTTATAAGTCGTATTGCTTATTTAACAGAGGCACTGATTCACTTTAATTAAATATGAATATGTTGTATTATTATTATTTCACATACATATGGGTGGATTTGTTTTGAGATGTGTATCAACCTTACAAATTTTGCTTTGACCTCACGTAAAATTTCGATAGTGAAATGTCACAGATTTAATGTACCCCGTTGTAAGCGCTTAATGGTGCATTGGAGAACATTTTATTTTAATTGATTGAAGTTGGTTCTTATTGACGTGAATTTTCCTTTTTTTTCATAAATAAGCGAACGCATGAACTACACACGAAAAGGCAAAAACACACAAAGTTCACTTTTAATATTTGACTTCTACCGTTGCGTCGCTTTTGTGCTCGTCTTCATCTTGGGCACGGTGCGCACAGTAAGAGTGTCATTCAAGGGTATTGCAAGGTCGTAGCGCAACTTGATGGGTATGGCTCGCTGGTATACGAATCCACCGCGCTTGCTTTAGCTTCAACGGTCGGTAGTCCTCCGCTCTCCGATTTATTTGTATCTCATTTTGTGCAAACATCACCCTGTTCGTTAATTCTGACGGTATATGCGTATATGTATATATGTACATATTTATGCACGGTATATATTTTTTGATTTTCTCTTCTGACATTCGGCTCGTGTACAGACTTTTAGATACTCCCAATTAGATTCGTTCAGATACACAACAGCTGCTAGTAGTATGTATGTATGCAAATATGTATGTATGTATGCATATAGAAAACCAAAACAAAATCGACTCTGTCGCCGGCAAACAGTCCCAGTATCAATATTCACGTGCGGCACTTACATACGTGCCTCATGTACCATACTAAGTGGAGGTGATAAACTTTCTCAGTTGAAATTTGGCATTTGAGGGGCGCAAAATTATACTGACTTATACAGATGTTTGTGTGCGTATACAACTGCTCACTACGAAATGCTCGTATTATATTATATTTGCAGCAACAATGAGTGTACGAGTTTTCTTATGCTCTTATCTCTCCATGGAAACTGCAGTCTCGCTCTCATTTATATTTATTTTGTGTTGACCACTGCATTCCTGACTTTCGCTTTCAACTTTTGCATTTCGATAATATTTGTTTATGCCTTGGCTTTTCACTCTTGTGACGACACACTGCAATTAAATAGTGTTTTATTTATGAAGTATTGTTCTCATATTTCAGTCATGTTTATTTATTTTGGAGCTCGTATCAGAAGCGTACAATCAACATTTTCAATGTTTACTAAAAAACTTTGCACTTGCCTAGTGTTTTAATGTACTCTGTACTCATATATGGTATCTTACACTCATTTATAAGTATAAATTCAAAGGCAGCATATAAACAAAGGTGGTGTGTAAGAGAGTCAGAGACTTAGTGGTGATAATATACAGAGTGAATTCAGAGTGAAATTTTACAATGTTGCCACTAAACAGATATTTTGCGTTTGTGGTAAATTTATTTTATTTAAAATGAAGTCATTTGTATGGTATTGCGTAGGCTCAGTACTCTGATATTATAAAAAGAAATAGAAAAATGTATCTAATATCTATTAAAGCTATTTCAACCACATCATAACAAAATCGCACATTTGGAAAAAATGTCGTAATCCACCAAACCAAAACATTGAGCACATCGGAATTAAAGTTATCGAATGCCGTTGCTGCCTAACGGAAAATAAAGACTTAAATATTTTCTATGAATTTAAATTTTTTAGAAAACATAAAGAAGAGCTGGCGATAACTCTGCATGCTTACCTCAAATTTTTAATTATGTAGTTATATAGAGGGTTTCGACACGGTAATAATATAACTTCTGCATACTTACCTTAAGGTCAATAATTATATCGTTATTTACTGGTTTTGGTACGGAAATAATAAAACTTTTGCTAACATTCCTTTTAGGCTAATACACTAAATTCCTGAATGGCTTTAGTTTAGTATAAATATTTGTGTTTTTGTATTTATCTTTATTTATTTCATAATTATTATCCTATGATATGTTTTTATCAGTTTTATTATTATTTCCATCCTTATTTCAAACCACACCTCTTACCGTTGTGAGGACCACACCACCTTTGTGGTAGATCCATCACTTTTTTGTTTGCAAAATTGCATTTCCACCACATCTACCACCATAAGCTTAAAATCTACCATAAACTTAAAAGTTTCGCATTCTAATACTTATACAAATTTATCGTGATTATGGGGAGTCTTGGCTCATTCTCGTTGAAGGATCTTACTTAATTCGCCAAAAGATCGAGATCATTTAAAACCCTTTAGGGATGGAAATGATTTTTCTTGGCATCATTTTGGGTACACATGGCCACGAAAAGTTATATACGTTTGAATACTACCGTTAATTAACTTAAAAACCTATTGGAGCTTTCAATGTGTTTAATATGACATTGTTTCATGTTTTTTATTTATATTTTTTATGAGAAACATCTTGCATGGCAACCTCTGCGGTAATGCGCAAAGATAACAAGAAAGTGTAAATAATCTGAGGTAAATATATATGTGAATATGTTCATATACATATATATGCTGCTAAAATATGCAGATAAATACATAGATGTGTATCGCTAAATAATAAGCGAAATATTAAATAATTAATTTAAGAGCATCAATTAATTCCAACAAGTACAATTTAGAAAACTTTGAGTTATTTATAAATGATAAATTCATTTACATATATTGTATGTGTACATATATAAATATATATTGTTATTACAGCATAAATATTAGCCGTGCTTATCTTCCACTTTGTGGAGTTCATTTTGATGTTGTTCAATACAATGAAGTTTTATACCGCCTCCGAACGGGAGATGTTGTTTATGGGAACTTCTTCATAACAGGTACCTATGTATAGCCATTATGCGTTACTTTTCCGATCATTCGACGTTTTTTGTCCTTACAGCGAGCATTATTGTGTATTCTGAAAATTTCGGTAATAAATAAATCAAATGTAAAATACATTTAATTATGAGTTGCTTGCATCTTATGATCAGGCTCAAAACAGTCTCTCAAAACAGTCGACAACCTCCAACGCAGCCGTGAAATGGCTGAGTCATTTCACCTAAAGGTAACGCGGGTCCCTGGCGAAACTCGGCACCAAATTGACCGATGAGTACATAGACAATGTCATAAGGATACCCTTACAAATATGTAAGCTACTCATCCTTGAAGAAATCGTAAGGAAAGCAAACGAAAGATGGCATAATGAAGCCACCTGCAAAATCGCCCGTCAACTATGGCCGACTCTCAATGCTAAACGCACAGAATCTCTGCTAAGCCAAAATAAACACAGTCTTAGCACACTGATTTCAGTCATAACGGGGCACTGCCTAATAGGTAGGCACGCCCAAAGGATGAGTGGGCAAGCACATGGCTTCTGTAGATGTTGTCTAGATGAGGACGAGGAAGAAACAATCTCGCACCTACTTTGCCACTATCCTGCTCAATCCAGACGTAGGTTTACTACTCTAGGTAAACAATTTTTTAATGAGATGGAAGAAATTTTTGAAAAGCACACACTGATTTTAGGATAGATAGGGACAAGCTCCCCACGCGGCATCACAAGGGGCTATTAGCCCGAGTGTGTCCCACAACCGCTTCAACCTAACCTAACCTATGATCAGGCTCTTACCAACAGCTTTCCGAGCTTTCCATTTTACCCTCTTCCCTGGCCACTATAATCCCATGAGCTATGGAACTGAAAATTTATTACTTATGTAAATTGAAAATAAGGCAACCAGTCGCTCCATATGCTATCGCTTCATCGGCCGTCCCAATTCTACAATATAATGTATACATTTTTGATCCCTGAACATTTCGAATGTAGTCCTGAAATTCCGAAAGTTCATCCCGAACCATTATTCGTATAATATGCTTCCACCAAAAATAATGCCTGAGTTTGCAAGGTTATTGTGTTCATTTTGTAATTTTATCTCAAAATAATAGATAGTGAGGGGGAGGATGGTGCCGTATGGAGAAGGTCACGCAAGGGGGAAGATCGCCATTCACTTGGAAGTGGTCTGGACAAATTTTCTGCATTCAGTTGAAGGAACTCACAACTTCCCCCAAGTATCCTCTGGGTAGCTTCCAAACACCCGTTTGGGAGCCAGAATGGCAATGCTTTCTGTCCACAGTTGGAACATTTTCCCTTTACGTCGACACATCCGTTAATGGACTGGGGCTGTCTGACTTTGCGGGACAAGAAATATGGTAGTCTGCAGCACCATAGTCCAGCACAAAGAAATTCATCAAGCTGCGTGGCTGTTTCTTATCGAAAAAAAAGAAACCTGGTCGATTATTTTGCATTAGATGGTAGACACGCTTCCAGTATTTTAAATGTACGTACGAAGACGATTAAAGTGCACAACGGTAAACTTTCTGGAGAGCGAATAGCAATTATACTGTAAAATGTTTCTTAAAACAAGTTAAATTATCAAATTACTAATACTATTGGGTATGGGAATAAGTTTCCGTCCTTTCTTAGCCAAAGTTACGCATTATTTAAACAATTATACCATTAAATAATACATGCTATTATGTGAAGTATGTGCCATTGGAAGCTACAGCTTTATTCCATCTTTCAGGCAGCATACGGATTCCTCTGACAAAATATTCGAGTTCTTTTGACGCATTGATGCATTTATTGAGCCAGTTTGCAATGCCCTGGTAAGAGGTGAATCGCTCTCCAATAAGGGCTGACTGCATTGGTCGGAACAGATAGTAATCCGGTGGTACAATGTCTGTGGAATTCGCCGGGTGGGGCGAGATTTTCCAATTCAGCCCCTTTAAATATTTCTGGACTAATTTAGCAACGTGTGGTCCACCGCTGTCATTCAGAAATATCAGTTTGTCATATCTACCGCCCCATTCCGGCTGCTTTTCTTTGAGAGCTTAATGCGTTTGAATTTTCGACATCTAACTCTTTAGACATATCCTCATGTCGAACCCGTGCCTTCATCCCTTCGCGATATTTCTCACTCACGTGGAAATTGCCACTTTGAAAGCTTCGGAACCACTCTTTACATGTTGTATTTAATGGGGCGTGATTACCATAAATATTGATCAATATACGATAAGTTTCAGTTGCACTTTTCTTAAAAAGGTAATAATGAAGCATGACTATTTTTCCTATTTTTTCAAGACGAGCGTAGACTTTTTTAACATGAGATAAAAAATGATATTTACGCTTCAAACGAGTGTCAACTACTGCGATCGAGACCTCACATATACACCTTCAAATCACCAGAATATTACTAGAGTAAACACAAAAATGGTATTAGCAGCGACGATTCTTTTACGAGGGTGGAAACTTAATCCCATACCCAATAGATGCAATTGTATAATGCTAAACAATGTCTAATAATCGTTAAAAAGATGTACGTACGATACGAAGACCCAACATCGACTCGGATCATTATAGTGCTGCTAAAATCCGTATGGAGATCCATATGCCCCAGTCGTTGTTGACGGGACTGTCGTTCCGTTAGCCGACCATGACTAGGTGCGAATAGCAATAACGCGGCTAAAGAAGAATAAGGGCGTGGGGGTCGAGGGTCTGCCGCTATTCAAACGTGATGGAGAACGAATAAGGTGCATGCATCAGCTCCTATGCAAAATATAATCGGATTAATGCAGGTTCGATTGGAATTTAAGTGTGATCTTCTCAATCCATAAGAAGGATGATTCTGTAATCTATGTCAATTACTGCGGAAAGACTGAAGCGCACCGTCAACCAACTGATTAGACCTAATCAGCGTGACTTTAGACTGCACACACCATCTTTTCGTCGATTTTAAAGCCGCATGAAAAGGAGTTACCTACATGTATGCCGCGAGGATTGAATTCAGTATTCCTGAAAAACTAATAAGGCTGTGCAAAAGGACGTTGAGCAGCAGCTCCCATTAGAATTGGGAAGGCCTTCCTCGAGCCGCTTGATACCAACTGATTTTTCAGACAAGGTGACTCTATGTTCCGTAATTTCTTTACTTTCTATGGTACTGAAAAAGATTCTGTAAGCCACAGAACTTAACCGCTCAGGCACCATTTATTACAAGAGCATGCAATTGCAGGCGTATACCGGTAAATTAACATCATCGGTCATAACAACCGCGCTGTTAGTTCTGTTTTTTCTAAGCTGCATAAAGGTGGAAAGCGAATGGATCTTATGGTGAAAGAGGGCAATTAGACGAAGTACAGAACTGTGTTATCAAACAAGCAGTTGGCGCACTCGCGTATCGGCACCCACGCCACTAGTAGTAGCAGAAGAAAAGGTGGAGAAGAACTTGACTTCGCTTTGTGTGTTCAATTGGCTTCGGTTAGCATGGGAAAGAAATTGGCTCGTTTGGTTAAACTTGACCAAAATAGCTTAAGCGGTTAACGCGCCAACGAAGAAGAAGAGAAGATAGTGAGGTGACAGCATATTACTAAATTTAGAAAAAAGGATACGGGAGAATAAATTGTTTTATGTGTACGTATTACGATGTAGAGATGATTCTTATAGAATATATAAAGTATATGTATGTTTAGATGTATACATTTTAGACACCGGCAACCAATTAAATTGTCTCAACTGCAAAACATTGTTGCCATGTTTCAATAAGATACAAACATCCTTGCATGCAAACCCAGCATGAACAGGTTGTGAAAAATAGGTTTGAAATGTATTTATGTTATGATATTTGTATGGGATTTGACCAGTGTTTTGGCTGGTGTTTGTGCGTAAACATGCTAGCGGCATCAAACCCAAAAGTAGCTATCGAGGAAACGGATTCAATAAATATATTTCCTCTAGATAAGGTAAATAGATATCAATATTAAATAAATTTCTTGAAAATTTAAATAAAAGACTATTGAATGTTATTTATTTAATAATACAATTATCATCTGGCATACATATATGTAAAACCAGTCGATGCTTTGGTAAGTGCTTAAAATCCGTATGGTCTCATCGCAGATCTCGAGAAATAAACTCGTATTGTATGTAGTATGGAAGGCTTATTAAATACTTACCGCACAGTTTTTAAAAATGCATTTTTTTTGTTTTGTTTAAATACAATAATATAACAGCATTTAATTAATTGGTTATTAACGTAAAGAAGCAGGAATTACAATAAAAAAATTTACAAATGTGCCATGTCTGCCGATACCGCCCTCGCTTAAAGAATTATTGATCGATATGTTAACTGGATGTGTATATAAATAATTGTGAAAATATAAAATGAGTATGCGACGTATTTGTATGTCTATGTTTTAACATATTTTGCCTTTGTTTTTTTTTTGGAAATCATATTCATTATGTTAATATTTATAGAACTTTTGTTTTAATGTTCAACTGATTTGCACATAACTGAACTCAAAACATTTACCAATACCAACAGGTATTTTACATACTGCATATACAAACAAAGAATTAGGTATGTGCATATGTACATACATATCTTTAATACAAACAATTTAGCGCAACATATTTAGACTTTTCCAAAATTCATATGCATATACATATGTATGGATATTTTTTCACCAATGATACCTCATATTGAGATAATAGCATACATACATA
The DNA here is from genome assembly GCF_028408465.1 of Anastrepha ludens. Lineage (NCBI taxonomy): Eukaryota > Metazoa > Arthropoda > Insecta > Diptera > Tephritidae > Anastrepha > Anastrepha ludens. Next base: position 59,657,011 of record NC_071500.1, on the reverse strand, counting down.
TACATATGTGAGCTCTTAAAAAAAACGTATTTAAGAGAAGAATTTATTGACCTAAAAGAAAAACTGCTGAAGCCAAATAAAATAAGTGGTGTTGTCAAAAGTTCACAGACACGTAAATTTGCATCGGTTGATACGCATATGTAAAGATGTACATATATTTATACAATATTTAGATATTGTTTTTAATTAGTTAAAAATCACAATGCACATACATATGCTACGTAACATAAACAACTTTCCACTTTTACTTGAATAAAAACTCTCTCGTCTAAGGCTTTCAAAATAGCTTTAATCGGACAACTAAACCACGCACGAGTATTTTTCAAAGCTATGTATACATTCATGTATATGTATGTATATATGAGTTGTGACTAGAAATTTCGCATCAATTTTTTTTAACAAAGCACATATGTACATATGTCCATATGTGTTAATTGGGGAAGATTATACCTTGTATAGTAAACGCTTTAAGTACCTTTACATACTGCCTCTGAATAGGATAAATTTATGATTTATTTTTAATGTAACGTATGCATGAAAAATAATGAATTCGAAATTTAGTACTAAATTTACTATAATACTGGTAATTTAAATAAACAAATAAATGAAAATTAACACACAAAACTTCATAAAATCCAGCCATGTAAATTGATCAAAATTTGTTCTTTATGTCGTTGCGAAATCTCACTGGAAATCTGACATTCAGCTATGCACAATATAAAGTGTACAACAATGCAATAACAACAAATCATCCTCGTCCATTTAAGTGTTTTTAAGGCGCCAAAATTTTCTGTGGAATATGCGTAGCGAGAAATTGTTTGTGTAGCCGTTGAAGACAGAATTGGTAGAACTCGATTTCGTTCGTAAAATTATGTCTCACAATGTCTTTCACTTTTTCGCTCACTGGTGGTTTGAAGTTATTCTTGTTGATCTTTGTTAAGTACTCGGCGCTACCTATAGAAATAAAAAACAATAATCCAACAAAAATTATTAATTTTATATGCTAATGAATCCAAAATATACATATAAGTTAAAGTTCATTGAATACATTTCTATCCTGACACCTACATTTCCCTAGCAGAACTTAAATCTAAAGTCTGAACTAAATCTGAAAAGTCCCAGGCCTAACACATAGTTAACACTAGTTTTATTGCATTCACTTCTTTTTCCGTTAGTACTATCCTTAATAAGACAGATGTTAAAATGCCATTAGGTACATTCTATTCATTAGTTCGTGAGGTATTGTGCTAAGAGTGAAGGCACTTCTGTTATTTTCAAAACAATGGTTCAAAACGAATTTCGTGTTTTAATTTCACACTGCTTATTGATGGGAAAAAATACCGTTAAAGCGAAGCAATGGCTTGAAAAGTATTATGGGGACTCAGCTCTATCAGAAACCACAATATAAAGTTGGTTTGCTGATTCAAACGTGGTCGTCGAGACACCGATGATGTACAACGTAGTGGACGGTCAAATGAGGCGCTACCAGAAAACATAAAAAAATCCACAAAATCGTTTTGAATGATCGAAAAGTTAAGTTGCGTGAGTTAGATTACATCTTAAAGATATCAAAAGGACGTATTGGTTTTAAATTGCATGATCATGTGCTATGAGAACTCTCTGCTCAAAATGAATGCTGCCTGCTCACAGTTTTCGCAAAACTCATGAATTGAGCTTCGAAATGCCCCCACATCCATCGTATTACCAGATGAGGCTCCCAGCTACTGCTGGCTGTTCGCAAACCTAAATAATGCTGACCGGTAAGAAATTTACTGTAAAATATTCTCCACAAAATATAACTTAAACTTTATATTCGTTTGTAAAACGTGAACACATTTCATTAGCTTGTTGTTTGCATGCGGGACAAGAAAGTGCTGAGACATATTTCGCGTCGCCCTGGTCGTCTACAATCAATGTACAAATCCACACATCGGTAATCGAGGTTTAGCGGAGCTCTTCTGACTACGTTTTTTCACCGATCCCGCAGAAGTTCTACATCGATAAGTCTGGATTGCCTAAACTTTCTAGCTCAACACTAGAATACCGTACATTTTTAATAACCGAAAAAGTGGTTGGAAGTAATCTTATAAAAATGTTGGGATCTTATTGTAAATTTAGAGAAACTTATTAGTAGATTTCATATCTAGCACTTCCTATCTAACGATAACAATCAAATCAAATCAATACACTTACTTTGGTATATCTCTCGTACTCCTTCAAAGAATCGTGGTATATATTTTTCAAACACCGATAAGGTAGTATTCATATCTTCTAAAACGCCAACAACAGCATACTGGCTTTCAACGGCGAATTTTGCGCGCTCCAGTGCGCCAATCGTATTAAAAGGTCTGCAAATATTATACCCAAAAATATTATTTGTATACAAAATATGAAACTGAGTATTTGAATATTTGTAGTTTTCATGCTTACGTGCACTCATATGCATGACCACAAAAGAATAGACTCTGTCGGCGATGATCGCCGATGCCCTCAACCGTCACACCCTGGGTATAAGTGCATTCCTGATCGCCCGATAGCACACAAGTTTCGAAATCTTTCTTCAGCCATGCCGGATGCGGTAGTGGTAAGTCGGGAAAAGCAGCTTTGCGTTCAACAAAATACCAAGGCGCTCGCACATAGTAAAACCAACTTATCACACGCTCAATTGGATCTCTTACAACATTCACATAAATCGGTGTGGGTAAATTGTATTTGGTAAAGTTTGTATAGCAAACATGCTTGATGAAAACCGAAGGTTCCGGCAAGTCAGTTATTACCTCGGCCAGTTCTTGTTGTTGATCGTCGGCCAAACGAATTGTCTCGACTTTTTGTACAGCATCTCGATGAAATTGGAAATTATTGCGCTCCGAAAGACGACGTAGTAGTTCCATAAATGTTTGACTACCAACTTTTGGTACTCGGTTAAAGAAAACTAAGTCCAACTCTGCTTTTCTCGTATTATTCAATTCCAGTGCGTTTAGCAATTGCATCTGTTGATAAAAAATAATAGGGATAGAATATACGTGAAAAATATAAAAAATACTGTAGGAAAAAATTTTCAATAAATTATCCTTCCATTTCAATTATTTCATAGTGTCATTAAGTCGATTTCAATTCAGTTACGGCATATCATCATAAATACTTAACCGAGTCTCAAAATCTAAAATTAAGTGACAAAAAAATTTGCGAAAAACTTACATTATTAACTCAATAATATAAAATTTACACGATATCAACATTTTTCAAATGACTAAGATATTTTGTGCTCTATTTACGTGTATGTGATATATTGCATAACCAATACTGAATATATATGTATGTGCATATAACTTTTAAAATATTTCTGAAGTCTTTTGGGTAAGCAACTTATTTGACTTCAACCGTCTTCGCTTTCCGCTGAATGAATTTTGATCTTTTAGATTATTTTTTGATTAACTACAGCAATCGAGCAAGATAATTTAGTGCTTAATATTAACAAAGTGTAAAGTCGACTTAAGATATTACGAGAGAAGTTCACAATTTAATTAGAAATTATAAATACAGTCTGTGTCAGAAGAAAAGAACCGGTTTTTTTCTTGTAACTTCAAAACTATATGTCGTTCTGCTTATTGTTGCATAATAGTCCCACTCAAGGGCTACGACGCCAGTGATAACTCAGGTTAGTGTCGTTCGAAACTTTCCCGTAAACGCAACCAAACAAAAATGAGTGGGAAATACGCGAATCGTTTTGAGGCGGTATTTTTATGCACGCATTCGAAAGGGCCGAAATTATCTTACGCCGCTCCTGCAAAAGTAGTTTAAAAATCAAAAAAGTTTGTTGTGATGTGGAATCAGGAAAGTTTAAGGTGTGCAAAAAAGTTGATGACTTTTCCAAACGCGGCTGAAGAGAGTGACCGCAAAAAGCAGGATAAAGTGATCGTCCAACTTTTTAAGCGGGACCCTTCTTTGTGACTACGCCAAGCACGATTAGCTCTTGCTAAAAAGTAAATAGATGTAAGTATCAACATCATCGAACGACAACTGAAGGAGGTGAATATATCCTACCGTCCCACATCGTCAAAACCACTACTCTCAGAAAAACACATTGAGAAAAAACAAGAAAATGGCGTCACAGTAATGGACTGACCTTCTCAGCCCCAGATGCCAACCCCATTGTAAATGTGTGGGGAATTATGAAAGCGTATCTTTTCGAATATATAGTCCACGATTTAAAGCAGCTCGTGCGTTAGGTTTGCAAAATCTAGTCCTGTTTGTCGACGAGCTACGCAGAAAAGCTGGTTCAAAGCATGAAAAAGATGCCTAAAGATGGCTATACTCGACAACGATGAAGACTACACGGCTTATTGAGTAATTGCGACTTGTAGTTTTGTACATACTTTTATGCAAAAAATAAGTTGAAATATATATCTTTTATATTATGTTTCATGAATAATCGCGGTTCCTCTTTTCTGACACAGACTGTAAATACTTTTATACAATGGCGAACAGAATTGGTTAAATGTTTGCCCCATTCTGTAAAGTCAGTTTTCAAAATATGCTATCAAATTTTCAGGTTAAATGCTTCACTTATTAGGAAGTAGCAGGTGTTAATTAAGTTTAACAAATATTTAAAAATGAAAAAAGATATTAGAAAAACTACAAAAAATTGTATTTAGCCATGCGCTTAGGTCACTAAAATCCGGAAAATTGGTCTGTAAGATATTGAAATAGTATTCTCGTTTCAGTATGCCGAATATTCGTACCAATATACCAATATGACACAGCGTAAAGCAGCCCCACACCATAAGGCTACCACCGCCATGCTTAATGGTTTTTTTTACTTGAAGCTTTTGCAGCTTTTTATGCAGTCGGTGGCAGTAGTATTGCTTCCAATCCGACTGAAAATGATTATTAATAGTCCCATCAGTCGTCAGCACTCCAGCACTCACGTTTTTGTCAGATAATGCTGGCTTTTGTGGCTTGATGGCGGCCTTCAACCTGTGTTTTTTCAGCGCTATGCGTGCTGTTCAATCACTGGCGGGCTTTTTAATATTTTGTGCGGCTTCTTTTGGTGTTTTAGTTACTTAATGACAATCGCTTCATTGTACGCGCATCTCTGTTCAAAAATAGGTTGGGTCGCCTTTTTCTAACCTTTGGATCTTTTTTATTCCGTCGTTTCAGAACATTCGGTACAGTGAGGACAAATTTCCAAGCGTTGTGCTATTCCTTGATATGCCTTAAGTCAAATAGACCAAAGACCAAAAAAGCGTTGCTCACGAATTTGAGCACGTGCAAGGTTGACTTTTATAGTACCTAAATTAAATAAAATCTTTTTTATTTCCAAATACTTCGAAAACTTAAATTAATACGTTAAATAATAAACAAATGAAATATTTAAGCAAAAATTTACTAGCATTATTTTAAAATATGACTACAGCAAACAAAAGTGCATAAATGAGGCAAACATTTAGCTCTGCTCTCCACTGTACATGTATGCACATACACACACATATGTAGATAGCTATATAACACAATAGAAATCTATGATATTATACAATATAATTACAGTCCAATCGTGATAGTCCGACACATACGGGTCCGACTCGTTGTCGGATTATCAAATATTCCGGACTACCGAAGGTTCCATTTAATGACACGAAAAGACAGAAAAAAATCACATCAACACCGTCAGAAATCGCGAGAGAACTGGCGTCGTTCAAATTTAATGACAAATTCGTTGTGACCGGGAAACAAAACACAATCCCCCTCTGCTGCTATGCTACGACTGATCAAAATAAAATAATGCCAATTGCATCCATAGACGTTATGAGGTTGTCGGATTACCGAACGTGTCGGATTAAGAAATGTCGGACTATCACGATTGTACTGTATTATGAATACTCTGAAAATAATTTGTACACATTGGAAATTATTTCGACTGGTTCTCATCGACACAACGATTAATAGATGATTGCAAAGCAATGCAGATAGTGCAAAATCTGTAAATAAAAGCGGTATTTGAATGCATTATTAGAAAAAGTTTACTCATATACATTACTTGATTAGGTTTTTTACTACTCACCAGCATAATTTCTTACACTTAACTTCACGCGGGTATAAATTCGAGCAACCTCAGGTACTCACATAAGTAAGTTTGCACTGCGTAAGGGTAATGTTAATAGATTAAATTTTTTGAAATGTGGCATACTTGGAGTGACATGCGTTTTCTTCGCAAAAACCGATATTCCATTTGCCTGCATCGATTGTTGTGATCGCATTTATTTTCTGTTAAAGTATTTCGCGTGCATTGGTATCAGTCGAATTTCAGGCGTTACATAAGTAAATTTCCCAACGGAAAATATTACTGGTGCGTCTTCTTCTATAAATTTGGTTGTAACATACAATTGTGATACAAAATGTATTATGAACAAGACAACAATTTTTTGAAGTTTTAGCTGTTGGTAAGTTTAAATGGTCACTAAAAAACATTCACAACCACTACATTTCTACCTCTTTAGATTCCCATCTAGTAAGATTTCAGCAACAAACCGTAGTGGAACGTAAAATTGTAATACAGATTTATAAAAACAGCGATTCCAATTGCTAATATTTTTAAGAAACCGCATACGGCATTTAAAAAAGTCATAAGCGCGTTCTAGAATAATAAGCGGACAAACCTTGTAAAACGACCAGCCAGACCACGAGTAGCAACGAAATGAGTTGTGGAAATAATTAAAGCAATTTCAAACTCAAATATAATACATTATTGTCATTTCCGAAAATTCGTACGCAATTGCAAAGCGTAGATCACGAGGCTCCTTCAACTCAAACTATTCGCAGAAGATTGCATGGAGCTAGCAAGCATGGACGCGGTATAAGAAAACTTCCATATACATACATATATCGCTTTTCCTAGGTAGAGTCCACTTTTCGTCTCAAGAGTTTACAGACTTCAATCAACTCTATTTAAGCAGTAATTTATACAAAGCTCGCTATATCCTGATGGCACCTTCGATTCGGCACTTCTCTGCTCGCAATGTTTGGGCTCTGCTCGCTTGACGAAAATGCAACATTGAAGGTAAAAACAAAGTTATTGATTAAGATTCGCCCCTAACGAGTTGGTACAGCTCACTATTTTCAATTCTACCATCTCGCTTTTCACAGTAGTTTCATTAGACTGTGTTCAGATACGGCAACTTTTGTTGTGACAGCTTGTTACTTTTGGTAGAGAGGTCGACGGGGAAGGGATAAGGCACCGAGTTGCTCATGCTCGGGGAATATGCTAGTGGTTGGCGAATCGAAGGCGCCTTAAACTAATTTTTCCACATTTGCAATTAATATTTTCTGCACTGTTAAATAAATTATACACCATTTACTCTTTATTTTTATATTTTTGTATACAATACTATTTCTTTTTAATTTCTTTCAGTTTATTTCATTTAATAAATGTTATTGCATTTCATTTCATTTGATTTGACTTAGTTAAGTATAACTTCATTTATCTATAACCACTAGCCTAATAATAAAAATTCTCATTTAATTATTTGGAAACTCTTTTGGATTAAGAGCTATGTATTGCTTATAGAGCCGCTGTTTGCAGAAGTAATAAAAATCATATTCATTCGTAAAATTTCTGCGTATCATTTCCTTCACTTCTTCTGCCACATGTGGCTTCCGATTGTTTCGATTTCGATTTGAAATTTCGGTCTTATGCTCTAGAAACGCAAAAAAATATACGATACAAAATATATAGAATTTTATATAGGAACGCTTAAACTTACTATAATACTCGCGAGCTGCTCCACGAAAATATCGTGGTATATAATTTTCCAAAACCGTCAATGTGATATTTGTTTCTTCCCAAGTGCCCACCACAGCAAATTCTTTTTCCACATGATGCTTAGCCAACTGTACAGCGTATGGGGAATCGAAAGGGCTGCAGAATAATTTACGTGCACAATATACCCATATACGGATGTACAAATGGATGCACAAAATGTTTACTTTATAACTGATTTTAAATAATAAATAGATATACAGTAAGAACTCGGTAATTCGCGATCGTGCACCTGACAGATCGGGCAAAAATTTAAATACTTCCATATTCCACTTGGAACATATACCAGGGTTGTCTTTTATATTGTGCACCTTTCAGGTACTACGTGTCGTGAGTTATAAATCGTTATTTTTATCAAAAAGTTTTGCATTTTTGTACTTTAAACTTACATATAACGTTTTCACTTACGAACTTTATTTGTTCTTTTTTCAGTGAGTTGAGAAATTCATCTCGCCCGAATAAACGAATTAACTCGTAAAAATTTTCGAACAATGATTTATTATGATTTTCGACGTAGGTTATGAAGTTAGTTGAATACTTCAACATACTTCGAATTTCGGCGAAAAATGGCTGTTGTACCCGAAACAAACGATTCTGTGCGTCATTCGGTAACGTAGGATCGGCATACGACACATCGCGAGGTAGAGGCATACTTGGGCATTAGTGTACGCAACATATGTACATACATTCAATATTGCATGAACATTTAGTTTTTCAAAAGATTTGTTTCCGCTGGATAGCATATAATTTGAAGGATTCCACTTTTTGGGTATTTGGCCGAGATCTTCCTCCTATTTGTGGTGTGCGCCTTGATTTTGTTCTGTTTTAAGCCGACTCCAAATGGCAGATATTTTTAAAGAGGATCTTTTTCATGACAGAAATACATTCGGAAGTTTGTCATTGCCTGTCGAGAGGCAAGCTCTCTCTCTCCTTTTTCTCCACGTTATATCTTTTTTCTCTCTCGCGGAACGGAAATGCCGAAAACGTTGCATGACCTTAAAATTTTACTCTCCATTCTCGCTCGTCCATCGACGCCTAAGAAGTTTCACTTCAAAAACTTTTTCTGTTATTTGGTGTTCCATGCACAGAGATTCGACCCTGTGCACTTCCAAATGATAGTCACGCACCAACCTATTCGACGATGACAATGGGGAGAAATCTAGAGAAACTAAAAACAGTCAATTCTGAGTGGTGCACAACCAGGTTTGCCAGGAGTTTTCCGGAGAATTAACGAAAACCAACCACCGGGCTCTCACGTATCAGTTCACACAAACAAATTTTTGAGCACTCAAAAGATCGAATTAATTGACCTTCGATCTTAAAGCCCTGATTTGGCATCTAATGATTTCTTTTTGTTCTCGAACATCTAAACTAAAATGCGCGTTCAACATTTTTTAACGCCTAAAGAAGCTGTTGAAGCCTTTAAATATCTCATTTTCGAGGTATCCACTTCTGGCAAAAGTGCTTTGGAAATTGGCTTAAGCGAATGCAGAAGTATATGAATTTTAAAGTAAAATATTTTGAAAAACAATAAACTCGTTTTATTATTATTTTACTGTTTTCATTGGGCGCAAAATATAAAAGGCAACCCTCGCATAAGTCGATGAATGGAAACGATCAATAACATCAGTCTTCAGAGGCCACTTCAGAATAAAAATACGAGTTCAAGAACGTTGAAAAAATCAACAAATACGCTTATAAAAAAATACATCATCACAGTCTGTCATTACCACGTACTTATTGTATTTTTTATTTTTTTCAATACTTACAGGCAATCCGTACTATGTCCACAGAAGAACAACGACTGACGTTTGAAATTCGGAATAGGGTCCATAAAACTATACGGAACAAATTGGCATTCAGGATCGCCACTAAGTACACATTCGTTGAAGTCCTTTGTATACCATGAAACCGGTTGTAGCTCTAAGTTTGGGGAATTTTGAAACATATTGGCATTCTTATAGGAATTTCTTATATAGAAAAACCAACTGATCACCCGCTCTACTGGATCTCGTACTAAATTTACGTAGATGGGTTTCGGTAATCCATAGTCATGAAAGTCAATCCAACTGATGTGTTCCACGTAAACAGAATATGCACCCAAACGAAAAATATAGTCGGCGATTCTTCTTTGTTCTCTTGGTTCCAAAATACGCTTAGCTGGTTTTGCTACACCGAGGTGATCGAAATTAAATTGATTTGTGGTGTTCAATATTTCCAATAATTCAATCATAGATTCGCTGCCCACTTTTGCACACCGATTGAAAAATAGTATATCGATATCTGCATTACGTGTGTTGTTCAAAGACGAAGTACTCAAAGATTTCAGCTAATCTCGTCCAGCAGATTTTTGTACGTATAAAAAGATATATTACTTCATAGGCATACTAGTAATTAAGCAAGCGTACCATTATTACCATACATGTGTACATATATTCATACACAACACAACATATAAATTCTGACTTTAGAATGCAGACACAAAGCAACAATATGGTAATTTAAATATGTCAAACAATAAACACATAAATAATGCAAACAAAAAATATCCTAAACTTCTGTACTGTTGGCCGCATTTAGCCTTCACTGTAAGACAATAAGAATAAAAGTTGTTGTGTGCTTTTGATTGATGATTTAGACGCATAGACACTAAGTTCGAACTGTTATTTAGTTTACGATTGCAAAACTTTATAAATGTTTGCATAAAAGTTTGTATAATATATAAAATATGTGAATATTTTAAAAGGCAATAATATGCTTATGATATGCACTTTATCAAAGGGAAACTAAACAAAACCGGCCAGAATTAATAATCAAGAAAATGTCGCGTCAGGTGTGAGTGTCTTTAGCACTAAGGATGCTTTGATGTGAAAGATGTAGTGATATTTGTAGTCATATTCGAATTTGCATTCGTATTTGCCTTTGACCAGGAGAAACTCAACCGACTCTATCTGAAGCCCGAAGTGCGAGCCTCCCCCTTTTTCATTTCATTCGTATTCATATTCATAATCGTATTTGCATTCGTATTCGTGTCCGCAGAGAAACTTCAGGTTTTGTGGGATAGGAGGCTAATGTTATATATAGTATGTACGTTCATATCCTTAAGGCTTAAATACCTTATCATACGCCGAAATGAGAGAAAAGTGGAATTTTAACCTGCCAAGAAACCAAACTTGATGCCTTTCAGCCGAAAAAAATATGTGAACGTGTGTAAGAGAATATTTATTATAGCTGGTATTTCGTGCTTCGTTTTTAAAAGAGAGTACGTTTTTGCATATTCATTTACAAATTGAATACTACTAGAGTAAGTGTATAATATAATAGAAGTGATCAGAATGTGATTCAAGTCATGTCACATTCAACTCCTTACCTGTACCATATTAGCCTAAAAATGGTAAACTCGGGTTTGTCCAGATTTTGTAATATGGCTTTTTACTCACACCGTACACATCTCTTATTTCACTATATTAATAAAAATAAGCCAGCGCTGATACAAATTTAACTTGAATGTTTGGCCGTAAATGCCAAAATAAAAAACTCCTACTCTGTTTGTCTATTCTAATAAAGAACGCACTTTCATCACATCTCTGCCAGTTCCACCATTTCGTATGTGCCAAGTCTTCAAAATCATTTATTTCTGCTCTTCATTATTTCAGTCTTTGTTTCATTATTTCTAGACTCCTTAGGTAGCTTATTTATCTGCTGTATAGTGGCGATGCTCTTCGTCTTACCAGTAGTGATTGGAGGTGCAGTCCTATTGCCCATAGCTATACATATCTGCAAGATCAGGGCTTCCTTGTTTAAATTGAAAGGCAAGTGTGAAAATTTTCAGCTGTTGTTTCTTCAGACGTTTTTGAGATACCACCAATATTGTGATGGTTGTGTACAACATAAATGTGAACCCACGAGGTAAAAAATTGTGCTATTCAAAAAGTAAAAATATAAAATGTACACTATTTCTATGAATGGAAGGTATACTTCGAAAGTATGTTAAAAATAACATGGCATCCACTCAGATGATACTTCGCAAGTGAAAGCATTTTGCATGTGCCATTCTGCATGTAAAAACCTGCACTACTACTATTAAATAAATAATTAATTGGCATACGCAAAACTAACAGGATTTTTTATTTAACGAAACTTTTTTTATTTTACTCTATTTTTTCTTATTTCGGATCAGAAGGTTCGTTAAGAAAACAGTGGCACTATTTAAACCAAAGCGTCTTTCTCTCCTACACCCAAACCCCTTGTCTTGTCCGGCTTGTCTTGCTTCAAAATTCATTTTCAATTAAAAATATTATATATATTATATAATGCGTTTTCTTTTGTTTATTTGAAACAAATTGTCTCTTTATTTTTATTGAAAAATGTTCTAATTTCAACTAATTTAATTCATTACTGGCCGGCAAATCTTTCAGACTCACGGCGAGATATTGCTTGTAGAGGCGTTGCTTGCAAAAGTAGTAAAAATCATACTCGTGAGTGAAATTTTTTCGTATCATTTCCTTGACATCCGGATCAATTTTTGGCTTCCTCTTATTCTTATTCCGGTTTGTTATTTGGTAATTGTGGACTGCAAATTATTATAATTAGTATAAATGTACGTATACTAAAAATGCATGGTCTTATAATAAACCGATCAGGGCCCTGATTACTTATTTTATTTGGCTGATCAGTCCGTTATCAAGATGCTTATATACGTACTATATGTATATACACTGCGTTAAATACCTATGGCACAGGAACTTATTGACAAGTTTTGACGATTTACCATATTTCTCATTTAATTTTAATAATTTTTTTATAAAAACATATGTATAAATAGTGCATATTTCTACAAAAATCATATAAGTCAAAGTTTCAAACTTTGTACAAATTAAAAGACAAATTCAATAATTTTTTTTTTTCAAAACTTGAAGTATCTGAAGCGAAATTTTCAGAAGAAACTTGAGTACGTAGTTTTATAGCTCAATGAATTTTTATACAATAAGGTGGAAATTTCAATTGCCTCGAAATTGCATTGATTTTTTATCATTCTTTTCCTGGCCGTGTTACGCATTTTCTCCATTTAAAAAGAAGTTGTGCATTGAAATACTCGTATTGATGAACATTTGTCGATTTTTTATAAATATTGTACAAAGTTTGAAACCTTTATTTATCTGATATTAGTTGGAGAATGAACTACACTTTTTTCAAAAAATTTTTGAAAATTAAAAAAAAAATAAAAAAAGGAAAGTAGTCAAAACTGATCAAAATATAGTGGCCATGTTCCTATATTAAGATAATCAACAAGAAACATTATTTTCTTAATGGTACCCCCTAAATCTGTTCTATGGCCAAAAAATTATGCCTAATTAGATACCTAACTTTTAACCGTCAACGCTTTGAAATTTACCATTGAGTTCCCGTATATTGGGTTTCCAAAATGCAATTTTCTGTCAATTTAATATTAAATGTTTACAGATCGATAATTGAAACTAGAGTAAGATAAAGAAGTTATTAATCATTTTATAAGTTTTAAATTTTGTGAATACTTCACGATAGTATTTAAATTAATATACTTTTATTTTATAAAGGCAAAGAGTACTTTTAATAAAGCAAAGCGTACCATTTTTTGCACTTATAAAGCGTTTTTCAACAGGTGCGCTTCAACTTTTTTCCGATAGGGAGGGCGAACGACGCAATATTTTTTATTTTTCGCTTGTCATTTGTAAACTTCATTAGTATACATTTCTTCATGGAACGCTACACACTTGAGTAACGATTGCAAATCGTGCAAATTTTTTATAAAAATAATCGTTCTGTTGCTGCTACTTTAAGAGCATGATTTTCCAAAAAATCATCTTCAGGGATGAAGCTCACTTTTGGCTCAATGGCTTTGTCAACAAGCAAAATATGCGTTACTGGGCAGAAAGCAATCCACACGTGATTCATGAGGCACCGTTGCATCCCGAAAAAATCACTATTTGGTGCGGTTTACATGCCGGCGGCGTAATTGACCCATATTTTTTCGTTGACGAGAACGATCGCCACGTTACTGTGAATGGAAATCGATCCGCGACATGATAAACGATTATTTTTGGCCGCAATTGAATGGTATGGACTTAGACGACATGTGGTTTCAACAGGACGGGGCCACAAGCCACACAGCACACGCTACAATTGATTTGTTGAAGAGTAAGTTCGATGAGCGCATTATTTCCAGAAATGGACCGGTCGAATGGCCGCCGCGCTCGTGTGATTTGACGCCCCTAGACTATTTTCTTTGGAGTTATGTGAAGTCATTGGTCTACAGTAACAAGCCGGCGACGATTTGTGAGCTCAGAGCCAATATTGAACGCGAAATTGCTGGAATTTCGGCGGATTTATGCAAAAGAGTGGTCGAAAATTGGGTTCAACGATTGGACTTCGTGAAACGTGCTCGCGGTGGTCATGCAAAAGATATCGAATTTCATACTTAAATGTATATGTTCAAACTCGATAATAAAAAAAAAATTAGTTAAAAAAATCAAACAGTTTGTGTTTTATTCAAAAAAAAAGTTGAAGCGCTCTTACTGAAAAACGCTTTATGAAGGAAAAATAAAGAGGTAGGATCAGGAAAAAAAATTTTTTTCGCATGTATACATATGTACAAAAAAATAGAACTACATACTATCAAAAAGAACTTTTGCGCCATTGAAGAAACGTGGTATGTACTTCTCAAAAACGGTAAGCGTTATATTTGTATCTTCCCAAGAGCCAACCACTGCATAATCACGTTCAACATGTTCTTTTGCCATTTGAATGGCAGCTGGTGAGTTGAAGGGTCTACGGAGGTTAGAAACAGGTTAATTATAAGGCTAAAGCAAATTCACACTTACTTATAAGTTATATAATTTTTTTTTTTACTCACAAACAATCATCGCTATGACCACAGAAGAATATGGATTGCCTCTTGAAATTGCCTGTATAATCTTGAACTGTATACGGTATATATTGACACTCAGGATCACCACTACGTACGCAATTGTTAAAATCTTTTTTATACCACTCGGCTTTCATTATTGGTTTATCGGGAACTTTGCGATATTCTATTGCGTTCTTATAAGCGCCTCGTACGTAGAAATACCAACTTATGACCCGTTCCACTGGATCACGCACCAGATTTATGTAAATCGGTTTTGGTAAATCAAATTCTTCAAAATCAATCCAATTTACATGCTCTATGTATACCGAACCATCATCAAACTCAGATATGTTTGTAGCTAAACCACGTTGTTCCCATTTCGGGAATTGACGTTTCGTACCCCGTTTTAAGCCTTCTCGCTCCATTTTCAGGTTGTTGAAGTCCTCTAATTTATTGAAAAGCTCAAGAAGCGCTTCACTGCCAACTTTTGCACAACGATTGAAGAAGATAACATCAATCTCGGCTTTTCGTGTATTATTCAAGCGATATGCATTTAAGTTTTTTAACTAAGAAAATAAAAATGTAAAAATTTTGTGAACCCGGATTGGGCAGTGTCACGATTTCGTATAACCATATATCTTTATATGCAGTTATGTTAACGACGCAAAAAGTCTGCATACAGATGTACTTTGATAGTAAAAAAAATAGTGAAAATGGAAGTAGATATAAGGAAGAAAAAAAGAAGAAGAAAAAGAAAAAATCGATAGTATCCCAATCCGCTGTTAAATATTTTGTAAACGTAGAATTTATAATGTATCCCATTAAGACCATTTTGATATTTGGGCAATAAGACAGTTCATGCGAATAACATTGCAAATGCAATGCCAACACTACATTATGAAAATGGCATAACGTTAACTCATTTGCACCTAACTATGACTTGTCATGTTTCTTTGAAAGCTCTATTATAATAAAGATTGTAACGCAATAAACCATAGTAAGCTCTGAACTCAAAAATTCGTAATGCCAAATCGTAAACTTCCCTTCACTTTTTCTAGAGTTTTATACTAGCGGAGAAAATTTATATTTATTTTTTTTTTATTTAAGCTTGATTCAATAATAAAAGGTTTGCTCAGTAAACAGCTTTCTCGTTCCCTCTTGACAAATCGGTTCTCTAAGCAAGGCACTGGGTTGTTAGCTCTAGAAATTTTGGGTAAAAATGGAGGAAAAGTAAAATCTGTAGACAAAACATTTCATGTTCAAAATTGTCTGCTTACGAGCAACAACTCGCTCAAGAGTTTGTATCGGTGACATGTGACATTGTGACATGGCATGCATCCTGACATGCTACTAAAGTCAGGACCTGATGGAGTAATTGAGGCAATCGTAGATCTAAACATTAATGGAGCTTTATTTCTTCTGAAAGAAATTCATGCTTTGCAAGGAGCTTCATGTTTTCCCAAAAGTTACAACAGGGAGAATAATTGGATAGTGTCGACGCGATCGGTAACAATGCAGGTCTCATTACAAGAAAGTCGGAATTGACGGAACTTGTTTCCACTGATCCCACTGGATGAAGTGTCCAGAGGAGGCTTAGCAAAGCGCAGTACCAGTTTTCTGAGTATTTCTAAAACATTTGAGGTAATGTTCAAAAGTTTTAACAGCACAACTATTCGGCATGCGCGGCAAAGCTTATTACGTAACCAGAGCTTGTGAACGCCAGCGCCAACGGCAAGAACAATTTTTCAAAGCAGGTAAGTAGGAATGTATAAGTAGTTAGTAAAGTAAGAATAATCGTGTGTTGGAGATCAAAACTCCAACCTTACGTGGGCAAAGCGTAGTACAATAAGGCGGAAATATTGTGTGTTCAAAGTTTGTTTTTAGTGAATTGAATGTGCATATGATAAATCTATTTCTTCTATGAAATAATTCATTATAACCCTATTTTGTTTGGGTATAGTAACAAAACAGCTTCATATCGGCGCAAGTTCGCTACTTCGCGATCGGTTTTAAATTTAAAAATTAAATCACAAAATATAATCCTGCATTAAGTGAAACATATTTTTTTAATATCAGACTCGGCAATTTCCGGTAATAACTTCTATTTGAACAGTTATTTGCATTCAAATATTAGTTCGAATTTATTTTTTAAGCCGTTCTCAGATGATTTCCAGTAACAAATACTTTTTTGCTACTATTTTTACCAAACAGGACTTAATTTTTTCCACTTTCTTCACATTTTGTAAGGAACTGTCAAAAATGTAGTGTTACAAGTGAGCAAACCCTTAATAATTGAATCATGGAACTTACGTACATACATTTCTTAAATCGCTAAAATTATATATTGTACATACATACAATTACGATAAAAAAGTCCAAATTTGTCACTGCAAAACTTCCAAAACTTTTGGACTAAATTATAAATATGACAGAAAGTTTGCTAGCTGTACAAAAAAAGACTATTGCAACAATAAATACGCACATAAATACACAGTAAAAGTAAATAATGCTAATATAATAATGTTAATATCTGAGCAAAGCGAAATTTTTCTGAGTCTTCTATTAACTGCTATTTAAATTATTGCCTAAAATCGATAGTCCCGTACATTTCGGGAGAATTTTTCCGCTGATTTTAATTTAGCGATGAATTTTCTCCTAAATAACCTTTTATATTATACATATATATAAACATATATATATAATTGGCGCGTACACCCTTTTTGGGTGTTTGGCCGAGCTCCTCCCCACAAATGGAGGAACCTACAGTTTCAAGCCGACTCCGAACGGCAGATATTTTTATGAGGAGCTTTTTCATGGCAGAAATACACTCGGAGGTTTGCCATTGCCTGCCGAGGGGCGACCGCTATTAGCAAAATATTTTTCTTAATTTTGGCGTTTCACCGAGATTCGAACCTACGTTCTCTCTGTGAATTCCGAATGGTAGTCACGCACCAACCCATTCGGCTACAGCGGTCGCCGTATATTAATCAATTTTAATTGAAATCATCCATTTCGATTTCCAAATCTCTCAAATTTATTTCAATAACACTTTACCAACATTTTTCAAATCATCGTAGTACGGTATTTGGTTTGGTAAAATTCTTCGCACACTGAATTCGACCCGGATGATACAATTTTAGTGTCGCACCATAGGGTCACTTACAGACGGCAATCTTATGAGGACTAAGGCGGAACTAGGAGTCCTCACAATATTCTTGGCAATAGCTGCAACGACGAAAAAGAGAAGGAAACTAGCAAGCACTTTCTGTATGACTGCCTTGCACTAAGTAGAAGATGACAACAATTTCAGTAGAATTGAAGATATGGCCCAGATTCATTTACACAGCATACTAGTTTAAAGAGTTTCTGGATCGATGTGGCATCACAAAAAGCAAGTTTACCGTGCAGCCAAAAATTTTCAATAGCTAAATCAATCTAAACTAACTTAATTGAAAACTGACTTTCTTCCCTTTTTTTCAAAAACAAATTGAATTTTTTCGATAGAAGTTTGGGCAATACAGTTGCACAACCATCGTCTTCACCTGATTGAACCTTAACTTACTGAAAATACCACTCTGGGAAGAGATTCGTTATCAATTTTTGAATGAACTGGAGGTCGTTTTAGAAATACAATAGAATTTAACAGCTGTTTTGAAAATTTCAAAAAAAACTTGGCATAAGTACACATTACTGGACGAATTTAGTCTTAGGCGAACCCGCCACTTTAGATGACTACACGCGACAGTCTATCATTTTATGTGATAGACGCACCCAGAAAATCGTTTGAATATTTAACAGCACTGTCAATCTCTGGGCTAATGAACAGTTGATTGACGGGATAGTGGGCAGCCCAAAACCACTGTAAAAACAGTTAATCTTTACGGTAATGCCGAGATATAGATATTTTGCAGGAATTTATATTCAAATGAGAGTGAAAAATAAAAATGAAGAAGCTTAATATTCAAATTAGTGCAAGGTTGACATTTTAGGCCAATAGATTATATTGTAATTCTATATTTTTGGCAAAAAAATGACAAAATCAAAGAATAAGTGGTTTTTAAGGGTGGACAATAAGTTCCCAACTCCCAAGTCAGGAGAAGGATATAATTGAATTCGCATTTTTGTAAGTTATGATATTTAACAAAATTTAAAAAAGTTGTTTTCTAAGCTATACAAATTAAAAGTTGTCTATGTTAATTTGTTTGTTGTTTTTCAAATTGTGTTTGTTACTCAGTTTACCATATGTTATCTGCTAAGGTTTTCGCCTTCGTTATTTTCCCTTTTTAAAGTTTGATTATTTCATTTAAATTGTAGTTTTTTTAATTTTGTGCAGGCAAATATTTCATCTAGTAAAAATTTAATTTGAATTTAATTTGCCATATTTGACTTTAACGCCAACTTATAAGACGACGGTACTGCAAGCCAAGGTAGTAACAGTTTTTTTAAGGATTTTAAAAAGGCTATTACTGACATCTAACTATTAGAATAGTCAATAAGGGGCTAAATTTTATCGCACATCGTTTCATGCTTGCCGAACGTGTTAAATTATTTGAAAATATTATCGAAATTGGGGCTCAATTTTAAATACGCAACGTGAATATATCACCATCGGGCGAGGCCCATTTTCGACTCAGCGGCTATGTCAGCAAGTAAAATTTGCTATTACGATAGCAGAACAAACACAATCCACAAGTGTTCGATCAAGTATCAATGCAATTGAATTTTTGTGGCGGTTTATGGATATCGATAAAGAGCGATGTTAACCAAATTTCTATAGCCTGAACTCGACGAAAACAATATATCCAAGCAGTGGTTTCAACAAGATGATGCTACATGTCATCTACATGAGTTATCTCACGATGAGCGTTCACAAATTCGCCCCCGCGATCAAGCGAATTCACGCCCTTCAATTATTTCTCTTCGTCTGCGTCAATTAGTCTATGCAGGCAAACCAACCACTTTCAATGAGCTTGAGCCCAATATTTGCAACGATATTGTCGGAATAACACCGAATATATAAGGCCGAGTGATCAAACATTGGACTAGCCATGACCGAGTCGGCCAATTTAATGATCTACCCTTATAACTTCATATAATAGCATGAATGTAGCTTCAAAATAGGACCTTCAAAATTTGGACCTTTGCACGTTGGCAACGGCGAGTATCGCAGACGATGGAACGATGAGTTGTATGAGCTATACGACGGCATAGACATTGTGCAGCGAATAAAGATCTAGCGGCTACGCTGGCTGGGTCATATCGTCCGAATGGATACAAACGCTCCGTCTCTGAAAGTATTCGATGCGGTACCAGCCGGTGATAGCCTCCTCTGCGTTGGAAAGATCAGGTGGATAAGGACTTGGCTTCAATTGGTGTGTCCAACTGGCGCCGGTTAGCATGAGAAAGAAACGACCGACGCGCTTTGTTAAACTCGGCTAAAATCGCGTAAGTGGTTATCGCGCCAGTTAAGAAGAAGAGAAACTTCAAAATAAAACCCGAATCAATTTCAAATCGTACACCGTTGTTATTCTATTTAAATTTCTTTACTTAACTTTCTTATCTGGTCATGGTTCTCATCAGTATAAGCAAATTTTTGAAAAAAAAAAAATTGAAAACAAAAACAAACACAATGGAGAACGCACAAAACTAATTTTTTAACGAATTTATGTACAATTATATTAAAAGCGTTTATTAATTTTTTTTACAGCTGTCTTGTGCAGTTTCTGTAAATCTTTATCAAAGGTCATAAGTTCATTCAACTTAACAGCTAAGTATTGCTTGTGTAGGCGTTGCCGGCAAAACTGATAGAACTCAATTTCTCGTGTAAAATTTTTACGCACCATTTCTTTGATATCTTCGGCAATGAGTGGTTTCATAGGATTATAGTTTTTCAGGTCTTTCTGCATGCCCGCTGTAAAGGGATAATATTTAATTAAGGGCCAATTGCATGCAAGGTCAATTCACTCACAGTAATACATATTTTTAGCGCCCCGAAAATAAGATGGTATGTAACTTTCCAAAACGCTCAGCGTCACATTGGTGTCTTCCCATGTACCCACTACGGCATACTCCCGCTCAACATTTTGCATGGCAATTTGCATTGGCAGTTTTGTATTAAACGGCCTGCAAATCGAATAAAAATGAATTTCAAAATTTTATTGTATTTTTTTTTTAGCTTCAATATTATAATCCACATGTTTTATAACTTACATGCATTTACGTTCATTGTGGCCACAGAAGAATAGTATTTGACGGCGATGATCGCCGACTCGCTCTAAACCCGACCCTTCAATGTAAGTGCAGGCTTTATCACCAGTCAATACACATTGATCAAACTCCGTATTAACCCATTGTGGATTTGGCATTTCTCTATTGCTTTTGCGACGATTCGGCACAAATATCCATGGTGATCTGATATAGTAGTACCAACTAATTACCCTCTCTACTGGATCGCGTACCATATTCACATAAATCGGCTTTGGCGTGTCGTATTTTGTAAAATTCAAATAATTTACATGGCTAACAAAGACAGTACCGTCATCAGCATTCGCAATATTTTCAACTAAATCACCCTCTTCATTCTCGTTTAGTATGGGACGTATGCCACCATTCTGGGGGTCAACCTCAACATCGAAATTATGTACTCTTCCCAATTTACGCATTAATTCAATAAATTGAATGCTACCAGTTTTCGGTACACGATTAAATATTAGGATGTCTAATTCGGCTTTTAAGGTATTATTCATTTCGGTTGGATTCAAATTGAAAATCTGTGAAGCAACATTAGAATAAAGTGTTCGCAAAAGTAGTATTTGTTTGAAATTTTCAAAAACCGCCATGAGATGAATGATGAAACAGCATACCAGATACAGTTGAGAATTGTTTAGAATAAATATTAACGAGAGATTAGAAATACAGTAGAATACATTTTAGAGCATAGCATTTTTGGCCTCTACGCCTTTCGAAAAGTTCGATGAAAAATGATGTGGAGTTTTAATTTGACAATGCTTACATATATATATCACAAAGCAACAAATATTTAATAATTTGGCGATCTCATAACAAAAAAGTTTACATTACTTTAATTCTACCACCAATAGTTGAATAGATTGCACTGATTTACAGCAAAATTGAGTACCGGATGCCACTATCCAATTCCTATATAAAAACGCTCGCTGATACCGAATTCATTTTTTATGAACACATCTTTAATATATTCAGGCCAAAAACAAAAGTGGTTCAACTTAATCACTTATATCTTACAAACAGTTAAATAATCTTAATACGATTTAAAGGAGATAAAAGATAGCAGTGTATACATCACTTTTCGATAGATATAGTAGTTTATGAGAAATTGATTAACCGTTTCAGATTTTATTTTTTTATGAAAATATTAAAAAAAATTGGTAATAGTGTAAAAGTTTAAGAAATTAAAATTTAAACTTGTTCCCTCTATGTAAGGCAAATCTTATTGTTTTGCTCTATATAAATAAATGTATGTACATACAAGGTGAAGTCCAAAATAAACAATACTGAGCTAAAATAGAAACGACAGGAGCTTTGTTCTGATAACTTCGAGTTTATTTATTCAAAACAGTTCCCTCTGGTCTCGATAAACTGTTTTGTGCGATATAAAAACTTTTTGAAAGGGTGTTTCAGGTCATTGACCTTGAGCCTTTGAGACGGCCTCTACGGACGCAAAACGTTTTCTTTTCATGGCCAAATGCATTTATCCGAATAGGTAGAAGTCACAGGGCGCCATATCAGGCGAATACGGTGAGTGATTGATGGTTAAAATGCGATTTCTAATAAAAAAAATCCGTCACATTCCTCCATCGCGGTATTCAGAGCGAATTCGACGAATGCGATGCAACAAACGCTTCAAAACGCCAAGATAGAAAATTGCATTGACGGTTTGGCCAGTTGGCATGAACTCCTAGTGGACAAATCCCTTGGAATCGTAAAACGAAATGAGCATAAACTTGATTTTTGTCTTCTCCAAAAACGATTTTTTGGGTGGTAGCTTGTCTGGGGCCTTCCATGCGACACTTTGACGCTTAGTTTCAGATTCATGTTGGAAACATCACGTTTCATCACCAGATGTGACCAAGCTTTCACTGGAACTCAGCTAGGGATGTAATTTCCAACGCAATAACTTATTAAAAAGATGTCGCCATCAAAAACACTTTTCTGACGCCAGTCTGGTTTACTTTGGACTCCTCCTTGTATATAACACATCTAATGTCTATACATATGCATTGTCATTTCGCGAATTGGGTATTTTCATTTGATCATACACAACTTTCCTGTCTATCAATCGGTTTTCTTTATTAGCAGTTTGATTTCTTCCTAAATGAATGAAATTTAATATAGAGGAAAATCATCTACAATTAATACAAAAACTTCGTTATTTTTTTTAATTATTCCCTTATTAAATGTTTTCTAATTTTATCCGTTTTGGTGTATTTTATTGTTTTTCATTTGATATGATTATTTTTTCATTATCATTATTTTTCATTTCATAAGATTGTTTTCCTGTTTCGTTAGACATACGTAGGTTCCGCATTAAGTGGAATTACTTTCTTTTGTTGGCTGAATAACGATAAATTGCAAATATCTTAAAACATTTCCCAGAAAACAGCCAACGCTATTTTCGGAATCAGTGACCATACTACATAAGAACTGGATGGTGGTATGCGAAGGACAAAAAAATAATTGGTATTTGTTAACCAGTGTTATTTAAATAATTCACAAAATGCTAGTTCCTGATCTTTATTTCGAAATTATAGGCGTGTTTGAGATTTGTTCTACTTGTTAAACTTTCGAACTATTTGTTGCAAATTTTTCCGAATAGCTCATTCATGTGTTTTGCCCTTTAAATAAACTTTGCCAATATCACTTTATTTACAACAATATTCATAACGTTGCTTCTGAACACTTGCAATGCACCGTGGCGAATCAGACATATTTTTGTTATGATCAGCTTAGCGAAGAATACAATTCAAAACATACTGGGGAAAGTAAATACATACATATATATAGAATGTGAATGGAGAACATACATAAAGGTACATCGCGTCGATACCGATTATTGTACCACAAGTATACACCATCCACTATTTTAGCAAGAAATATAAACAGTGTACAGTAAAGTTACGGCACGTCACGCAATAAAGCTAATTTATACTCGAAGCGAGAAAAGGCTCGTCTCGGCATCCTGACTTCATGTAATATACACAAGCAGCAGTATCATCTAGCAATCCACACAAAAATGTAATAAATCAAGAAACCCTGAACGGGTTAAATTCATACATAGCCTCTGAATGGATGTAGTAGAACGTATTTAGTAAGCCTTTAAACAAGGTGGCCTAGCATTATAGATATACGTATTATGGGCACTGATAAAGCTAATAAATTGATAAGCAAAGATGCCACTTAATGGTAATTTGTCTCTGTTCTTCCTCTGTATGACATCACAATGGACGAATTTGACTCTTTTTCTAAGTGGGTCTTGACTTGGGCAGCCATTTATACTCCTAATTTAAAGTAAATGTATATAATCATACGACTTGAATAGCTTGTACCTATATGCTGAAACAACACGTCGTCTTATGAAACTCCTACAGTTTCTTGGTATGCCTTTAGCAGAAGGCGCACATCTATACCCTCGAAATTAAAGTGAAAATTAATATCCTTTCATATCCCCCTCAAATTGGCATAACATTCGGTTAGACACGACAAAGTTTCTGTCGGTACTGGCAAAGCTAAAGTAAACTTTCTCTGCTATTAAAAACCAAAAGGAAAAAGGACTTGGCTGTGTTTTAGTATTCAATTAATTTTAGAAAGAAAAGAGCTCTGTCCTCCCAAACTAACAAATCTTGGCTAAAAAAAATGTACGATTTACTAGAGATATAAAGTTAAGGGAAATTAACTCAAGAATCAGAATTAGCCCAATCCGCACCTATCTATGTTATATATTTTGTCAACTCATGCGTATGGATACAGTTGGTCACTGAAGTTACTTTACCTTGTCTTAAAAAATTAAAAATAGGACATAACGGCGTCATAGCAGAGCCACAAACACATGGGTATGTATCCATCACAAACGACATTAGTTTTCCACCGGCTTAGCACGTATTGCTAGGACTCCTTTCTTAATTAGTTGCAAATGCCGTAATTACTATATTTAAAAACTTGCACATTTACAGGTAACGATAGTTTATTTCAGTACTATAATTATTATTATTTTTTGGTTTTTAATTTAGTTGTACATAAAGCATACAAAGGCTAATTAAATTGTGACGTAACTTCATCTTTTTTAATGGCAATGTATTGCTTGTAAAGCCGTTGCTTGCAAAAGTTATACAATTCGATCTCAAATGAGAATTGTACTTTCAGTTTTTCCTCAATATCCGGATCCAGCTCATTCTTATGCGGTGTGGCATTTCTGTGAAAACGTTTAGGGTCACCTAATCGTAAAAGGAATATATTTTTAAATAATTCTCTTGTATGTGGATGTTTGTAAGTTTACTTGAGAATTCTTATTTGTCTTTAGAAGCATGTCAAAAGAAACATTTTTTAGCCTGTCTTTAATATTTAACCACCAGGCACTGGATATGGTCATACAACCCGAAAAAACCTTTTTATTTTGCTCTCTTTATGCTTTGGAAAATATGCATAAACTAAAAACACATTAAAATAACTACTGAAAGATATTAGATAACTTACTTGTACCAATGGATCTGAATAAACTGAATCCATGTTGTGCTTAACTCGGTCATCCAAACTAAATTTCTATGCATTTCGTGTAACTCGCTACAAATTCAAGTAACTAAAGAACTACAAAAAATGTATCTAATTCGAACTTTTCTTTACAAATACAAAAATCTATACCAATACGATTCGAGAACTGCACTACACTGTAGTTTTATTCTTTTTTTTTACAGAGATGCCATAAAAACAAGGCAATAGGAAAACTGTTTTGTGCCCAATAACACTTCACAGGTATTTATATCAAAACGTTGCTCTAATATTTTTCAAATAAATTTCGACATTTTGTTGACACATAAAACACTGCTATTATCAGGAAAATCTGCTCTCACGCTTTAACCATTTTTCACTCTTCGACATTCATGCTTTGTTCGACATGCTTCTAGACTCTATATGCCCTGGATGCATATACATTTTGTATGTATGTACATAGAACGGGTAAAATTATTTGGCAAAACGCAAAAAAATGTTTGATTCCAAACTTAGTAATTTTAGTAATCAGTCGCAAGAAGTGTAGTCCTTATATATGTATTTACTTGTGAAATTGCTTTGTGCAATCCAATTTTACCCGCCCTAATGTATGTATTGCACACGTTTATATGTATTAGTTCACCAATATATGAATTGTTAAAGAAAACCTACTATAAAATACTTTGGTGGCGCCTTTGAAAAATCTTGGTATGTAATGTTCCAAAACTGTAAGAGTTATATTTGTGTCCTCCCACGAACCGACCACAGCATACTCTGTTTCAATGTTACGTTTTGCTATTTGAGTAGCAGTTTGCGAATTGAATTTCCTGTAATACGTATAAGTAATATTTATGTATGTGTATTATGTGATACTAGTTGATATCTGCATATATGTACATATGTATATATATATTTAACGATATATATGTATGTGCAATTTAAACACAGTATGATGTACCCTGTAGGGAAATTAACAGGTGAGCATTAAGTTTGTAGGTTTTCGGTTCTAGCAAGGCATTTATTATATTCTATTTAATTTTGTATTTTTGTTTTTAATTTTTATTTGACCAACTCAAGGGGCAGTAAGAATTTATTTATCATTTTTGTTGTGCGCATTTTTGCTTTTACTACTTTTTCCCCACTCAATCCTTTGAAATGAAAAATTTAATTAAATTATTTACTCTTTTTAAATACTCCATTGAGCCAGCATAACTCAGCCTAAGAGGTGAAAAAAGGTAATTTCATTTTAAATAAAACATCTATAAAATCATCATTCCATATTTTCTGAGAAACGGCGAACGCGCCAAAGTTCCTCATAAAACGATTTGCCGCTCGGAGTCGGCTTAAAACATCAAAACGCACGCCACAAGTGTCAAACAGCTGACAGAAGTGAACATCCCAATTATTATTACTATAATTTTTTTTTTTTTTTTGTATAATAGACCTTTGGTTGGACCTACAGAAATACACTCGGAGGTGTTAACATTACCTACCGAGGGGCGACCGTTATTAGAAAAGCTTTTTCTATCACTTGGTGTTTCCTGCCCGGTATATCAGACACTACCGAATGGTAGTCACGCATCAACCCATTCGACTACGGCGGCCACTTCGACAAGAAGGCTAATAACCGAATTACAAAAAATTGAACCAAATAGATCGATTATTTGATGCGCTGAGTTGAAGCCATAGATCGTCGAAGTTCATATATTTAAACTCAGCTCACTAAAAGCCACTACGGCTCCATAACCGGAATTGCATTCTGAGCAGTGTATTCCAAAAATATGGCAAATGATGTAATCGCTGCGAAATCAGGATCAAACTGTTACTAACTGTGAAGGTATTGGTCCTTTAACATAGCTGTTGAGTTGAAAAAGCATCTCGTCGGAAATTTATTTTAAATAACCGAATAATTTGTGCAACGTGGCAATAACTTTGAAAGTTGGTTATCAATGTTTCGAAAGCTTATTCAAGCGAAAAGCGATTCCACACAGTTTTGATACTGCGTTTCTGGCCTTGACCAACATTTCATTTGTGTTGGCATTGTATGTATGTGAATGCTGGAGCCTACTCGAGTTTAACTGTTAGTACAGGGTGGGCCATATAGCGTTTGCTTTTTGAACCACCGATGTTTTTGAGAATGGTAACACAAATGACATGTCAAATGTGTTCATAATTTACTTAAAGATTTGACATTTACGAAATGGGACGCTATACGCTTGAACAAAATTGGTAAATATTGAAAACCTATTTCCAAAGTGAGTCTTCTTCTTCTTCCGGGGTTACAGTAAATGGCGAGCGTTACCGTGATATGCTCAACGAGTTTTTGTATCCAAAAATTGAAGAGGATGACATGGACGACATTTGGTTTCTACAGAACGGTGCAACTTGTCACACTGCCAAAGTTACACTCGAACTTTTGGCAACCGTTTTTGAAAACCGAATAATCAGCCGAAATTCTGATATGAATTGGCCGCCTCGGAGCTGTGATTTAAGCCCGTTGGACTATTTTTTGCGGAAAGCCGTTAAGGACAAATGCTATGCGAACCATCCAGAGACGATTGATGCTTTAAAACATGAAATCGAAGTTGCCATTCATGAAATTGGAGCCCAAACAATCGAAAGTGTGATAAAAAATTGGGTTGATCGAATGGCCTACTGTAAAGCCAGTCGTGGCAGTCATTTGAACGATATTATTTTTCATTCATAAATGACAATGTTCAATCTTCAAAATAAAAAAAAAGTTTGAAAAAATATTGATTAGTTTTTTTTTATAGCCGATTCAAAAAGCAAATTTTACATGGCCCACCCTATACATAGCTTATAAACTTGTTAAAATATAAATGGTATTTTTCATACTCTTATTTTTCTTAACAATCCCACTTCAAAATAATTCCATAAGTATCTCTGCATGCTAGTCGTGACGTCATAATTGTTAAAAATTACGGAACTACAAAACTCGGTACAAATTAATTGATGATTTCCCTACAGGGTTCCATTTCTATTAACCCTCCAACGGCCATGGCATTTTTTTTTTGTCTAATATCGCAAGAATTAATTTGCATGTACAATTTATATCTCATATGGCTAGAGTGGATAGAAAGTTGTCTCAGAGGAAAAGAAACATGGAAATTCAAAAAAAAAATATTTATTTCTGATCAATTTAGACAATTAAGCGAGTGTATATTCTAAATATCCTAAACTATTATTTAATTGTGGAAACACTTGCAGAATTATAACTTGAAAACTAAAGATTTGAATGCTAAATCGTATCATATCAGCCGACGTCTGTAATTTAGTGACCTACTGGATACCCCACTATGTATGAATTCACTCACAAGATTTCTTAAGCTCATGCGCACGGTGTTCATTTTACCACATTTATATCAACTCTCTTTTTTGGTTCACTTTATGACAATAAAGAAAATGTTACGGTAATCGCGTTTATGGTTTGATACTCCTATTGGAATCAAAATCTCTAAACTAAGCTATAGAGCCACTGCTGAATTATAAATACCCCTTATTTGGAGCAATTCAAGATCTCCCGTAGTCTACAGCTTAGTATATGTACATGCATATAACCGAATAGCTTTAAACACTGTCAAGCATAAACCGCCAAAGCTAATGTCTACAAATTCTATATAGCCCATCAGTTTTCCTAAAGACAATGAATTTGAACCGTTGGAGGGTTAACAACGCTGGTAGTAATTATATATGTATACATATGTAGTATTTGATTATCGCGAAAGGTATGTATGTGTGTATGCGTGTACATAAAATTCATGTTCATCAAGTACATCATGCAAAAGTATTATTTAGTAAGTACTATTTTACTATCATAAATATGTAAAGGGTCTTTCAAAAGACGCACCTAGATGTTGTTTTAAAATAAAGCATGTAAGAATTTATATTATTTCAGGTTTCACTCTTTTTATTCAAAATGCGGATCTTAAAAATTATATGTGAAATATGACATCACTTAAATGTCCATCATGAGCACGTCTTTAGGCTGCCAAAAGATACTTAAAATGTTCAAGGATTCGGTTATACAACACCGCATTGAGTTCGCAATCTCGATCAGACTTTTATGTTTAAGTTCTGGAATCGTTGTTGCCTTATTCATATATAATTCCCTCTTCAAAAAACCCGACAAAAAATAGTCTAGTGGAGTGAGAGTGGAGTGATGATGTAAGTGGTCATAAATAACGTGAAATTAATCGATCAATAGTGCAATGCTTTCGCATAATGTGTGACTTGTGGCTCCATTATGTTGAAAATAAACATCGCTTATGTTTATTCCGTCCAGGACAGGCCACACAATATTTTCATCACTTGCCTATAGCGATGTCAATTAACAGCAAATGCTCTTTCATTTTCATCTTCGAAGAAATACGGGCCTGTTATTCCACCAGCCCAAAAACAACAGTACATTTTGGTAACATGAGTGATTTAGTAAATGAGTACAGATGCTTTCCATTTCAATTCAACCGGGCTATTCGGGTCATGTTCTTCGATTTCGATGTAACTTAAATATGTTGCTCTCTGGTTGAAATAATGAGACACGTATTTTTTTGTTCGCCCGAAAAAAAATTTTTTCAAAAGTTATCGGCAATTTTGTTTTTCGCCTCAAACTCGATTTTTTTTAATTAAATAAGAAAATTTTTTTTTTAAATGCCCATAACTTAGTCAAAAATGAACCGATTTTAATAATTCTGGGTTCAAAATGATCGTAATTACTTACACAAGCGACTTCATGTAGAAACCATTGCAAAAAAGTAGTTGAAAATTTTTTATTTAGCAAAAAAGAAAAAAAATTTAAATTTTTTCAAAATTCAATATTTCAAAAAGTGTATTGTTTTTTTTTTTATAACTTTTTCCAAATCAAAAAAACATCTCAAACTTTAATTGAGCTGCATGCCTAGTAGCTAAAATGAGTTGTTTTTGAGTAATGAATTTTTGAGTAAACACCCTGTTTCGCACTTTTTATTTTTTGCAAAATAAAAAATTTTCAACTACTTTTTTGCAACTATTTCTACATGAAATCACTCGTGTAAGTAATGACGATCATTTTGAACCCAGAATCATTCAAATCGGCTTATTTTTGACTAAGTTATGAGCAATTAAAAAAAATTTTCTTATATAGATTCTTTCCATTTCAATTCAAAAGGGCTATTCGGGACATGTTCTTCGATTTCGATGTAACTCAAATATGTTGCTCTCTGGTCAAAATAATGAGACACGTATTTTTTTGTTCACCCGAAAAAAATTTTTTTCAAGAGTTATCGGCAATTTTGTTTTTCGCCTCAAACTCGATTTTTTTTAATTATATAAGAAAAAATTTTTTTTAAATGCTCATAACTTAGTCAAAAATGAACCGATTTTAATAATTTTGGGTTCAAAATGATCGTCATTACTTACACGAGCGATTTCATGTAGAAATAGTTGCAAAAATGTAGTTGAAAATTTTTTATTTTGCAAAAAACAAAAAGTGCGAAACAGGGTGTTTACTCAAAAATTCATTACTCAAAAACAACTCATTTTATCTACTAGGCATGCAGCTCAATTAAAGTTTGAGATGTTTTTTTGATTTGGAAAAAGTTATAAAAAAAAAAACAATACCCTTTTTGAAATATTGAATTTTGAAAAAATTTAAATTTTTTTTCTTTTTTGCTAAATAAAAAATTTTCAACTACTTTTTTGCAATGGTTTCTACATGAAGTCGCTTGTGTAAGTAATTACGATCATTTTGAACCCAGAATTATTAAAATCGGTTCATTTTTGACTAAGTTATGGGCATTTAAAAAAAAAATTTTCTTATTTAATTAAAAAAAATCGAGTTTGAGGCGAAAAACAAAATTGCCGATAACTTTTGAAAAAATTTTTTTTCGGGCGAACAAAAAAATACGTGTCTCATTATTTCAACCAGAGAGCAACATATTTAAGTTACATCGAAATCGAAGAACATGACCCGAATAGCCCGGTTGAATTGAAATGGAAAGCATCTACATTTAATGAAATTAGCTCCATTACTAAAGATAGTTTTGCGTGAAAAACCAGAACCAATTCACAAAATGTATGCGTTGTTCTATCACGAAAGTGTACATGGTTAAAGTTGTGCATCTACAAAACAAATGTCATAACATGACATAAAAAAGGTACAACGTAGGAATTATTCACTACGGACCTCTAGGCGTCACTTTTGAAAGACCCTTTATACATATATATACTCCTATATGTACTAAGACCTACTCTTATACATATACTTCTTCTGATGATCTTTAACTTACACGCATATTTCTAAATTTCCGCAAAAATGCATCGCGAATCTTCGCCAATCTGCATTGTATGAACTATGTGAATCGTATATGCATTCTTTACGCTTTTTCCTTATGCAATCGTTAAAACTTGTATCAAAATATTCCTTTTCTTCCATTTTAAGTCCATTTTGAACGTAAAATGCAAAAACCGCGGGATGGCGTATGTAATAGTATGCGCTTATCACTTTTTCGATGGGATGTCGCACCAGGTTAATATAGATCGGTTTAGGTTGACCGAATTCGGTGAAATTGATCCAATTTAAATGTTCTACATACGAAAGTGGTTCATTTTCTCCAATTAGTTCTTCAACAATTTCACGTTGAGTCTCCACATCCGTTAATATCTCGTTATGCTTTGCGGGTGCATTCCGGTAGGGTACAAAATTATTTTTTTTCGAAAGCATATTCAAAAGTACGGACATTGACTGAGAACCTACTTTTTCTAAGCGATTAAAGAAAATAATCTCCAATTCAGCTTTTTTGGTATTATTCAGTTGGTCCGGATGCAATGTATAGAGCTTTAAAGTTTAAGAAAGAATTAGCGAAAGCTTTTAGGAGTATGCATATATTGAGCTTTTACTTTGAATGTATTATAAGTACATGTGGGATGTCAGAAGTAATGTTTCTACCGCAATGTAATGCATTTCTATTCTGTTTTTATAGATGATGTATTTGAAAGAAAATAAGATACAAATATCCATGACAATTGTTGTTAATAAACTGCGGTATTAAAATATGAAATTAATATTACTTTTTTTTTAATTTTAACTTCTATTTTTTAACTTTTTAACGGTTTGATGTCTGTGTAAATATTGAAAAAATGAATGGAAAATTTTTGAAATGCCTATTTCCGGTGAAAAAAAAGATATTGGAACAAACTCAACGGTGTTCGAAAGAAGAAGACTTTTACTTTAAGATGCTGTGTTTGTGTTTTGTGTTTTACAAAAAAGAAAAAAAACCGCTCAATTGTAGCACTTCTAGGATACAATATTTCAGATTTGTATTCAACACGTCGAAATCTTTGGAGAAGTGTGCTCTGGTTTCTGGTGAAATATTTTCGCTTAATTGGGGCGAATTTGATATACGCAGCAGCACTTGTACATATACTCGTACATATATCAAAGAGTTACATAACTTTATAACGGATATTTTCAGATGTATGGTTTTGATAGAGATTTCCTTCTGACCACCTAATCCAAGTAAACCACGGTTTTTGCATTTCTCTTCAGTACAGCACTAGGCAAATTATTACAGGAACAACGTTTACAAAACTTCGAAATTTATTTTCACAATTTATTATCATAAATTCATCCGATAAGGACAGCCAACGAAATGTTACTATTCGTACAGCAGAAGTCATCGTCGCTGTAAAAGCAAGCGAGGCTTCAAATATGTGGATTCGAAGCCGTTCTAAGGATTTCGATATCTGCCCGTATGCTGTGTGGAAGATTTTGAGAAAAAATTTCATTTATAGACCCATAAGATCCAGTTAGCGAAGGAACAGAAGCCGTGGTACCATTGCTCCCGTGGCACATTCCGCGAATGGGCTGAAAATCATTTGGAAATTGAACCGTTCCACTGAAATTAGTTCTAGCATTTCTGGCTTTGCATGTTTGGAGTGAAAGCCCTAACGAAGTAGGGCATTACATTCCAGGATTGGCCATCCGCTATGGTGAAAAACAAAATTGTGAGAGTTACGTTGACTGCAACATCACTTTGGACTCGGCTTCAGAATTTAGCCCGCTCATTTCACACATTTGTCGTCGGTGTGGTTTTCATACCGGAGACATTATCAATCACCTGACGACCTGGAAGATGATATTTGGCGCATTATTAACGGGATAACCAGCCTTATGCAAAAAAAGTAGTACAGCATGTGACCGAAATAATGATTGAGCACCATGGATGGTACGAAATTTATAATTAAACCACAATACTGACTATTTCATTAATTTTCTTGTGTTTTATTCAAAAAAAAGTGACTATGTTATATATTTGCTAACCATGTTTGCTAAAAATTTAAAATTTAACTGAGTTTTAAGAGGGTAGCCGATTAAGTTTTTGTTTTCCAAATACACCTTTGGAAAACCGCAAGCTTTTTTCCTATATCTCCTTCTTATTTCTTAAAGCGACTTCGACTTGAATTTTTATTTGGTGACAATAAACTCGAAGCTTAGCATTGCCAGCCGAGTGATGGCCGTTATTGCACAAAACTTTCTATTGCTTGGACATACTAGGCTTTGAACTCACGACCAACCAGATATAGTACGTATGATAATCATACAAAGCAGCCTATAAACTTTGAGAAATCGATTTATTTTAATTTACTCGTTCTTTTTTTTCAAAGCAATTGAATGATCATTTCGGTAAATTGGAGCTTATGATAAATAAAACATTTGTTTGCATGCATACATACATACATTCCGCTCTAAAATATTCTTAAACTTAAATAAAATTCTAACGGGTAAATAAATAAGCAATTAATCAATATTGTTCTCTTAGCCATGTAACAAACATGCACGATCATATACATACTTGCATTCAGGAAGATTTCCACAGAAATGCATCGAAAAACGACGCCAATCATTGTTGAATTCAATATGTGATTCAAATATACAATCGGGTATTTTGCCTTCTCGTACACAATCGTTGAATGAAATGTTGAAAAACTCAAATTTTTGTGTCCTTTTCTTGGGATTTCTTAACAAACCATTGTTATATATATACGGGTGTCTAACATAATAATATGCACTCATCACTTTTTCAATTGGGTGTCGAACCAAATTAATGTATATAGGTTTCGGCAGATCCAGTGCTGGAAAATTTATAAAATTCCTATGCATGATGAAAGCACTTGGAATGCCATAATCCAAAATTTCTTCAGCCAACTCTTGTTGTTCTTCAAACGTATCAAGAATGTGTCCCGCATTCCGAACTCTTATATTGTGCGTGAAACCATGAATTCGTGATAAAGTTCTCAAGAGCGTGCTCATCGATTGACTACCCACTTTTTCCAAACGGTTAAAGAATAGAATATCAATTTCCGCTTTTACAGTGTTGTTGAGCATCCGTGGGGATAATTTATTGAGCTTGATTAAAAATGTAGACATAAATGGATTTTTCATCAAATATTCACCATAATTTTGTGAACTGATTGTGGTGAAAGTGAATTGTTAAACACTATTTATAATGAATTAAAAGCTTCGGAATAAAAGTCTACAAAACTACTAACTCATTTCTCCTCTGCAATGTGTGTTAACAAAAATAATCAGTGCAGTTGTTTGCTAAAGAACCGACATTACTTTGAACACACTTTGCCAGAGTTTTAGTGATGGTATTTAAACCAAGGTCCATAATAAAATTTTAGTCATGTTTTATGAATGCTACATAAGTATGTATGAAAAGGGCAGAAATATTTAAGGGAAATTGTTTAATCTGGGGAACACCCTTGCACAGTCTGAGGAACACCCTTGCACAACTGTGATTATTGCGTATTTTTTATTAGTACCTTAGTCGGAAACTAAGTTGGAAGCAAAGGCTGCGACTAACTTGTCATATTTGTTGTTAAACTGGTCAAATTTCTATGTAAAATCGGTCGCTGAGTGCAAAAAACCTAGATATTTTTTAAAGGAAATTTATTTTAAATTCACATTGCTTGAGTAATTTGTATACCCAAGTATCCTCTGGGTAGCTTCCGAACACCCGTTCGAGAATGAGCTAAGGAGAGAAGGCGAAGCATTCCAGGATAGGAGGTTGTGCGCTGGGCTTGGGACCCGCCACTTAAAAATCCCCCAATGAAAAGATTAAAGTTTGGTATTAGAAAGACCAACCAATGATGTCACAAAAATCGATTCTGTGTTGGCCACATGATAAATTTTATTTAAGTTTACAAAATGCAAAAATTAGTATGTTTATTCTCATGCGAATAACTTTTGCATTTACTGGATGATTTTTTTCATTATATCTTAAATTGTAAGTAATAATAATCGAAAATGGTTTTTTATATATTTAAATTAAAAATTGTATATTAATATTTTTGCAAAAAGCATCTTTATTGTTGTAAAGATCTTGAAAACTTTTAATTTTAATGAAAAATGCCGCAGAAGTGAGAAATAGCAAATTTCATTACCTTTTACTTGTTTTATGACTTATTTTGATTGGTTAACGCATTTTCCAGGTATTAGAAATTCGCACGACATTAGAAATTCGCACGACACCGCTATTTGGTGATATCTCGAAATCTATATGACACAAAAAACGTATGTGCATTTTGGAATTGGTAAAAACAACAATCATAAATTATTTGTAAACCTGTGTTGTTTAGCCAGTAGGCAAATTAACATGTGCTGGCTCAAGCGATTTAAATTGGGTAGAGTAATTCTTAGTGACAATGAAATAACAGATCGTACACAAAATGGATTTCCCCAGAGAGCATCGAAAAAATTTGTGATCTTATTAAAAAATAATAATAACTCGTGATAAACGAGTGCGCATCGCGTTTTGAGCGAATATTTAGATATTTGAATCTGAATATAGAAAAATTGGCAGCACATTACTTTGATACTATAATGCATCCTCTCAAAGCTCAAAAATTGTGAGTGAATATCTGAGAAAAAGATAAATGATTTCATTATACCATTTACTGTAGGAACCTCATTTGGCACCCTGCAGGTACGAGTAAGATTTTCAATAGCAAACCATGTAAAGATCGAAGATAGGTTCCAGCATTACGAAAATACTACTTTTTAAAAAATTGAAAATTGAACAAAGTAAATATTTAGAAAACAAAAATAATATAAAATTGTATTACACATATACAAAAAAACAAAAAAAAAATATTCAATTACAACAAAATAAACTATTAAACTAATTTATGAAAAACATAGACACCATAGAGGCTGTTGTCGTAAGTCGGCTTTCTTTCACAAAAAACTGGTGGAATGTTTGCTGAACAACTTTTTTTCAACGTAAAATAAATTTCGTTAAAGCAATTGATATTCGTAGCTACCGCTTTCCGCTATCAGGATCGGTTTTTTTTAAATCTCCATAACTTCGTCAATCACATCGCTTTGTAAATTTGTTTGGAGGTTAAATTTGCTTCTTTGGAGATTTCTATGGAAGGGTCACTGTCAAATTGCAATTCCAGTTGCAATAGTTCTTAGTAAGGGAGTACTTGGTTGTGCGAGGCAGTTCATTTATGTCAGTACCCTCCATACCTTCAAAATTAGCCTCTCTAGCTAAATTAGACATTTCATTACGAACAGCTGGTGTACCATCAAATTCTGTAGCGCCTATTCTGTGAACACATGCAGGTCATATTTTACGCCACACACCTAACTGGTGTCATATTAGGTGGCAAAAATACAAATTTCTCGTTTTCTGGCAACTCATCAACATAAACTGGGTAGCCAGGAGCATTGTCTACAAGGACCAAAGCCTTGAAGTTCAAGTTCTTCTTGTTGCAATAAGCTTTAATATCTCGAATATCACAAGTGTAAACCCAGTTTTGAAATACTGATGTTGTCATCTATGCTTTTTTGTTTGCTCGCCAGTTGACAGCAAGCAGATTCTTTGAACAAACTTTCATAGCTCTAGGATTTTTTGATTGATAAATGCTGTAGATATGAAAGCTCTGTTAGATAGACGTTCCCAAAATAACCCAGTCTCGTCAACATTAAAGACTTGTTTCGGACCATAGACACCTTCTTGAATTAATGCTTTTAACTCTGTCGGGTAGAGTTCTGCAGCAGTTATATTAGCGCTAGCTGCTTCGCCTTTAAGAGCAATGCTGTGCAGATTTGCTCGAACCTCGAATCTCTCAAACCAGCCCTGACTAGCTTCAAATGCTTCATTCTTGTCTGTATTACTACCATGAGCATTATCGTTGGATACTGCTTTACTTTTTATGTCATCAAATAAGTTGTTTGCTTTCGACTGAATTACCATTCTACTTAATGGTATTCTCTGTACAACTTCATTTTCAATCCAAATAGAAAGCAAGAACTCCATTTTGATCCTCAAATCACTCCTTGTACGGGTCATCGTTTTAGCGTCTAATAATGTTGCAGATTTTGCAGCCTCTCTTATTTCTAACAGTTGTTGCAGCCAAACCAACAGCTTTGCTATCTCCACAGCCTTCTCTGCCTTATCAAATCGTCTCAGAATATCTAATTTTGTCTTCAAGCTGAGTTTTTTTTTATTTTTAGATATCTATCAACAGCGCCCTTTCCCCTCATTTGGCTAGAAATATTACAAGTGCATGTAAAAAAATATAACCTTTTTTGTAACTAGAAACAAAATTTCTATAGGTTTATTATTCTCTTTAAAAATGGCACAACACTCAAAAGCACACATTACAACACTCTACGCAATTGAAATTGAACTCTAAAATTAGCAAAACGAAGTGAAAATAAAAATGTATTAAAATTGCGTTGATTTTTAGTTAGAAAGGGAGTTCTCGAGTTTTGAAAATTAGAACAAAAATGTTGCCATCCTTTGGAAAAAACAGGAAATTTCAAAAAAAAAAAATTAAAGACTAGAACCCAAAACAACGCAACCTCGAAAATCTAACAACGCACAGTGAAAATTAGTACTAATTAAGTAGCGACGCAACTTCGCAAAAACGCAAAACGAAACGACGCAAAGCGAGGTATTGGTGTATTATCTACTCCCGCGCTGAACCGAAAACTTCATGAATCGATTGAAGCCGCTATGACCACCATGACAGCCACCTACGCACTAGTGCAGTTATAACGGAAACCCCTTAGAACTTAAAATGTCAACAAAATTGTCCCAAAATCTCTCAACAGTTACATTGGTGAATCTTCAAGATGTTAAAGTAAATTTTAAAATTCCAGTGTAATTGTCACACAGTTTAGAAAAGTCAAGGAAAAGGAAATGGTTCAGTACGGCGTTTTTTTTTTTCGTTGCTGTTTTTCTATAATAACTTTTTGCAGACAAATTTGAAATTGAGAAAACATTGCAAAAGATTGGAGAAAGCTTATTTAAGAATCCCTAAGTCAATAGACGGTCACCGTAGCCGAATGGGTTGGTGCGTGATTACCATTCCGAATTCACAAAGAGAACGTAGGTGCAAGTCTCGAGGAAACACCAAAATTAAGAAAACAGTTTTCTAATAGCGGTAGTCCCTAGGCAGGCAATGGCAAACCTCCAAGTGTATTTCTGCCATGAAAAAGCTCCTCATAAAAATATTTGCCGCACACCACAAATACGAGGAGGAGCTTGGCCAAACACCCAAAATGGGTGTACGCGCCAATTATATATAGGTATGTGTATATAAGTCAATAATATTACTAATTTTTTTTTGGATTTATGTAGTTTTATACTTCTTAGGCAATAAGTTTTTTTATTCCCTTTTTTAATATATAATTTCATTTACTGGACCGCTTAGAAAATTAAACTTTATGGGCAGCCTTCACTCCTAATAATAATATGCTCTGTTTTGGAAAACCATACAATCTCTTCCTTCAAAGTTAGCAAAATTTTCCATATACTATATTAATTTTACATGTCTAATGAACATATTTTTTTTAATTGCAGCTTCGAAATAACATTGAGTTAAACTCAGCAACACACAACCAGTTTTTTGGTCGTAATAACTTTTATGATCTCTTAAAAGTGGTATACTTTTAAACAGCGTTTTCGAATTTTTTATGACTCTCAAATAAAAGTTGGCAATTTAAGAAGCAGAAAATGCAGCGCACTAACTTTTATGAAAATTAAAAATAAAGAAGTAAGTGTTAAATTCGCTCCAAAACGAATTTTATATACCCGTTCATATTTTAGCAAAATTTAATTTGAGCTGGCTAATAATTTTTGGAATAAACTCAAACTCATAGATAATTAAAATTTAGTATTAATATACAAAAACATTAACCGATCTCAATACTATTTATGTCAGATCAATAGGTGGTGAGGGGCAATACGTGTACCAAGTTGGGGCGAGTAATCGAGATGCACGCATTTGCCCAAGATTTCCACAAGCCAATATATGGAATTATGTTGACTAAGTCACCCATACAAAAATAAACTAATAGTTGAGGGTGGTGGCCAAAAAAAGCACACGCGATGATGTTTCGCAAGTTTTATATATATTACCTAAACCTCTTCAGCAACCGCGCCACACATTTCTCGACCGAACTTACGCGAACTGAAAACTTCTACTGCCTCATGAAAAAAACACCGTTGAAAATTATATTATATTAATTATTATTTTACAAATACATTCTTGAAGCTCACAACAGTCACACATACATTACTGCTAACTTTCGCTTTCCGCTATTGCTAATCGTTATTTTTTTTAATTTTTTAATGCAAAGTATTGTTTGTATAAACGTTGTTTGCAAAAATTATAGAATTCATATTCCTTGGTAAAGTTTTTTCTAATCATTTCCTTCACATACGAACTTATATTTGCTTTCCAGGGATTAGCATTCATTGGTGTAGAAACTAAACCGTTTTCCACATCTGAGGAAGAAATTTAACAAAACATAAAGGTAAAACCTGTTTATAATCACAATCAAGTCCTTATTCATACAAATGAAACAGTTTTAAAATTATACGACCAGACAAGTTATGACAGTATTAAAGGAATGCATTTAAATATCTAATCCCGTGATTTCGGGATTGTTCTTAGAATGAAATTAAATACAAAATCATTATACCTATCTCTACTGAAATCCTCTTCATATACTTTATATTCCGGGTTTTTTGTATTACAAAAAGTTCTCTAAATGCAGGTTTTGCATAGCTTGGTACTACAAGTATATGGTATATCTGTCGCCGAAGCAATAAACGTCTAAGTCGAAAATCGTGTTTTCGAATATAACTCGGGGCCATATTTTACTATCAATAACAAAACAGTGTTGGAAAAAAAAAATCGCTTGGATATGTACCAGTTTCGTTAGCAGGCATAGCACAACATAACTCAGTTTTTTCTTATGGACTTTCTAAATCAACTCACGCAGTTAATGTTTGGGACCATAAATAAATAGCCTCTCATTGCCTAAAATTTGCATGGAAATATGCCGAGGCTGGTCGAATCATTTTCTCTAAAAAACTGTCCATATCATGAATAAGGTTACAACAATGTATGTATAGGTGTGTGTGTTTTTATTTACCAAAATATAGCTGTGTTACGCCACGGAAAAATTTTGGTATGTAATGCTCCAGTACTTTTAAGGTAACATTCAAATCCTCCCACGAGCCCACAACCGCATATTCTTTCTCAACATTTTTTATAGCCAATTGCAAAGCGCTTTTTGAATTGAAGGGTCTGTAATAGTTTTAATTCACAATAACAAAATATGATGCACTAAAAATGGTTCACAAAGACATACTCGCAACTTGGATCGTGACCACAAAAAAATAATGTTTGCCGTTTGTGATCTACAATCGTATTTTGAAATTTCGAGCCCGTCTCGTAACGACATTCTGCATCATGTTGTAGCACACAGTCTTCGAAGCTCTTCTTATACCATTGCGCATTGCGAAATTTCTTAGTCAACTTGTACATTTGCACTGCTGTCCATGGTGCACGCCTATAATAGAACCAACTTATAACCCGTTCCACAGGATCACGTATCATGTTGATATAAATGGGCTGTGGTAA
Source organism: Anastrepha ludens (assembly GCF_028408465.1). NCBI lineage: Eukaryota > Metazoa > Arthropoda > Insecta > Diptera > Tephritidae > Anastrepha > Anastrepha ludens. Next base: position 59,615,624 of record NC_071500.1, on the reverse strand, counting down.
ATCGAATTCTCTAAAATCAATATAATTTACATGCGCTGAATGGGCATGCGGCTCCTCGTAACCGATTAGCTCATTCGCTAATTCCTCTTGTTCCTCATCCAAAAGACTTTGTCGTATTGGTTCAGAAAATAGTGCTCTACTAGCCCCAAACCCATTTATAGTACTCAAGCGCCGAATAAGTTCAATAAGATGTTCGCTGCCAACTTTCGGTACCCGATTAAAGAAAAGTAAATCGGTTTCGGCAAACTGGGTGTTATTTAAGCTCTTTGATATAAGCGAATCAAGCTGAATGTGGAACAAGTGCAAGAAATATAAATAAAATGATCAGCATGCGTTTTTGTTGTTGTTTTTCTTTTTCTATATTACTTAAAACAGTAATTGCGTATAGCCATGAATGACATTTCCAGAAGTCAAAAAGCATTTCTACGTAAATATGAATTTGGCATAGATATTGGCCGTAAAAGCAGAAGCAGGAAGTGAAATCGGAAAATATGGAAAAAAGAAAAATCGATCAAAATAATTGAAAATGCCATACAATTTTTTTTTATTTTTGTTTTCTAATACTTTGGACAAATATATTGTAGTATATTCAAATTTAACCAAATTAATAGTCTTGGTTGAATATTTCCTCATCCTCATTATGCTCTGGTACTAGAACATAGTCGTCGTTGTCGATGCTTTTGAATTTACTGATTGCGCCGTATTGTAGATATAAACGTTGTTTACAAAACTCATAAAACTCAATTTCATTGGTAAGATTCTTGCTAAGGATGTCACGTGTTTCCTGGCTCACTGGTCGCTTCCCAGCATTTTTATTCACCATCGATAATTTTTCTCTATCCACTGAAATGTTCAAGATATTTGTAAGCGTTATTAAAAAAAACGACTGCGCTAAATTAATTTTCTCTTACTATAGTACACCACTTTCGCGTGTTTGAAAAATTTCGGTATATAATGCTCAAGCACAGCTAAGGTGATGTTGGTATCTTCCCATGTCCCAACAACTGCGAAATCTTCGTCTACCGTTTGTTTAGCTTTCTGCATTGCCGTAACAGAATTGAAGGGCCTTAAGGCGAATGGAAGAACAAATATCAATTTACAATTTATGTTTTCCGTATAAGCCGCATGCATATATTCATACTCATGCACAAGTACGTGCATTAGAGTGGGTCGCGTTTAGGCATAGCTTCAGTTAAGGCTTCCATTGAAAGGGTTCCGAAAGCAAAATCACAATATTTGAGATATAATAATAGTAACAAGGCTAAAATCCACCAGATGGTACTTCCACCATGTTCGGACTTCTCGAAGGAGCTCAGATTTTCCCAACAAATTTTTTTGTTTGTTTTATTATCAATCAAGCAATTTTCGAAACACGTATTATTGTTGATTAAAACAATTTCAATTAAAATTAAAAAGACTTCTTTCGTTAAACAAAGTATTTTTTTTTTTATTAAACTCATCCTATGCATTTATTACTACGGCAAAAGTAAGAGTACCTATACCTCTTTAGACTGTGTCTACAAAAGAACGATGAATTAAAAAGAGATATCGTTGGGAAAACATACTATAAAATATTAAAAGCATTTTTGTAGAAAGGAGACCCACAGGGATTTTTAGTCCGCGCCTGGATACTCCTACCGTTTTCTCCCCATTTTGATATATCTTCCCATCTCATGATATTAAAATAGAACTGGATTTGAATTCAATATTTGAACTAAGAACATTTCAACAACTCAGAGAATCCATCCCTTTTAAAATTATTTCCTCATCAAATATCTTACGTGGCTGCATTTTCTTAATTTATTTACAAAAATTCTCAAAATGAACTAAATCTGATTTTATATAAATGTTTCCAAACATTGGATCAAATGAGAGATGGGCTACACCAATTGCTTTTTTTTCATCGGTCATTACTAAACATTGGACGTAAAAATAGATCGTCATCTATGATTTGATACGAATATTGAGTAGTCATCGAACTGACAAATGTAGAACGATAGTCTAACGTACTCGCGCTTGAAATTCTTCAGTGGACAATTTTTTACCCACATTATTGAACAGTTGAAATGCCATTAGTGAGTCCTATACCTGCATTTGCTGATAAAAGGCTTCCTTCTATAAAAATGTAACCGTTACGTAAAAAGTATAATATTTCAAAATTGTTGGTAACGATGGAAAGAAATACACAAATACTAAATGTACTCATCTAAACACGGTAGGATGGTGTGTTTCATCATTTCAGTATTTATTTTTATATGAGTGCCAATATTAAGGGGCTAATCTCCATACCACCTTGGCTAACTATTCGAAAAACATTTTCAATGTCCATTTAAAGCAAAAATTTGTATCAATTAGACACATAAAATTATGATTATAAGCTCAATTTGCCTTTCGGAACTCTTCCATTATAAGCTGCCAAATTTTTCATTAAGGACGATCTGTGCTAATATATATGTACTTGTAGTATTGCGCATACTACCCACTCATGTTTGTATGTAAATGAGCATGCACATGCTGACTGAAAAAGCGTGTGCTACTTACATGCAAATTTTTTTATTTTGTCCACAAAAGAATAGTGTTTGCCGGCGATGGTCACCGGATGGATTTATTATCTCATCCTGATTGAACTGGCAGAATAAATTGTTGGTTTTTACGCAAGTATCTAAGTCCAAATTCATAAATTCGTCTGAAGGACGTAGTGGCGCTAGATGTCCCATCTTTTCCTTCAGATCTTGATAATACCATTCGGCGCGTGTATAGTAATGCCAGCTAATAATACGTTCGATAGGATGTCGAACCAAATTGATATAGATAGGTTTGGGTAAATGGAAACGGGTGAAGTTTATGTAGGCTAGATGTTGATTGTACGCATGTGGCTTCGGCTTCGCTAACAACTCCAATGCTAATTCTCGCTGCTTACGTGGTTCAATTAAAACGGTCTCGTGACCTTTACTAATATCGCGTGATGTTGTAAAACCATTAAGTTTACCCAAAGTAGTCAAGAGCTGCATCAATGATTGACTACCCACTTTTGGTACCCTATTAAATATTATCAAATCCACGTCAGCTTTCTTTGTATTATTCAAATTGTCAGCATGAAGGTTCAATTCCGAGGTCCGCTCGTTACTTTCGTCACTGCTTGCTAGACTGTCAGATGCAGTGGCGTCACGAACGTCATCGGCTCCATCATCGTCATCGTAAGAATCTTCAAAATTATTGTCATCTACTTCTTGTGACTTCACTTTATTTTTTTTATGGTAGCGGCCTTTCTTGTGTTCAAGACGCTTATGAGGTAAAATTTCTTCATTATTATTATTATTACCAACGCTTTCTCTATCGATTTCCTTATGATGTCTGAGCGGCTTGAGAAGCTTTCGCGATCTACTCTGTTAGGGAATTGAATTGCATTTCTAAAATGGTTTCGTATAATTGCATTTTTTCTTTACGTTATGAGGGCGATTTAAACCATAACCATTTGCAGGTCGACTAACGAAAATGAACAGAGACAAATTATAAGTAGAGTGGGGGACAGATAGAATCCCTTGTTGAATGAGGGTGTACGCTACAAGTACACTGAAACATCGACTTGAAAAAATATTAGTATCTAAAAGATTTTGCCAATAACATTTAATACTTAAAAGCCAAAATAAGCACAAACAAATGTCAAATTAGTGGAATTCATATACTTCAATATCCATATTTGCCATTTTAAACCAAACAAATTTTTTGGTATTTTTATTAAATGCTATAGTAAACAAACTCAAGTGAAGTAAACAGAAAAACTGTAAAATTCAGATGCCACTTCAGAAAGTTAGTAAATTGATAGTACATATACATATATACATATACTACTTACATATAAGGACGCACAGTAAAAAACAAAGCCCAATATGAACGAAAAATTGAACAAATTTAATATTTATTTGGCTTTACTTGAGATGGCTAAGATTTAGGACTTTCACTCTTTTACGAGTATGTGTGTAAAATACATAGATTTCCTCGTATACCTCATGAATTTCATCAGTGGTACGAAGGAGCTATTCATATTCTTAAATATTCATGTTTCAGTATTACAATAACACAACCAAGAACTCTCGCGAGTAAAAATGTATTTTGTCTTGAATTCTTGAATCTTCTTCAAATGCAATTCTCCAACTCATGGCGCTGGTATGCTAAATTGCCCATTTGATTCAAGAATATTAAAAATTTTTAATCTGTAAAATGGAGGGGGTTCTGCAATACTTTTCTTTTCCAAGCATAATTCAATTTCCATTTAATGCGCTTAATTTAGTGTCCCCTTTGTGCGGGTGATAAACGCTCGGAGTAGTGCGCGTTGTTGCCATGGTTTGTGTCCGGCGTTTACCTACACCGGTCGACCCTTCTCCGTCTTTTGTAAATTTTGTCTATTTCTATTCTCTGCAAATGTTGAGAATTTATTTAGATATATATTCTTTCTCTCTCTCTCTTTCTCATTCTCTCTCTGAGTACTACGCTACACGCACTTTTTTTAATTTATGAGCTTGTGGATATACGATTTTTGCTATTTTGTAATTCTATATAATAAAATATATAAAATACCACATTAATAACGCATTCGTTGCGGTAAATATGGCGCAACAACAATGTACGCGATGAATAAATATCAGCTGATTTCCAGTCAATCAAAACGGCTTTTTTGCTTACTGCAACGCTTCCATTGTCAGTTAAATGTCGCAATGGGCGAAACGTAAACAATCTGACTTTAAAACTAGCTATTTTGACGTTTAGTGCAACAAGAGTGCAGAAAGAGAGAAATATTAGTATTTAAAACTATTACAAATTTCAATTGTTATTCGTGAAGTTTCCACTTCAAATTATTTTATTACAAACTTTTTTATTTGCAACAAGCGTTGTGTTGCTCCATTGGATTTGTAGGGGTGATTTTACATTAAATAAGTAGGATTCCAAGGTATGCGTTCTAAATAAAGAGATATAAATGGTTTTGCAAGAAGTGCACATACATCGAACTCCAAACACCGCAATCTTTTTAAAGTGAAGCACTCTCTTTCGTATACAATACCTCTTGCTTGTGTGGCCAAATCAGTATATCCATAGCTATCGTGAAGCTTGAATACCCAAATGCTATAACTAAACCCAAAGGCCAAGTACAGCAGCACCCCAGGTCTGGAGCATCCGCCTTACAGTATAAACTCATTGACGACAGCACTTCACCACGTAATGCAAAAAGTTTGCCTTGCCTGCAAATAGTGTCTTAAAGTCAGTTTCTCAAATATTTTTAAAACGGGAGCGACATCACTTGTTCGTTGTGATATTTTTTGCCTCCTTCGCCTCCTTTGTATGGTGTTTAGCCGAGCCCCTCCATCAATTTCGTGGTGTTTTTCCACAAATGGAGGGGCCTATAGTTTTAAGCCACCCTCGTATGGCAGACAGATTTTTGGGAAGACCTTTTTCAATGCAGAAATACACATGCCATTGCCTGATGAGAGGCAACCGCTTTTACAAAATATTTTTTCTATCATTTGTTGTTCCATGACCACTGTGGACTACAAACCCGCAGCTTTCTGAATGGTAGTCAAACTCATACATACCTGATTGCATATGTATGTAAAATTACAAGTGGTCATTATGAATGATAAAACTTAATTGTTAGTCACTAATTTTTTATTTACTTTCTTATTAATTGGTCAACTTATTACGTATGTACAATTATGCAATCGTGACAGCTACACAATTGTTCTTTTGCTATGGCGATAGTGCAACAAATCACATAAGAGTATATCCCGTTATATTTCGTAATATCTAATATTTCTTTAATTTTATGGCAATATATTGCTTATAAAGACGTTGTTTACAAAAATTATAAAACTCGATTTCATTAGTCAAATTCTTGTGCAATATTTCGCGAACTTCCTGCGAAACACTTGGCTTAATGGAATTTCTATTAACTTGATGTAGGTTATTCTCAGCCTCTGAAAATTCAAATAACAAAGAATAGTGTAAATTAAGCCAATACGTATACAAAGTTCATTTCAGCAAAACAGCATTCAAATACATTAAGAGGCATACTTTCTGAATATAATAAAAATTATCGCTGCAATTCATACCCGTGGATGGATGCACATTTTAAGGACGCAGCGATAATTTTGGAGCATGTGCATTTTTCTTTGCACGAGTATATGCGAGGAAATACATACATACATGTGTATATACAGATCTACGTAGTAGCCCAAAGACAAAATTTGTATTCCTCCTTAAAACAAGTGTTGAATCAGCCTTTCCAATCGTACGTCCTAAAGAAATTAAATGGACTAACAAACTAATAGATGAACAACAAGCTATTTGGGTATTGTTTTTTTTTTTTTTGCATTTAAACTTAAGAAGAAATTCAGTATGAAGGTCCAAGTGAATTAGACATTTTTTTATTAATTTTAGTTTGAAGTTTCAACAAAGTTACGATTACTGGAGATCGTAAAAGAATTGGTTGTCCGAGTGCTCTGGTTTAACCGAATGTGCCGTACAATTCCTCCAGAAGAAAGTTCGATATTTGTGTAATCAGCTGTTTAATTAATACCAGTTGGGTTCCTCAGAGCTACGATTTGCCACCGTTTTATTATTACATATTAGAGAACGGCTGAATCTCGACTTCGGTCATGTTCGACCACAAAAACTCAGTTCAGTTTCGGTTCGGCTTTGGCAAAACCAAATCTAAACATTGGCCAAACATTTCTTAACAAAACAGTTTTTGTAATTCACATCACAGCAATAAGATTTGCTGTAATAACACCAAAACAAAAAAAAATTGTAACATTTTTGAGTAATGGTATCAGAGCCCAAATTTTCTGTTGAAAAAAAAAAAAACACAACCTTTATATTGTATTATATATAAAAATGAATGTTTATCTGTATGTCCTCGATGAGCTCACAAACTACTGGACCGATTATTATAAAAATTGGTATATATGGTATATGTATTTTTCCACGTAGAAGGTTTGTAGAGTATGCTCATTGCTGCAGAGTGGCAACTTCTGCCCCGTTCAACCGATTTTTTCGAAATAAAAAAAAATCAATAAAATGGTTTAGAATGAATTGAATATTTGTGTACTGATTTTTCTTTAAAGTTGTTTTTCTTAAATTTATTTTAGTTGTTGGCGTAGCAACGTGCGCCGGGTACAGCTAGTTTTAAATATACACAGACGGACAAAAGTATTTTTCACTTTGCCTATTGGTATTTTTCTAAGCAATTGCTTAAACAAATATGTATTATCACAAAAAGTATTAATATTAAGAAATATTTACATACATCAGTTTATTCATTTCAAAAACCAAATAACTTCATTTATAATTTTATTTCTAATAAAAGTATGAAGTAAAAATTAAACATATGAGTTATGCGGGCAAAAGTATTCGTCCCTTAAATCCATTACTTATTAACATAAATAAAAATAAAAATTGCATACGAAGTTTGCATTCCATTTTGCTGAATAACTTCTATCAAGCGCACTAATTTTATGTTTTCTAATAGGACTATGAATAAGTTCGTGCGGTTTTTTCGAAATTTGAAACTTTATTGACGTAAAATGGTTACAAATTTAATATTCAAAATATTGTCCATCGCTTACTACTACTTTTTCCCATCTTTCTGGCAATTCACGGATTCCCTTTGTGAAAAATTCGGTCGGTTTTGCCGCAATCCACGAATCGATCCATTTTTTGACTTCATCGTAATTCCGGAAGTGCTGGTCAGCCAGGCCATGTTGCATCGATCGGAAGAGATAGTAATCGGATGGCGCAAGGTCTGGACTATACGGCGGGTGGGGTAGGACATCCCATTTGAGCGTTTCTAAGTATGTTTTGACCACTTGTGCAACATGTGGCCGAGCATTGTCATGTTGCAAAATAACTTTGTCGTGTCTATCGGCGTATTGCGGCCGTTTTTCTCGCAGTGCTCGGCTCAAACGCATCAATTGTCGTCGGTAGACATCCCCCGTAATCGTTTCATTCGGTTTCAGTAGCTCATAATACACAACACCCAGCTGGTCCCACCAGATACACAGCATAACCTTCAGGCCATGAATATTCTGCGCCGACGTCGATGTTGAAGCATGGCCAGGGTATCCATACGTTGCCCGACGTTTTGGATTGTCGTAATGGACCCACTTTTCATCGCCAGTCACAATTCGATGCAAAAAACCCTTTCTTTTGTGCCGTTGAAGCAGTTGTTCGCATGCCATAAAACGGCGTTCAACGTCTCTTGGCTTCAATTCATACGGCACCCAATGGCCTACCTTTCGGATCATTCCCATGGCTTTTAAACGTTTGGAAATGGTTGATTGATCAACTCCCAAAGTTTTTGCAACCTCTTCTTGCGTTTGAGCCGGATCTTGATCGAGCAATTCCTCCAATTCGGTATCCATGAACTTTGGCGGCGCACCCTCGCGTTCTTCGTCTTCCAAGCCAAAATCACCACTTTTAAAGCGTGCAAACCACTTCTGGCACGTTCGCTCAGATAGAGCATGCTCACCATAAACTTCCACCAAGATACGATGACTTTCGGCTGCTTTTTTCTTCATATTAAAATAATGAAGAAGAATTCCCCGCAAAAACACATTATTTGGCACGAAATTCGACATTTTCAAGTGTGGTAAAAATATTGTTGTTTACGCTTCAAATAAAAAACTTATACTGACGTTTGTGCCTTACGACAGTAGCTCTCCAATGAATGTTTGGAAATGTGGATCGATGGAATAATAATCAAGTTACGCCATCTGTTGTAAAACCGCACGAACTTATTCATAGTCCTATTAGTTTCTAGTAATTCTAATTTTCGACAAATTTTGCTCTAAAATAACTAAATAACATATATATATATAATTGGCGCGTACACCCCTTTAGGGTTGCCATATCAACTTCCTTATTGGCCTCTTTTATAGAAAACAAGAATTGAAATATATCGTTAATGACGAAAACTTATGTATGCCCAAGGAAAACTTAATTTATTTATAAATATAAAAAAACAAAACAAATTAACTGCTATAAAATGTTATCAGACCAAGCATTAATAGAGAAAAATATTTCTACAGATCTACAGAAGTTTTGGAGCCATAGGCTTCTCCAAAATCCATTTAAACTTAACGAGGAATACTTTTATCCTACTGTGTATATCTTTCCTCCTGTGAGTGGGAGTATTGAGCAATTGGCCAGTGCTGTAGGTCAGCTCTATATCAATAGACCGTGCAACTTGAAAAGTGACAGAAAATGCCGATAAGATATTGTTTTTACATTACATTAATATATTAAACTATAAGTGTTAAATAATTTCTTTTTTGAATATACTGAATTTTCAAAAAGGTAGTGCTTGTTTGTTATTTAGACCCTTGAAGATGTTCGATTCGGCTATAAAAATCGGTGTTCAGCCGGTCTCTAATTATTGTTATTTTTCGGTAGAATGCGTTTGAAAATCGCGTTATATCGAGAAAAAATTCAGAATTTATTTGGCTTAAGTGTCTAATTCACGCGTACCACAATATTATTTGTACTATTAGTGGAAAGGGACCTTAAACTGTTTGAAGTATTGACAAGATGAGCTACGAGTATAGCTAATGATTTATATTTTACAAAATCAGCAAAAAAAATAGCAAAACTATTGAACGATGTTTCTTAATGCATTTTTAAAACAAAATCAGCAGATGACCCACCTTACTTTTCAACTCATCAAACAAATATGTATAGCATGCAGATAAATGAATACATTATTGATATGATATGAGCAGATATGATGATATCAGACTATTTGAAATTTACAGAAATACAGAAATTTTGTACGGTGTTCATTAAGAGGATGTCAAAATGATGGCATCTCAAATTTCTATGTAAAGAAAACATGTGGTTGCTTCAAGTAAAATTGAAAATAAACATCCATAGATATTGATTAGAAGTCCTCGTAAGAACTTGGCATTTCTGGTTACACAACAGTAATAGTTTATCATAATAATATCTCGCTAATTATTCGCTGAAGATATTGAATGACAAAAATAAAACAAAGAACAGCTACCGAAGTAATTTGTGTTTAAAAAGCCGACGTCGAAGAGACATTTTATTAGAGTGAAAGCACCACAAGGAATTGAATGAGTCTGGTTATGAACAAAACCCGGCCACATCATCTCCTGCAATTAACGATGGACCGAAATAACAATTTAACAGCATCACTAGAAGAGCAAAAACCATACTTTAAACGTCCCTCGTCAAGCTCATGGACAATGGGCAAATGTTATGAGTTCTCTCTCTCTCTCTCTCTCTCTTAGTATTCGAGAAAACAGTTCTCTAGAAGTTTAAATTATCTTTTGAAATGATGTATGCTTTTCTAATCATGCAATAATATATCAGCTTTCATTGTGCTTAATAAGGCAAACACTAGCAATGGCAAAGGGAAGTCCAGTGGGATCAAGAACTTGGCTTTCCTCAGGGCTCGTAATTGATGCCACCTCGGTAGAGACACAAAAATTGGAAAGGCTCTCATTCAAACTCGGTTTAGGTGATAATATTTGCAACCAAGTTTAGATGTTGATTGCTGAATTTTTCTGCAGGTGATTTTTATAAATAACTGCATTAGTTTTAAATTTATGTGCATGTGTGCATATGTATGTTCCTCTGCATATACAAAAATTTTAACAAGTTCACGCATGCTTGTGTTGTGTACTTTGGGGATTAGAGTTTGCGTATTTTCCAACCACAAAATATTATAGTACATATGTACTTGTATAATGCAATTTTAAACCAAAAGAAAATATACTGAAATCAAATTTTTTGAGACGCTTTGAGATGTCTTAGTTTGCAATTAGGTGCAAACGACCTGTCATCATGCCATTTGCAAATTATGAAGGCAAATACAAGTATACATACATATAAGTATATGTTTAGTTGCTATATTACCATGATAAATTGTAAATGCCATGATGTCAGATTTTTGAACATAATTGTGAAGTGCCTTTATGTATTTTTTGTTTGTTAGAAAACACCCATACCCCTAATCGCAAACATGCTTTTACTGCCACATTATAAATTATTTTGAACTGCATAAAATGTTTATAAAACGAGATATTACTGTAGTATGTCTCAGTCGCTCCAGCAAAGAACCTCGGTATGTAATGCTCCAGTACCGTCAGTGTAATATTAGTTTCCTCCCATGTACCAATTACAGCGTAATGGTTTTCAACATTTCTTTTCGCTTGTTGCATAGCCTGGTACGAATTGAATGGCCTAAATTTTTATATGCAAAAAATAACAATAATTTTACAAATGTTTACATATCCCTTATATAGCACCCAACTCTCTTTCTACACGGTCTTTTTTACACGGTTTTTAAAATATCACGGTTCACTAATACATTTCATTTCACGAAATTTTCGTTCTTGCAGGAATCTCAAAACAAAAAGGGTTTTTCAAAACAAAAAATAATTCCAAAAGTAAAAATGTTTCGTATAAGATTAAGAAAAAATACATTAATACATATGTATGCAACGATGCAATGAAAACATTTTAAAACTAGCCAAGTCCGACTGTGAATAAAAATTTCGAGATATTTCTTAGGTTGCATGTAGCTGGATAACAAGTATTGTATAAGATGGCGCAAAATTAATCATTAAATTTAGTTTTTGAATCACTTTTTAATGAATAAAAAAAAATTATTTCGAGTGACGGAAATCTTTATTTGGCTTTAAGAGCTCCATTGCTTTTCTGTTCGTATACTGCAGCTGCATAGTTCTCAAGTGTCAACTATGATTGACGTACGACGCCATTTGAAAAATTATCAGTTTTTCCATAGGGCAATTGATTTTGCGCCTCCTTGTATAAACAACTCGTGAAAGCAAAAAATAATGGCAAATAATGGTACAGTCCGTAATAAGCGTGCATCAAGTAGAGATTAATAGTTGCGAAACTGATTTTTTGTTAGAAATTTCGATTTGAATTTTTATACAATATGTTTTTTACTTATGGATTGAATTTTCACTGTACCACTAATTTTAATTTTTTATCATAAAAATGAATTGTTTTTTGTAAAATATTTGCGCAATAATTTAAAACTGTTTTATGGTCAATCTTTAGCTCCTGAACGATGCTACGATGGCATGTTAGCCAGTAATATCGATTATTTTTGTGATTACATCGACTTTATCGAAATTTTCTTTAACATCAAAAATGCCTGAACGGAATCGACGAAACCAAAATTGCACGTAATTAGCTCTGACAGTATCGGCGCCATAAACACCATTCTGGCTTGCTTTTTCGCCTTTAACGAAGAAAACTTGTAAAATGCACCTACCGAATTTTCTCTTTCTTGACTTCCAGTAACTCACAACTGAATGGAATAAACAACCTACAGCAAACAAATTTTTTTAGTGTGAAATGACACCTTGACAACGACCATAAACTTTAAATTGTTTGATCTATACTTTACGAGATACCGATCACTACAGCCATCTACAGAGAAAATAATGGATTTCTTTTTCCCCAATCGAATATTCCTGTATTTATATACAATATATGGATTTCATTATTACTTCTTTTGCACTTTTTTTTGTGAAAATATTTAGAGATTTTTCATCTTACACGATTTGTCAAAGTTGTGAACATTTCCCCAAATTTACTATATGTCGAATGTATTTTTTACACGACTTTTTTGTGCACGATTTTCCAAGGAACGTGTCTACCGTGTAAAACAAGAGTTAGATGTGTCTATTTTTTATAATTATATATTAAATAATGCCTGCACAGAAACTATAAGGAAAACTTCTATGATCCCAGTTTCTTTTTCATTATAAAATTTCAAGATCTGAATAAAAAAATTTAAAACTAAAAAATATCGCACAAACTAAGCATAGTTACTTTATTATTATTACTTTTCAATGAGAATTTAAGGCATGCAACAGTAACTTATTTTTCCAATCTTTACCAATGAAAATAAATGACCTAGCAGCTAATTTAAGAACTGGACACGATCATAAATTATTTTACTAAACATATGGGTGGCGATGGCGGGTATCCCACTCGTTTTAAATAAAATGACTATACAGGTCAACAATTTCCAAGAAATCATAATCTAGAAATTGCTTTCAAGTTTGCAAACAAAAATCAAAATATTCAAAAAAAGCTACAAAATAAAGCCAAATAAAGTATCAGTTAATTTCCTTTACTTAGAAATTGCTTCTCAGAATATAAACAATATGAATGTGAAATAGTTGTTTACAATTGTAATTAAATTACTAGGGTTACTATTTACATTTCTGGCATAACACTGGAAAAATTAACATTACCAAAATTTTATCGCCATTTTTGACATTTATAAAAGGACCTTTTTAATGGCAGAGGACCTTTTTAATGGCAGAAATACACTCGAAGGTTTGCCATTGTCTGCCGAGGTGCGACCGCTATTAGAAAAAACTTTTTCTTCGTTTTGGTTTTTCACCGAAATTCGAACCTACGTTCTCTCTGAATTCCAAATGGTAGTCACGCACCAACCCATTCGGCTACGGCGGCCGCCTTTAGGTACATAATATAAGTACATACCAGAAAGAGTGCGCGCAGAAGTGGCTGCAGAAAATATTGATTTTGAAAATATCTCAAGCGCAATTCATTTACAAGAGAAATTTAGAACATTTTTTGTACACAAGCCTTGCCTAGTGTCACTGTAATATAGGTTCTGAATAATCAAAAAAGGCCACAATCATGTATGCGCTAACAATAAAATGGTTTCAGATAAGCAAAACAGGCGGGGATCATATCAGATCTTGGCTAATTTTGTTCCTTTATTTTTGTACCAAAGTGTCGTTCTGAATGTCTGAATGTCTGAAGTCGATTTGATGCCAAAAATTGTAGACAAAAGTCTTGAAAATTTGAGATGTATTTAGTTATTGTGAGTATTTAGTTAGTAATATAGCGCAAGCACCAAAGATTTATATTTTTATTGTTTGTCAAAAGAAATTGCCGAAAAAGCGCACAAAAATCCAGGCGATCCTCTCAAGGAGATATCAAAAACTGGCAAATTAAGAATTGAATCTTTTTAAACCCTTTTTTTTTACATAAAACTAAAAAAAAGGAAATATAGCTTGGAAATGTATTGTAGCTTTCAAACAAATATGAACTGTTGCTATTTTTGAATTTCTATTAAAAAATAATAACTTGGTATTTTTGCTTTGAATCTTTGATTTCTTGGAATCCTTTCTCAAATTTAATAATATCACATATAAATGTGTATTTAGTATGTAAGTAAATGCGAATTTTTTTACTGTATTTAACTGATCTTGGCATTGGCATTTGTTGTCTGATTTTTACGTTACTACTGTCAATTATCGGTAGCCCGAAATCTTATTGTCCTTAAGAGGCCCTATAAACTTTTCAATAAAAATTCTTTCACAATATTTCAATAATATTCTAAAAATGTTTACTCACATACATAGTTCGTTATTTTGGCCGCAAAAAAATAGCATTTGGCGACGATGATCGCCCAAACCTTTCTTGTCGCCCTGCGCAAAAATGCATTCCGCATCATGTTTTAATATACATGAATCGAAAGATTTCTTCAACCACGCTATATTAGGTACTCTATACTCTTTCGGGAAATTCTTTTTACGCTCGACAATGTACCAAGGCGCACGTACATAATAAAACCAACTAATTAAGCGCTCCACCGGATGGCGTACAAGATTAATGTAAATGGGCCAAGGCATATCTAAGCGTCCGAAATCTATGAAAGCCACATGTTTTGAATATGATGTCGCATCTCCTTCCTCCATTATCTCATCGACTAAGCTTAGTTCGAAATTAGGTGTCAACATTATTGTCTCCATTAGGGAGGGCTTATCACGACGTGCCTCAAATCCATTGCGTTTGGCGAGGAATTTAAGTAGTCCCATCAACGTTTGACTACCCACTTTGGGTACGCGATTAAATAAGACAATATCTATTTCAGCTTTTTTTGTTGTGTTGACACTCTCAGGCGTTAGATATGGCAGCTGTAACGAAGGGTTGGATGGCAGATGTAACGAAGAGGAGACAAGGATAATACATAATTTAGAATGTATATATGTATACATATGCGTATCGAAATAATTATTTGTACTTGAAGGGTACATAAGCGAAAATATAAAGAAGGTCGATTTTAAAGTATTTTATAGAACTCCATATATGCAGAATGAAAGGATAGGGCAACCTAAGCGACAAGCTTTTCAACAAACTATTCAGGGAATTTAACTTCGCTAATTCAAAAAATTGTTTTGTAAAATTTAGAGTTTTACCCAAAAACTAGGAGTAATAAACTGAATTACATTATTTGCTAATAGGTGCCTATACTAATCTACTTCTTGCGTTGTATGAGCGCGATTGCATAACTCAAGTGGCGTTAAAAAAATAAAATTTCATTAAAAAAACGTATGAGGCAGATTTGCCATTACTTGACTTAATGTTATATGTGCGACCACTAGAAATAGAGTAAAAATATGGGGCAAATGCAATCCAGATGATTGAAATGTAATAGATATTTATGGTTCCGGTTTCGTCAGTTGCATGCAATACATTTTATATAATATCAACCAAATACCCCGCTGTAGAAGGGCTATTGTCGGAAATGTCGGTGAAATAACGACAATCATCTAATCTGACCATCTTGTAAACAATTTACGTTTGGTCAGGAGCTAAAAATTGCACAACAATCTATTTGCAATCACTTGAAAAAGCTCGATACTAAAATAAGATCGATGTATGAGCGCCCTATGCTTCAACTTGGAACTCAAGGAATCAGTGATGATGAATGAATGGCAGGCGAATTAACGAAAAAAAACCTGATGGACCGAATTTTCATCGGCGAATCGCTGGGTGAATCGTGATGAGCCGACGCAAATGGTGACCTAGATAGGATTGACAGTCAGGAAGGTTTTTCTGTGCGTTTGGTAATTTGAGGAGTAGTAATTTGAGAAGAAAATGGAAAAAGCTGAATTTCGTGTGCTTATTAAGCCGATTCACGCTTAGAAACCCACTGTTTCGACTGTTGTTTGGTCTCTGGTGTGTGGTAATATATCCATGTTTCATCCACGGTTACAAAACGGCGCAAAAACTCCTCCATATTGCGATTAAACAACGCCAAACCTTCCTGTGAAGTTGTTACACGATTGCGTTTGTGGTCGACTGTGAATTACTGGATAGTTTGATAAAGGTAGCTGTAAAACACAAACTAACTGACGCAGCACGTTCAAATTTTGACAGGAGTCAACTGACAGATGCCTGTTGACAAGAGCAGTATTTCTTTTTCAGTAAAGAGGTTAGAAATACAACAAGTCACGGACTTATTGACCCGCCCTCGTATGTTAACAGGATGCGTTGACTGTCAAGCCAACCGAGACAGCTTCTTGAATGAAGTCATGTTCCATAAACAATGGGAGCATTTGCTATTTAGAATAAACTAATGATATACCAAAAAAAAATATGTTTGTTAATTTTTAAAAAGAAACCACTATGTGGGCCAACCTTTGTATTAGGGCGTATCTGTATTAGAGCGTATCACGAAAAAGTGCAAAATGCTCAACTCCTTTTTCAATCAAACTTCGACACACCCGGCATCATTCGTACGGAAAGGACAAACGATGAATGGAGACTCTTACTCGGAGCTGTCTTAACTTTCTCGATGACAGTGATTGCGAGCATTGCCTACCCATATATGAAATGAGCCCGGCAAACACTGTTTTCGCATTTTCACGGATGGCTCCAGGACCGAGCATGGCTCCGCCTCTGTG
This sequence comes from Anastrepha ludens, assembly GCF_028408465.1. Lineage (NCBI taxonomy): Eukaryota > Metazoa > Arthropoda > Insecta > Diptera > Tephritidae > Anastrepha > Anastrepha ludens. Next base: position 59,598,843 of record NC_071500.1, on the reverse strand, counting down.
ATCTACGAGGAATCCAGCAGGGCAAAACTGCCCTTTGCTTTTGGAATGCATGCATCTGTGTTTCAAGCGGAGGTGTATGCAGTTCAAGAAGCGATGAACTTCGTTGTGGAAAACCGATGGAGAGGCAGATCTATATGTGTCTGCAGCGATAGGCAAGCTGCGCTTATGGCCTTAGACAACCACCCAACTATATTACATCAGGGGTAGTCGAGTCCTGTAAATCCAGGCTGAACTATGTCGGTAGACATAATAGCCTGATGCTAACATGGGTCCCAAGAGACGTGGGTATCGTGGATATCGAGACATCTGACTCCTTAGCTAAGATGCCACGTTTTGCCACTCCCTTCTGCGGCCATCACGGCCACGGTTAGCAAATGGGTAACTACCACTCACAAGCGAGCTTGGTAGGCTGAGAGAGGCTGGAGATGGACTAAACTGATGTTACCTGTCATGTCCGATCGACTGTCGCAAACCCTTCTGTCATTAAGCAGAGGGGAGTGCAGACGGTTGCTTGGACTGATGACGGGCCACTTTCTATGGGCGAAGCACATGGAAAGGTTGGGCATCTGAGACAGTGTACTCTGCCCAGCTTGTGAAGAGGAGGATGAGACGGCGGACCATTTCCTATGTGTCTGCTCCGCCTTCGCTCGAATCAGGTTTGAGGTCTTTGGCACTGATGTGTTAAGAAACGACCATCTTGGCTCCTTGGCACCACAAGATCTACTCATCTACTGTTAGTTGTCCCGATAAAAAAAAAACAAAACAAAAGAAAACCAAAAACCATAAATGTATGAAGATTTGTTTCTAGATCTTTTTTTCGTTTTATAGCAATTCCGTAGAGCATTTTATTTCCCAAATTCCCTTTAAATATAATTTTCGCGCTTTTTTGTTTTAAAAAAGATCAATTCGGCCCGTACATTGGCAAAACATTCCTGTTACACTTTTTATTAAGATGTTTATAACCAAAATTTCTGAGTTTTCACCGCTTGTTATTTTTTTATTATAAAATATTTTTAAATATGTTTGCATAAATTAAAAGCATATATTTATTATAAAAAAATATTAATAAGTTTCAGTTCCCCACAAATCCTTAAACTTTTTCTAAAACTCTAAAACAAAGTATCATGAAATATAAACAAGAAGAAAGGTCCCCATTAATTTTTTATTAGAATATTTATTTTAACAGTCATCCCAGAAGCATTAAAATAAGTAAAAACATAAAAAATATACCAAACAACTGGACCTGCTAACTAGAGTATCGATTAAATTAATTAATTGTAATTTTTTCTGTTATTTAAAATATTTAGTTAGCAAGTTAAAAAGAATTGTAAAGTTACATAAGTAAAAAAGTTAACAATGCATCACTTAATACACACATACATATGTATGTATAAGTACATGTTTAGGCGCATATACTATAAAGATTATGTAGTGCTTCTCATTCAACCGGAAAAGTTGGCAACAGCGGGCGCAGAGGTGCCTAAGAAAAAACAACTATGGAGACAATGACACGCGATATTCGAGATGCCACAAAACTGCCTACTGCAAGCATAAATATACAAATGCATATACATACGTACTCAATATAACCTACAAATGGTTATGCCAAACCACTTTAATATTAGACGATCGTGAAAATGAAAAATTCTATACACCAAGGCAAGGGCATGGTAATGTACTACTTTTGGTGATAACACTGGTGGCAAAACTTATTACGTCCGGATAAATATATCACTTAGACTAAAAGCGGGAGCATGTATATATAATATATATAAATATTTCAAAGGAGTATTGACAATATTTCTAGATTAAATAATTCAATTGCCTTACTGTTTACATTTAAACTTTGCAAATGATATGACTTATGGCTTCAAAATATGTACTTAGTATATCCTCACATAGTACGTACATATAAAAGTATGTACATTCTACATTCCATATATCTACTTCAGCTGTGACCTAATACCAAATTTAAATATTGAGTAAAAGATGTTTTCAAAATTAGGGCGCACTAAAAATGTGCTTATCAAAGAAAACTTTTATTTAATCTAGCACAGAACCGGATGTTGCGACAATACTCTCTGCCAACAATGACTCATGATACTTTGTATCAATGGGATAAGGATGAATTCCTTTATATGAAAAATTTTCTTTTTCACAACAAAAAAGTAAAAAATCATCCTGCATCCAGCCTGTCCGAATGACGATCAAAATTAAGCCTGGATCCCGTCCCGCCGAAGGCAAGCCTCTTAATAAAACGATGCACCTTTGCAGAAAAATAACTCTGTATTCACCAAATTATTCTTAGGGCATTAACTGTTTCAAAATTCCATGTTAATTATCCTTACAGCTCACGAATAACAAATTTAAATAAAACAAATCTAATTTTTGTTATTTTTTGGCTTATTGGATTCACGATTTCATATTGCAAAAGTCTTATTTTGTTTTATTTATTGAAAAGAGGAATATTTATTTATAACTATTATTAATATTATAAATATTTATATAATAATTATATAATTATTATAATTATAATTATTATTTATATTATACTATTATTTATAAATAATAATTTATTACATTGCTAACGACAATAGCCGAAGGCCTTAGCAGCCAAAATTTTTCTTTTTGTTTTTGCTCGGCTATTGGTTTAAGTAGTTTGCAATGGAAAGAAAGAAGAAAAAAGAAATTATTATTACAGATTGTGCTAAGTTTACTATAGGCTAGCTTCAAGGTAATAATGCATTATACCTATACTGGAAAAGATAGTACAACCGAAAGTATTTGTATATAACCTATGTGTGCCAAAAGCCTATGAAATTAAATTTTTAATTTACAGTGAAATATAAATTTATTTTCGAAAATCTTACTTCATATTTGTAGCACACGACGCCAAAAAGTAATAAGTTTCAAGTGAACCCGAAGAATTTTAAAACAATACATCCACCATATTGAATTTGCCATTTTTGTTGTTCAATTTTCGTTCTAGAGGTATTTTTTTTAAGGGGGGAAGCTGGTCTAGAGCGCAAAAAATGGGCATATTTTATGAATTTATTTTGACTCAACAAAGGAATCAATCGAAAATCTGTGAAATAGGTTTAATAATATAGCTTTCATGGTACAAATACAAATTTTTTCGTCTGAATTAATTTCAAAATGGCCGCTGTCCAGCAGTTCTCCTAAGGCGCCTTTTTTTCTAGTGGGTCCATTGCCGAAGACGTAAACTCCTTAATTTTTGTCCTGGATCAAAAAATAAAATTTTTTTAGTTTCTATATAACAACAGAAAGAGACGTACGTAGGATTTTTTCGATATTTTGTTTTTTCGCGAAATGGAGCACGTTTGAACAAAAAGTTACAATTTTCACTATAAAGAACGACATAAAATTGTTGATTAAAAAAAAAACTATGTAATATAAATAAAAAATCCTACGTACGTCTCCGGAGAAAGGTATTTCGAATGTATTGTCAAAATTTCGTAAGAATCGGTAAAGATTTGTTCGAGTTATGTCTTCGGCCAGTTTAAAAAAAGTGATTTCGAGAAAAACGCGTTTAAAGTTGTAAGTAGCGTTCGGGGCATACCTGCGAGGCACTGCCGTCGAATGAAAAATTTGGGCATTTAGACATTTTTGCTGGTATATTATTTCTAAGACCCTAAAGCACCTTTTAAGACAAAAAAAAATTTTTCGATTTTTTCAAAATTCTAGACCAGCTTCCCCCCTTAAATAAATTCTCTACCCATAGAAAAATTATTTAATCACAACCTGTTCTGATTCACTTGAAATAACCAATGTTTGCGTGCATACATGAAATTTTGTACCAAAGGATTTTTTCACCAATCTGTTGTCAGCTCTTGGCTAACTTCGTACAATGTGCTTTTCTAAAGAGCGGTGGATATAGAACCGTAATTTCACTAATTTCAAGCACTCAGCTTTGGGTGAGCGTGACAGAGAGTTTGCGCGCTTCAGCCGGCGCAGACTTCAGAAACTCTAATGACGTCAATTTATTTTATATAATTATTTATCTCCTTTCAGAAGTACGCACCACCCACCCATGGAATAAGTATTTAGTCGAACTGGATTCTATAGTCTCCCCTACCTAAAAAGGGCTAGTAGTAATTGCACTTTGTTCTTACATCCGAAAAATCTTGGTTTTGAAGTATTTTAAGAAAGCCGAAATAATACGTCAAATATCAAGCTCAATCTAGGAGTATAACCATAATCTCCCATTCCTATCGCACCTAGGAGTGTTTAGTTTTTCACCGCTGAACCGGTTGGCCAATTTATATGCAGTAAGGACAATTTATATGCAGTAAGTTCAATACGAGATTAATAGTAACTGCACTGATTCCAAAAATAGTAGTATCTGTAAGGATAGCAAAGTCTGCTTTGACCCTAGATTACTCTATAGATCTTACGGCCACTTTGCCTGCAATAAAGATTTCAATACAATAGGACTATCTAACACTAGTTTATGCAGGTTCTGCTGTGATAAAGAGGAGTCCATGGAACACTTCATCACCAATTGTAAAGCATTACACCGGCAACAAAAAAACTTGCGCTCGTATCTACTAGAGGATGAATACCTACAAATGCTTCCTCCTAAGGAGCTGGTTCGATTTCTCGCGTACAATGATTAGCATTACCATCAGTGTCTTGTATAATTTTTAATCTACCGAACAATATTTCTGTAGCCGAGGGCACCTCAATGTTCAAGTTTATTCAAAGAAGGTTGGATTCAATCGCCAAAAGTTAAAACAAAAGTAGAGTTTCAATGCGTGGCATCTCCATGGCATACATATTTCCTTACAATGCATAAAAACTTTCAAGATAATTTGAATTGAATAATATAAAACTTGTAATCTGTGTAAGTAAAATACATTTTTGGTTATCATGACAAATTCATAGGTACATATAGAACAAGACATACATTTAGTCACTACGACCAGCGCATTTTTTCGATCATCGACAAATATGCATATATGTATTACCTATTTATATTGTATTACTTATAAATAATTGTTTCCATCAAATATATATATATGTATATATATCAACAATTCCTTGCTCGATGATTTTTTAATGGATGCCTGCGACATGTATTATCCCACTTAAAAACCCCCGTTATGTTGCAGTTAAAAGGATGAAAAAATTTACCAAGTGATTCAACATAATTTGCGGAATAAGCATTTTTCGTATGCACTTCTTGAAAATTACAACAACTAATTCGTAATTTCAATAAAAGATACTTTTCAAAGAGTAGTTTCCACCATTATTGCACAACCATAAACACAGAATGTTAAAAAAGAAATGTAAAATGCTTAAGGAGGTAAAAGTATGGGCCAAATGAAGCAAACAAATGTTAATAAACACGGTTCCGCAAACGGTTTTGGAGATATGGCAAACTATTATTTTTGTTTAGCTCATTTGTGCATATTTTTATTGCACCTTTTTACTCGAATATTCTCATCACAGTTGCCTGATGTTTTGTGAAATTATTTTTGTTAAATCCGAAGAAAATTTTGCGTACTAATTATCGATAAGGGTTTTAAATATTCTTCAATAATTCAAATATTCTTAATCATCCGAAATATAATTTCAAATTCAACAATTGGACAAGTTTTCATTTACTCCAGCTGTTTATTCTAACGCGAAGCAAAAATAGTAAGAGTAACTTCCACTGGCACGTCCTTACTCTACAGCACATTGGAAGAATACATCAAAGATTGCCGGTTCATTGAGCAAACCGGTGATGGTGGAGGTCGTTATTTAAACCTGCAGCAGAAGCTCAAATTCAAACTCAAGCGGGATTAATGGTCCTCTTATTTGCTCTGGAATGCTTCTGAGACTCTCTCTGTACAAAGTTGGTCACGGATAATTTTCTTCGAATTGAACACGTATAATTAAAGCAAAACATGAGACAATACAAAAAACGTGCAAATAACAAAGAAGTTGAAAAAAAAAGAATAATTAGACAGTTCTGACCCATGTTCACAACATTTTATTTATTTTACATTCTTTCTTGACCACCTTGCACATATATTATATTAAGCTGATTTACACTTATACATATATAAATACGCTTATATATGTAAGTATATATGCATATCTTCTATGTTTGCTGAAATTTTGTTTTCGCCTTGAAGACATTTCAGTCCGGTTTACCTAAAATTGCTGTATGTTTATATATATCAAAACCATATAATTATTTTCATTCTATTCATTTTCAAATCACTGTTTTTTCCTTGCTTGTTGTTGTTTTACAATATTAACTCCCTACAATTTTTCGTTTCTTTCAGATTGAAAGTCCCTGACACAAAGTTAAAAGGTTAGTGGAGTTGCCAAAGCATAGTCCAAGTACGTAGAATAGAGAAAGAGAACAGACAGTATTTGTAAAGAGTGTTTAGACTAACGGCAAAGGGCATAAGTACATAGATAGTAAAGAACTAAAGAGGCGATTTTCTAGGTATTGAGCAATCAATGGCTTTTATGTGTGATAAAGTATGGCCTACAGAAAGTAAGTGTATACTCGTATATGTATGTATGTATGGATTGATATGTATGTTTGTAGGCATATGTATACGTATGTGTATGTTTGTATGTATATGTATATGTATGTGTATGTTTGTATGACATGTATGTAGTTATGTGTAAATGTATTTATTATGGATCTGCTTGTTTTATAGCCCAGTAAAGAAGGAGATATGTATATAAATAATTGAAGAATGGACGATATAGTCGCACATAATCTTTATTTGCTACAATGTGGCTCAGAAATGATGTATCGGTCACCTGACAACAATGCAAAATGTAATAATAAATCATAATAAGTACATATATTTTTACACATAAATAGATGTGATCGTTGGAAACGCACATTTGCTCACTTTTCAGATTCGTAACATAGTTTCAATTTTAAATGTAATATAGTTTTGTATAATACTTTGTTTTATAAGTTACATAATTAATAGAAAATAACTGCTGTATTTTTACAATAGTTAAGCTGTACTTATAAGGTAATTCCAATTAGTTTTACCTATTGAAACTGTAGAAATATTTTACTGTATATTTAAATATGTAAATTTATTATATAAATATTTATCAATGCTTGCTTAAAATATATTTTCTTCCTGCCCTATATATTCTGGTAGTCAATATTATTTTCATTACAGTTCTCAAAAACTGTTGCATATTTTCAGGCTGATACTTATCATTTCTAAATGGGACCATAAATGCGGAGAGACACATGCAGTAGAAACGATGCCAATTTGAGGTTATGAAAATATGATTTCTGAAATAGAGTTTAGAACCAGCAAAGCGCTCAATACACTTCATAGTTACCGATGTTGAATGAACGACATGATAACGATATGTTTATACTATATAACTGGAACCGAGACGACCATGACACCATGAAATATAATATATACCATAAATGTGCTTTACCAACAACGATTCGATGCAATGGATTCGATGAGTAAGCAATGTTTTTGTTTTTTAAAACTCTAAACTTACCTGGCCGGTACTTTTTAAGTATTGATAGGTGCCATGAAGTGTGTTAATATTATCACGTCCTGCAATTGGAAAGGAAAAAATTGTATAGTATTAGGAGGTGGTGCAAGACAAAGAGACAATATACGCCTCTCAATGATATATGTATGTATGTATATGTACATGGTACACAAATGTGCATGCAGTAAATAGGATGGCACAGGTATTATTTATTCATTTATATCTCCTCAAAGAAAGGCAAGATATACAAACACTAATTAAAATACTTATACATATGTACATATATACGTAATTAACCCTTTGTGTAACTTTGTACGAAATATCTCTTACTAACAATACTTTTGTTACAGAAGTTAAAATTTTTGTTAATAAAAGAGATATACATTTTAAACCATTTTTAGAATAACTTTACATTTTTTGATATTATTTAAAACATTTTACGAAAAAGTAAGTCATAAAATTTGATCGATCTGTTTTTCACTTTGAGCCAGATTTTCAACAAGAATTAAACATTTTTGAATTCAAATGAATGAATTTTTTTATAAAAATTTCTTAATGTATACTTTTTTAAATGAAATATTAAACATATTTTTGGTTTTGCGTTCTTAAAAAAAATATAAATAAATGCCATACTTCTTTTGTGAACTTTTTACGATAAATTGTACTATAGGTATTCGCTGGGATATAAAACCTAACAGGATAATTTTTTTTTTGATTTTCTTACACTTTAAAATTATTTGGCACTTAAGGAATAGTCAGATTTTTTAAAAATTTTTATTTTTTTTTATTTTCTTAAAATATCTTAAAAATGTTGTGTGAAAAATTGAAGTGAATCCGACACATAACTTTAAATGCGTTTTTCTCAAAACTATGTTTTTTGATCTGGTGATCACTGTTACTTAAAAACTGCTTGGTAGATTTTAATAAAATTTGTACAGCTTTAAAAAAAAATATTCAAAAATTTCGATTTCTTTTAAGCAACTTTTTCTCGAAAAACTGAAAAATATTTCCTGAGACCGCCGTTATGTTAATTTTTCACAAAAAAGCTGCGATCAGACACAAGCTTATCTATTAATAAAACAAATTTTTCTTCTCCGATTGATTTTAGAAGAATTTCCAAGGTCCTGTGATGATCACCGCAAGGGACTTCTGGAGAAACGGACTGCACACAAACACCGATAACTTTTAAAATTATTATTTTTCTTTTTTTAAATTTTGCCAAAATCAAGTCGAAGCATGATGTATTAATGCTATGTTTTTATTTTTGTGAAATAAAGAAATTAGCTAGCAAAAAAAATTATTGAAAATCATCACTTTTCCGCGCCTCTGACTACCCCTAACCCCTTAAAGGATACAAAACCAGCTATTTGATTTTTCCACCACTAATATGGAAAATGAAAACACACACAAGCACATGAGAAAATTATCCGAAAATAAATTAGTTAATAATACGCGCATGCGTGATAAAAATATGCTCGAGGTCCAAGTGTACAGTTGATATTAATCCAACATTTATTATTGACATGATATTGATACCATTTTTGTAAATAGTTTCCAACAAGCCATTTCAATCGACCGTACTACATCTACGCTTTCAGTAGTAGAAGAAGGGCATTTGTTAGCACTACTACCACATTTTCTATAAAATTACGCTTACATATAAAAGTTGTAGCCTTTAAACTTCTGGAATAATAAATTGAGTATCGGCATTTTCTTTTAGAAACATTTCTTAAAAAATAAGTATGTCATGTATTTTGAACCCTGTTCACTTATGTATTTCAGTGTTCGATGTAATTCTTTCGCAGTATTCAAGTAATGCTAGTTACATAAGCAAAAATATTTGCTTGCTTTTAGCACTGAAGGGGGAAAAAATTACCGCAGTTATGCTAAAATTACGCTCGAGAATACTAATGTTTCAATAATTAGCAATGAGCACAAAGTGGCACAAAATTAATCACCTTATTGTAAGATTTATAATTTTTGCTAATGGTTTCATACGTCAATCCTATTTGACACTTTGGAACTAGACAGCTCCAGCAACAGACAAGCAATGGAACGCGAAAGATCAAAACATTAAACATTAAAAAAGTTATTCAAAAACAAAATTGTGTAAATAATTGGTGTGCCACCTTGTACAAGTAAATTCTGTGAATGTTAAGTTTTTTTCTTGTTTACATTTGGTCGCTGTCACTGTAGCTCACTCTTTTATTTGCAACTGCAGAGGCTCGTCTATAAACAACTTTCGTGCTGGGATCACGCTCGCTTCGCTTTGACAGCTAAGATGAATACTTGCATGCATTTATAAGAAGCTTTTTACGCAAACGCATCGCGTATAGTTGGTTGGGCGCGTGTGTTGACAAACAGCAGGTACGAACAAACAAAATTATTCAAAAAATTGTGAATGCGAGGGAAATTGGATTATAATTTATACATTTTACTACCTTAATATTATGCAATTCAGCCATTCAATGATTTCGCTGGCAAAGCGGTGATTGTAGCATACACTCCATCACGCGTTGCTCGCGTTTCGTCAGCTGAATGAGACACGAAAGCTGTATGAAAGCAGACCTTAAGCTTTGGCATAAAACTATAGATCCCTCTAATTGTGAAATAACTGTATAACAGTTTGGCCTAACCAACTTTAAAGGATAGTCTGTGTAATAGATATATGACGTGAATTGTTAAAAAATGCATTTGCCAAAATTGGCTTAAGGGGGGAAACCGGTTTAGGAGGCCGAAATTTTGGTGTTCTTCGTGAATTTTTTGAACAAGGAAGGAATAATCAGAAATTGTTCAAACTTGGAGGGTATTTTACTCATATTTTTAAGTACACTTTAAAATTCTTTCAAACCATTTCCGCCGGAAATAGTGGCGTTAGAGCGTGTTGTCCATGGACGATCGCCATCCGAGTATCTTGCTGGTGGGCTTTCCAGAAGTTGCAATTTTTCTCCGTAATCAACAACAATTTTTTTTTCGTTAACAACATGTTTCCTAAGAATATGAACCTAACTGTGATAAAATAATATTGAAAATTGCATATCTTTGAGGCGCTTGAACATAATGTAATTTTTCCATACCATATTTTTTTTTTTTTTTTGTTTAAAAAACATATTTTGAATAATAATATAATCCCAGAATTAGGTTCATATGACTAAATATGGAATAAATAATACTCCAAAAAAAGTTTATAACGATTGGTCGATAACTTTTTGAGCTAGAGAGCACACCAGTTGAAAAAAGTGGTTTCGAGAAAAACGTCGTTCTACTATAACTAACGCGCGCTACAGTGCGGAACCGAAGGGCAGTCATTTACGTGCTTATAGAATCGGGAATAATGCGAATTTCGCTTTAAAATTTTCACCACATATTCTTGAGTAGTTATACTAACAATTTATGCAATAAAAAAAGTCTATTGTTTGATAAGTCTAAACCGAGTGTCGAAGTTAATAAGAAACAAATCGAAGCCGTAATAGAGTCTGATCCTCTTGTAAATGTGTTATAGAATTTGAATATTGAATATTTAGATTTCACGCGAATTGAGCTGTCGATGGTTTTAAGACAATCGATTCAATCGCACTAAATTTGTTTAGTTTTCTAATCACTATTCACAACAATTTTAAATGCAAGCATCCCAAGTCAGATGATGGGTCTACTTCTTTGTTGCTTTCTTTTTACTACGTCATAGACCTGGTAGTGTCCAGATTTGAGACCCGATATAGAAACGAAAAACCAAAAATTATAGAAAATGTTTTTTTTTCTAATAGCGGTCACTCTTCGGCAGACAATAACAAGCCTCCGAGTGTATTTTTGCCGTTAAAAATCTCCTAATAAAAAGCCATCTGCTGTTAGGAGACGGCTAAAAACTGTAGCTCCGTCCATTAGTGGAACAACATCAAGACGCACAACACAAATTAGAGAAGGAGATCGGGCAACCGACAAAGGAATTAAGCGCCAATTACATATGTATATACATATGCATATGTGTAGGTCAATTTGCATGGAACGATAGCGTTGGTAGCAGACTCAGATTCTACATACGATTTTAAAAACTAAGTCCATTAGAGAATTGCTCTAAAATCAATTTCGAGAGCCTAAATTTTAAAAGAAGATATCTTTAATTAATACGAGGTTAATATATCCTTATATTATTTATTAATAAGTCGCACGAAGTTAATATAATATATCACTCCCTATCACTATCGAATACGATCTATAGTTTGGCAACTCACCCACTCACTGGGGGAAAATTATTAGAGCGCGATTGAAAATTAATAGCGTATCCAGTATATATCCCTGGCTTTGTACCTTCAAGCTACGCCTTATTCCTAAGTTTACAAAACGCTGAATTTCACTAATGGCGATGATGGCTGAGAATGCAATTAATTAGTTTTTTTTGCCGATAAGAAATGAAAGTGCTGCGAGTGCGAAATTGCAAGTTTTCAAAAAACGTATATCTAGTTGGTCACATTTTTGTTTATATTACAAAAATTACTTCCTTACTGGCTACTTATTAACATCCAGTTTTAATTTCAAAATTTCAATAACTAGGAACTCAATTGTAGGGGGCGTATAAGTAATTTTAGAAATAGCCGCAGAGATAAAACCGAAGGTTACGCTGGATGAATGAGTAATTCGTAACTCACGCAATTTTGCCTGTTGCGGTTTATCAAATCAATTCCTACCAAACGCACGCCGGTGACCGGTAACCGGCAACCCTTCACAATGTAATCAAGGTGAAAGACACAACGCGCTTCCTAAAAAAAAATATCACCGTCAGCTTCTTGGCCGACAGACTAACGTAAGCCTTCTTTGGCTTCGATTCACCCCGAGCGGTCTACCGTTTCGACTGGTTTCTGATATATTGTAGTAAGTCCAAGTTTCGTCTTTGTCAAGCAAAATATTTGGGTTTGAAGTGTAAAAAATGAAACGATTCGGCCGTGGCAATACTTTGACAATATTATAAAGTATTCTGAAATGGCATCACTTAAAATTTTTGGAGAAAAGTAATTGGAATTTTAAATCTTAAACTCAGATATTTGAAGACAATTCAAATCGGCAAGCAGTAACTCTTCTGAAGGCAGCGATTTATGTTCTGATTTTAATTGATGTTCGACTGAGTTTGTCATTGTTTATTATAGATAAAATTAGAATTTAAACTGTAGGCCGTTATGGTCATATGCATATATGAAGAGTCTGCATGCAAGTTTACATATTCAATTAACATCCTTTGAATCCAAACATCAAATTTTGTACTTACTTGATGACTCCCTTGAATTAATATGGTTACCGGTTAAGCCGAGTGCTGAGAACTCCGACGGCTGCAATTTGATTTCCATCTCTTTGAGGCGACTATTAAGTTTATTTGTATGCATAAAAAGAAAAAATGTGCAGGAAATTGCTAAAATAGCGATGAGTTCAACGGATCTGTAAAAAAGACAGGTAACTACATAAGTATATTTTTGAAAGTATATACAATATATAAATGTTTTTAAAATTACGAGCCCAAATATTCAAGGGAGAACAATGCAAGAACAATGGCTCTAAATGATTACTTACACCTGAAGCCTCCTTGGGAAAATGTTCGCATTTATCAGGCCTATAAGAGAACGATGAGGAGATGTAGAAACTTTTTAGGACGTAGGGTCTTTACTAACGGAAAATTAAACTGTCTGGCTTCAGAAGAAAAACTTTGCCTTCTCCAACATCATTCATGAAACTAAGTCGATGTTAAATTCCGTCACGAAATAAAATAGAACTTATGTGGTTACATTAGAGTGCTTAGAAAAAAGAACTGGCAGGCGAACTGACAAACTGCCGATTCGCGGGCCTTTGTACAGTAGAGTAAATTATTTGCATCAAAGTGATTAAGCGCGCTTCTCGAGCAAAACTCCCCGTAGCACCGTTCGTGCAGCTTGATTAGCTGCAGAATAGTAAAGTGTTTCTGGAAAAGTCTGGAAAGGGTACATGGTCAATGTGGATAGCATATGGCCATTGTCTAGAAAACGAAGACAATACAGAGAAGTTTCGTCTTATTGTCCGAGTGCTTCAATGTAAAACTGTTTTAATTGGGTGCGCTGAGTACTTTTGTACTCGACAAATTTCAGGTATGTTTGCAGAGTGGTAAATAAAAAAACACCTTATTCTCCATTTCCCTGCACATACCTACATATATCCTTTTTTAGGCCTTAAGTATCGCGGGCAACTATGTCGAAGTGTTTGAGTATCTTGTTTTTCCGACCTACTCAATTCCACCCATTTATCTTAAATGTTTGGGGGGCTACATTTTACGGGTCTTCTGTTATTTTTACTTTTTCAGAATTGCATATTTGAGCAGCAAAATGCCTTTAATTATGTGTTCAAAGGAGTATTATTTTTATATTTAGTTAAACCCCAAATACTGATATTTAATAAAGTCTAATTTTAATACTGCAAGCAATTGAAAGCAAATAGATATTTATGAAACCAAAATATGGCCCTTCAAAAACTGATCGACAATGTGGCAAGGCACAATCTAACCATACGGCTTCAAAATTAAAATCAAACTATGAAATCAAATGAAACTATGAAACTAAGAAACGCACTGTTTAAAAATTAAATTCAATAAATTGTATAAATAATTAAAACCACCCGGATTGTGAATGAATGAAATGAAAGAAATTTAAGAAAGCATATTTAAAAAAAATTTCTTAAGATGGTTGTCACGTGTTTTAATTATGTGTTATTAATTCAATTTAATTATTAAATTAACTGAATTAAATAATAAATTAATTAATATGGATGCCAAACGAGGGAGGTATGAAATGTCATTATTTCGAATATATTTTTGAGTAAGGTTGCCATGTGTTAAAAAACTAAACTCAGTAAAATCAGCATACTAATAAATATTGTATTATTCGGATTGATGAAGACTTTCTAGGTCTTATGTATTAAAAAGAAATTTTCATATTGTATATAGAACAATTACTAAGTTGTCGTATTCCCTAATAGTCATTTGAACAGGAATACACATTAGTACATTACAAAATCCATATGCGAGAAATGAAACTTTTTGCTAAGTTTAGCTTACATTTTTTTTTTTTTTGTGATATGCTACAAAAGTTAGACTTTTCAATCATTCAGAACTTAAGTTAAAAAATATTTTGAAACCGGTTATTTTAACATTTGTCTAAAATGTAAATTATTCTCGCCTACAAATTTCTTGGAGTCTAATGAAATTTAATAAAAAAAAATCTAGTAACATGATTTTCTCACTCTTTAAATTTCTGTTATTAACGTTTACCCCATCATATCGCTTCTCCTTTAGAAAAAATAACTGTGCATTTGGGTGATTTTCTAGACTGTCGTTTTTTATGACGGAAGTCTGTGTTTTGCAGTTTTTTAATTTGAAGTACGCCAGGAAAACGAAAATCTAATCTATCGAAAACAGTTATAAAAAATGCGAGAGCTGTGAAGTTTGTTTAAGTGAAGTGCGATGATGATTGACCTTAGGGGGTCGATTCTCGTTCTGGGTAAACGTGAAATTAAAAGCCTTTTCTCCCGTTTTCATTACACTTTCGATTCGCGCTCCATGAAAAAACAAAAATAAACGTCAACATATGTACTTCCATATGAAAAATTTCTTTGCACTGACAATTTGTGTGTGAAAAATAAAAAAGGAGGTCCGAGGCAAGCGTACAAGTGCGAGTATAGTTGCACGGCTACAAAACTCTATATGCCCAAAATGTTTCTAAAAATTTTGTTCAAATTTTTGATGAAAATAATTTGAGGAAAATTCGATATATTTTTTTGACTTGAACAAAATTTTAATAAAAATCACTATCAAAGCCCATTGTGTTGCTGCTTTAACTTGATGAAAGTTGTTTGTATACATCCGCGCATGTTGTTGGCAATTTATTAAGAGTGTGTCGACTTATATATGTATTAACTTAAACCATTAACGAAAAATCAGTTGTGCACGAAAAATGTGGCAAATAAAAGTAAAAGAGAACACTGGACCACTTTTTCTGGGAGCCACGAGCCATCCAGGTATAATTTATATTTATGATTAATATTATAGAAAGAGTTTATTTGAAGTATTTTTATTTCAAGCTTAAATATTTTGCTAAAACCGAATTACCTTTAAGCAATAGTTTTAAACAAACGTAGCTTACGTTTTTGTTAAAAGCGAATGGAAAAAAGTTATGGATATGAATAAATTTTATAATTGAAAGCATACTCCACTATTTGCAAAAGTCATCTTTTTGCAATGTTCAAAATATCACGACTTGAAATATTTGTAGGCGAACTAACTACCTCAGGTTCCTCAAAGTATTCTGAATAAAGCTCGTCGTATAAATAGTTTCAAGGCTAGAGGGGAAGCAGAATACTTTTATCATGACAGAAACGAAAATGGCAAAATAATCGTTTATGAAAAGACAGAGTGAAAAGTGTCTGTGAAAACGAAAATTAAACTTTTGTCCACTTCCCGTTTACACAGAACGAGAATTGACTCCCAAGGGTTAGTATCACTAAATGTAACCCTTAGCTGCAGTAAGCGATGCTTAAAATATTTTTAATAATTTAATGAATTCATAGAAAAACGGAATGCAGAACACTTTTCTTTCATAAACAAGCGTCCTTAAATTCTTTGGAAAGGTGAAAATTAGCTGATTTTCCGTATTTTCATTATGCATACCTACTGATAGAAAATAAAGTCCAAGAACAATCTTTAAATAAGGCTGGTTTGAACTTAAAAAATCTCTGTTTTCTCCATGGCCAGCTGTTACTGCTAGGCGTGGTACTCCGGATAAATTCTTCATCTATGAACTAAATGGGATAGCCAAACATATTGTTTATCCACTGGGTTGAGATAAAAATTAATAAAAATAATTTTGTTTAATATTTTTCTAATTGATTGTTTTTGCTTTACTTATTGTGGTGTAGAAAGGCCAGTTTAACATAGAATCAAGTGGTTTGTATTATTGCACGATCTTAAAATCAAAATGTTTAATCAGTCCTTTTTTATTCAAAGTAGGTAAATATACTTTTGTCAATTCTTAGTATCCACAACGAATTCGTTTGTGGCATTACAAAAAAAGTTCAGTGAATATTAATTTCTATTTGCGCAGATACACATACCTATAACTAATGAAGACTACTCTAATAGACAATGTGCTTTCTTTATGAATTCATAAGCATCTTAAAATATTTAGAAAGGTTAATGAACCTATTCGAATCAATCCCCTTAGCTTGTTTGCTAATAGCTGCAGGGCAGGTAATATGGCGTTAAAAATGAAAAATTGCTTAGGAGCAAGATGAACAAAGATAACCCGAAGATATACATGCTTATGTATGTATATGCTTATAAATGCGTATATATAATTATTTGTTTACACATACAATGAAGATTGGCAAGAGAAGGGTTCAAGCACCTATGCTCTCGACGAATAGTTGTTCAATAAATTAAGTGGTCAAACTACAGGTCGTCCAATCAGCAAGAAGAACGATGAATCGTCAATAATAATCTGAATAATGAAGGTATAGGTCAACTCGAAAACCAGTTTTTTTCCTAACTCAACAAGTAGTGTGAAATTCGAAATTAATTTTTTTTATTTAAAAAATTGGTCTGGCTTGGCTGGAAGTTCAATGAACATTTTATCTACGAATAAACGCTGAACTTGTAATTGCATGTGTGAAATCGCTTATGCAGTTTTGCCTTTTGCTAATAGGCATACAGCATAATTTTTACTAACTGTAATTTATAAAAATACATGAGAAGCTATTTGTCACTTGCCTTAACCACTTTTAAATCGTACTATCCCCGTTGCAAAATTACAAAACTTTCAACTTCTTAACCCGAATTTTTAGAAATTTTCCTGGTATGCAGTTTTACAGCTCATTAAATTTTTATACGATAAAGTGCAAATATTAAATACCATTGATTTTTTACGTTTTTTGTTGACGGCGCAAAGTTTTTTTTGTTTCATAAAAAAAATCGATAATGTAATATATTTTCTATGAAAGAAAAGGTGCAGACGCCAGAGGTGGAGATCATTTTCAAGGATGACCGTCCCCGTTATACAGTCGTATAGCAGGACAGACTGGACGCATGCGTTGAAAATTCGCACTTTGGTATGCGTAGTTATGTTATTATTTTCCAAGTACAAGAGTACAGAACAGTGCCTCAGCCTTGGTAATTCTGCTTTCAACGTCAGTCTCACTTCCTGCTCCGACGACGCCAAGTAGTAAAAATTATCCACGTTTTCAAAAACCTGCGCACCCACTCTTAAGGGGGTAGTATGGTTAATTCGGTGTAAAACAAGCATATTTTTCGAAATTTTTTTTGTCGACACAGTTGATTTATTCAAAATTTTAAAATTACTTCATTATAAAGTCATATTTAAAGAATATTGTGTGAAATTTTCATTGATTTTTATGAAGAAATGAGTTGGTGGCAGCGAATCTTCGCGGACGTCTCATAAAAAAGTTTTATTGCGGTGTCCCTCAGAACTCATTACTGGATCAACTAAAATCAAAAAACCAAATTGATTTCATCAGCTAATAAAGTTTCGCAGGTAACAACGTCGAATTTTTTTTTTTTTTTTTTTTTTAAATTTTTTAAAGCGCTTTGAAGTCAAAACACCGATTTTTCATAAAAAAAACTTGAAAACTTTGTTGTTTTAAAATATGACAAAATTAAAAAAAAAAAAAAACTCGACGGAGGCAATGTCTCTCAAGTTGCTACAGTCGTTCAAGCCACCTTTCTTTGCCTGCTTCACAATAATTCCTTCTTTCTACTCTTAACGATAAGATACACCATCCCGCACAGATGCTATAATTAGGAACAATATTTCAGCAGAGAACATTACATGGCTTTAAGAAGCTCAGTTGAAATGCCATCAATGCTCGCGGTATCATTATTGGAAAGTTTTTTTACCGCAGCAGCGATTTCCGACAAGTCGGATATGCAGTTTTGAATTTGGCATTCATTTCTATTGTTCTACTGGAGACGGAATGTTTGTCTAAAGCGGGTCTAAAAAATTGTTAAGCGATTATATAGTGGTTAGGGCAAGTATAATATTTCTCGAGGGGATTTTTATGTTATTCTCAATTTTTCTGCCCTCGGAACCAGCTTCAATAAATAAGGTAGTGATTAACATTATTTGGCAGTCATATAATTAGTTATTGGGAATGGTGACTCTATTTAGTCATATTTTATTAAAACCAAATATTAAAAATAAATGGATGCGAACTCACAAAAAAGTAAATTTGTTCTATGAAGCAATGGTGAATGTCACAGAAACAGAGTGATTTACAAATGTGGCTTATTTTGAGTGCCCCTTCGATTCTTATTTCCGTTGACTCTAATTTGAAAACTTGTGATAAAGGTATATAATATTGGTATTTTAAATTACAATTTTTATCCTTTATATAGGATAAATTGGTTCGTAATGAAGAACCTTGAATGATTTGACTAAGTAAAAAAGACGTTAATGCGCTAGGCCAACTGATACAGGCCATTTGACGCGTCCAAAACAAGAAGTATGTAAAATATGAAATTGTGTGTAAATTACCGTAATTAATAAATCAATGGAAAATTGTAGGTTAAGCCCGAAATAATTCTTATTTTGTAGCAGGAGGTACGCACGGACTGTCTAGTATTTTATCATAATTTTTAAATAATAATTTAAAAAAAGGTTAATATATACTAAAGATAAAACGTGATTTACGTTTTAAGTTTGAAATTAGCTGAAAAATTATATTTATTTTTGTGTATTCTTATTTTACGGAAATATATTTGAAAAATTGTTTTGCATTTTGGATTTATATTTATCGTGACCATGGACATGAACCATATGCACATATATGTAAGTATATATTTATATTATAAAGAAGCCAATAATTCTTTTACGTGTCAAACTGACTGAGGTGTTTAGGCTTTGTAAATACACGATTATGATTCATCGGCCAAAGGTATTTTTTCCATTATTCGATTGACCGATTGGCATGTGGTTTGATCCACTTCAGTAGCTTTTGAGTAGTTTTGTTTAATTGCAGCGACACAGCTATTCAAGCCGCTTTCGTCCAATCGCCGTATTTCTGTTGTTTTTACTCTGATTCATTGATTGATTTTAGTCAGTTCTTTTATCGGGGACTATTTCGAATTGGTAGCGCCACTAATCAATTGGGTGTGTTAATTATCTAAACAGACTTTTACTGAAATCCCATGGAATATTTACGCGGTGAAATTGAATGGTTGAATGAAAATATGTAAACATTTAAGGAAATGTTTTTGGTTAGCGTAGTATTGTCAATTCTGGCAACCAAAATTCGATACCAACTCATTTACTAACAGAAATTTTTTTATATAACATCATGTCTTAAAAAAGCATTATCAGAATACTGATTATTTTTTGTATTCGGAATGACGATCTGACCTCGATTTTACCACCATTTATTTCCCTTTTCCATGGAAATGCTTCATGCGGAATCACATATTCTATAGAAAAAGTACCTGGAATTCATCGTTCACAAAGCCCATTATGCAGAATTTGAGGAAGAAAATTCGTCGATGAAGACATGATTTGGAGGAAAAAACTCAAATTACCACTTCGAGTCACCTGAAGAAAATTAAGGCGTGAGCTGAAAACGACAGTCTAAAACTTGTTTTAATTATTGAATTACAATATTTCTTAGCATCAGTGTATACTTTTGGAAGAGATCTACTTTAAAGGCACTGCAACACAGTTTAATTAGTAAAGAACAAGTCCCTAAACCCACATTTAATGCGTGCATGGGCCTGATAAGCAAACACGATGTGCTACCTGGATTTTCAGAGCATTAAAGGAGTTTGGTATAATGAAATCCCTTAAGGAAAACTACTACGTTATTGTTAGTAAAAGAGACGCGACAAAATTATAATACCACCGTTTTTTAGAATGCACTAACCTAACCTAAAGGTTATACGGGTTGGCCGAAGCCTCGGAGGAACTATTTTGGTCTCTAGTGATACCAGATCAGAATCCTTTTTTTAACGCAAATATACATAATTCAAGATTCGCTTACTGTTCGCGAATTTTAGGAGTCACTCAAACTCCGATTCAGGAATAGACTCTAGTATTTCAAAACTGAGAGCACACAGGTAGCCTAGTCTAGTTTTCGAGACACTGCAACTACGCAGTGCCCTGTTAGTAAACCAACTAAAGTTCCTTCTATCGAACGATATAACCGATTTCGTATACTTGTCATCATATGCGTTTTTACATAAGCTAAGCCATCTGCCTTTCGCCTTTCTTAACATATGCCCCTCTAGCTCCTTTTGAATTGTGCGCAGGGGTTTAAGTACCTGACTCATTTGATCCTCTGCAAGTCTCGCGCCTTCTTTAGCTATTCCGTCCACTATATCATTTCTCTCCATGCTTTTATGCCACGGAACGAAATATACACAAAACCTGTGGTTACGAACAGCTTGTTAATTACTTCCTTGCTCTCATTTTTTTATGATAGACAGTATGATTTTATCCACGTGGACAGTAGACAGTATGATTTTTTTACACAGTTAGTTGTTGCGTCTGTACATACAAGACCTATTGCTTTCTTTACAGCAAGTATCTCAGCTTGAACCACAGCGTCATAATTAGGGAGTTTAAATGACCTTTTGATGCTTATTTCCGCATAATGTATCCCAGTGTCAACTCTCTCTTCCATTTTTGATCCATCGGTAAATAAATTGATTGTGCTACTTCCCGGAACTAAGCCTTTGCGGCATCCATCGTCTTCGATAGCGGTCTTAGCAGTTTTTCTCAAACGCATACTTGGAACCATATATAAGTAATCTGAATTGACCGTAGCAGTCCCAGTAACAGAGCTATGTGTGAAGGTTCTAGAGGTGAGCTGAGTTTGCAGCCCGATTTTCGGCATAGAGATCAATCGGTGTTAGGTTGAGGAGTTTATTTCATAGCTCCGTGTCCACTATTGTATAATTGGCGCATTTTCACAAATGGAGGGACCTACAGTTTCCAGACTCCCAACGGCAGATATTGTTATGAGGAGCTTTTTCATGGCAGAAATACACTCGGAGGTTTGCCATTGTCTACCGAGGAGCGACCGCTATTAGAGTAAAATGTTTTTCTTAATTTTGGTGTTTCAGCGTGAGCGAACCTACGTCCTCTCTGTGAATTCCGAATGGTAGTCACGCACCAACCGATTCGGCTACGGCAGCCGCCAATTATCCACTATTACTCCTAGGTATTTGGTGCAGGATGTCAGCTATAGAGAGACGCCATCGACCGAGGGTGTTTGGATGCGCTGAAAAAATGTATGCTGCAGGTATAAAAATGGCAAATAAGCGCGCTAACGATAACACTGGAGAAAGTAGAATGCTACGTAGGCAACAGCAAATCGATATTTTGGAAGCTGCTATGACGGCTGAAGAACTGACCATGAATAGATGGCACAGTGTAAGTATATAATTAAATAAATCGTATAACTCTACGTAAATCGATAGCAAAACTTTAAATGCGTTTTTCTCAAAACTATGTTTTTTGAACTGTTACTCACTGTAACTTAAAAACCGCTTGATAGATTTCAATAACATTTATACTGCTTTTGAAAAACATAAAAAACTCGTGCCTGATCGAAGTATTTTTTTTTTTAATTTCGATTTTTTTTAACAATTAGTTGTCGGTTTTTTCTCGAAAATCTGGAAAATATTTCCTAAGGCCACCATATTGTTAACTTTGAAAAAAAAGCTTCGATCAGGCACAGGATTATCTATTAATAAAACTAATTCCTCTTGTCCAATTGATTTTAGATGAATCTCCAAGGATGATCATCACAAGACCGCAAGGGACTTCTGGACAAACGGACTGCACACAAACAGCGATAACTTTTACAATTATTATTTTTTTGAAATTTTGCCAAAATCAAGTCAAAACACGATGTATTAATGATATGTTTTTATTTTTGTAAAATAAAGCAAATACCTAACAAAAAAAATTATTGAAAGTCATAATTTTTTCGGGCCTCTGACTGCCCCTAACCCCTTAATTGATCTTTTGCTCCTGGGCAATGCTACTACTACTACCATACCGGTCCACTTCGATTATTTCTGTGATTTTCTCGACATTATCGATATTTTCTTTAACATCAAAAATACCAGAATGGTCGTCAATTCCAAAATTGCACTTAATTACCTGTTGCAGTATCTTCACCATAAACACCATTCATAATTTCAGCGGCCTGGCTTTATCAAAGAAAACTGTAATATGTATCTAATTTTTTCTTTGTTGATTTCCATTGTTAACACCCTACAACTCACAACTGAAAGGAACAAACAAAAACAACAAAATAATTAGCTTAGCCTGAAATGTTACCTTAACATAAGCACAAACTTTAATAGATACTTTACTAGATATCGACCCGTGCAGCCATCTACCGAGAAAATAATAGATTTCTTTTTCCCCAAAGTAGTAATATACTTATATACTCGTATGTTAAGGTCTATTTACGCACATCAGTGCCGTGTCAGTTCAGTACCAGTATCGCTAAGTGGTACCAATTCACACACATTGGTGTATATATGATTTCAGTGAACTTCCAATATAATAACGTCGGATCCTCAGTAAAATACAAAAAAGTATGTAGCATTGCCGACGTACATATTTATAAGTACAAATCATAAAACAGACACTGGAACAACACTGATGTTAAAAAACATCACTGTGTAGGAACTTATCTGCAAAGATCCATTCGATTTTAACGAAAAACTGTTTTATTTTTCACTAGCAATGACACTGAACTGAAAAGGTATTGTTTTCAAACAATATCCTTTTCAGTGTTTTTTCATAATTGGAAAAGAATAAATATTTTTCTCTTTGCTTAAAGCTTTCTATCCTCGCACGATGTCCTCTTGCTAAAGACTGGCAAATATCTTTGTTGTTTAATATTTCATTTGAAAATCTGAGAAATGGAGCTCTCTCAAGCAAGAGTAAAATATCGTAATTTTTCACCAAGTGAAATCTTAACCAAAGCGGTAGATCTTATATGTAGTATTGTTGAAGTTGTTGACATTTCAAAAAAACATAAAATAAAATAGATCTACAGTTTAGTCGGAAGTACCCGCACACAAATATGTACATCGAATTACTTTTCGAAAAATAAAATATATTTGCACAAGTAAAAAAAGTATTTAAGTCAGTGCTGGAAGAAAGTCATAACTCAATAGATCAAGAAAAATCGCCTCAAAGTTTCAATTTGCTATATCTCCGAAGTAGAAGTAGAGAAATATTTTCATCTAATGAGATACTACCATGATAATATAGATTCACCATAAATGTTTCACACAACATAAACAAGGAGCTACTGATCATTACTGCATACTTACGTAAAAACAATTTTTTTTTTAGTTATGACCTTCTTCCAGCAAACGAGCGATATATTATTTTTCGTTGCATTCAACTTTTGCAGTGGATCAATAGATATTTATTTAAATATGCAGTAAGTTATATAACCAGAATAAATAATTTAATCGTTCACTAACAATTTTAACTACTAAAATAATATACATATATTTACAATATATTTGCAAAAACGCGCATAAACGTGAAATGAAGCTTATTTTAGTCTGCAAACTAAGTTTGGCTGAACGAAATTCACTTATTAGGCTGTTATGCGGGGGTAGTATGAGTGAAAAGATTATATTTACTAGTTTCTAATAGATGACACCCGAAATTTTGTGAAAGTTACAGTGCTTTTTTAAGTGGATATAAATTAGCAAGACCAACTTTGTGAAAAGTTATTACTTAGGCACAAAAAAAGAAAACAAATAGTGATTCATAGGAGAAAATTGCAAAGCCATGACGGGAGCAGGTAATGCTAATCAATTTGAATGTGGCTTAAAATTACAAATAACGATGGATGGGTGCGCATGTATGTACATACACACATACATATGTACACGTATAGTATTTCAGTACATATAGATTTTTTCATATGCTTTTC
The DNA here is from genome assembly GCF_028408465.1 of Anastrepha ludens. Lineage (NCBI taxonomy): Eukaryota > Metazoa > Arthropoda > Insecta > Diptera > Tephritidae > Anastrepha > Anastrepha ludens. The sequence goes on along the minus strand of NC_071500.1, from coordinate 59,574,354 downwards.
ACTTGACAATGAATTAATGTGATTTAACTGAGTATTACATATTGCTTTTATCTTAATGTGAGTGCATAATCATAATAATAACAAAAATGGAATTCTCGTATAAATAAACCAATTGTTGAGACTCTTAAAGTTACACTTTTGAACGTAATAAGAATTTAGAATTCATCTCTCTAATTTTGCATTTGAATTTCTCTTGTTTTAGAGGTATTTAGGGTTTAGAAATTTGGATTATTTACACTTTATCTTAGACTGGACATTTTAAAGGAGATAGAAATAGAATTAGATATTTCCTACTTCTAGGCGTTATAGTTCAGTCTATGCCAAAATAATTTTCATAAAGTTGCTACACCCTTGTATAGGAGATATCACGGTCTCTTATTCAGTCACTGCGCGAGATTTACTTAATATTTCTCTTCTCAAAGAACATATCATACCGATATCGGCCGATTTTTAAAGCCGCTTAGAAGTCTAGGAGAAATATGCAAACAGAAACTTTGCGCTCAAATGAGGTAAATGTATTGCATATAGACAAATTTACCGAGTTTACTCGTACCAAAAGGCTCGGAATGATAAAGAAGCAAATTTTCCATCCATACGTCCGTTCATCCATGCGCACGATAACTCGAGTAAAAATTAATATATTACTTTGGATTAAAAGAAATACATTATTCCTTCATAAAATTTTTGCGAAAATAGTTTAAAACTATTTTATTATCGATCTTTAACTCCTTCTTTTGAATATGTGCCGAAATTTCGTCAGCATATGTTGAAATAGAGTAGGTTAGATTAGATGGTCGTCCCTTATTAGACTCAATTTGTCTCAAGACATTTTGTAATACCGCTGGGAGGTACAATTACCCGTGTCAACAAAAACCAATTCCACCACTCTGGCACTCGGAGCTGTTGATGTAATAGAGAATATTGATGGGATTTAGGTTGGCGCACTGCCCCAAGCTGTCAAAGAAAGGAGCAACCAGTAACATTAATCGTCTAGCTGCCAACCCGGACATTTACAGAGAAAGAACTTACAATCTCCTTCTCTGAAACGTCTCTCAGTTTCTGCAATGGGGTTTAAATGGTAAACTTAAGTTTTCGGCGGGTATGGCGATCGTCCAATGACCGGTAAATAAAGCTACGAGTTTGGAAATTGAATGGCGTGCCCTCCGTCTATTGTACTGGAACAAAGGGCTTTCGAAATACCACTTTAAGAAATGGAGCTCCATATTTTCTAGGCTTTCCTGAGAAATAAGTTGTTCAATTCCCATTGAACAATTTCATTTGCCTCTATGTTCCTATGTCCTGGGGCGAAGTCAATCAGAGAAATTTTACCTGCACACCTATGAGATTGAATCTCCTCCTTACAGTAGTTGACTAGTTTGGATCTGCACCATGGCGTCAGAGCCTTGATCGCGGATTGACTATCGGAAAAGTTTTAATATCTCCCAATTCATACTCGAAACAAATTTCGTCAAATTCCTTATATTGACGACCGAGCTCTTTAGCCTTTTTTCTAGATAATACCAGACAATGGTAAAGAAGGTATTGTATAGTCTACATCGTGGCAACTTCTACATAAATCGTTCGTAATCTGGCAGCTCTACTCTATATTTTATATGAACATGCAAACAGTAGGAAAATCCGGAGCGGAACGAACAACATAATCCTCAACTTGCGTATATATACATATAGGTATAATATATAATTGCCCTTACACCTGCGTTGGGGTTTTCTACTTTTTCACGCCAGGAATACACTCGGAAGTTTAACATTGCGTACCGAGGAGCGACCGCTATTAAAAACACTTTGTCTATCATTTGGTGTTTCATGTGCAGAGTCTTAAGCCTGCGCCCTTCCCTCACATTTATACCCTTTACTAAATTGAACTAAAGTCGTAAAGTCCATTAAAACTACTCTATAATGAAGAAATTTCACCCATCTGCAAATTAGTAACGCAAAGATCTGCAACAAAAGCAAACGGATATGTTTCTATGTACTCGTATGCATATAAGTATGTGCATATGTACATATGTAGGCTTATAAAATGCAATTCGCATTTTAGATCAAAGTGTGTAGTTGCCTTCAAACGTACGCATATTTGCACTACATAGATAACCAGTTATTATTATTTTCAATAGCCAACTTCCACTTTATTTGCCCGAAAATGGCACTTTTGGTACTCGTACACACACTTAGTATTAGGCTAGCTAAAGTGTGCGTCTAAAACAATTTATACCGGTTTTCATTTAATTCGAAACTAGGTGATATCAATTTGGAACAACTCCTCCGGCCTGCAGCTTACTAGTTTCAATGCTTTTGTTTTTGGTGCTTTCTAATGCTCAAATATTGTTTTTGTTTTTCTTATATATTTTTTTTAATGTCATTATGTTAGGAGTACAAGCGTACCATTTCGCTATAAACTCTATGGCTTCTTTTAACTCTCACATGGCGTCATTTCTAAGACGACTTCCATTCGAGTTTAGTAGGTTTTGGTTGTGAATGGGTGAGAGCGAGAAAAATTGGTCAATTGTTTTGTTGTGCAACTGGCCACCAGGAAGCACTTTTTTATGGTAAGTATTTATTTGAAAATTTCAAGAAACAGATTATGTGCAGATATTTTCCTATTTCCTGTAACACAAGTTTGCCTATGTAGAGTATGGATAAGCACGACGATTACTTACCTCTTTGGGTATGGTATTCTCCGATATTTGAAAGCATTTTCCACATCACGCATTTTCATTTTGAACGATTTATCCCCGCCCAAATTCATTTGTCGAGCTCAAATATCTTACGAATTTTATTTAAGCAAAATGTTAAAAATATTAAATACAAAAATCACTAAAACTTCTTTGCTACACTTTGAATGTATTTCGATTTGTTACACATACACAATTAATTAATTAAATATTACTTGTTTACTATCATTACAAGTGCATCTACTATTATTGCTTTGGACTTTGTATTTGACTTGATTCTAACTATTAACGTGTGAACTTGAAAGCCTGAAAGCCAGTGGAAATAGTGGCAACAGCTGTATAAAAAATATAAAAGCACGAGTACTTAAAACCGACTTCAGCACAAATGAACTTTCAAAAAATAAAAATACTTGTAAATAAATAGCGCACGAAATGCAATTGAAATCTTTGAAAACGTCTTAAGCGATTGGCAATCGCGGTTAAACTGAAAATTTCTGTCGGTCTCTGACCGCTTTTTGGCCAACTTGCTAGCTAATTGTTGTCGGTAACAGCGTCAACGACAGCGACAGCGACAGCAGCGCAGCTGGAGCAGCAAAAGCAACCGCAACAGGCAATACAAGACACAGCCATAGACAGAACCGTCACATCGCGTCTCATCGTAGCAACTCAGCGTTTGCACTCGATGGAGTTGAGCTCGCAACGCTTCATGTCTTTGCCGCATTTCTACTTTTTCAGCTTCGACGATCGTTTCTGCGGCATCATGCTCTTATTTCTTTTTTTTATTACATAGCTTTCATTTTGCTTCTTGCATACCTTTTTTTGTCTTTGCACAGCTGCTGCTACTCAATAGAGTCAACGTGTATGCGTGCCAACATACGTATGTAAGTAGGTACACACAGCTCCTGCCCACTGAATTATAAGCGATGAGAAAATATGAAAAATGTTAGCCTAACTTTAACTGTGATTTAACTGATTAAAGTTTAACTAATTGAATGAATTAATTGACCATTTTATTATATTTAGCTTATACCAAAATATTTTGTCAAAGCTCTACTATTTAGTGCCCCTATCAGGCACCTTAGACATATTTTTTTTAACTACGGCGGCCGCCGTCGTCGAATGGATTGGTGCATGACTAGCATTCGAAATTGAGAGAGAACGTAGGGTCGAATCTCGGGGAAATACCAAAATTAAGAAAACGGTTTTTCTAATAGCGGTCACCCCTCGGCAGGCAATGGTAAACCTCCGAGTGTATTTCCGCCAGGAAAAGGCTCTGCCGTTCGAAATTGGCTTGAAACTGTAGGCCTCTCCATTTGTGGAACAACGTTAAGACGCACACCACAAATAGGAGGTGCAGCTCGGCCAAACACCCAAAAATATATAAAAAAATGGTCGACCTTCATGAACCAGCTGATATATTTTTCTGTAACTGAACAGTTTTAGATCACGACACTAAACAAACTCCTGCTTTCCCTGGCCCGGCGCCAACACAAAAACTATCCGTACGCCATGCGTACTACGCTTCTCGTGCAGGTTGACCGGAAGGAAGGTGACCATTTATTTTTCAGCCCTTCTCCATTTTGATTAGTTGTCTCAATTTTTGCTATTCCAATCAACGCCATTACCCCACACATATTTGTTGTATTCTTTAGAATTCTCTATCGCTGAGTGCCTCTGTTGGTTTACCATGGCTTTGGGATAAGCTTAGCTTCAAGGGAATTATTTCGGAGAATTATAGAAATTTGTGCGTTTTAGCTATGTTGGCTTTAGCTGTATATGACACAGTATTTCGTGCTGCATAAAAATATATTTCAGTTTAGTCATAGGTGCGCTCTGAGCTGTTTCCAAAACACATATAATTGGCGCTTAGACAATGTTTTGGATGTTTGTCCGTGGTTCTTCTTTGTGGTGTGTGTTGATGTTTTCCACAAATTGGTGAACTTTCAATTTTACGCCGCCTCTCTTCGCGTTGCTTTTCGATTTCTCAAAGTTTCTCAGAGTTTGCGTTGTCTAATGAATCCCGCCTCAGTGCTCAGATTTTATTTTGTAATATTCTGCTGCAGAAGACTTTGAAATTCCAACGATTTCAGGTATTTCTACCTAGCTGGAGTTTTACTCCTTCCATAACAGAACGGTTTTTTTTTACTCATACTTAAAATATACATTACTAAAGATTGGATTATATCCGTTCGTATTTAGATTTGGGTGTTTAACCTTTCCCCACATATTTTCCCCAATCATACAGATTTAAAAAAGAAATGTCTACCCACTCTGCTGAAGAGTAAAATACACATCCATCGGCTAGTAACCCTTTAGCAAGTTTGCTTCCTAAATCCGAGAGCTATAAACACTCATCGGGCATAATTCGGTGGTTAGGGGCTGTACATGTGTTTATAAATGCGTAAATGTGTAGACAAATAAAATATGACATATGTATACATGCATGTTGTCTCTCTATATACCAATGTAAGCTTATTTAAGTCAGTAACAGTTAAGCCAGAAACTGAAGCTTAGACGGGAACTCAAATGCAATCGCTCGGCTGTGGCTCTCTTGCCGCAATAAAAAGTTGGGATACTTTTGCACATGGCCATAGATCACCATGGAACGTGCATAGTAATATGACTTTTGTAGATAAATATCATAAGCATACATGGTGAAGTTGGTTTGGAGCTCCTTCTTTAATTTGCTCACCTTCACTGTTGGACCAAGGTAGTAAGGAGAATTTGCTGTAATTTGGCTAACCGTTAGCAGTAGTCGGTAGTGTTGTTAAAATTGTTTGCGCTCAAGAGCATAGATACGCACAGGTGTTACTACGCATATACCATTGTGAACATACAAACAACTAAGAGTATGGTTACAGTTTGTGGAGCACAAATATGGTTATGTATGTACATAAATGAGCACATATGAATGTAGTGTGTTTAACCATTTGTTGCTTGCAACGTTGCATACACAGGTGTAAATGATTAAGCCGCATATGCACAGGTGTCTTACGTATGTATATATGAATGTGAAACATGCATAGTATAAAAATATGTTGTTATGTATTTGCTTAGAGCATTTATAGTATTTCAAAGAGCACCATGAACGCTATATAGGAAACCTATAAAAACAAACCCTACATGATTATATGTATGCACGAACATATGTACATATGCAGATATAACTCTCATTATTTCATTCTTTCGTGGCCTCTGTAGTCGTCGAACAGTTTCTGCTGAGATTAGAAAAATATTGCCATTATTTCACGCTTATCAAAGTAAGGCCAGCTATGCATTCATATCATAGAGTGCACGGATTTGGTTTCCCCTTTTTATGCGCTAGCGTTCTTTTTGTAAACTATAATTTGCCCTTTACTCAAAAACCCCTTTCCATATATCATTCTTATATGCATAACTTATACTTGAATAAATCGATGTTATAATAAAGTTGTAAAAAGTACACTTCTGCATCTCCGCCTTGTATTTTTGTTAACAAAAATAATTTTCTTTTTAGTTTAGCCACATTAAAGAAATACATCGGAAATGGAACTATCTAGAGCCTTTAGTATATTTGTATAAACTTAGGTCTAAACAAGCTTACAAGGATTCGGGCACACCTCTAAATAATTCAAAAGAACAAATATTCAGCAATGCAATTAATGACTGAATTATGTATGAACTTGTATTTATGTATTTATTAAAAACTGAGAAATACTAAAATTACAAAATTGCCTAGTCACACAGAAATACTAAAGAGTGACATTTCCACAAAATGCACTTTAGCCGGACCTTTTTGGACCACAACAAAATTTCAATAAAAAATTCAGTACTTTTTCTTATGATGAATACTCATAAATTCAAAAATTTCCAATAATTTTCCAAAAATAACACAAATGATGTTATTATAAGGAAACTACTATTCTTCCAGAATATTCATATGCGAGTAGTTATGAAAAGTTGTCTGACACTTGAATAATGGGTGCATAAATATATACAGTTGCCCAGAAAAGTCTACAACTTGCATATATTATAGCCTATTTTCACCACCTTCTTAACTGCTGTTAAAAGGTCTCATGAGTTTCAGAAATATAAAGCGTAGCGTTAACTGAAACAGAAAGTGATTTACTGAGCTATGATGTAACAACAATTGCATGGAAAACTAATTGATTGTCATGCTTAAATCTTGTTAAGCGTAAACTAGTTAATTCTTGGTTGAAATAGAATATAATATTCGTATTTAAAATGCAGATCAAATGATATACAAAACGAATAAAATTAATTTTCAATGATCTGAAAGCTTCATTCAAGGCCAATATATAAATATTTGCTATTGAATGGGCGACGTAATGAAGCAGTTCGTCACATCGAAACAGCTAGAGTTTCATGGAAGGCCAAATTCGACGCTAGACATAGGAAACCAGTGACATATGATGAAGGATCTTTGGGGTTCATAGAGGCTCCACCACCAAGTACAGGCGAATCGCGAAAACTCCAGCCAAAGTACAAGGCATACATTGTCACGAAAGCTTTACGATTCGACCGATATGTCAACCAAGATTGTAGGTAAATGTAAAGACAGTCGTTAGAGTGGTCTCAATAAAGTTGGTTGTCTTGATCTGTCAGTGGGTACACACTGTTTTTTGAGATACTAAGATTTAACTATAAATAACTAATAAAATTTCTCATAATATTGCATAACAGCTATGCTCGAGCCAGAAATTGTAATTTTTGCACTTCTAACCCAAAAATCTCGAAAACCTGATGTACTGGTGCTTCTATTCGAATCAGCTTGGATTTCCATTAAACATTTTTGTTGGCCTGTACGAAAAGTTTAAGAAGTGAAGCAAAGACCTGCTCAAAAATAACTCAACTAGTATCTTGAAGATACTAAATAAACTTCAAATTTATTGAGAAAAGCTCGACTCGTCAGATTTTCGACAACATGGGATCGAAAATGGTGCACTTAAATCAGGTGGTGGATGTCGACATGCAATGCCTAATGATGTTCGTTGTCTCACAACGAGCTTCATTTTTGAAGTTTCGTTCCGAGTCGTACTTATAACAGGGCAGTGATCTAGCCATCGAAGCTCCTGGATTTTTATTCGCTGCGCTATATCTATGTCGTCATAAAACTCATGCAGCCTACCACACTCCTGATGGGAGCCCTATGAAGGGGTAACTTTTTCGCCGAGAGAGGACTTAACTACTCGATTGCCTACTTAGTCCAAAGTAGCACTTGTTAGCAAGAGAGATTCTCCTTGATATTTCAAGGCACAACTAACAGCGTGGTTTTTTCTCCGTCTTATTGCTATTTTTACGTGGCGAGTCTCAAACCCAGCGCACCACCAGATATCCTGGATTGCTTCGCCTTCTCACATTAGCTTGCTCTCAAACGGTTGCTCGGAAGCTTCCCAGAAGGTACTTGGACGAAGCCCGAAAGGTGTGAGCTGGTTGAACCATATGCAGAAGAATCATCCTGGCCATTACCATGTAGACTTCTACGCATGGAACCATGCTCCAATCAATTATGTCTTTTTTATATTTGTATTTATTTATTGATTGTAATTTGAATATTTTGAATAGTATGAGACTTTTCGAAATCTAAAATATGAATTTTGTGCGTTGGAAAAATATAATTCTATTTTATTGCTTATTTAAATTCATTTAATTAAGTTTGTTCGAATTTTTTACACAGGTATCTCAGAGCATTTTGAATTTTCATTATGTACGTTTCACCTGTGAAACTCTGATGATCGACATGGAAATAAATTGCTACTAAATATACATAAATGTGTATGTAAGTAAAATGGAACTCTTTTGAAATGAACGACCTACTAAAATACTACTTTATAAGTAGTCAAATACACGTCAATAAGTATACGTATTTTTTAGTTTCTATTGAAACAAGTGTGGATCTACAAACTGAGAGCATCTGAAAAATCAAATATTATCTTGCCCCTATTTATCTGTTTGGAACATTTTGACATACCCAGACCGCCGGTAAACGTAATTAATTTATGTATGTACAAATATCCCTTTACATTTTGTTCTTTTTTCGAGAGTTCAAATAAAAAAAAATTATTAAAAGAAATACATAGATAATGCAGTTTGGTGTTTTCGTACCATATTTTTACCTACTTCAAAGTCGATTAACTTCACTGATGGATGTACGTACGTATTTACTATCATTTACAAATATTAACTTTATTCAGTTTTAGTATCATACAATACAAATAGGTATTGAGTCACTCGATGACCCAAGCTAATAATTTCCATTTTCAGAGGCAATTCGTTAATTCAATTGCGATAAAAACTCTTTGCAATTAAATACCACATTTTCTTAACTCTTTTTTACTAGATCAGCAAAAGCAAATAATTTCACACTGCTGAAGAAATGTGGGTTAAATTGGCATTGCAAAAACTTTAATAAATACAGGTAAGCATAAAACTGTTAAAATAAATAGAGTCAACCGGCAGTGAATGCTTTCGTAAGCATATAATTTCGAATAAGTTGTTTTCATTTGTTGAATTACTTGTAAATCGTTGTTTACTAAACTACAATATTTTTATTTTTTTCTTCCCCCTTAACATACAGTCGAAGTAAAGGCGGGAAAAGAGTAAAATAAAATAACTATGTGTTTTCATATGTATTGAATTTTCAAAATGTTGTGGTTTAAATGAAAAAGGCCTAAGAAGGCTTAGCCAACGTCACAGTAATATTCGTTTCGACATGCAAAGCAAAATTTTAATTATTTTATTGTATATATAATAATTTTTCACGAAGTTACTATGTGGAAATGCCTGATCATCTCATTTAAAAGGCGAATTACATTTGGAATTATTCGCCTTTTTGTGAGCAAAATCTATGTATTAGTTTTGGCAACGATTTCAAAGAATTCAAAGACGCAACGCAAAAATTAATTTTTGACGTGATAACGTCTTATAATTCGATTTAACAGGCTGCACGCACGAAAAAATGTGTCGTTACCTTGCTCATTAGTGTTACCTTGCTCTTTAGTGTTACCTTGCTCATATGTAGTTACCTTGCTCATTAGTGTTACCTTGCTCTTTAGTGTTACCTTGCTCTTTAGTGTTACCTTGCTCATTAGTGTTACCTTGCTCATATGTAGTTACCTTGCTCATTGCATTGAATGAACTGCAAATTCTTTCACCATTCGAAAGCTACATCCTCCACGAGTAACATGGATTATATTTTATTTTGGAAATAGGGCTCGAGATATAGGTCAAAACGTGGACCCGGGTAACCTTCGGATGTGTATGTACAATATGGGTATCAAATGGAAGCTGTTGGTGAATGCTTTTGTCCAGAGTATTTTTCATGCCGCTCCGTGACTGGGGTCTCGAGATATAGGTCAAAACGTGGACCCGGGTAACCTTTGGATGTGTATGTACAATATGGGTATCAAATGAAAGCTGTTGATAAGTGCTTTAATACGGGCTAATTTGTTATGTTATTTTATGTTATGTTATGTTATGTTATGTTATGTTATGTTATGTTATGTTATGTTATGTTATGTTATGTTATGTTATGTTATGTTATGTTATGTTATGTTATGTTATGTTATGTTATGTTATGTTATGTTATGTTATGTTATGTTATGTTATGTTATGTTATGATATGTTATGTTATGTTATGTTATGTTATGTTATGTTATGTTATGTTATGTTATGTTATGTTATGTTATGTTATGTTATGTTATGTTATGTTATGTTATGTTATGTTATGTTATGTTATGTTATGTTATGTTATGTTTTGTTATGTTATGTTATGTTATGTTATGTTATGTTATGTTATGTTATGTTATGTTATGTTATGTTATGTTATGTTATGTTATGTTATGTTATGTTATGTTATGTTATGTTGTGTTGTGTTGTGTTGTGTTGTGTTATGTTATGTTATGTTAATGTTAACTCATTCTCTATATCCATACAAAATATCTATCAAACAAATAAAATTAAAATTTTCTTTTGAAAAATGCAACCATTCAATCAGTATTTTCTTATGACGTTATCACGTTAAACTATCGTCAGTAAACCGACTTTACAGACAACCTCTTTTTTTTTATTTTATTATTTTGTTAATTTGTGGTAAATTTCTACAGAAATTTAAAATTAACAACAGTTTATACGCCTTTAAGCTCAATTAAAAAACAACTTTTGAAAAAGACTTAATTTCTAATTTGATAACTTACTGATATCTCTTAAGGAGCGCCATGGTGCGAAACGACAAAATTAGACTTACGCACAGATGTGCATATTACTTCGAACCAACAAAACATATACTCGTATTTTTTTGTAGTGGTGAGAAATGTAATTTCAAAACAAAATGTTTTGTTCAAGTAAAAACTAAAAATTGTTAAGTCAAGCATTCAAATTCCAAACCACAGGTATAAGAGATATCTAAGTAGACTTAACACATTTATTTATACCATTTTTTCAAATTTGCACTGTACGTATATATTGTTTTAATGTATTTTTATTTAATTGACCATGTTTAAAATTTCTTTGGATATTTCCACTTTTTCATAACTTGTGTAATGCCAGCGACCATTGTTACTTCAGGCATTCGAAGTTTTGAGTCTACCTGAAAGTCACACCGACGTGATAAATGCAGCCAGGCTCGCTCCGTATTGAGTGATAAAGGTGTTTGAATCCAAGTGATGTAGTCAATATTTAGAACACCACTTAAAAGCTAAAATAATACGTAATAGAAAAATAGAAAAATATCAAAATATTTGCTTTCAAATAAGTTTGTATCTAATAATATTCAACTTAAATTTAAATGCGTAAAGAATTATTTATTAAAATATGGATTGTAGCAACAGCAGTCAGCAGAAATGTTTATTTTGCAGTTCCCTATGTACTTCCGGCTGCCAAATGCTCTATGACTGATAAGTAAAAAGCCGTTTGTCGCGTGAGATAGTTTTAGAATACGAGGCTTCAACAGGGTATCTAGCGCACTCATGGTGAAACGATTATTAGAGCTGTATCCAATATTAGACCGTTAGCCGACTCTCAGCGAATTTAGAAGAATCAGAACTGAGATTGTGTTAAGTTAGGTTGAAGCGGTTTTCCACTATGGGACACACTCCAGCTCATAGCCCATTGTGATGCCGCGTGGGGTACTTGCCCTTATCTAAAATAAGTGTGTACTTTTCAAAAATTTTAGAAGATCCTTAATTTCGTCAGAGATAAGATCTTCCAATTCATTAGAGAACTGTCTACCTAAAATGGTTAGTATACGTCTTGTTAGAGAAGGACAATGGCACAAAAGGTGCGAGAACGCCTCTTCCTCATCTAAACATCATCTGCAGAAGTCATGTGTTTGTACACCCATCCGCTGGGCGTACATACCGATTAGGCAATGCACCGTTATAACTGAAATCATTGTGCCAAGACTGTGTTTTTTTTTTGGCTTGGCAGAAATTCTGTGCGTTTAACACTAAGAGTCGGCCATAGTTGTCGGGCAATTCTGCAGGTGGTTTCATTGCGCCACCTTTCATTTGCTTCTCTTACAATTTCCTTAAAGATAAGCAGCTTACATGCTTGCAAGGTAATGCCTATATCACTGTCTATGTATCGATTAATTTGGTGCCGAGTTTCGCTAGTTCATCGACTCTGCAGTTAACCTCAATGTCGCAATGGCCAGGAACCCATGTTATCTTTAGATGAAATGACTCAGCCATCTCGTTAAGAGATGTGCGACATTTCATGGCCACCTTGGAGGTTGTCGACTACTTTGTGAGGGATTTTATCGCCGGCTGGCTGTCAGTGAAAAGAGTTATCATCTCCAGGTATCGCATCAGACTGTACCAGTGTCACGGCTTTCATTATTGCCATCAGTTCAGCCTGAAAGACACTGCAGTAGTCGGAAAGCCGGAAACTGAAGGAGATTCCCAGATTTTCGGAATATACACCTCCGCCCACCCTGCCCTTGAGCTTTTAGCCATCTGTGTGTACATGGCTGAACTCGCCCTGTCTTACCTCGTCCCGTTCCCACTCTTCCGTCAAGGGTAGCAGAGTCCTGAACATTGTAAAGGGAAGGGAACTCCAACAAGCCATCCAATATTTTACCGTGACCGTAATCCGTATTCGACCACTTACTAAAAGTGTTCAGACTTGTTGCCGTACTGTGCGCGATATATCTTGCCTGCAGGTCAACCGGAAGGAAGTTTATTGTCGCATGTAATGCTTATAAGAACAAAAAAAAAGTTATATCAATCATATATTTTTTTTTATTAAGTGTAAAATGTATTTGAAAAAAATTGGATGATTAGTTTTGCGCCACCTTGTCCGAAAATAAAGGAAAAAATGTAAAAAAGGCTAGATTCAGTCCGGACCAAACTTGATATTAGTATACCCGCATATTTTTAATAAAATTTAATTTGAGCTGGCTGTTAGTTTTTGAAATCAAACAAGCTCATAGACAATGAGAGCTACAGCTTGTAGCTGATCTCCCTGATAATACTCTATGGCACAAATGCGCGCTGGTATCAAGAACACTGTATTCAACAGTGGAGCAGAATAAGCAATGTTTACGACAATAACTTTATTTTCATATGTACCTGATCAAATGTATGGCTTCCAACGAAAAACATTGTTGACAGCATGGAATCTTTCGGTTCATTGATATTCTGCCCTAAATAGGGGCCATTCAGGGAAACACCTGTAGCCATCTGTTCCATTAACCAATCAGCATTATTCTTCAGATATCTATAACTAGTCTTTATGGACATAATTTATATGCGTACTTATATATTCTAAGCCTCAACATCTATTTGATTATTAATATTACCTTCAATGCTTGTTTTCCAATATTGGTCGTAAGAACATCACTCACTAATATATCGGCTATATAATCTGTCATACCCACATCTAACTCCGTAGCATAATTTATTGGAGGGCTTTGGGCAAATCGTTCGGAATGCGTTGTATTTATGTCATCGATCTTAACGGTACTTAAGGTGCTTATCCAACTGCGTACACCATTGTTATATTCAAAGTTAGTTTCAACGGATATAGAATCTCTAGCTTGTTTTAGAAATAAGTCAATTTGATCCGTGTGCTTGTCATCTTCGTCAATACAGCATATAGCTTCCGATATTGAATAGCATATTGATGCCTTCTCCATTTTATTTTCTGAAACGCACAGGATGAATATAGAGCTTTTTTTAATACTTAGCGACTTAATACAACCATAAGTACTAATTTCAGCCAAATTAGTTCATTCGCCGGATAAGCAAGTCAATTAGAAAAAAACATCAACTATAGAGAAAATTGAGTTTTAGGCCGGATCCAGACTTTTGATCATAAAAAAAATATTTATAAGTGACATTTTAAGCAAAATGGAAAATCAATTGAAGGTAGACAGCGCTGAGGCGATGTTGAAAAGAAATAGTCCTGAAGGTAACAAAAAGCATCTTATTGGTTGATAAGAAATTAAGGAAGCGCCAAATTCTATCCGATCCGATTTTTATACATATACGAGTACATAATGTTTAAGTCAAATATGAATAAGGTGGGAAGCAATATGTGTATCAAGTTTGGGAGAGCTTTATTAAGTCGAAACATCGAGGTGCATGTGTTTACCCAAAAGTAAGCACAGCACTGCGTATTTTTGAAAGTTTTACTGGTGTCCCAACTCTTTCGGGGGTGGGGATGGTTATTGGCTGACTGCGCCCATTCTCAATACCAACCTTATATGGGCATAAAGTAATATCTGTTCCAAGATGGACTGTTTTTTCACCGCAAAGCCCCCGTTCACAACAACTAAGTGACTAACCAAATGTGACTTCGCAACACTTAACCACCCACCCTAAAGTCCAGATTTAGCCTTGTCAGGTTATTATTTACTATCAAAAATGATATAAGAGTTTCGAAAAAATATTAATTTGTTTAGATAAAGTGAAATCGACTATTTCTGTATACTTTGCAGGCCTAGAAATATATTTTTTGTAAATTAATTTGATTAAAGAGTTTAGAAGTGTACTAGGCACAAAATATATGTTTATTGAAAAGGGAAAGTAATTTCTTATTTAATTTCACACCCTTTGCTTCATTCGCAAACTTCTTGCTCCCACCTCCCCATTCACCTAGGTTAAACAACTTTCGTAGTAAAGAATTTTTCTCCGTTTGGGATTTGTTATTGACAATATATCGAGGACTCTTCCGTACATAGATACATAACTTTGAGAATTTTAATGACAATGGAACACTATTCAAATTCTTTCTATCAGAATGTTAAGAAAAGTTATCGAAAATTGGCTTCATCGTGTACAAAATTTAGCATCCTATCGCAGAATAAACCCAAGCTATTAACAAAACTTATTGCAAACCCCTACCAGTTTTTTTTCAGTTCAAAACCACTGGGCGCTAATTGAAGCGTCTTTACTTGAACGAAAAATTGCTCTTATACTAAAACAAGTTAATGATATTCACAGTGTAGTTTAGGGAATGTAATAAGCAATATTAAGTAAAAACTTCGCATAAAAGTAAAAAAGAAATTGTTGAAAATATGAAAAACTGTTACGAAAAGCTTATTTCACAAAAATAAGACAATCGTACCCCAAAATCAAATAGCATACAGAAATAACAAATTGTTCTTGCAGTGAAAAAAATCAAAAGAAGTGTTCAAACTATCCTACATTTTGAATACCATCATTGTTTTAAGTGAGTATAGAATTTGTTACTTGCCCGTTTCATAAGTCTTCACCTTCCTAATTAGATGGGTATATAAAGCCGCAAACACCACTTGCATCAGTACCGAATCACCTTAAGGAATAAGATACAATGTAATATACAATAATTGATATAAAAATATTCAAATTTGTAAAGTAATAATATAGGGTTTTGTTCGGAGGTTGGAACTTCAAAATACAATATATTATATAAAACAAAATTATTCCAGAAAGTATCTAACGTATGTATGTAGTTAGTTTAAAAAGGTTTCTCACGGAAACAATTCACGCGGTGACCCTTATGAGCGATATTTTTGCGAATCCAATCGTGACTGCGTCTAAACTGTTCAATTTGTCAGTCCCCGAAATTCTGAAGTGCATTCCTCGATTTAAGAGGCATTCTCATAAGAATTGTTGAATAAATTCGGTATCCTCCTGTTCTATACAGCTTCTACAGAAATCATTATGTTGAGCTCTCACAGTAGATCTGTTATTATGCTCTTGAGAAGCCGTATGATCGCCTTCTGGTGTCTCAGTAAGTTCCATGCTTTTCGCTAATCGAGTCATATTCAATACGATATATTCAGCCATCGATATTTAAAGAATTTCAAATAAATGTTCAAAGGTTTAAGTAAACCAATAGTCCTGATCAAAAAGGAGTCTTCCCATTATGGTATAATTCATGAAACTGGCTGCCTAACCTTGGCAGTTTATTTCTGCTTCTACAGTCAATTAGTCAAGTTCTATAGCTCCAAAAAACCATACTAAATATATACAGGGTCCGTCACTCGAAGTCTAACCAACTTTAGACCGCTCACGCTACTCATACACGGACCTCAGCTATCTGTTAGTTGGCTAAATAACAGTTCGGAGTATTGTTTACAAGCGCGCGGAAGCATTTTGCCGAGAGTAAACGCGAAAAAAAAATCAATTTCAAACATAATAGTGAGATTTCTTTATATTTGGCTAGAAAATCACAACCAGCGATTGTTCGTGAATTCGAGCACCTTAAAGTAAATAAATTTTGTTTATCACACCATTACTAATTGCAATGATCCTGGTAACATCGCTTAGCGTCCGCTGCATACTGAAAAATTATCTCAAAGTCAAGCCTTACAAGGTCCAAAAGCAGCAACAAGTCAGACTTGAGAGAGCGAAGGAGTTGCTTCGCTTGGCTGAAAGCGGTCAATTTCCGAACATTGTGTTTTCTGACGAGAAAATATTTTAAATTGAGAAATTCGTAAACTCCCAAAACGATAGGGTTTATTTGAGTCATCGATTGGCCACCAGGAGGCAGCACCCGCCACATTTAATGGTTTGGGCCGCTGTAACTGCAGATGGGCACTCTCCAATCGTTTTCATCGAGCCTGGCGTCAAGGTAAATGGGAAGTATTATCGGGAAAGTATTCTGGAGATTATTTTGAAGCCGTGGGCAGACAAACATTTTGGTGGCAGATCGTGATCATTTCAACAAGACTCGGCACCGTCTCACAAAGCTCGAGTGAACTAAGAGTGGCTACAAAACAACGTTCCGAACTTCATAACGCCCACACAATGGCTCTTAAATTCACCGGACGCGAATCCGATGTATTATTCTCTCTGTGCCATTTTAAAAAGCAAGGTGCGAACTAAAAGATTCACCAGTCTCGAGGCGCTGAAAATCCATTGTCCGCAAGTGGGCCAAAATACCTGCAAGTCACATTCAGGCAGCTTGCGATTCGTTTCTAGGTCATCTCAAGGCTAAATTCAAGGCAGAAGGGGGTAATATCGAGCGTAAGTAAATTGATTCTTAATTTTGTATTATTTTCACACATTTTTTACTTTGAATTGAATAAAAGTAATTTTTTAAACTAAATTGATGGCCTTTTTAATTGGTTGCACCTCGAGTGCTGGACCTTGTATAAATGTAATATATATATATATATATATATATATTATATATATATATATAATATATCATATAATTGGCGCGAACACCCTGTTTGGGTGTTTAGCCGAGATCCTCTTCCAATTTGTGTTGTGCGTCTTGATGTTGTTCCACAAATGGAGGGACCTACAGTTTTAAGCCGACTCCGAACGGCAGATATTTTTATGAGGAGCTTTTTCATACAAAAATACACTCGGAGGCTTGCCATTGCCTGCCAAGGGGCGACCGCCTATTAGAAAAATGTTTTTCTTAATTTTGGTGTTTCACCGAGATTCGAACCGACGTTCTCTCTATGAATTGCGAATGGTAGTCAGGCACCCACCCATTCGGCTACGGCGGCCGCCATAAATGTAAAAGCTCTTGCAAATATTTTCAAAATGTACGGGCATACCAAGTGGACGCGTTGAAACCGGTATAATGTCTTGCAATAAAATCGTAACTTTGTAGAGGCTTTCCGGAATGCAATCCCACATTTCTGAAACACAGGTTAGCGCCAACGACATTGCTTGATACATACTGGCACCCGCTTCGACGGCATTAACTAGCATTTCAACAATGCAATTCAGTACAGGATAAACGAAATGCATAATTGCTTCCAACCACGGTGGGCGTTTTTGATTCCAAACCTGAAAAACTCATGTTAGTCGAATTTTTCAAAACCACATTTAAAAAACAAACAAAGTATACTTTCACATATATCCATACTTACTTGCCGTTTGTCCAGGCAATCACTCCAACCAGCACAACTTTCTTCCAAGGTTTTTACTAGACATGATTTAATATCGACAGCTTTTCCAACAGCCACCAACAAGTAGGTTAATGATAGTGCGATTTGATAATTCGACTGACCAATGGGATCTACATGTTTATAAGTAAGCATACAAATACAAATACCATATATAAGTACTACAAAATGTTCTATTTAAGTATAATTATATAGTTTATCGAAAATGTTATATATAAAACAATTTAACGGGGAGTTTTTGTGGTATATATTAACTTTCTACCACCTACTTGCAAGCCCATATAATAAAAGTTCATTAAAAATGCACTTAGAGGGTTAATATGTACCACAGAAATTTTAAATAGACAACTTTATTGGGAATCAGTGAAAGTCAAAAACTCATAAGGGTTAAGGTCAGTGCACAAGAATGTTTTGATCAAGATGGATACATTGCAGACACATACAACTATGAGCATTTGCCTACCAAATCTGGCTTAAACAATCGCAAACAAACAACCACAAGCATCGAGTGTGACACAGTTTCAATTAAGTAGATAACTATTAATAGTTTTTGCAAATATAATATAAGGGGTACACAATCTTTGTAGCATTTTAGCACATACACATAATTGCTTCTCCAGCAACAAAACGCTAGATATTTTTAAAATCTTGACAAAATTTGTTACACTGAAACAGTGAGTACCCCTATAGTGATTGTTTTTGTTTTACTTGCGCTCATAATAATAATATAATTGATGAATATGACAATGATTCATATTGATATAATATATTTATATGTAATATATAATTGGCGTGTTTGTCCAAGCTCCTCCTCCTATTTGTGGTATGAGTCTTGATGTTGTTCCACAAATGGAGGGACCTAGAAATACACTGGGAGGTTGGCCATTGCCTGCCGAGGGGCGACCGCTATAAAAAAAACTGTTTTATTTATTTTGGTGTTTCACAGAGATTCGACCCTACGTACTCGGAATGGTAATCACGCACCAACCCATTCGGCTATGGCTGCCAACATCATGTCTTATTACTTACTACTCTTTTGATTTCAATAGTGAGACGAATCTAATTACTTAGCTTAGATAATACTCAAGCGCGTGGCTAATGAGTAAGTAATATTATACATAAACATATTTTCCCAAAAATTCTGTACCCAAACTGGTCTGTATACGTCCTATTGCTTTCCTTAACTCATTTATTTCGCAACGGAATTCATCTTCTTCTTTCCTATTAAAAAACTATTATTTTTTCAATTTCTTTCACAGTCGAAAAGTTATTGCAAATCACCTTTTCGATACTTTCGGAAAGTGCTTTACATGCACATTGTTACTGCCAGTGCAATGACTGTCCGAAAATCTTCAGTTTCACGGACTTTCCATAAGCACTTCATTTGCTATAACCTTACACACTGTTTGTGGTATGTGTGCCCTGATTTTTTTTCCACTAATGGATGGAAAAAAGCCTACAGTTTTATACTGCTCCGGAATAGCAGATGGTTTTTTATGAATGGTAAAAAACACCCAGAGGTTTGGCATTGACAACCATTACGTATTAGAAGCAACTTTTTTTGGTATTTTATGCTTGGGGTTTCGCATTCATTCGGCTGCAGCGGCCGGTTTGGTTTGTGAAAAATCAGGATTTGTTGATCATAGGGCAAAAATAAGCATGTTGACTAGGCAAACTTTCGAAATTAAATTGAAGTAATATTTATTTGCACAGTGCGTTTTACCTGAACAGTTCTTCAATTCTTCGGATACATCTAAACATTCATTCCGGCACAAAAACGCTTCACATTTCTTACGTTGACTGAAATCGCCGAAAAATATACTATTCTCATTTTTGAAATTTTCTGGTGACGGCAAATGCGAAAATATATGACGGAGGATTATTCCAATCACCTGGGCATTGCGCATCAAAAGTACCTTAATCGGGATAAAAGGAAAAAAAATAATATGGTAATTTAAAAAATGTATTTTGTTTAAGAAAATAATGAAATATGTGCAATAATTTATTTACAATATTTACATACTATATATTATTTTTTGTATATTGGCATTGTTCTAAAAATTTAATGTGTACCTTTAGTAAATATGCCCAATCTGCTTCGGGAAATGCCAAAAGCACTTTCAATTCCAATGAAATTGCAATGCGCGCACTCAGATCTCCGAATTCCGTAACCCACTGGAAAGTTTTATCGGTTGAAAAAAGACGTGGTGAAGCAAATAAAATCCAAGCGCAAGGTAGTCCTTGCCTCGATGAAAACATCTCCATATTTTCAATATTTTTACGGCAAAGCTAAAAAGAAAGAGAAAAGAAGAGTGTAATAAATCATTTAAACCAACCGCCGTAGCCGAATGAGTTGGTGCCTGACTGCCATTCAAAAGTACGTAGGTTCGAATCTCCATAAAGAAGCTCCTCATAAAAAATATCTGCCGTTAGGTGTCGGTTTCATCAAGACTCATACCACAAATAGGAAGAGTAGCTCGGTAAAACACCTTACATCCAACCACGAGTTTAAAAACAGTCTGACACAATTTTGGCAAAAAGCACCTATCAAAATGATGAAATTAGTAAAAAAGATTTCACACAAGCAAATTTTCATAAGGACTCATAAGGATGATATAAATTAAAGCAAGTTGTTCGATATAAG
Organism: Anastrepha ludens; assembly: GCF_028408465.1. NCBI lineage: Eukaryota > Metazoa > Arthropoda > Insecta > Diptera > Tephritidae > Anastrepha > Anastrepha ludens. The sequence continues at coordinate 59,553,665 of NC_071500.1, read as the reverse complement.
AGATTTATAAAGATTATTCGATTATATCAAATATTTTTCCGGCTTATTCAAAGACTTTAACCGAAATGCATCCTGCACTTGAAAAACATTCATTATATTCAATATATAAGCTAATATATTAGTTGATACCTCCGATAAACTACCAACAACATGCGCACACACCCACAAACAACTTTCTTCATGGTAAAGCTGCAACACAACCCGAAAAACTATTCGGAAAAAGTAGGCTTTGATAGTGATTTTATAACTATAAAACCTGATTTTTGAAAATATCATAGAGCTATGACAATTTTCAAATAAATATAGAGAAATAATTTTAATTTAATTTATGTAATCTGGAAGGTCAAGTAAAGCTGGAATAAAAGGTGACTCATGTCGCAAACACAAGGATTCGACTTGGTATTTACTTCTATATATTCTTTTATATTAAATATATACTTTATGATGGTGTTAAATCCCTCTATTCTCATATGAAATGCGAAACATTTTTACAGGGTGCATGGCAACATACTGAGGTGACATTTTTTTTTTTTCAAGAAAAGAAAACACTATTCAATTAGAATTTATAGTTGGTCTTAACTGCCAAGTAGGACTAAAAGAAAAGAAGGTCCCCCACTTTATACTCCGCGAACTTGTATATCTTCCCTCGCATTTCAAACTATTGAAAGTAACTAAATTAATTTTTACATACTTTTTCGAGCTTTGTTGGATGTTTGGCCGAGCTCTTCCTGCAATTTGTGACGTGCATTTTGATGAAGGTCATTGCCGTATATTCTTTTATTTGTTTAAAAATTCTATTATTTGATCTGTAAGCAAATATTGTGAACTTTAAATATAAATAAAGGACTGTTCTATTCTATTCGTCTTGATATGTTTCCACAAATGAGGGGACCACAGCTTTTGCTCGCCAGAAATACACTCAGAGATTTGATATTGCCTACTGAGGGTGATCATTATTAGAAAAAGCATTTTTTATAATATTGGTGTTTCGTGCCTACAGCGAGTTTTGAGCCCGGACACTGCCGAATAGTAGTCACGCACAAAACCATTCGACTACAGCGGCTGCTGTTCATATAGATTTTAAGCCACATCAAATCCCATAAATAAAAAGTGCAGAGTTGAAAAATTAATAAAAAAAACTGTCTCACAAACCTTTGAGAGCACTCCTAATGGTGCACCACGCAATAGCAGACAGTAAAAGAGCTCGCGACACTTGGCGTGCACGTCACGGATAATGGCACTTTGGTTGGGTAGCTGCAGACCTAATTAGAAAAACTCATAAGTTTTATAAACATTTACATATTTTTTATCTGGTATTCACTCACCAATGTATGCTTCGCCACTCTCGCATATATAAGGTAACAGTTCGGCTACACAAAACAGCATGTTAGAGATATCGGCCAAGTGTAATTGAGCTCTTTCAACGCTAGTTAAGATTAGAGAGTACCGAGCCGTGAGTACACTTAGTGTTTCATTTAAAATACCAGCAAAAATACGTTGCGCCATCTTTGGCGGCACCGAATTCCACAGGTCATCCTTGATGCCTTGAATGTAGTGCCACCACATTTGTATTGTATATGAGCCGCGTTCAGATTCAAAAAATGGTTGACTATTTTCCCAGTGTAGGCAATCAGCATCTTGTATGATGTAAAGTAGCAATAATCTGCAGTGCAAATCTAGTAGCCTTTCAGCCAACGCTTCTGCCATTTGAAAATATTGCTTATAAGATAATCGCAATGCTCCACCCTTTTCATTTCCCTTCGGTCGATAAACTTTTACATTAGCTGCTTTCATGTAAAAATTCAGGCAATTCTTTATTAGTGCTGCAGCACCAATAGTTGCTGTCAATACTGATAAATCTGCATGATCCAATGACTCCTGTGAAAGAATATGCAGATGTTCCAAGAGCATATCAGCGGACCTCGTGACCAAGTTTACAAATTTTTCAGGATCTGAGGTTTTTACAATAACTGCCGCCTAAAAAAAATACTCAAAATACATAATGTATGTTTCTAGTTATAGCTCGTAGCATGTATACATATTGCTAATTTGCTGCAAATGTGTCATAATCAAATAACTAAATAAATAAAAGAAATGTTTATCAGTATGCGGAAGTTACAATGTTATGATGTGTGAAAAATGCATGGCGATTCCTATTAACAGTATCTCATTAGATGAAAATGTGTATTTACTTTTATTTGGAATATTTAGGAAATTGAAAGCTTTGAACCGTTTTTCTCCAATTATTTAAATTTTTAGTTATGACGTTCTTCCGGCAAACGAGCGATATGTCATATATATATGTATATGTGCAAATATTTACAGGGTCATGGGCCAACAAATCTAGCTCTGAATGCAATAGTCCGGAATGCTTTTGATAGGAAGCATAGTATTCATCTTCCCACCTATAGCGTAGATAAACATACAAATTTAAACACTGGAGTGTGCAAAATTAATTTCAATTATTCGCAAAGTTTTGGAATAACTATTTACTTACCATAACACAATTTTAATTGCGGCAAAAGAGGCATAACGTGGAAAGTCCAATTTTCCACCGACCACTCCAAGGCAAATGCGCTCTTGCAATACTCGTTGATGGGTCTTCGTTTTTGTAAGCCCAATATAAAAATGTTACTAATATGTTTTTTATATAATATTACCATACTATAACACGAATTTTGAAGCGCATACATTCATACATATTCTACACATATATATATGTATGTATACTTACGTAAATATGTTTATTGATTGCTATCCATTCGTACCTGATAGAATTGTAAGTCACGTTGTAACAGTACTGGAACTCTGTCCATTAAATTCCCTTCTTCCATAACCTCCATTTTTAAAGTTTTCTTATTCTATTAAATATTGTAACAAGCGGAAACTTTAACTAAAAAATTTAGAGCGATTAACACAAACTTCCAATTACTTTACCAATTTTTCATTGATAAAATGTTTCATCTGTATCCATGGAAACCTGCCGAATTACAGTGAAAGTAAAGAAAATATATGTTTTTTGTAGGGACCCAATTTAACGGTTTTTTGCTGAAGTGAAAAGGCACGAGGCAAAATGTTGTCATAAAACAAAGTTAACGATATTCCTTTGATTCTCACGACCAGAACCTGCTCTACAAAGATCCTGCTTTATTTTTATTCTTCGAACTTTTTGGAAAAAGTCCACTAATTGCTAATTTTCAGTTTCTATAATAAACGAGCAGTTAAGGCGTTTAGGCCGAAATCAATACTCTTCCTAATATAATATAATAATAAACAAGCCGCTTACCCAAATTAAACAAAGTATGATATTAAGCGATTGCTCAGAAGCTCTACAATCCAAACATATACCAGATACATGTATGTATGTACCATCACAAAACCACTGAAAATGTAATCGACAAGGTGCTAAGCAGCGGGGAAACGTAGGAAATCATCAGTGGTTTCGCGGGAAAACCAGATGAAAAAGCGGAACCTGGGCGCAGGCAAACAAGCATAAACATTGTAATGAGGGAAATGGAACGCCACACTGAAGTAATGCGAAAGGGGTTTCAGGGTAGGCAACGGGGGAGTTTTTTAGTCTCCGCCCATACAGGAAAGCTGTATAGCTGTATAAGGCATTTTCAACCTCCTCAACCGCAAAAAAAACCTTTTTATCACAAATAATGTTTCAATCACGTTCTTGTAGTTTGAATAGCTGGAATGAGAGCCACTTAATTAGTATCTAGCGCCGAATAATACACAATCCCCTGTTGTTGTGGTAGTTGAGTTTCCAAGAGTGATATTTCTTATAGCTACTTCGTTACGTCTAAGAAGGGTATTCATGGGCAGAAATTTCGTCAATTTTGATAAGCCCAGACAATTGCAAAGATGGTGAACAGGAATTTCCTTTTCAGGCGAGATTTGTCAAATAGTCCACCTTTCACGCGCATTGTCTGAAAAATTAGGGCTACGTCATCGTGATTTAAGCGGTATGTCAGGATGTATTCCGTGTCATACTGGTCCTGGACATATCAGCACAAACTCCTGAGCAAGTTCTTGCTCATGGGTACACCCTTTTGAAGACAAAAGTTTTTTCCTACAAATTTACTTTTCCTCCACTTTTACTCAAAAGTTCTAGAATTAGCGAACCAGTTTCTTGCTAAGGGCGCCGATTTGACAATGAATGAAATAGTTTTTTACTGAGCACAAATTTTTTATTGAATCCCGGGTGATGTTACTTTTTCAATGTAAATTTTATATAATATCGCTTATTTGCTGGAGAAACGTCATAACCCCAAAACAAATTTTGCTTCTAAAAGTATGCTGTGGAAAAAATTCATGGCGATATCTACTAACTATTTGTTTTTACTTAGGGAGACATGATAAGCTGAAAACTTTGAACTCATTTTCTTTCGAAGATTTTATTTTTTGAGTTATAACGTTATTCCAGGAAACGAGTGATATTTCCTTCACATACTTGTATGTATGTATTTATAAGGATTATCGAACTAGATTCCGAAAATTAATCAAAAACCGATTAAATACAACCTTGCAGCGTGTAACTTGTATTTACATTTACTTTTTGCGATTAATATTGGAGAATTTATATGGAGTTTGCATGAATATTATTAATGTTATAGAAGAAAGGCAGAGCGCCGCAGTAATTCATGTAATGGTACAATTAGCCGCCAGTAGTAAGAAATCCGGCGTCTATTGAAGTTGCTAAATATTATAATAGTAAAACCTTATAATATTTTAATATCGAAGCAGAACGAATTTTTAAAATACGGGTTCATCAGTTGGACGAAACGTGAGTAATTTTGTTTTATTTATAACAGAGATATCACATTTCCTTCTGTTTTGAAAATTACCGCTATATGTGGGTGGCTATGGTTCACCACCGATTTCTTCCATTTTCCATACCAACCAACATTGGACAATGGGTAATATGTGTACCAGTGACAGCAAACATATGTACATACATATATATCATCGCGATTCCTTTATGCTTTTACATATAACTGTCATACCAATAAAATAATAATGCCCTTGTGCACAATACAAATTTTTTGGTTGGTTGGTTGGTTGGTTGGTTTTTGTGGCGATTCTTCCAGAATCCAACTAGCGCCTCCGCACCATTTTGTTGCAACATCCTCGTTACCAACTTGTTTACCAGTTACTTACGGCATGACTATATCCATTCTATGCCGTTTAAAGACCTTATTAGGTTGTTCTTCGAGACTCTCGAACAGCGGCCTGTCCTTCCATGGAGCAGAGCATTCACAAAAGAAGTGGAAGATTGTTTCCTTTTTCTCCCGTTGTTTACAACTATGACAGTAAGTGTCGTGAGGAATGCCCATTTCGGCTGCTTGTTCTCCGACAGACCAAAAGCCAGTTATGACTGCCGTTAGTCTTCAGGCATCCCGTCGTTTCATGTTTAACAATATTGACGATTGTTTGAGGTTGTAGGTGGGATATAACGTTCTGCTGATTTTGAATTTCGTCTGGTCTCTCCATCTACAATTCGCGATTCGAATGTATTTTGGGGAAATTGTACTCTTGACTGCACCTAATGGTGTGAATACCGGTTCTGCAAGAGCGTTATTCATGGCATGGCTGGCTTCTTGCCAGTTCATCTGCTTTTTCGTTACCTTCAATATTCCGCTGTCCCGGCACCCAGATTAAGGTAACTTTATGGTTTACACTCAAGGTGGTGAGACTATTCCTACTTTGTTCCACCACCATAGAGTTTGTAGTAGCTGAATCCAGTGCCTGGATTGCAGCTTGGCTATCCGAAAGAATAGCGATATTGAACTTAAAAGAGAAATCTGCGATTAGTAGCCTACAAGCTTCCCCAATTGCCAGTACTTCCGCCTGGGAGACAAGAGAGAGTATATACCGGCTCCAACACCACAATCCATTTTAGAACCATCTGTATAGACTGTAGAGTCGAAGTTGTTTAGTGAGAAACCCTTATTCCATTCTTCCTTAGATGGAAAGAGTGACAAAATTCCTATTGAATGTTACCGTCGGGACGATGTAGTCAGTCCTCACCAAGGTTAACTGGGCTTGTCGCAATAGTAGACTGGCATGTCCATAAGTTTTTTCTTTCCAGCGACTCGCTTCGTTAAGGACTCGTGGTTGCCGTCTTCTTAATGTGTAGGTCTATTGGAATAACGTCTGTCAGTGCATTGAGAGGCTCCCTAGGACATGATCTGATTGCACCGACCGTTATTGCACAGGCTGATCTTTGTATTCTGCCGAGTAATTTGGTATTGTAATCTTTCCACCAAACTACCGAACCATACGATAAATTTGGTCGTATTCTCGCCTTATACAACCATAATGTATGCTTAGGTTGAATACCCCATCTTCTTCCAAGCATACGTTTACAGACATACAAAGCAATTTCAGCTTTCCTTATCCGTTCTTCGACGTTTAATTTTCAGCTAAGTTTGGAGGTCACAATTACCCCTAAGTACTTTGCACTGGGTGAAAGTGTTTACAAGGAAGGACAACAGACTGATTGGCCTAAAGTCCGTCGCTGATTCATGGCCTCTTCTACCTGCCTTTGGTATGAAGACGACTCTAACAAGTTCCCAGCTATTTGCAATATAACCTAGGTTTAGACACGCTTTGAAAATTTCCATTAGCCATGGTAGAATACTATCAAATGTTTCCTGTAACATCCTAGGAAAGATTCCATCAGGGCCTGGAGATATGATTTCATTGCCCATGCAACCGTCTCTTTCGTTACTATTACATTGACAAGATGATGTGGGTCATATCGGCTCCGCCGGATTCTCCCAACATCACTGTCATGGGCGCTACATTCCGAAAAATGAGTATTTAAAAGAAGTTCAAATTTGTACTAAGTGAAATTATATGAGCGTAGTGAATGAACACCATACGTGGGAGTTCCATAAGCAATTACCGTTGAAGTAATAATTTTAAAACTAGAAAATTCTTTTGCATCAGGTTGCCATATCTAGTCAGCGATTCTACTGGATCTTACTGTGGGCTAAGTAGTTATCTCAGCAATGCTACTGCAGCTCTTACAGCAAGATTCTGGTTTTTATTTTTTGGAAGAAAATATTTTTGCTCAATTCCTACTTAAGGGGTCCCGGTGGTCTAGAGCTCGAAAATTTAGGGCATTTTCAGGAATTTTTTTTACAATAAAAAGAAATGAAGAACGGAATTTAAACTTCTTTTACATACAAAAATGGAAGAAAAATTTTAATTTTAAAAATGGCGCTGAAGTTGAGCCTCCCGAAAAATTGGACTTGGACGGTGTTGTCCATTTTGACTCTTCTACATATTTATCTGAAACAAACCAAAAAAAAAATTATTAATCAGTATGACTGTAGCTATGTCGCGTACTAAAATAAAAAAAAATTTACAAATTTACGATTTTTAATTTAACACTCTAAAAATCTAGTTTTTTTTAGTTTTTTAATAACAAAAATACGAAACAATAATATCATTGCAGTACGAGTGGTAGCCGGTTGAATAGTCCCCTTCATTCAAACTGTGACTTGCTGGATAAGGTAACGCCCTACGCAAATGCAAAGTACCACATTTCTAAAGATTGGCCTTGCGATTTATTAATCGTCATTGCGAATACTGGGCGAACCGTAAACTGGACACTATTAAATTTAAACCAAGTTGTTTGGACTCAATGCTAATCTCGGCATCTAAACATGATCCCCTTTTTTTTCTTTCATTATCGTTGCTTCAATCACGTTGTTTATTAATTCCTTAATAGCGAGCTATGTTCCATTGAACAGTTTTGGCTAGTTCAGGTTGTCCAACATCATCGTCACCGATTCCATCTTGGCTTGTAAATTATGTGGTGTCATTCCTGGTAAATCCAGTGAATTTAGGTCTTCAATGGGATAGTTGACGGTTTCATTTGGGTGAACAATGCAGTCGATTTATTTATTCGGATGCAATTCACCAGAGATTTGACTCTGAATTTTTGTATTCAAATCACCTGCGTATTTAATATTTGCTGTCAAAATCGCTCGTTTGCCCAACCAAATAAGGTTTCTGTAATTTGCTCCAATTACCGAAAGCACTTTGTATTTAATTTTTTTATTATAAATGGACAAAACTCCACTGGAAAAGAAATAAGCCTATTGAAATTATCAGTCAGAATTTGTCCTTGGCCAATGTCTAACTATTATTTCGAAAATACGTCGCTGTTTGGTCACTTTGGAATGGAGGGGGGCCAGAGATTTGTCTAATTTAAGTTACATGAGAATTTTTGCATATCTCCATAAATTCGATAGCTTCAAGCAAGCATTTATTTCACCAGAAGTTGTTGATCCTGGAATGACTGGGAGTGTTTGATGGAAATCACCTCACAGCAGTATCATCGTACCTCCACAGAGATTCCAATTATTGCGCAAATGTTACAACGCTCGAGCGAATCTTTCAATGTACGTTTGAAATTCTGTGTAATTTAGTCCACCTTCTAGCAATGTTGCAGCAATCCCAGAGGATACGATGTGTTATTTGATTTTAATTTGATCGATTAAATTACCGCCAGGAGCATCGACGAAGACGATTCCTTCGAAGACATCATTGAGCGCTTTCATCATTGTATCGTACGCGGCTTTCTGTTGCTTGTGGAACACTTGATTCTATTAATTGACTCAAAGCATCTCCATGACATTGCATTTCTCGATTAAATGTATTTTGTCGATTCGGGGTTGGTTTTCCAAATCCGTTCAAAATCTCGCCGGACACCATCAAATTCTCTAACAAAATCATCTCTATCTCTATGTCAAATTTAAGTACGGGATTTTCCTTAGATGTGCGCATTCGATGCAAAATACCGTCAACTATATCGTCTTTGTATTTCTTACACAACTCTAGTGGGCACAATGGAAAACATATTGAAACCATTAAAGCAAAAAGTGATCGAATTTGATGCGCAGTATACGAAACAACAACATCATAAAATTCTTCAGTAAATGTAAACGCTGGCATGCATTTCGATCTGTGGCACACAACTCATCATTCACAGTTGGTAGAAATTCGATTAAAGTCGGTCCACGAACCAATAAAGATTAGTACTAACTTCACAGCCGTGAAATTTCACCAACAGGCATTTGGCTTCCCGCAAAATGTTACAACATTGATTGTAAAATCAGAAGAAACGTCAAATTTATGAGCATCGGAGACAGAAACAATTGCCAAATTTTGGTAAGAAAATTGTTTTTAAATAAATTAATATATCACACACATATATTGACACAACAAAATATTAAGAAGATTTACTTACACCTTTGCGAAGATGTTTCGCTTAAAAATCCATATCTTTGGAGTGCTCGGGTACCTCACTTCGAACTAACAGTTTTAGAACAATTTTAAATGGCACGAGCATTTTAAATAGGTGTGAGAAAATGTTGATGGCATGTTGCACGGTGTTTCCACAGTGTAAACTGAGTACTACTTTGCCAGGAGATACATACGAAATTCCAAGGCAATGCAATTTATGTGGATTTCATTTCACGGGAAACGCGAACTTAGTAATATGCTTATTCATTGGTTGAATTCACTGGAGTGGGTACATGAGTTTATGCTCAAGAAAAGTTATTGAAGTTCCCTGAAGGCGATATTTGAGATCGAGATATTCGAATGATTACCCTCAAAATAAAATTTCACGATTTCTGCGCATTTTGCGACTGCGTACCGCTCCATCTATACTAATATTATAAAGAGGAAAACTTTGTTTGTTTGTTTGTTTGTTTGTAACGAATAGGCTCAAAAACTACTGGACCGATTTTAAAAATTCTTTCACCATTCGAAAACTACATTATCCAAGAGTAACATGGATTACATTTTATTTTGGAAAAAAATAGGGTTCCGTAAGATATTTGGATTTTTCGGACACAAACTGAAAAAAATCTTATATATAAAATAAAGTCAACTTTTTGTGTGTGTTCGCTAACCGGCCGTGTCTGCACCGAATTAAACCAAACTTACACACAATGTTAAGAAGGTATTGAAGATAGTTTCCGTATAGTTTGGATACCTATTGGTGGATAGGGCTCGAGATATAGGTCAAAACGTGGACCCGGGTAACCTTCGGATGTGTATGTACAATATGGGTATCCAATGGAAGTTGTTGGTGAATGCTTTAGTTCAGAGTATTTTTCATGCCGCTCCGTGACTGGGGTCTCGAGATATAGGTCAAAACGTGGACCCGGGTAACCTTCGGATGTGTATGTACAATATGGGTATCAAATGGAAGCTGTTGGTGAATGCTTTAGTTCAGAGTATTTTTCATGCCGCTCCGTGACTAGGGTCTCGAGATAGAGACCAAAACGTGGACCCTATAATGTGTTTGTACAATATGGATATCAAATGAAAGCTGTTGATAAGTGCTTTAATACGGCGTAATTTTCATACCTATTGATGTCTAGGGTCTCGAAATATATGCCAAAACGTGGACCCGCCGTGTCTTTGCACCGAATTAAACCAAACTTATGCACATTGTTAAGTAAGTATTGAAAATGGGTTTCGTAAAGTTTGGTGGTAATTCGGAGCAGTGGCAACGGGTACAGCGTTCTTTTGAGCCAGCCATAATGTCGCTTACTTTTTTAACGCTTGGGGCGGAACTGAACTGTCAAATTGACAGTGTGAGTTACAATGTGTCAATATTTCTTTCTGATTTGGATGCCATAAGGAAAAAACGTAAGTGCAACATGTAAAAATTGTTTGTGAATTTTTTTGGAGTGGATTTTGGAACAGTGAATAATTTCCTACGAAATTTGAGAATTTAATGTGAAATCCGAATGAAATTATGTGTTCGTGGAAAAAACAATTTTTTTCGTTTTTTTTTTTTGAAAAATATAAATGAATAATGGTTAAAAAAGCTCCAATGCTTAATAAAACATATAAATTGAAACGAAAAATTCATGGATGATCAGGAAAAAAGACGATTGTTTATTCATATGCGTTGATTTGAAATTTAAAAACAATCTTCTTTTTTCCTGATTTTCAATTTATATTTTATATTTACTCAAAAACAAATAGAAAAACAAAAAATATTGTTTATGCCAAAGCGCTTGAATAAAGAATAAAGAAATAAATAATATGAAAACCATATATTTTCTGTTCTAAACCATATCTATTCTATTTTAGTGTGCCCAGAGAAGGGGGCCGGTTTTGCTAGTAGTTAATATTTTACTGCACATACACACATTTCTAAGTGAACAAGCTAATTAAGCAAAAACTGTGAAAACGTCTATTATAGACAACACCCAATACATAGGCAAAGCTCCTTATCATATATCATATCCCCAATAAATTTAGATGGACCTTTACGACGCTAGCTCTAAACAGAAATGAAATGCGCCTAAAAATAATAATAAGAAAATAATAAATTTTTTGTAATTTTAATATAAAAACATATACATCTAACATCAATCATTTATTCCACATTGAATACTACTCCTTGTGCACACGCGAGCTTTCCGGAATGATTCACTGTGATTGTAGCTCGTTTACAATATTGTTTCCAGGCATCGGATCCTGATTCTCTTCCACCGCCGGTGTGTTTTTCTCCACCAAAGGCACCGCCTATTTCCGCACCGTTAGTTGTAGTGTTTATATTCACAATACCGCAATCGGATCCCTGCGAGCCGATCCATTTAAATGCATTCGAAATGTTTTCCGTAAATATCGCTGAAGACAGACCTTGGTCTACTTCGTTATTCCACTCAATCGCCTCTTCAATAGATTTGGCTTTCAGAATGTAAACAATCGGTGCAAAAGTTTCTCGATGTACTACGGGTGAGTTGTGTGGCAAATCTGTGATAATTGTTGGTTCAGCATATAATCCTTCCTTCTGTATTACTTTACCACCAAACGCAACATTTCCGCCGAGTTTAACTGCTTCGGCAATAGCGGCTTTATAGTTTTCTATATTTTGTTGCGAATGTACGGGACCAACTAAGGTTTTAGGATCTAATTGATGGCCGACTTTAGGCAGGACCTGAAATATATGCAGTATATAAATAGAAAGACAAGGTAATTAGAAAAAAAGACTTTGTTTTAAATACTAAGTTACATAAATTAAAGTTAGAAAATGCCTAAGCTTCAAAATAAAAATTATTGGGAAGTATCTTAAGGAGTTGCCATATCAACAAAATGTTATATGATTTTAGGCTACCCTATATACTTATAGTAACTAGTCAAAGGCCTTCAACTGCTAGTGCTTGAAATTAAAATTTAAAATTTGTAATTGATTTACTTTTCTAAATAAATAATAATAATAATCCATCTAGTGGACCAGTAATGACACACAGCCACTAATGCTCGAAAAAGGGGTCGGAAATTTTCTCTGCAGAATAATGTAGTATCTAATATCTAGCACCCGAATTTATTGTTTATAATTTCTATCATTGTATGGAAAGGAATGCAGAACTATCATAGGTATGCTAACAGATCACAATCTATTGGCTGCACATGCGTACAAGATAGGGATTGCTAACACGGACAAATGCAGAAAATGCAGAGAGGATGTTGAGGAGACTTTAGAACACCTTCTGTGCATTTGTCCGGCATTATCAAAAACGCGACTAAGATGCTTGGGAGCCCCACTGTTTGAGGGTCTGGAAGACGTCTCAAAAGCGGAGCTCCCAGCCCTACTTAGATTCGCCAAAAGCGCTGACATCCTACATGATGTCTACTTTAGGGATTCATAGAGGTCGGTCTCCATCTGGTATCACTAGGGACCAAAAGGTCTATGCGCGGCTTATTGCCAACCAGGCTAACCTAACCTAACCTATCATTGTATGTTAAGTCGATAATGTTTTCTCTCTCTCCCACTCCCTCTCCTTCTCTCTCTCTCTCCTTTTTTCTCACTCTCTCTCGATTACAGCATTTAAGATGAAATATATAAATGAAAGCTCTCCGAAAATGATGGCGATTTTCAAATTATGGCGACCATAACCTACATACTTGCTTGTATTTGGCAACCAATTCTGTAACCAGACGATCATACAATTTTTCGTGTGCGATTATCCGACGTGTAGTAGTGCAGCGTTGCCCAGATGTACCAATGCAGCCGAACAAGGCAGCTTCCAATACCATATTGAAATTAGCATCCTGATCGACGATCAAAGCATTATTGCCACCTAGTTCCAGTATAACTTTGCCAAAACGTTTTTGTACTTCCACACCGACATTACGTCCGGTTTCACAACTACCCGTAAACGATACGAGTTTCACCCTTGTGTCGGATACAAGCCTCTGGCCGACATCGGCGCCACCCTGGCAAAGTAACGCAATGGGTGGTAAGTTATTGCGTTTTAAAACTTCAGAAAGGATTTTCATAGTAGCCACAGAGACAAGGGATGTAGTTGGTGCTCCCTTCCAGAGGACGCTGTTTCCGGTGATCTGCGAAACATTTTAGAAATCTTATGTTAGGTATCAGAAGTTCAACAGATATTAATGTAAGGCCGGGTCGAAACTTTCCGAAGGAAAAATAGCATTTTTATTTAAGTGCGAAAACAAATAAAATAGAATCAAAATTTAAAAATACAATCAAACTTTTTCTTTCTTAATCTTGAAATAGTCAGCAGCAGATGCAGATGCAGCCGACATCTAAGGCTGCATTTTTTAAAATGTTTTTATATATTCAAGAAGTATTTTGCTACTAAATGTTCCACCACTAATTAAAATTTTTTTTTTAATTACATTTTTTTTTTAATTTTATCTGAGAAAGTTAACTACCCTTGTATTTTAGAAGAATTTGTAGTTCTAGTAGTTAGTTTCATAATGATAAGTCATATTTGCAGGCACCGAAAGAATTTCAATATTATATATAGTAGTAAACTCTTGTTTTTCACCAAAAATATTTTTTTTTATTTATAAGGTACTCTCTCAAGTTAAGCTTTCAAATGTACGCTTTAGCATTATGCATTCCATGACCCATCCTAATACATATGCACAGTTATCTGCAAATATGTCTGTTCTAGTAATATTTGAAGACTTACCAACGCAATTGCAGCATTCCAACCAAAAACGGCGTTCGGGAAATTATACGCAGATATTATTCCTACCAAGCCTAACGGACGCCATGCTTCCAATATTGTATGATCAGAACGTTCAGAATTAATCACCTGTCCCGAATATATGCGCGATAGTCCCGCAGCGTAATCACAAATATCAATAAACTCTTGAACCTCCCCCTGTCCTTCGCTTAATATTTTTCCAACTTCTAAACTGACGAGTTTTCCCAGGGGCTCTTTATATTTACGCATTTCGTCACCAATTTGTCGAATAATATCTCCACGCACGGGTGGTGGTACCCCACACCATTGCTGGTATGCTTTAACTCCAATTCGTATCGCCTCATCCATCTCTTCAGTGCTACCCATTCGAATATTGGCAATCCTTCGCCCTGTTCCGGGATCTACGGATGTTATTACCTCTCCGGAGCCTTTCCATGTTCCATTGTATACTCCGCAATTGTCTTGTTCTATACCAATATCCTTTAGAAATGAATACTCAGCCGAATCAATTAGATAGTCATTTTTTGATTTGATCGCGGGACTTTTGTGGAAGAAACATGACTGGACAATCAATGCAGTTTGGTTTTGTTTGAATGGCAAACATCTGTTTAAATGCCTTAAAACTGACATGCTGGAAATAAAAAGAAAAATCTTTACATTATTTACAGAGTCTTTCAAATTCGAGTTAAATTTTTACATTCAAATTAACCACATAAGAGATCTTCACACAGAGCTCGTATTTCTGCCATGAAAAGGCTCCTCAAAAACAACCATCTGCCGTTCGGAGTCGGCTTAAAGTTGTAGGTCCCTGCATTTGTGGAGCATCGTCAAGACGCACACCACAAATAGGAGGAGGAGCTCGGTAAAACACCGAGAAGGGTGCGAGGGTGTAATTTCTGTGACAAATTTTGCGTGCTGTTCGTGGCAAATTTCGTTAGTTAACAATGGAGTGGCGAGCTAAGGAAAATCGCATTGCAGTGATTGCATTACATAACTGTGCATTACATAAATGCAAGTGAGATTTACGAATTGCTGAAAAAACTTTTTGTTTATCGCACGATGAATCGTGTTTCCCAAACGTCTGAAGTGACAGACAGAAAAAGAAGTTTTCGTCCTCGCATAGTTCGCACCAGTGCAACTATAAAAGCCATTCGAGGAAGAGTTCGCAGAAATATCCTTAGAAAGCAGAAACATATGTCCAGGGAAATCAATGTACCGACCAGATCCATGTCAAGACTAATTACAGATGAGATGATCTCAACAGATGCAAGCAGCTTCTTCCGTGGCACGCGGTCAACGTCCATTAAAATATTTTTTTAACGATGAGACAATTTTCGCTTTTAAAGAAGTTTTTAATAATGAAAACGACACAACCTATACTAATACTTCTAAAGACGCAAAAAATGTTTTTCCAAGAGTTCAGTATGACCACCATCCATACTCCGTAATGGTTTGGTGGGGAGTGTCTTGTAAAGGCGTTACATCTAGGCGAAAAAGGGGTTAGGATCGAGGCAAAAATATATCAGGATGATGACTTAGAAGGCGTGGTAAAGCAGTTGAGCAGTACTCTCCTCAATGGAAAGCGTTGGATCTTCCAGCAAAATTCCGCTCCAGCCCATAAGGCAAAAACCACCCAGCAATTTCTAAAAAACAATATTCCTGGGTTCATAGCCGAAGAAGATTAGCCGTCTGGAAGTCCAGATCTGAATAAATTGAAATACAGTTTATGGTCAGAATTGGAGAACGTTGTCTGTCGACACCCTTCCGAAACCAGTAGGTATATGTACATATGAATAGCAAATTCCATATGTCGATCACCCATGATATGAATATTTCTTAAATTTATATTTTTTGAATATATGTAGTATCACTATCTCTCCATTTGTGGAACAACATCAAGACGCACACCACAAATAGGAGGAGGCGCTTGGCCAAACACCCAAAAAGGGTGTACGCGCCAATTATATAATATTGTATATATATATATGTTGTACCTCTAGAAGGATTGTACTCTATTTGGGATTACTCTAATCAAAGAGCTATTGAAATACAGTGCACTCGCGATAACTCGAACTAATTAAAACAGGCGCTGTTCGATTTATCGAATTTGTTCGACTTATCAATTGAGTGTGCTATGTTAAAAAAACAGTCATCGATATCGATTTTTTTCAATTAAATTTATTTATTTATTTACATATGGATATGAACATGAATATGTTTAAAATAATTAATTCGTTTCAATATTTTTCATCAAATATTTGGCAGTCTTTGTGTCAGTTACACAAAAAAAGTCAGCTTTAACAGAAAAGTTAGGCCGAAAAGAAAGTTGTAATGTGTGTTTGTCTTTTCTTGCCTGCAGCAATGTTGAATATGACTTTTTCACGCAGCAATTGAAGAGTGTTAACCTTTGCGGGGCTTACTTGTTCAGTTGTGGCCCACTGAATTACCTTATTGATAGAGCTAACTGCCTCCTCAGATGATATCCGCTCACATGTCTCAGTTGTGTTGTTAAACTCAGGCTCAGAATCACTAGTTTCAATTATTACTTCTGTGTCGGTAAATTCGGCACCATCATTCCATTTGCTAACATCATAAAGCGAAAATTCGACCTGTAAATTATGTTTTTCATGTTATGTTCTTTCAAGATGAGTCCACTTATTGGGTAATTCTTTTTTCTTTGGGACAGAAACCATTTGTATAAAGCGGCTTTCATTTTAGGAAACTCAGAAGCTTTTAAAGTTCTCCTCTTCCCAAGCCCCAAAAACGTGTTGTTTACTGCTTTTAAAATTGCCTTGTCTACCCCATATTCCTTCGCTAGAGAAGTAACACTACATCCACGTTTAATTTTGTTAAGGACTTCAGCCCTCTCTTTTAATGTTAAACACTTCAACCTTTTACGATCCATTACTCACATGCACTGATACACTACAAATGACAAATTTAAAGCAATTTGGTCAATGCAAGATGTTGTTCCCAGAAAACTAACGGGATATTAACGTCGAAATATTCATATGGACAATACACTAGTGTACATATAATTTATATACATATACTATTACATATGTATGTATGTACAAAATGTACATGTTTGAAAAGAATGTGTGTACAAATAAATTTGTTTTTTTGTTCGAGTTATAGAGCTTTAATATTGTTCGAGTTACAAACTAGTCAATAGGGAAAAAAATGTGTTCGAGTTAGCACGTCGTTCGACTTAGCGGCTATTCGAGTTACCGCGAGTGCACTGTATTACATTTAGTTATGCTTCAGATTACGTACTCGTATCTATAGGTACGTATGTATGTACATATTGTAAGATTATGTACATATGCATGCAAGAGCACATTTTTTATCATCTCTGAATGGTGCGATACCTAATCTTGTTATTCTGAGTTAATTTATAAAGCAGATATTGCGGTTGACAAAAGTGTTGATTTTGATTGCTTGTGTATTTCATTGTTGGCTGCATGCTTCGTCTTGGATTTCAAACGGTGGAAAAAATTGCAACAAAATTTAAAAAAGTGCTGAAAATAAGCGACGAATCGAAGTCAAATTATAGTTCCTTTATTTTCATACGATCAAATGTATTTATTTGTACAAATAGGAGGAGGAGCTCGCCCAAACACCCAAAAAGGGTGTACGCGCCAATTATATATATATACATATATAGATTGGATTCAATTTTTTTTTTTATATAAATATTTGTTTTTATTTACGTATTGATATTACCTAAATTAAATAAATGGCATTTTTACGATATTTGCAGGAATTTCAACGTACACATTGATAATTTTACCTTAAAACTGTAAAAAATTACCGGCACATACCCAATACGATTTCGCACAGTACCTTGAGTCCATATACAGAATGAACAAGAATAGAGCTTTGGGCGAATTTTGATGAATTTTTATATGTATAGTATATACTACGAGTATATGAATATACATATTTGAGGTCCCTGAGCTATCAATTTTTTTTGTATAAATTGGCTTTAAAGTTACATTTCTGGTATAAGATAAATGTATTTATATTTTCTGGTATTTGATAAATTTATTGGAATGCATTAGTGCCTGGCTACCATTTGGAAGGACCCAGGTTCGAATACGAACAAGTTTTTCTAATGGCGGTCGCTCCGCGGCAGACAATGGCAAACCTCTGAGTATATTTTTGCCATGAAAAAACCGTCTATCGTTCGGAGGCGGCGTAAGACTGTAAGTTCCTCCATTTGTGGGAAAGACCGAGACGCACCCAAAAACCGTAAAAATGGTGCAAGTTTCACTTTTATATTATATATATATATATTGGGTATGGGAATAAGTTTCCGTTCTTTCTTGCCCAAAGGTACGATTTATTTAAACAATAAAATGATATAATGTGAGAATGTGCCTATATAAAGCTATAACTTTACTCTATCTTTCAAGCAGGATACAGATTTCTCTGACGAAAAATTCGAATTCTTTTGACTTGATCCATTCATTGAGCCAGCTTACGATACCCTCGTAAGAAGTAAACCGATCTCCAATACTAGATGGTTATCCAAAGGTGCAATGTCTAGGGAATACGGTGCAATATCAGTCCCTCTAAATACTTTAGGGCCGATTTAGCACCGTTGTCATGCAGCAAAATCAGTTTGTCATGTCTACCGTCCCATTCCAGCCGCTTTTCTTTGAAAGCTCAATGCAAACGTATTAGCTGCAGTCGATAACGATCGCCAGTGATGGTTTCAGATGGTTTAAGTAATTCATAATAGATGACACCCTTCTGATCCCCCCAGATGCACAACTTAACCTTTGAAGCATGAATATATTTTTTCGCTGTCGGTGGACCTGGTCCACCTAACAAGCAAGCTAACACCGCGTCATTGCGAGATGTTTCAATTAAACCAACGATACCAAACCAAGCTACATTTTCATATATCCTATTTCCCATGTCATCATTTAAGGCTTTCTATAATCTCAGTCATGTCCACTGGGCAATTCTCTGCATCAGTAAATCGAGTATTTTTACATAGTTCTTTCGCAAAACAAGGCACACTTGTACCACAAAACGTATTTTTCATTATTATATTTTACTTATGTATAGCTGAACTTACATTACGAATAAAAGAATTTTTATGCAAAATGAAAAAAAAGCTGTGTCAGAAGCCGGACCGTTTGCGCTCACTTTTCTCTTAAAACTGAATGCAGTGTAAGTTTCTACCCTACTCAATGGACCTTTTTATGATAAGCTATTCTCAGTTGCTGTTATCAGTACGATGATAACAAATGTTTTTAACAAACAAATCGTGCGGATCTATATACACATTATTGTATATATATGTATACATATACGAGTATATACTTTATTATTATTACCCGGTAGTAAATTGGTTTTTGTCAAAAATAACGAATACTGTAACTGTACTGAATAGTAACAATCACCAAGAAATAAAGAACTGAAAATTATTTGCAATGAGAGTGCAATATTATGTACAAATTGCATCATTTACTCGTATTCATTGATCATTTGGAAGTTTAACGGTAAAGCACTAGAGTAGAATGGGGTAAGATAGGTCATTTTTTTTTGGAGAGCTCTTGCTACGGTGTTTTTGCACTGATTTTGAAAAATAAGCAAGATTTTGAAAGGTTATTTATCTGCTAACATTTTGGTTATACTGACTTATGTTTGGCTAAATATTTTGGAAGCTGCATTCAATAAGGCAAAGGTACTTTTTTTCGATATTTTCAAAATCGGGGGGCACGATAGGTCACTATATGTTAGGGGAAAAGAACAATGTGCATGGCTTGGAAATTAACGTTTTAACCTTTATTTATAGAGTATGAACACTAGACATGTTATAAAAGTTAGGAGTTTTTCATTAATTCATCACGCAAGCACGTAATGTTTCGAACGGAATTTTAAATTGTTTAGAGGCTGATCGAACACTAGCGCGATCTCGGACTGCCGCGATTGCGTTTTTTACGTCCTCTTCACTTCGTTTCGGCGTTTTTCGCACATAATTACGCACCATTTTGCTGCAAAAACAATTAAAATTTATTTTATTCCATTAAAAGTAGTGACCTATAATGCCCCCAGACGGCTGACCTATATTGCCCCCAAGCACATGTTTTATGTTAGTGTCGATATTTTTTTAAAAAACAAAAATATCAAAAAACTGACACATTATTCGTGTTCAGCATTATTTTCTACGTACAATAAAACTCACCTGAAAAATATTTACATACATTAAATGCACTGCACCGTAGAATAAAAAAAATGCTATGTCGGAGAAAAGCTCACAAAAAACTAAACGACGCCAGAACTAGGATAACTAATCAATGGTGACGGCCGAAATGACAGTCGCGAACGTTGTTCCCCACCACGTATTCAATTCACATAAGACGAGTGATCTCTGCAAAAACAGTGCGACGAAAACCCCACCTACCTATTGTGCCCCCATACCTATCTTACCCCATTCTACTCTACTCATTAACACGGAATCTGCCATAAAAGTAATTCCGTTAAACACGCAAGTTTTGCTTAACCATTTCATTTAATATTTATGAACATGGGACTCTATTTTTTATAAATTTGGACTTTACTTTTGAAAAGCCCATCTTCATTACTTTGCAATCCATCTCCCAAATGTAAATTCAAAATTTAATCCATTCACAAGAAGCAGTCAAAGTTTGTTAACGCTTTCCAATTTCGAATGCATTTTCGAATTTGGAAATAGCTTTAGTAAAATTGATAATGTCAACCACTACCGAATTCAACAAGACCACATCCTCTTCATTAAAAACTCGCTCCTTACATACATATAATGTTATAATTATAATTGTACGAGTATATATGTATATATTATATATATAATTGCCGCGTACACCCTTTTATGGGTGTTTGGCCGAGCTCCTCCTTCTATTTGTGGCGTGCGTCTTGAAGTTGTTCCACAAATGGAGGGAATACAGTTTCAAGCCGACTCCGAACGGCAGATATTTTTATGAGGAGCTTTTTCATGGCAGAAATGCACTCGGAGGTTTGCCATTGCCTGCCGAGGGACGACCGCCATTAGAACAATGTTTTTCTTAATTTTGGTGTTTCACCGAGATTCGAACCTACGTTCTCTCTGTAATTTTCGAATGGTAGTCACGCACCAACCCATTCGGCTACGGCGGCCGCGTACGAGTATACCATATAATATATAATTGGTATAATAATTCGTGAAGGCATTTTTGAGATGATCATCACAACCGAACCGTTCGATCGATTCTCAAATATAAAGTGTTAGATTCCAGGGATTAACCTGTAGATGTTACTTTTTTTACTTTTTCGTGTTTAAGTCAGTTGGCCAGTTTGTTGACCTAGTTGTAAAACCGTCTACAATTCGATTCAGTTAAATTTCGATTTCTAAATTACGCCATTTACAACACCCACAACTGTGATTTAAGCCGCCTATAATGTTTTAGGACGCTCTTTGGTAAATTATGAATTTTTCGGTATAAGTAAAGAGTTGGAAAAAATCGAAAATGAGGAAATTAAAAATGGAAAGATATCGAATTTTGCGCAATTTGGAAACCATAATATCTTCAAAACTTTTTCACCATTCACAAGACCAACTAAAATACCTTTCGTTGGATATATGTAAATAAAAACATTAATGTCAAAATTGACGTATTAAGTAACCTACTGGATCTGACTTACAAAGCTGAGTACGAATATTGCAAGGGTTAAGGATATTTTATGTACCACTCGCCACACAATTTCAACTCCGATTTTACTGGTTTACAAATCGTATGTTGCGCTTATTATAGAACCATAATTTACTTAAAATGTCAAACCCTCTGCTATCGGTGTTTAGTGCTGTGTAGTATTATCTACTTTTTGAAATATTTAAATAATTCAATTCCGTTATGCACAAGTACGCGGGTACAAACATGTTGGATGTTTTATTTATTACTATATATATATTAATCTACCAAACTGCAGCATTGTGTTTTCAAAAAAGTCAGCCTGGCGTATTTGAAAGTAAGCTCCTGTGTGACAGCCTCCTTAATACAGTATGTCGATGGACAATATAATAAAGGACGATAAATGCGTAAATGTGACGCTTATTCACAGACAATCAGCCATTGACAGTATATGGTAGGCAATTCTTCATAATATATGCAAATATTTATCCTCATAAACATATATTGCCCTTCATGAGCAATGAAGGATCTCCAAACGTTTACCTGCACACAAATGTTTTTTTTTATTTTCTGTACTGACGTCACTCAAATCCGCCAAATCAATCAACAAACCTTTGTATTCTCTATATTGTGCCTGTAATGAATTCACGCATAGTGAGTTCGCTATAGCTGCTTTCTCTAAGAGGGAATGTTAAGGTGCCCTGCTTCCATTTTTTTATTTATTTGTTTACATTCTCATTGAATTTAGGGTATTCGAAAAACCAAATTGCAAAAACAAAATACATGCTTGTAAATCTTGTTGTTACTCAAGTAAAGTCACGTCTTATGAATTCGACTTGGAGGTTTCTGAATTACCTTCTTCTTGATTAGCGCGATAATCACTTAAACGATTTTGACCGAGTGTAACAAAGCGCGCCAGTCATTTCTTTCTCGAGCTAACCGGCACTAGTTGAACACACCAAGTGAAGCCATGTCCTTCTCGAACTGATCTTTTCAACACCGAGTAGGCCTTCATCTTCCTCTGCTACAACCAGCAGCCGTCACCAATATGCAAAGGTCCAAAAATCTTTAGTTAATTCTGATTAAAATTATAGTGTAAGAGATTATTGAACAGCTAATTTGTTTATTGAATAGTTTTGTCAGTAAAAGGCGGATCGCCGGCGACAAATACTGTTGTGCTCATCATATTGTTCCAGAATTTTAATACTGCAATGATTGTTTTAAGTCTTCACTTTAAAAGTTTCATTATTTTTCATTCACAGTAGATATTAACTGTCATTTTTCGGCAATGTTGCCATCGAAAATTCCCCTAACTCACTTATATTATAAGAATTAAGTCTACATAGTTGTCAATCCTCATTAGAGGCACTTCATTCCTGAGATAATTCCGAATTAAGTCTAGTTGTCAATCCACATTAACTACACTTCATTCCCGAGATAATTCCGAATTAAGTCATTTATCCTGATCAATGCCACCGTCGGTCTAAGCTATAACAGTGGTGGAAGAGATCAAATTGTCTTCAGATGTAGCATACACTCAGCAGGGCATCTTCGTGCACAAATCTTCGTTCATTTTTTCACCCCATTCATCAGCGTCTTTCGCCATCCTGCTGCCACTTGTTGAAAAATTGAAGAAATATATTAATAAAATCTTCACTAAAAAATGAAGCAAAATCTTAATTTTAGTTACTTTCTTTCAAATTTATAAAATTCAAAAGCTAAATACATAAACGAGAAGAAAGATGTCAAAGAGAACTACAGGGAAATTCACGAATAAGCTTGCGAATTACGCGTCGTGAGAACGTAGCATTAGCCAAAGCGGCTCATAAACTATCGAAAAAAGGTTGATATTGGATACATTGATGATCAGAAAAATACCATCATTGCCATTTTGATGCATCAGTATTTTGCGAGTATTATTTTTGGATTTATTTTGCTACGCCCACTTGTTTTTAGTAAAATAATGTTTTGGTAAGCTTTAATGAACGATAATCAGTTCTACCATAGCTAAACGGCCCGGATTTATATTCGGCGACGGATTGTCACTCTACCAGCATTATCTAAATATTTATGCCTGTAGGTATGCAGCGAGTTTTCATTTGGTAAGATAAGATATAGAAATTAGCAATTGCACTTAAAATTAAATTAACTAATTAAAAAAAAAATTGAGTACTTTTCTACCGCTTCTCGCTCACTTGTCGTCAAACCTCTTGTTGTAATTTAGTAAATTTGTGTTTGTTGCCACTTTTGTTGTTTGCAACACTCCAATACAGTTGGTAGTACTTGCGATGTCGATGCTAATGCACTCTTCTTTCTATTTTTTGACAGACACCTTTGGTATGAGCTTAGCAGGCTGTCAATTATGTAGTGGAGTGAGTGCTTGATATTTTTGCTTGAGCGTACTGGCGGGGTTGCTATACCAAATTAGGATTTTTATGGTATCATTAAAAATAATAGAATATCGACCACAGAAAAATGCAAAATAATTTCTTCCTTCTTCTTTTTCTTAATTGGTGCGATAACGCTTACGCGATTTTGGCTGAGCGTTTGTTTCTCGGCGCCAGTTGAACACACCAAGTGAAGCCAAGTCCTTATCCCCCTGATCTTACCAACGCAGAGTCGGAGGAAAATAATGTATCGGTTCTCGGAGCGCGCCACCTTCTGTATTCTGTACACCGCAAGAATAATCTGAAGCAAAATTGTGAGAATAACTTTGGCTGACACGTCAACGTTGATTCAGCCACAGAATTCTGCCCGCTCATATGACACTTATTTACACAATCACCAATCAGTTATCGTTCAGATGACTTTTTTCGTTTTTCAGTTTTTTCATAAACGGGACCGGTTTACGTCAGCAAAGCAACAGATTCCTTCAAAATCGCTGGTAGCCAGTTGACGGTCTTATGTTGGCCACACCTCTGCATTCTGTAAATCATGTCCATACCGTGCTTCATGTATCGATTTGTGAAGAGCATATGTTTATGTTAATTATAATTAATCGATCGTCCAAAGCTCATACCTAGTCTAAGAGCTTTTTCTGCATCAAGTACTGCAGCAGTATTTATATAATGTAATTATGTTTAAAAGCGTATATGATTTTGAAAGTTAGATGAGTACGTCATAAAATGGTGACCGTAGGAGACGTTTATATTGTATCCGCCGCGCGTACAGCTATTGGTAATTAAAACGATTTACAAATACAAATGGTTTCTTGAAATTTCTTTATTGAATTAAAGGAAGCTTCAATGGGTCACTTTCTAAACTGAAAGCCTCGGATCTGGGTAGTATTGTTATTAAAGAAGTGTTGAAAAGAAGCAATGTTGCAAACGGTGATGTGGACGAAGTCATTATCGGCCAAGTGAGTTTTGATAAAGCGTATAATTGTAGCAAAAAGTTTTAATCATGCTAATATAATATTTCACTTGCCTTTTCAAATAATTTCTTAGAGTCTTACAGCTGGGCAGGGACAAAACCCCACAAGACAAGCGGCACTTCAAGCTGGTCTTTCTATAAGTACCCCCGCTTATAATATAAATATGCTTTGCGGTTCTGGTTTAAAGTGTGTTAAAAGTTTTTTTTTTTTGTGTTTTGAGTTATTGTTCATATTACGATATTTTCCAGAACTGTTGCATTGGGCTTCCAATCTATACTTTGTGGAGATTCTAAAATTGTTATTTGCGGGGGCCAAGAAAGTATGTCCATGGCACCACACGTCATTCATTTACGAAATGGTATTAAAATGGGGCCTGGGACGATGGTAGACACAATGACATATGATGGACTGACCGATGCTATGCACAATATTCATATGGGCGTCACCGCCGAAAACTTAGTGAAACAGTATAATATAACGCGCAGTGAACAAGATGAATATGCCGTTCGTTCACAGAACTTAGCAGAAAGTGCCCAAAAAAATGGTTTCTTCGATAAAGAGATAGTACCCGTTGAGTTGAAGACCCGTGCCGGAATACAAATTTTTGATAAAGATGAGTACATCAAAGTTGGCACCACAAATGACTCACTGAAAAAACTAAAACCCTGTTTTGTTGATGTAATGAAAATATTTTTACTTTAAATACTTAATATTAAAGCACTCATGTATTTGTATAGAATGGGACCGTAACGCCCGGAAATGCTTCAGGCATTAACGACGCTGCCGCATTGGTATTGTTAATGTCAGGCGAAGAGATGAAGAAACGATCTATAAAACCTATGGCTAAAATTGTGGCATGGGCGCAAACTGGAGTAGAACCTGATGTAATGGGTATTGGTCCCGTATCTGCTGTGGAAGCTGTGGTATGTATACAATTTTTTTTAATAAGACGATGGGGTCCATTTGTAAGTTTAACGTTTATTTTTTCGTATAGCTGCTTAAAGCTGGATGGTCGAAGGAAGAAGTAGATTTGTTTGAATTGAATGAAGCATTTGCGGGCCAATCGATTGCAGTATTAAAGGGTTTAAATATAAATGCTGATAAAGTCAATGTTAATGGTGGCGCTATTGCCTTGGGCCATCCGATAGGCGCATCGGGTTGCAGAATTTTGGTCACTTTAATATATGCCTTAGAAAGGTTAAATTTAAAAAAAGGTATCGCATCCTTATGCATTGGTGGTGGCATGGGTATCGCTATGGCTATTGAGCGTATTTAGAGATAATGAAATGCATTCATACATTTTGCATTTCTATGTACATCTACATTTTATATAATCATCTAAACATATTTTCAAATGCAAATGTTGACAAAAGCTAAAGGTTGGCTTAATGTCAAGTGTTATAACAATATAAATGCAAATATACTGATACAAAAGAAAGTGTACGCCACCACGTTGACGAGTTGTGACTATTGATTTATTATTTTTCAATTCAATTCGAGAACAATTATTGACAATGTAATCTAAATAAATGCATAACGTAAATAGTATAATAGCATTGAACGAAACATAAAATAATAAGATCATGAGACGTTTATAATAGAAATACCTGTTGGAAATAAAAACAGTATTTCGCAAATATACAAAAAATATAAGATACTTCTTTTATGATGAAATATTTTTCAAAAAAAAAAAAATCCCAACGGTAGAAATGTAGAGTACAATGAAGGGTAACGTAATAAAAATTGAGTCAGTATTAAAAGGCATACTTTTACACAGTGCAAATATAAAAATAAACAAGCAGAAAAATTGAAAATGCTCTTGAGAAATGGGCAGGATATACAAAGATGAGAAATAAATAACGCAAGAAATGAAATAAATACAGAGGGCCAAAAACAAATTTTAAAAATTTCCAAAAAACTAGTTTTATGCAAAGAAGCAACAAAAAATAGATTGTATAAAAGTTAAGCGTGGAGTATGACAATAATATAATTGCAAATATATCAAATATTTTATATAAAGCAAAGAAGAAACTAATAAGTAAATTGAGAATGTGAAACCAGATTTCTTAGGAATAAACACACTGCTGGTGACGGTAAAATATCATTTACGGGTGGTGTATTTCCAAATTCACTGAAAGAGTCAGTGATAACTCCGGTCCAGAAGGTAAATCGAACAAAAAGAGCTGGAGAATTTACGTCTCATAATACATTTAAAGCTAATGAAAAAATTTTGGGAAACATACTGACATAAAGGGACAAATTTATTTACAAGAGCATAATTCAAGAAGTGATTCTACCATTTGCTGAGCAGAATATGTACTTCGGTGGCTTTTTATTCAAGATAATGACCCAAAGCACTGCTCAATGTTAATACATACATGAATGGTTTCTAAAAAATAATGTTAAAATTATTGGTTAGCCAAGCCAGTCCAACCGACTTTAACCACATTAAAAACCTTTTGGGAGATTTAAAGAAGCGAATCGGGAAACATTCAAAAATATAAATTTATGCAAAGAATCAGAGAAGTACGGCCGTTTCCACGACAGTCGGTTCTACGTTACCGAAACGGCCAGGATTTATATCTGGCCAAGGACTGTCACTCCAGCAGAATTCCCCGTATGTAAGCTAATTTATACCTCATTGAATTTTGGTATAATAAGATGGCAAGTTTCAAGTGTTCGCATTGATCTTTTGGAACATTTTTATATGTTTTTTTCCATATAAATTCCGAAAAAATTTGCTTTATCCGAAAGGTAATCACGCGCATACCCATTCGGCTACGGTAGCCGTTTAGCCGTACTTTTTGTTGTTGTTGTAGCAGCATAAACATTTCCCATAATTACCCGGATTTCAGGTGATATAACTATTAAAAAATAAACAAGCTCTTGACTTTTCACTTCACAATAGAATGATATGTATGCATGTTATTGCTCGATTAACGTCGCCATTATTCCATTAATATTTTTTCAACAGTCCGGTTTATATTATCAATGCAAAACAATTACGAATGTAGCTTCAATAAAATGCGTCCAAGTCAAAGTATTGCACATATTTATATTAAAATTAACTTGATATATTCTTAAAACTAAATTTACAATATGAAATGTATTTTGAGCTTGTATCGTTAAAGTAAATTTCAGCTTCGATCTGTTCTTTTACTACTTAGTATTTTTTCAACTTTATCTTTGTACTGGAACTTTCTCAAAAATATCAATAGATCGTAGCATTAATTCCATTGCAACCTTCCCGGATAATATACCATTCAGCTCCATGTAATTCCATACAGACCCCATAAAAATGCAAAACAATAAAACCCCTGATATAGAAAATTTTAAAATTATGTACAATGTTCTAAATCCTGTTGGTGCCGAATATTCTAAGAAAACCACTAAAATGAATGCGAAAATAACAGCAACACTGTAGTAAAATATGCGATCAATATTTAATTGATCTAAAGACATCTCACATAAAGATATCGATTCATGCAATGCCGCAATGCGTCTCGATATGAGACTCTCGTCAGCTTTTATAGAAGTCTCGTAAGGTTGATCGCCAATTCGCTCTATATTATTCATAAGAGTGTTAACAGCGTAACAACTATCTGCAGCAACAGAATGTCTACGGGAATCACTTAAATATAACTTAGCTAATACTGCTTCATGGTCTGAATAGCTGAAATTATGGCCGGGTACTCGCTCGGTTAATGGCAGTCTATAGTCAATGATGGATAGGTGGGTGTTTTCAGAACTACGCGCGAATATGTGATCAATATGCACTCCAAGCGATTTATTTCCGTCGTTGTTTGCAGGAGTATACGAATTTTTGTAGAATTCATTTGTTACAATGTTTTCCGAAGTGCAACAATCTTGCATTTTTGAAATATACAGGAGAACCCTGTAAGAATACCGAAAAACTACAATTAATACAAGTGGTGAAATATAATATATACATACAAGTCAATACTAAATTTTATAATTTCTGCTTTAACCATTATTGGCAATACATATATACTTTATTTTTTATTTACTTGTATGTTAAATCATGAGGTTGAGCATTTAAGTCCCCAGCAAGGACTTGCAAAGTCGAATCACCTCTCGTTGCACGTATGAACTGTGCAGTGTCAAAGGCCTGAATAACACGATGAGTTTTGTAATCGTCATGGTTGTTGCTATATTCTGCATGTAACTAAACATTATTCCATAAACAGAAATTTTTTGTTGTATTTTTTAGTTTTATAAGAGAGTTAATATACATTTTTTAATAATTAACTCAAAAAATGTTTAGTTTATTATAAAGCCGTTCAGAAAGAAAAAACTATTAATATACCTAAACATAACAAGTGGTATTACTAAAATAGTATTTAATAAGGGTCTATTTCAAAAGCAAACCGATAGTCCCTTCAGAACAACTTTGATGGGTTAGACTTAAATATATATCTTACATGGGTGTTATACAGATGCACAACGTGCTTGTCAACTAGTATTCTACATAATCCAACACCTTTGCCTCCAAACCAATCTGCATGCTGAATCCGATGAAAATAACCATTAACACTCCACGGGTGAAAAAATGAACTTAAAATTGGATATTTAGACAATACCAGCAAACCAGAACCAATAACGCCACTGGAATAAAAATAAATAATATAAAATAAATTAATTAATTAAACCATAATTTAATTATTTTTACTTTACCTGTAGAAATAGTGGGCAAAAGGCAAAATCTGCTCGGTGGCCTTTTTTAAAGCCTCGCAATCTTTTCGAGACCAAACTTCCTGCAATGACACTATATCATATTTGCCTGAACTAAGTTCTAGGCCAATAGCCGTGATTCGGGCTTCCCGATCCTTGGATATAAATGGGAAGGGAATTCCCCTAAGAAGAAAGTGAAGAGGATAAACCCAATATTTACTTTGTTATCTGATAGATTTTATTAACTCCTTGAGGTAATTTTCCTATATCGCAGATATTTAAAGAAGCGGAGAGGAACGGGGTGCAATCACCTAGTCCCTTAGCAATTAATGGCGCTTCAGAAAATGATTGTAAATTCTATTCTAGCATGGTTATCTACTGAACTTCCTTGTATGTGACAGATTTAAGCGCAAATTTCTTTCTTGCGTAGGCGTATACACCAGCACTTTTGTGCAGAAGTTCTTTCTGCATAGGCAGCCTTAATTAGTTTGTTGGATTTTTTCTTTCCCTTCTCCGCAATAACCGTTCGACGGATAAATGATTGTATAGTTAGTACTAAATAATAGATACTTGTAAACAAAAGCGTGATCGCATCGTGCGAACGTGCAAAGCATTAATTTCAGCCACCTATCTGCACATAATAAACGGAACGAAAACGACACATTTCTTTATAACCTATTATTTGTATATTAATTTATAACATCTCAATCTAACTTTTTTCAAATGTAATATTAAATAATAGAATTAAAAAAAAAAGTTTGATCTTTGGCAACGCGAGTATATAAAAAATGTTAATTTCGGCTTACCCATTCCGAATTAATAAGTAAAAAATAAACGACCATAAAGAAAAGCCAACCCAGCGTTTTTGCTGTGATTAAATTGTAATTCAGTTTTAAAAAAGCTGTTGGTGATAGGGGTGCATATACGTTCGGAATGTTCCCATCTTCTTCGTCCAACTTTTAAGTGAAAAAAACCTGGATACTAATAGAATAATATCTTACCAAACATTTAGAGTCAGAATACTTAGATTTAGTAACATTTTCAAGAAAATTAGAGAATATTATATTCTCCCACATATTAGAAGCAGAACCTATTCATCAACTCAAAACTAGGTCTGCGACAACCACATCGATGGTTGTCAAATTTCAATATTTTGCGATAACATTATTTGTTCAAAACGCCGATTTTTGTTGGCCGATATTTTTTCAGCTTCGATACCTACTAATAATACGTTCACATATGCATTAACAATCACCTATAAATCCACCAAATTAATCACCCGTTCACATGTGGCAGATTACCTGAAAAATTGACTGCTGTCAATACTACTTTGAGAAGTTTTTCTTTATAGAAATTATTTTGGTAGAATATTCGGTGTTTTTCGTTTCTTTAATTATTATTAACGATATGAAGAAATCACAAGGAGAAGGAATAGCTAATTTAATTGCGCAATTGGCTGCTAATCATAAACAGTTGAATGAAGTCCGTATGCGACGTCTACTGAGGTTGCAAAAAATTATGGCAGCAATGCGCATGGGATATTCTATATTACATTTTAATAAGAGGACGAAACGTTTATGGACATACGATCTTTTCTGAAAAAATAGCAGACACGATGAAACTAATGAATTTTAACCACCGTTCAGTTCCGTATTATCGTAGATCTTTGTTTCATCACGTCAGCTGATACGGGCGTACGTTTCCGTGCGTGAGTGTGAGCACCTTTAGACGTCAACAACCTAAGAAAGTTCTTAAGCCGCACAAGCTGGATATAGTCTTGCTGTAAATAATTATTAAATAAGTTGGAGAAATAAGTAGGAACGAGGATGTAGAAACAAAATGGTGCGGAAGTGCTAGTTGAATTCTGGATGAATCATCACTTTAACCAACCAACCAACCAATTGATAGACTAATTAGGAGACTTTGTAGTTTTCACAAGTCATGACCGATGCCCATATAAAAATATACAGTTCAAAAAAGACAATGTTGTCGTGAAATAAAGTATACCTTCTTACTAGGTACAAAATTTTGTGTAAATTGCTTTTGATACATTTATAAGTCGCTGAGTGGTTTTCGTTGTTTTAAAATATAAATTAAATCTTATGCCCATAAAAAATATGTATTTCTTTTGTACGTATAATTTTTAAAGCGTGTGAAGTTTTCCAGTTACTAATCCTTCTTCGCCTTTCAATAGTACCAATAATAACACTTTGGAAAACATTGTGTCAATGAGCACAATGTAAATGAAAACTCACCATCGTTCGATAGCGTTGATCGTGTACGTGGGTAAATGAAAAATTTTGGATTGTTCCGTAGAAATGTCTATTGCTCTCTTAGCACACAGTGTTACATTCCAAAATCATTTACAAAATAAACTTAGATTAAAATAAATTTTAAAGGCAAAAATATGAACGGCAACATTGTGTCGATACAACTAAAGACAAACCCACAGACACCGATGTATTGTGTAAATATGTAACACGAAAGCAGCTATTTTTTACGGGCACAAGTTTTGCTCAATTTTGTGTATCTTGCGGGCAACAGACAGGGATGACGATAGGGTCAGTGGCAGGTACCATAACACAGATGTCCTGCGTTAAAAAAAACGCTTAAAATATCTAGTTCGATGAATTGAACCGACTACATTGGTCATCGAAAATGCAGATTTTAGACTTCTCACCCTTTCATGACATACTACTTGATTTCTATTTTTAATATTGAATAAAACCTCAGCCAGATACAATTAATCCTTCTGTAAATACATTTCATAATTTTTATTCAATAAAATAGAGCACCACCATGCTGGCATTGGTAGACGTTACTTTTCGCAATTCTCTGACACATATACACTCAACATTCTACACTCTTCATTCATTCGGTCTAAATTGGGTTGAATTGAGTTATAATCCCGTTTTTTATATAAATCGATTGGAGATAGTGTTTTTATACTTCGTATAAGTTTATATAAAACGTTTTACAATGTTAATGCTCCAGAGGTTTGCACGAGTTCAATTATTAACGATTTTTTAGATCTAGACTTATCGAAGTCAATACTCTATAATAGATTGAAGACTATTTAGTGTGTAATAATTTATCATAATGTTGTTGGAATTTATCCTTAGGCGTATTTAAAAAAAGTATATTTTGAAATTTTTTTTAATGTTTGTACTATTTAACTTGGCGGCCGCCGTAGCCGAATGGGTTGGTGCGTGATTACCATTCGGAATTCACAGAGAGGTCGTGGGCTTGAATCTCGGTGAAAGCAAAATTAATAAAAACATTTTTCTAATAGCGGTCGCCTCTCGACAGGCAATGGCAAACCTCCGAGTGTATTTCTGCCATGAAAAAGCTCCTCATAAAAATATCTGCCGTTCGGAGTCGGCTTGAAACTGTAGGTCCCTCCATTTGTGGAACAACATCAAGGCGCACACCTCAAATAGGAGGAGGAGCTCGGCCAAACACCTATCAGAAGTGTACGCGCCAATTATTTATTTTTATTTTACTATTTAACTCTAAATATAAATAAATAGATTGTGAATTCATGTGTCATTTTTGACTTACGATTACTCAATAGGAATGATAGAATACGAGATTACTTATCTAATATATATCATACTAGCAACCCGCCCAGCTTCGCACGGGTATAAAATATATACCCTATGTCACTCACTGAAAAAATGATTAAAATCGATCCAGTAGTTTTGGCTTATTCATTATTGCCCGTGGCCCGCACGCGTTAAATTTGGAGTAAAACAATTCTCCTTTCTTTATAGCATGAAGATTTCCTGCTATCTTTGGGATATCTAAATTCATACCCTACATTTTTGCATATTAACTTTTTGCATTTTTACATATGTATTTATTTTATTTTTACAACAATTACAATACTATATTACAGAATGTCTTTATATACAACGTTCATAGCCTTCTTGTCATTAGACAATACAAACATGTTTTCTCTAGAGGTAACTCTTGAAAGAGCGACATACAGTTGGCCATGTGAAAAACAGTCAACACTCAAATCTAAGCCTGCAACGTTGAAGGTTTGACCCTGAGATTTATTAATGGTCATTGCAAAAGATGTCTTTACCGGAAATTGTAAGCTTTTAAATCGGAATGGTAGATCCGATGGTATCAGAGGGATTCGGGGAATCAATACATCTTCTCCGGTACCACATCCTGTGAGTATTGTGCACTCTATTATGAACGTTTTCAGTGATTTTACCATCAAACGCGTGCCATTGCAAAGTTTAGGTGGGCTTAGGTTTCTTAGGTAAAATAACAGGACAACCTATTTTCAGCTCCATTTTGTGAGGAGGGAGTCCAGACGGTTTCAAAGAATTTAGAAATTCTGTAGGAAATTGAACAGCTTCTTCCAAATCGAGAACAGTATCGACCGAGTAGTATATTTTCGTCGGCGCATCAATCTTTGAAATAATCAAGTTATTTACTTTATCTACTTGTTCGTTAGTTGGTGACAGAATAGCTCTTTCTTTAAACCAAGATATTGTCTTATAATTTATGTTATCAATGTCTGGATAGACATTGTTGACTAACTCTTGGATGTTGTCTATCAAAACACAAAGGTTTTCAAGGTTAATCCTTCCCTCACTTTGTGTTAATTCTCCATTGCCAACTTTTAGCAGCATCTCTGGAAATAGCCTGTTCTCACGTGAAGATGACGAAATCCTCATATTAGTTTTAAGCTCTAATTTATTGACATACGACTAAAGGTGGGATCTTTTTAGCGAAGCATTTATTTCGTCAGCACGTGTTCCTCGAGTCACAACTGGTAGGATTTGACGGAAATCTCCTGAGAACAGAATTGTACATCCACCCATAGGTGCATTTTTGTTGCGCAAATCGCGTATTGTCCTATCCAGTGCTTCCACAGACGTCTTGTTTGACATGGTAGCTTCGTCCCAGACTATTAATGAGCAGTCACGCATCAATTTTCCTGTATTGCTCTGTCTAGAAACACTACAGACGCTGTTATCATCATCGGTGGCGATTTTCAGCGGGTGCTTCATTGTAGAGTGTGTGGTTCGGCCTCTTTCCAAAAGAGTAGCGGCAATGCCGGATGACGCAACAGCTAACGCAATTTTTCCAGTAGATCTCAATTACTAATTACTGTTGTAATATCTTGAAAAATATTGTTTTTAATTATATGCTGTAAAGAGCCATATACATAGATCTATATGAAAACAACAATGTATTTAAGGTATTTAATTGGATAAGGATTAATGTTGTACCCATTTGTTGAAATCGCTTCGAAAATAAGCTATTAGTTGTCGTAAAAAGTAAATGACAAAAAATGTTATTGTATGGAATTGATAGCAAACTAAACGCGCTCCGAATCAATAAAAACTATTCAAAAACTGTATTTTAATTATGTGCGATTTACTAATATAGAACGTGAAAATAGCGTTTTATTTCGCTGTAAAATTGTATGTACATATAATTACATGGAATTCGGTACATACATAGATACATATGTACATATGTCCGAAATGAAATAATGCGAGCGATTCGTAAATACATACATACATACGTCACCATACGATGTAATTCAACATTAATGAGGTGTGGTGAGATTATCGCTTAACGCCTGTTGCTTCATTCGGTTGACAGCGAACACACACACAAACAGCTTTTTTGGAAAAAGAGCTGCTTTTGTTTAAACAATTTTGGTTAAATAACAAATAAATCAATTATTTTTTTTGATGCAGAACGAAAGTAAATATTTCAAAGTTAAACTTCAAGAAAGTTTCATTTTAATTGGTTGATTCGTTTATGATTTATGGCCGTGAAAACAAAAAAATTATGTTTTTTTGCCACATTTTGACCGATTGCCACGCCCCCTTTATATATTTCTTCACATTATATAGATATAAACCTTCCTCTTCAATCAATCTATCTTTAAAAAAAAACCGCATCAAAATCCGTTGCGTAGTTTTAAAGATTTAAGCGTATACGCGGACATAGGGACAGAAAAAGCGACTTTGCTTTATGATATGTAGTGATATGCAAAAAAAAAATACATTTGGAGGTAAATATGGAGCACTCCGTTTTCACCAGTTTGTTTAATTTAAACGTGACAAATCTTCAAATTCAATATTGAAAAGAGTGAATATTTACAAATAAGTAATTTTCTTTCCTTTTTTTATTATTCTAACTCATGATGTCAGCCGGTGGTCAAATCACGAAAAATAAAGCGGTTTTTGAAAGGTGCCACCTTTAGCTTCTGTATACCGTGACCTAACACCACATATCAATTTGCCATGACCAAGGTGGATTTAATAAGGTGACAGCATTCACCCAGCTGAATTTTTCGCCGTAGGTATGGCTTACGTCAAAATGATATGCTTTGTTTGTATGTATTGGTATGTTTACATTCGTATGTTTACATTTGCTTGCTGATTTTGACATGATGCTTGCACCAAACGCAACAACAAATACATGTAGGGTTTTACTTATATGTGTTTGCTGTCACCTGTAATAAATTCGCCTTGGCCATGACCTAGTGCATGTGGAACAATTATCGTAGATATAGTTTTTACCTTGGTATTTCACTGCATAACTTTTCTTAAAAAAATTCCGTACAAAGCACTCCTTACATTTTCAAGGAAAAGAAAATTTAGTTTAAAAGAATAATGTGGATAGATTAGCGCTACCTTTATTGGCTAAAAATAGGATTAGAAAAACACTTCGTTTCTGAATTTCTCTTTTCATTTTAGAATGTTGCCATATATCATTCAAAATCAAAATTTGCCTATAAGAAATCAGTTTCCAAATTCCTATTGACCAGTAGAATCTTATTTTCTTCCATTAATGATGTTTATCTAAAACATTAACCGCTTCAATCAGCGAAATATACCACAGCATTGACTTTATGAACAAAACTGACAGATAAATCGTATTTTGAGGTACGGTGTAATATACGGGACTAGTTTACTGGGGCTGCAACCCTTGGTCGGGAAGAACCCGAGTCATTCCGGTAACGTAGAATCGACTGTCATGGGAACGTAAAACGACATTCATCGGGAGACCCTCAACACCTTCCTAAACTCCCAACCACCGAATGTCGTTATCGAAGTCCAACCAGCACCTGCCTTGCGAGACCCGCGTAAATTGACCCAATTACGTTCTGAATATTGTAGTTTGTTTGTTTGTTAAGAGTAATAGAAGCTCCGCTAGTGTAGGGCATATCACCAGGCTCAAGCAGGTGAGTGCAGGGGTGAAACCTGCGGTAACATTCTAGCAGAAATTGCTTGCTGAGCAGTTTGTTATGCTCCATTACTGGGAGCATTTGCGCCTCGTTGTGAAGGTGTTGAACGGGGGACATCAGGAGGCAACCGGTCGCTGTCCGAATGGCAGTATTTTGACATGTCTGTAGCTTTATCCACTGCGTGTTCCAGGCGAACAGACAGGCGCAGCATAGTTCAGAACCGACCGACCGATTGCCGTAAATGTCGATAGCAACAGTTCTTTGTTTTCGCCCCAAGTGCTGCCGGCAAGCGATTTGAGTACCTTGTTGCGATTTTGGACTTTAGTGGCAATTGCGGTTGTGTTCGCTAAGAAGAAGAGCAAACAAGATTTTGGGGTTGTTTACCGTCGGAATTGGTGTGTTGTCGACTTTTGTAGTAGGTTAAACTGCAACTTCAACATACCCAATATATGTGCAACATGTGAAGACCCACAGCATGACACGTACCCCATCAAACCTACTCACCTAACACCACTCTTCCTCTGGCCCCAACCTCTCGAAAAAGCTCGTTTGCTGAACTTAGTATTAGATGACTTTGACGAAGACGATCGGTGACTACACTGCACTGACGGGGTTTAGTAAACTGATACAAAACAACATACATCGTATTTTGCTTTTTATTTAAATAAGTAATTTAATATCATAAAACATATTTATATTTCATAATCGCCTTCTTCACTCTGGTCATCCCCACCAACTTCTTCGTAATCACGTTCTAATGTAGCTAAATCCTCGCGAGCTTCTGTGAATTCTCCTTCTTCCATTCCTTCGCCAACGTACCAATGAACAAAAGCACGTTTTTTGAACATCAGATCGAATTTATAGTCCAAATTGCTGAATGCAACAGAAATAGCAGTCGTATTTGATAACATACACACCGCCCGGGATGTTTGAGCTAAATCCCCATCTGGTACACATGCGGGTTTTTCATAATTAATGCCAATTTTAAAACCCGTTGGGCACCAGTCCACAAATTGTATATGCCGTTTAGATTTTATAGCAGATACAGCCGCATTTACATCTTTTGGTACAACGTCACCTCGGTAAAGCATGCAGCAAGCCATATATTTTCCAGCACGGGGATCACATTTAACCATCATGTTTGAGGCCTCGAAGCAAGAGTTCGTTAACGACATAATTGCATTGTGCTCATGGGAAGCATTTGATGAAGAAACTAATGGAGCATATGCCACGAGTGGAAAATGTATACGTGGATAAGGTACTAAATTTGTTTGAAATTCATTTAGATCAACATTCATAGAACCACTGAAGCGTAAAGATGCTGTAGTTGAACTCACTATTTGAGCAATAAGTCGATTTAGATTACGATAATTGGGTCGATCAACATTTAAACTATTTTGGCATATTTCGTAAATTGCCTCATTATCTACAATAAAAACACAATCTGAAGTCTCTAAAGTTGCATGAGTAGTTAGAACTGCATTATAAGGTTCTACGACTGATGTTGAAACTTTTGGTGATGGATATACGGCAAAATCCAATTTACATTTCTTACTAAAATCAGCAGTTAAACGCTCCATAAGTAATGACGTAAAACCTGAACCAGTTCCACCACCAAGGCTATGAAATATTAAGAAACCTTGAAGGCTTTCACACTGTTCTGATAACTTCTGAATACGATTCATAACTTTATCAATTGCTTCTTTTCCTATGGAATAATGTCCACGTGCGTAGTTATTTGCTGCATCTTCCTTACCCGATATTAGTTGTTCTGGGTGATACAAGTTTTTAAGGCTACCGGTACGAACGTCATCGATAACTGTAGGCTCAAGGTCAACAAAAACTGTACGCGGTACATGCTTGCCCATTCCAGTTTCCATAAAAAATGTATTTGAGTCGCTTGTCGCCTCATTACTTTGGACTAATTTATCCACTGTATTAGAATTTTCTCCTTTACTTTTCAAAGAGCCATCAATATCAATGCCATGTTCTAAAAGATACAATTCCCAACAAGAATTGCCGATTTGTATTCCTCCTTGGCCAATTTGTATTGATATGACCTCACGCTTAAATAAAACAAATAAAAATGAGTAGAACTTGAAAATTAAAAGAAATATTACTTAAGTTACCATTTTTTAAATTTATTTATGTGTGTTAAAAAAGGCGGTTCGTTAGCCTACATCTGCTTATGAGGGAATGCGAAGCAAATTATTAAGTACTTTAAGCATGAGGTATCGGAGGCGCCGTTACTAAAAAATGTCCTTAATGTCTAG
This sequence comes from Anastrepha ludens, assembly GCF_028408465.1. NCBI lineage: Eukaryota > Metazoa > Arthropoda > Insecta > Diptera > Tephritidae > Anastrepha > Anastrepha ludens. The sequence continues at coordinate 59,514,426 of NC_071500.1, read as the reverse complement.
ACAGTCAAAGCATCGCATATTAACTTCTTGCATGTGCACATATCCTTAGGCTAGCAAATGGTATGCAACGAAAGGAAGATAAATATACACTGCATCTTATTTTGAAATATTTTGTTTGAAGAAAGCTGTAGCCGAATATTTGCGCGTGTCTACCATTCGGTATGAACCGATTTGAATCCCAATATTGGTAGGAAACATCGAATGATACAAAAGGGTCCCTTGGCAGGCAATGACCATCCCCAGAGTGCTCTTCTGTCAAGAAAAGAGTTAGTCATAAAAACGATATGTCGTTCCGAGGCGGCATAAAACAAAAAAGGAATCCGCCAATTATATATGTATATGTGTACGTATGTATATGCATGTATATCACTCCTTTACTGCAAGTCTTACAATCCAAAAACAATTTTGTTTAGATAAACATGCAGAAATTGCCATAATACCTTCTTATCTTATAATTTAATGATGCAAAGTGTCTCAGTTAGCAATGACATTCGTTTTCAGCCCGAAGACTAGGCAATTAAACGGTAATTTTTTTTAGTATACTTGATTCTACCTCATTTTTCGGGAAATCTATTTAAAAAAGAAAATAAGGAAACTTCAAATTTGCGTACACCAAACTGCTGGCACACTTTGTATACACGACAATATGCTTTTATGCTGAGTAAAAAATACCATATCTATATATAATATTAATGGTATATTATTCTTTGAAGCTGCCTTTCTTGACATTTGTTTTTTTTTTTTTTTTTTTTTTTTGGTTCTGACACTCATGCAACAAATGAGAATCATTATGTGTGCAGTGTCTTTCAGGCGGAAGTACTGGCAATTGGAATAGCTTGTAGGCTACTAATCGCAGATCCCTCTTTTAAGGGCAATATCGCTATTCTTTCGGATAGCCAAGCTGCAATCCAGGCACTGGGTTCGGCTTCAACAACCTCTAAAGTGGGGGAACAAAGCAGGACTAGTCTTACCACCTTGAGCGAAAACCATAAAGTTACCTTAATCTGGGTCTCGGGACTTCGGAGCATTGAAGGTAATGAAAAAACGGATGAACTGGCAAGAAGCCAGCCATGCCATGAATAACGCTCTTGCAAAATCGGTACTCACACCATGGATGGATAGACCAGACGAAATGCAAAATTAGCAGAACGTTATGGCCCACCTACAACCTTAAGCAATCGTTATAAACATGAAACGACTGGACGCCTGGATACTAACAACAGTCATAACTGGCTTTTGGTCTGTGTGAGAATAAGCAGCCAAAATGGGCATCCCTCACAACTCATACTGTCATAGTTGTAAACAACCGGAGAAAAAGGAAACAATTTTCCATTTCTTCTCCGAATGCCCTGCCCTATGGAAGAACAGAATGTTAACCCTGGGTAAACTGCTGTTCGAGAGTTTGGAACAGCTGTCTGATTTAGATGTCAACAACCTGATAAGGTTCCTCAACCGCACAGACTGGGTATAGTAATGCTGGTAAACAAGTTGGTAACGAGGATGTGCCAACAAAATGGTGCGGAAGCGCCAGTTGGATTCTGGAAGAATCACCACTTAAACCTACCAACCAACCAACCAACATAAACAAATCAGGGCACGAGAAACTCAGAAGCAACGAGTTGAAGCAATAAAAGTAGCCCTCTATGAATGCAGTCTTATGAAAATTATCTATATCATAGATATGAGAGATTTTCAAAGGAAGTATTTCGATATCGCCACGTTTTCTATGGGTCTGTCACAATCGGTCCGCTGCGGCACGACTTTTGACTACCGTGGAGTTTAAAATAAATGTTGGTGCCACAATGACTGTAGTCCCTAGTATAAAAAAAATTTAGTACAAATACATAGTTTTCGACATGCATCTCAACTTGGTTAAGCTTGACCTGTTTCTATGCTCTTCCCAATTTTAGTCAAAAATGCAGGTGCACATATAAATTGACTCTTGAATTGAACTTATTTGTATTTAATTAGATTTAATAAAAAATACCACGGATAAAAATTTCAATGACACAAAATTTTTCTTCTTTTAATGTTGACTTTACTTTTGTACTCTCGGCATGACGTACGCCACATATGTAGCGCTTTCTATGTATATAAATGTAATATATTTAGCTTTCAGTCAATTACGTTGCCGGTTCTAATAGAATGGAGTTTTCATAGATATATATCGATATAAAATTAGATATTCGATGAAGTTTGGCATAACATTTTCTATGAGGCGCATTCATTATTTTCTATCGACCAAGGCGAATTCGCCTTGCGATAGTCTATTAAAAATTTTAATAACAGTGTTTTGTGAAGATGAAAGAAAGCTTCGTAATTGTTTCTGGGGCTCCTACTCATATAATTACTTGGGGTCGTTGGATCGAGGAATCTATAGAAGATGTACCAGAAATTGTGTTATGTATTCCAGGCAATCCGGGCCTGGTAGGTTTTTATATCGAATTTCTAAGCTCTTTGTACGATCAACTGGAACAAAAAATTCCTGTTTGGATAATTGGTGAGTATATTAGTTTTTGAAGTGGTCTTTGATCTTTATTTTTTTTTTTGTTTTCGAAATAGGTCACTCAGGTCATGAAGAACCATCGGAGAATAGCAAAATAGCGGTGCCCTACCTTAAAGGAAATGAAAATAAATTTGACCTAGATGGCCAGTTACAACATAAAAAAGAGTTTATTCAGCGCTTTGTTCCAACTAACGTGAAAATTCATCTTGTTGGTCACTCAATTGGAGCGTGGATGGTCTTACAATTATTAGAACATGCAAATATTCGAGAGCGGATAAAAAAATGTTATCTTCTATTTCCAACGTTGGAGCGTATGCTTGATTCATCAAATGGCTGGAATTTTAGCAAAATTGGCGTGCCATTGTACACAACACTTGGTTTTCTAATTCCACTATTTAATCGTTTGCCGAAAGTTATGCAGACATTCGCTGTACAATTTTATTTTTGGCTCTTAAACATTCCGAAATCATTTATTGATACTGCTTTAGAGTACTGTAAAGCTCCGGTGATGGAGAAAGTCATATTTTTAGCGAAAGATGAAATGAGTCGTGTACGAGATTTAGATAGGCACTTAATTGAAAAACATTTGGCCTTGTTGAAGCTGTATTATGGAACAACGGATGGTTGGGTACCAGTTGAATACTATAATGAATTATGTGCCCAATTTCCTGAGATTGACGCTGAATTGGATAAAGAATGCATAAATCATGCATTTGTCTTGCGACATTCAAAACCTATGTCTCGTATTGTAAGCAAAATGATCAAAAGGTATTCTGAAATAAACTAGTTGACCATGAACTACAGTCGGAACTACGTGAATTTATATCCGGGCAAGGACTGTCACTTCAGCTGCATTCCTCGTATAAGTATGCTACAACAACAACAACCATAAACTACACTTCTATAAAAGCAATAATTCGCCATTTTTTCAACAAGAGGCATTATAGATTTTACCGAGGACGTGCCTTGCAACAAGCTTGCCTAAGCAATCATACATTTTTATTCTTATTTTCGAGCAGTTGGACTTGGGATGTTGGACTTAAGCTTAAAATATTGCTAAAAGTATGTGCGTTATTTTTTCAATTTGTTCAAAATTTATTACTAATGAGTTTCCATATGTAGATTTTTAAATTTTTTGATTTTCAACTATGGTAAAGATTTACCACAGAAATATCACAAGGAAATACAAATAATTCAAGTTTGGCTACTTTCATTTTGTATTATATTAGTTGTTATTGAGTTTTCCTATTAGGCATACAAAATAATTAAATAAACTGACAAATTTTCGAGGGGTTTATTATATACTTTATTAAGTTGCACATTTAATATTTTGGTAGTATACATACATACATATATTATGATGAAGAACATTCATAGTGTTTTATTCCGAATCTGAAATCGAAGGGCTGCGTGAGGGCGATTTCTTTGAAGACTTGTTTTTTGAACGTATCGGTGAAGACGATGGTGAACGTGAACGAGAAACAGATCTCGATCGTGAAGGAGATTTTGATCTTGAATTTGACTTTGAACGCGATCGTCTTACTGATTCGCTGCCAGAACGTGATCTATTTTCGGATTGTGAGCGTGATCTAGATCTGGATTCGGAATTCGACCGACTTCCACTATGTGAACGTTGCTCGGATGGCGATCTTGAAATACGACGCACACGCTTCGATGCCACACTTCCATCACTATCATCACTTTGGTCTCTATTGATACTGTGTTTTCGCTTTCGTCCACCAGCATCGCTATCTGATTCGCTGGTTGATATAGTAGCTTTTGAAACAATTTTAAGACGCTGCTTGGCCGACAACTTATTTTTCGTTTCCTTCGTTTCCTTAGGCTTCTTTTTGAGTTTCTTTTCCTTCGATCGAACCTCACCTTCACTGTCACTATCGTATTTGTCTGCAGCCGATTTTCGTTTTCGTCCACCAGTCTTTTTACGTTCCTTTGGTTTCTTTTTAGAAGAGCGTTCAGCACCATCTATTTCACCAACATCACTTCCTGAATCAGAAACATATCCATCTTTGCGTGGTCGACCTCCTCCTTAAAAATATTGTAAGATATAATGAAAATATGCTCAGCTTAATCTTTTTTCTACATACCTTTCTTGCGTTCTTTAGACTGGGAAAGGTTTTCGGGTATGATCAATATTCCCTTGGTTTTTTCAACATATTCTTGACGCTTCACAAGCATTTGCTCTCGAGACGTTTTCTGTTCTTCTTCGCGGCGTTTACGTTCTTCTTCTTGTTTCATCTTGAAAGCTAGACGTTCTTCTTCTTGTTTGCGACGTAATGTTTTTTCTTCTTCATCTATACGACGAGCACGGGAAACATGGTACTGGGCTTGCGACAAAAGATCCTGACACTGATTAGCCTCAATACCAGCTATCTCAATGTTAAAACGAGTCTTATCGCCACAAATCGAAAGATATTGAAAATATCTATTAACGAAACATTAAATGTTTTTAAATTTGGAAATCGATCGAACAAAAATTTATTTACGAACAATGCATAAAAAAATTTAAAAAAATATTGCGTGCAGGTAGCCTTACCTTTGAGCTAACTCCAATTCATGTACGGCTTGCAAGACTACATCAAGGGTTGATTTTTCGTCCTTAAGTATGGCCATAGCTAATCGTTGCAGAACCACCGCAATGTTGAATAGTAATATCTGATATGGAATAGTTTATTAAAATTTTGTACCATTAAAATAGTGTTTTAGATTAGTACATAAAATATCAACAAGCGCGAGTTTTTGAAAATTGTCATTCCGTTATTTTTTGACTTCAGTTACAAGATCTGATAAAAAAATTAAAATGTTTGAACTGAAGACGGTTTTTGTTGTAGCAGAAATACCCGGCATTTTGTCGGGTGATTTTGATGATATCCCGCTTTTAACAACAGCAGGGGAACAGTACGTCCCCATAACAGTAGTTGTTGTAGCAACATAAATATTCCTCATATATGTATGGAGAATACGGTTGAATTGATAGTTCTTGGCAGGATATAAATTCGGGCCTTACGGTCAGAACCGACTGCCGTGGGAACGTTATTTTAGAAATTACCTCCAAAACACTGTTTTACTGTAGATATTATTAAAAAAAAAACTTAAATATCTTACCGTATCCTGGGGCGCTACCTTTCTCGCTTTCAATAAAACAGTCTTTGCTTCCTTGAGTTTGCCTACGCGCAAGTATGCACGTGCTAAATACTGCATCACTTCAACGTTGTGATGTTTGTAAAATTTTTTCATACAGTTTTCATACATTTGTATTGCACTAATGTACTGCTTCTGTTCGACATATATGTGAGCAATGTTTAACCATACATCGGAAAAATCAGCTGTAGCTTCTCGGACTTGTGCAAATATATCGCGTGCTTCTATAACACAACCTTTGTGCGCCAATACAGCACCAATTCCATTAGAGGCCCAAATGTTTCGAGGATCATTACGTAGTACCTGTAATTTTAACAAATCATTATTGAAGTAAGCATCGGAATAAAATAATCAAACCTGTTTATATATGGATAAAGCCTTTTCTTGATGTTTACGCTCCTTTTCCTTATCCCTTATGGGCTGATGAAGAGTTTGCAATGAAAAATTCCCTAGTGCAATCAACGAATATGCATCCGTAGAAGTTGCAGTATTTTTCAAAATGGTTTCGAAGTTTTTCTGTCCTAAAGCAAATTGCATTTTTGCCAAATGTAGGTTTCCCAACAGGGATCTAGAAGGAAAATATTAATTTAAATAAACCACAACATAAATTAAACCATCAATAATACCTGGCATCTGGATTGTCATTATTGATATTTAATGCGTCCTTAAAGAAATCTGATGCTACGAAAATGAGACCCTTGTCACGGGCCATGCATCCCAAACGTAAATAACAGTCAATATAGTTTGGATGCTCCTTTAATATATCTTTAAATAGTTTGTCGGCTACGTCATAGCTGCACATAGCTTCGTTGAGGCGAGCTAAATTATAGGTCATTGTAACAGATATAGAATCATAATATTGCTTATCTGCATTCGAGCTATCTGCTTCAATTTTTGCTCGTTGTATCGCTTCATTTAACTTTTCTTTCGCTAATGTTAAATTACCAACTCGATAATGTAATGCAGCAACATTATTTAAGATCTCTGCCGGTATGTCAACTTTAACTTTCTCAGTTAGAATACTAGATGCCGTAGCGTAAGCATTAAGTGACGTTTGTAAATCATTTTGCTCTAGTATTTGAGCTAATTCAATCCAAGCTTCTACGTCATCAGGAAATTGCTCGGTGACCTTTTTTAAATGTGACTTCGCCATATCACGCTTTGCTTGAGAGTTAGAATTTGCATAAAGAGATCCCAAAATCTTCATAGTTTCATAGTTTCCTGGCTGTATTTTTAAAACTTTTTCAAAACATTGAGCAGCCTACAAATACAAAATTTTTTAAATATTGTACATACGAGAAGCATAACTAAATGCGACTTACGTTTTCGGTATCACCGCGATATATATACATTTGACCAAGACCGTAATGCGGCAAGACAAAGTTAGCTGGTGCGATTTGCGTCGATTGATAATAGTATTGAAATGCTTGATCATAATCACATTGAGCATGGAAACTGCGAGCCAGCTGGTAACAGCTCTCTGCCCTCATGGCTTCATTTTCAGTGTTATGGAACGCGTGTAAGGCTAAATGTTGTACTTTTTGATAGTCTTTTTTGAAAAAGAAGTGATTTGCTAGGTGATTTAGCACCATCGGACTGGTAGAGTCAATAGTGTAAGCTCTGGACAGCATTTGAACACCTAATTTGTTTGAGTCGGGTTCATGCAAATTGAGTTTTAGGATTGCTAACCCAATGAGAGCACCCACACAGTTCGAGTCAAGTTCTAGTGCTCTCTCAAATGCCTGTTTCGCTTTTTCTTGATTATTCATTTTGAGGAAACAATGGCCCATACCCATGCGTACGTTTGCTGGGCAGTTTGGATTTGTACGCAAAGCCTTTTTATAAAATGCTAAGGCACCTCTATAATCCTTCTTATTGAACGCAATACATGCTTTTCCTAAAAGCGAAGGAATATTTGCTGGCGATTGATTAAGCACGAAATTGAACTGAGCGTCTGCTTGCTCCATTTTATCGCCTTCTAATAAACAGAAATAGGCTCTACCCAATAAATGATTTTGATCGTACATTATAATCTTGTCAGCAGTTGTATACAAATTCGTAGCTTTCATAAATAATTCTCGTTTTTTCTCTTTTGACTTCTCCCGGTTGGCTTCCTGTACGTAATGTGCAGCCAACATGTCATATGCGCGCATTTGATCCTTTTCCATGTCACGGTAGTCGGTATTGCCTTCTGTTCTCGCGGTTTCCAGTAGTCTTATAAAGTCACCCGTTTTCTTTTCTTTGTAGTATGCCAACTGAAATATATTAAAAAAAGGAAAAGAAAAGCACAATTTATGGATATTAAAAATGTAATTTTAATCTAAAATAAATATATTTATGATAATGTGAATAATCCCGTATCATAAATAAACCGAACGCGCTCAAATTTACCGAAGCAACACACAGCTCCGTTTAATAAAAATATACCTCATTTAGAGAAAAGATGGTTGCGCTGTTTAGGGTTTTGCGACAGTGTGTTTTCAATACCCCTGGAACTCAAACGGTTGCACTAAAACCAGAGGTACTTTTTTCAGATTTTGATATGAAGCGAGTGATTTGTCTCGAATTTGTTCTGCAAGTAAATCAGCGTACTTATTATATCAGCTTTTTTCAGTGAAATTTGGGACAAGTAGGATACTTTTTAATTAAATTCATCGTAAAAACCCGACATTGAAATCTATGGTCCTATTCAAGCGACATCCAATATTCCGACTACGCTCACCAGAGACAATCATAAAATTAAATACCCATTCTTACTGGCATCCACATCTCATGCCGAATACTTAAAAATATAAATACAAAGAATTATGCAATACACTCTAACCTAATACAGTTACACCTTATCGGGAACCCGTTATTTAAGCATTCCTTGGAACAAAAAAACCGACTTAATTGCCATAACTACTAAGAAATATCAGGAAACAGAGTTTAATGAACACGTAAATTTAAGTTTACAAACTGTACGAGGTTTGAGGAGGAAAGAAAAGCAGAAACTCATGCACACAGTGTTGGACAAAACGGCAACACCAAAGTGTATAGGTGGAGCACCGTCGAACCTTCGTACACAACAGTTCGTTATGGAATACTACGTGGAGGAACAACGTGACGTTTGGAGGAGAACGTTTTTTCTCAAACATTCAGACTTCCGATATCTATCAATACATTTTGGTACAATCTGAAGTCCGCTCTTTTAGAACTTTACATAATTGTGCTCCGTTAAATGAAGAGGGAAAAACATTTTTTTCTTCACGTTTTAAACATTATTGTACAAAAATCGGGAAGAGTTTCGATTGGTGGCGTTCAAAATGTTGGCACTTAAAGGTAGGTAGCATAACCTTTATATAATTTCAATATACGGTCGTCAAATTGACAGGCAAATCTATAGATCTTTAGGAAGCTGAGCTTTCAATAACCATTTCCTTATTTCATTTTTAAAATTTTTAGCACTGGAACTCTTCTTTCTTTCAATTTGATACAAAAACTTTGTTCGAAACAAGAGAAAAGTCGCACATTTTTAGTTCTTTTTTTCAACACTGACTACTTTGTTGTATACATTCTAACACAAGTTTTGAACGAGCTGACTCCAGAGCATAAGAAGCGTTAGTATGCAAATTCGAAGCCTTGAATGTTAAAGCAAAAAACGGACCTTTGGTCCATAATGAGCGAATGTTTATTTTACTAAATAATTATACTTACGGCGACGTTGACCCAGGTGTTGAGCTGAGAACGCTCTTGGCGTAAAATTGCTAGTACTTCTTGACATTCTGGCAACTGATCTGGATGTACCTCAATAACCTGTTAAAATTGTATAAGTTATCATTGATACATGACAAAACAAAAATTTAGATAATGATGATTACTTACTTCATCTGTGTCCCGTAAGGGAATTTCTATCGGTGCCGACATGGTGAGATATAAACAAACCAAAAGTTTTCTTTCGACAATACTAGTTAATTATGAGACCGAATTATCGCAAATACTACTAATCGATTATTCCTCTTAAGTAGCTTACGCACGGCAAACTCGCTGGCACCATCAATCTAGATTGTCTGTTTATTCAATATAAATTTCTTTAATAAGAGGGCGTTGAGAAGATCGTTATGAATAAATATACAATTTGTGAGGCAAACACGGCATCAACTCATATAACTCTGGGAAATCAATAAAAAAGTTTTTTCTGTAGAATTAATATTGAGCGATATTCACTACTTCAACACTTAACGAGGTGAACTTATAATACGTGATATCGCCACACACAATTATACTACAAGAATGTACACCGTCAATCGGCTTGCATGGGATATTGTGTGGGCACTTTGCACATTGTTTTCATTACTTTATTTAGTTTAAATCCCACATATCACAATATTACCAAGCCATTCATTGAATTATTACAAGCATGTAATATCTCCTTCTTTTGTTTGCTTTGTTCGTTTTTCTTGTATTGGCAAAGGACCTGACATGTTAAAATCACGAAAAATAAAGTAACTGCTTTTGGAAGGGGCCACCATGAGTACTCAATTCGCCTTTTATACGAGCAGTATCACCTGCATACACATAATGTGACGTAAAAAACGCTGAGCGATACTACAATGTACGCATTGTCTTATACCAACATATCAGCTACTCTGTTGTTGTTGTTGTAGCAGTATACTAACCCTGTCAGTGTAGTGTAAATCCCGGTCGTCTTCGTCTAGCTCATCTAACGGTAAACCCTGGAAACTTGCTGTTTCGAAAGGTTGGGTCCAGAGGGAGAGCTGTGTTAGATGAGTGGGTTTGATGGGGCATGTGAAACGGTGGTTAGTGTCATGCGGGGTGCCTTCACATGCTGGATATATGTTTAGTATGTCGGGGTCAATTCTGGATAAGTAGGAGTTTAGCCTGCTACAGTATCCAGAACGTAATTGTGCCAAGGTTAAGCGAGACTCTCAGGGAAGCTGGAGTTTTTCGTCTGCAATAGGAGGTGGTTGAACTCCGATAACGACATTAAGGTGTTGGGGGTTAAGAAGTTGGTGTCTCCCGATGAATGCCGTTTATTATCTGTCTGTATACTGTCTGGTGCAGTAATTGTCGGCCTGTTTTGTCCTGGATCTCGTCGGTGTAGTTTAAAAGATGCCTCCTGGCATGCCTGGGGAAAGAAGAGTTATCGTCCGATAAGAACCCCCTTGGTAGTGGGACCACTCTCGCTGATTTCCACTTGTCCGGAATTACGAGAGTGGCCATGGACATATCGAAAGCCCTTGTGAGGTACTCTACTCCCAATGGACCCAGCTTTTACAACATCAGCATGTTTAGCCCGTCAGGGCCAATGGCTTTTGATGATTTCATTTTGTTGATGGCCCCCTGAACCTCATCACAGGCGAAAGTAAGTGGCGCACTGTTGTTCGTAAGTTTGTGTAACCGGCTGGGGGTATGGCGCTTGGATTTGTCGGCCGGAGGATGCAGTATGAGTTGCCGGCTAAAATAGCTCGTGCATCTCTTCGGGTCCGACGAAGTGCAACCGTTAAAGTTATATCCACGTTCTCATTGCGCTTCGTCGGGTTCGACAGGGACCTTTCGGTGGACCAGAACTTATTCACACCAGAGGTGAAGTTGAAGCTCTTCAAATGTTCTTCCCATTTAGTCCGCTTGTTTTAGATGACTAGTTGCCGGATCTCCAAATTGAGATTCTTTATGCGAGAATCCGTGGGACGATCTGACGTAGGTGATCACGCTAGCTTGCTAGAAACTGGGAAAGCGGCGGGTATGAAGCGAGCCGCAGCAAATGTGAGCTGTAAACACACATCGGTGGGGATTAGGAAAGCGGCGAAGGTGTCCTCAGTGAAATCCGCGAAGCTGGCCCAATTAGCTATGTTAAAGTTAAATTACGACCGGTGATCCGTGGAAACAAATTGTGATGTCAGGCGAGCTGCTGTAATTGCCCACTACCCTAGTGGGGGCGTCGTCGTTTACCGTGCGGAATGTCGAATCGTCTATCTACCCTGCCAAATGCTGTCACCTACTATCGTTTGGAAGGCTTGAGTGCCAATCGGTTTTCACCTCTGATGAGGGCACCAATTCTAGGGTGATATCCTGCTGAACAACGGTGACAGGGAGTATGTAGATGTTGAATATTTCGAGCTGGGCATCACCTGACCGGACGGCTATACCTTGACATTCTAAGGTCGTATATCTGCGGTCGATGCCTTCATCGATGAGACGATACTGTACTGGGTGGTGGACTATAAACGCTACGTCTCTGCCGTTGTCGTGCTCGCGATCCTTTCTCTGTATGTTTTATCCATCCCTGGTAATCAGAGAGGAGCTAGCGTGCAGTTTTGTCTCTTGGACCGCAGCTATCTTAATTCCATGACGGCTCATGAGGTCGACTATCTCGTCCATCTTACTAATGAGTCCGTTGCAATTAAGTTGGAGGAGCTTGAAGCTCGGGGTGTGAGGGGTGCGTGCGGTTGTCTGCGTTGGTCCTGCTGTGCGTTCCGCAGTTGTTGTTGCGGCCTGATGTTCACGGGCGGACGTGCCACGGGGGGCGGTTGCGGGTGATTGCTCTGCAGGAGGGGGAAAGAAGTCGCGTGTTCACTCACGGGTGGTGCGCAGGTCAGATTACCTCCGAAAGTGGAATCAGCCATTTCAAGAATTGCACTTAACTGATGGCAGGTTCCGAGGAACCCTGGTTTGGCACACGGGACAGACTGTGCGGGGGACCAAGAGTCCATGCACTGGGATTGGAGCAGGAGGGTTGTGGGTCAGAGGGGCGTTGTGTTGCACCGGGGACCCCTAACCGTTGAGGCTAGATTAGAGGCGACAGTTTGAAGTGCGGGGGAAATCCGACGATGAAGCCTTTGAGGCAGGGGCCGCCTGGTGGCGGTAGCAGCACGTGACCCATTCCATGTGGACCACTCTCTATGTGTTTTAAGGCCTGAGCACCACCTGTTGCACTTAGTGGCAGAAGCAGCAGTAGAATACTTTTGGTCCAGGGTTGGGTTCGATACCAACCCTGAAGAGAAGGAAATTGTCAGCTATTCTCTATTGTATATTGCTTTCACTGTTCTGGACTTTTACAGAAAAAAAAGAAAATAAAAACAAATCATCTGATTTACCGATACCACCTTTAAGGGGTTATATACCTTGTGTTTTTCAAAAAAATCAAAATAAATTTTATTTCTTTATCGTAAAGTACAATCCCTTGAGAACATTTTCCAAAAATTTCATAGAGATCTGAGCAATAGATCGAAAGTCACAGCGTTTTAAATTGTGCGTCGTCACGTCCTGAGCGTACGGCCTCATGCGGCGCTTGAAACTTTAAACGCGATTATCTCAAAAACTTGTTTTTCCAAAAATGCTTTTGCGGTGGACGCGATTGCAAAAAAAGTATTCAACCGATTTTTATAATTTTTTTTTTAAATTGTTCGTAATTGATGTCGCCTCTTAGTGAACGATCAACTTTTTATGTATAAATTTTTATTTTGCAGATATGAATTTTTTAATGCCAATTTTAGGACTGTAGAAGTGGAGTTTTTTAAAAACATGTTCCTATTTTCACAAAAATCAAAATATTTAATATATTGATCGTTCACTAAGAAGATATAACCCTATACTAATGAAATCTTTTCGATTTTTTGATTTCAGTTGACTTGGTGGACTTGAATCGCGTCCACCGCAAGCCTCTTCCAAAAAAAGGGTCTTGGGGGAAAACGCCATAACTCCGCCATTTTTAAATATTTTTACACAAACAAAGCCTTTTTTTTTTCTTTAAACATTGTAATATCCAATAATAAAAACTTTTATACAATAAAATTATTGCTACATATCTTTAAAAAAAAACCCAACTTTCGCTAATTTCACCGGACCACAAGGTATATAACCCCTTAATAGATTCACCCTTAATTTCGGTTAATATATATTTAAATAATTTCGGTTATTCTAATGTAAATTTTAGCTTACGTGAATTTTAAATTGGGCTGGAAGAAATGAGCTGACAGAGCTCAAGACGGATTCGTACAAAGTGATAGCAGTAATAGTAAAAAAATATTTACATGTATTTTGTTTTTGGTATTTGGTAGTTTGAGTGCCAAAATTGCAATCAGAATGTAAACAAAACAACGATTAATCAAGTATATATATATATAATTAGCGTGTACACCCTGTTTGGGTGTTTGGCTGAGCTCTTCCTCCTATTTGTGGTGTGCGTCTTGATGTTGTTCCACAAATGGCGACCGCCGTAGCCAATGGGTTGGTGCGTGACTACCATTCGGAATTCACAGAGAGAACGTTGGTTCGAATCTCGGTGAAACACAAAAATTAAGAAAAACATTTTTCTAACCTCCGAGTGTATTTTTGCCATGAAACAGCTCCTCAATTAAACAAGTAATGAACTTAAATTCAGCCCTTTCAGACCTTTTTATGCCCGTGCACATTTTAGTAAAACTTATTTGGGCACGGGCATAATAAATATTAGAAAAAATTCTTTCAAAATTCTTTCAGCTCAAATTATATTGTACTAAAATGTGTACAGGTATTTAAAGTTTGCTTCCATCCGCAAAAATATCTCAACTTTTTCTTGAGTTATAGCTTGTAAAAGTTGAGATATTTTTACGGATGTAAGATCAGATGAACGGACGGAAATTTAGTGTGAGCATATAAAAACGACCGCCGTAGCCGAATGGCTTGGTGCGTGACTACCACTGGGAATTCACAGAGAGAACGTAGATTCGGATCTCGGTGAAACACTAAAATGAAGAAAACGTTTTTTCCAAAAGCAGTCGCCCCTCGGCAAGCAATGGCAAACCTCCGAGAGTATTTCTGCCATGAAAAAGCTCCTCATAAAAATATCTTCCGTTTGGAGTCGGCTTGAAACTGTAGGTCCCTCTATTTGTGGCACAACATCAAGACTCACGCCACAATTAGGAGGAGGAGCTCGGCCAAACACCCAGAAAAGGTGTACGGCCAACTATATATATATATATATATATATATACCTATATAAAAACTGGGCGTGGCGATTATCTAATCCCAATAATATTTATCTCGGATCTAAATAAAGTGGAGAACAGTACGATGGCGGAAGTCTGCAAATAAATTTGTATATATGTATGAATATAATATTTTCGATGAAAAAAAAGTACCAATTTTTTTTGTATGGAGAGTAATCCCTAATATATGTACACATATTATATATATACTTTTGTTTTTTTATGTAAATATAACTTTTTCTAACAATTTGTCGAATGTAGGCTTGCTCACGAATATAATTTTTAAAATCGTTTTCAAATAGATATATATATATTAGGGCGGGTCGATTTAAAAATCGATCATTGCTCTGTGAAAATCGTATTCTAGGGATCAAAATAAGAAACTTTGCCGAAGGAACCATACCTCTAAAACGAATTCTGATTTCCCCCAATTTGAGTCGAACGAAAAATCCCACTTTGACCCATTTAGAGTGCTCCAATCGAGTCCAAATGTATGACCGACCCCCACTAACTTTGGACGGCCGATCTACCCATGCCAGTGGCACACCCCTGGAACTCCCCTGGGGGGTTCCCCATACAATCATTTCAAAATATCACCATTTTTGGCCTTTACATTAGAAAAGAAACTAAAAAGCTCGACCCAAATTGGGGGACATCAGAATTCGTTTTAGGGATATGGTTCCTTCGGCTAAGTTTGTTATCTTGATCCCTAGAATATGGTTTTCACAGAGCAATGGGCGATTTTTTTGCCTCCTCACAAAAGACACTAAAAGTTCGACCCAAATTGGGGGACATCAGAATTTGTTTTAGAGGTATGGTTCCTTCGGCAAAGTTTCTTATTTTGATCCCTAGAATATGATTTTCACAGAGCAATGGGCGATTTTTTTGCCTCGCCACAAATCGACGCGGCCTAATATATATTTATGTACCTATATATACAAATATCATTATTAATCTTCCCTTTGTAATATTCAATGTATTACCCTTCAGAAAATTAAACTACTTCTAGCCAAAGCTTATTTGAGTACTACGATTACGACTATTATACTCGTATATAAGTAGTATGATTGTGAATTATTCGTGAGTGCATGCAATAAAAAGTAAACTGAATGTTTTATATGAAAAAAATGGCTATACATATTTACGGTCTAAACGTGAGCACATTTCAATATACGCGCCTATGTCTGTTGAATATTTATTAAAACTGAGATGACTTACTATGTTGCACTTGGTCTGCATCACATTAAGTCGATCATATCATTTCAACTATTGCACGCTAAATTTATTTTATCAACGCCATCATCTGAATGCCAATTCTTTGTTTTCTTTTTTGGAACAGTCCTCCACTTATGTTAAGTTGAAAAATATTAAAAATTCATTTCGTTTTAAAAACGAGCTTCGGAAACATTTTACCAATTGATAAATAATATTTTCTGCCTCTTGTCTTACTTCCCCATTGGCTTAATTAACTTTCTCATCCTTGCCATTAACATTTTCTTTCATATTTTAAATATTCTCGTCTTAGAAATAAGTTTTACATTTGAAATGCAATATATTATATAAAATATAGACTCGATTTTAGTTATAGTTGCACGTACGTTAAGAAAACCACCAACAAAAAGAGTTAAGAAAAGAGCAAGGATTTCATTACAGCTGTCAATTAATTGAAGATCAATTTATGGCGTGCGCCTTGATATTGTTCTACAAATGAAAACTTAGTCATTATCTAGTAGTTTCGACGGCAAGGTTGTTAAAAACTATATGGTAGTATAGTCGCGTATACGTACGTTATAGGCATTTTCGTTTTATAAGCATCAGAAAAACTGTAAGAAAACTTCACCTAAATATATATTGTAGTATGTAAAAAATGGTGCCATAAGCATCCCCAAAAGAATCGAAAAATTAGTCATTTCCCCGCTCATAGAAATTAAATTTTTCACTTATCCCTAGAAACAAATTTATGCTTGGGGTGATAATTTTATTTTTTTATTTAGCACTTTATTTCGGCATCCCTACAATGGGTATTCAGTCGGAAAGTGAAGGTTTTTTTTTTTTTCAAACTACTAACTAACGAATTCGTTCATAGTATATTATAAATATGTAGAGCTCAACGAATAAAACACAATGTATAACTGTTTATTGATCTCTGTGCGCTTTAAATTTGTTATTTTCAATAAAAGAAATCTCAATTTGCTCTTGTTTTAAATTGAAATTTATTAAATTTAATAGAAGTGATGGAGGATTTTATTAGAGCCTTTCAAAAGACGCTCCTAGATGTTGTTTTAAAATAAAACACGTAGAAATTTTGACCCTTTCAGATTTCACAATTTCACAGCAGCAATACTACATTCTCTACAGAACGTCCAGCTTTTGGCCCAGTTCTGCCAGTTTTTTTCTATCCTCGATGGAACCAGTTTCTTGAAATTCGTTCACCAACCTTTGAAATATCGGCTCCTTCAGACAATTTTTTCTACCAAAAAAATCACAATTTTGCGATATGTAGCTCTTAAAGATCGACCATTTCCATAATAACTTTCAATAGTTTTAACGCGTTGTTCTTTCGTCTAAAATTGTACATCTGTCTTTTTGGCAAATATCAAACATGACATAGAAAAAAGGTACCGTCTAGGCATTATTCACTGCTGATATCTAAGGGCAATTTTTGAAAGACTCTTTATATGCACAGCGGGCTACAGATATGTGAAATATTAAGTGTGCAAAGGAAATGGTGAATCAGCTTCTGAAAAGTATATATGTAAGTATAGTAGACTGCGCGCCCTTGCTCTGATTTTTTTTTTCTTGAAGTTTTTCTTTCATTTGTGTAATGGCCGTTGTCCTACGGTAAGAAGTTACGAGCTGCCAGTTTTAAAATTGCGATAGTTATTAAGCACATATTAGATACGATTTAAAAGAAAACTATTTTCTTTCGCGTGATTACTTTAATATGAAGTTTCCATGGAAGTCTTTGACAAAACCATTACTCATGCACGTAGGAGGAACAGGTTGTAGTATCATCTTTTATCAAAATATGCGTCATTAGTTAAATATTCTGCTTACTAGAAAAGTTAATTCAGTAAATACGGTACCGGAACGATTCGCTTCAGCAGCATAATCAAACATTTATGAGGAAGGTTTTAAGCTGTTATAGTAACAACCTCCGAAATTTCAAATTTCAAAAAATAGAGTTTAGTATCAGTTTTCCATAGATGCACACAAATAAAAATATCCTCTTATTGCTTGACACTAACAGACTGTCTGAAAAGCCGTAGACATGTCTGTTGACACTTACAAACTCGACCATGGAACATGCAAAAAAGTTTCATAGTAATGCATAGATCTTACACAGTCACATTGTTTTAGCGAAAACTTGTATAATTAAATTAGTGGATCTTCGTTTTTTAATTCATGTTTATAATATTGACTTTTTAATTGTGCTGTGTTAATAAGTGTTTTATATTAAAAAAAAATATTTGTAAAATAACATATATATATGGGTGTAAGCTTATTAACTGGTAAGTACAACAACGTTCAAGTCCAACTCATGACTCAAATTGGTCCAAGTTAAATACGTATGAGTATAATTTAGATTAATATAGAGATTTTATGGATTCACAATTGTTTTAAATATAAATTTCGCTCTCCAATTCGTTAACTTATAGAAATAGTAATTTCTCTAATAATGATTACTGCCACGGTCTGAATACTTTCCGCTAACTTTACTTATTGAATAGTGGTCCGAATAACCGTCATATTTATTTCCTTTATAAGAAATTTCTTTGGTAGGTACATAGCCAATGTTATTTTGCCAATGCCGTGTCCAGTAAAGATTTTCGTTGCGCACTTGAGAAGGTGTTTTGGCATCTCTGCAAACATGCACGCAGTATATCATGCACCCAATGAGAGTAAGAAATCCAAATATCAAAAATATGATGCCAAGTATCCTTTATCAAAAACGAGAGGTAGAGTGAGATATTAAAAATATAACGTTATTATTCCCATATATAAAACTTATAATACAGCTCAACGATGTGTAGAATACAAAGATGGCGCCATCCACAGTACCGTTATTTTGTTTCTGGTGAATTTGACATAATCAAGTCTTTTGAGGGATACCAGCATAGAGAATAAACAAACCTTTGTGTGAATATTTGTTTGTGAATATTGTGATTTTTAAAACTAAACAAAATAATAAATATAAATATGTATTGCAATTTTGTAAACAAATTACACATCTACTGCAAAATATCACAATCAACAACGCAAATTTATTGCGAACAAATTGAAAGACGAAAAGCTAATTTGTTTGACAGTTCCACTTGTTATTGATTTTTCTTCCTCTTCTATTCTTTCTTTTGTTTCTGTGCTGACTTTACGGCCGAGGGATAGCGCAATCTTATATTCAGTCCCACTTACCACACATATAGAGGTTCATAAAATTGTACAACAATCACAAAGCCTAATGTTACAAGAATTAGGCCTAGATTAAGAAGCAGCATAAGGCAGCAAACTCCTTTTATATTAGGGCAGAATGGGTTTGGAGCTGACATCGCATCGATTTTTACTCCACGTTTCGTTGTCGAATGAGTACTCTGTCCAGTTTTTGCTGTGCTTGCCACAGAGTAAACGCTATGTGAAGCCCCGCGTGACTGTGGCCGATGGCTATAGCGACTATATAAAATATAAAATAAACAACAAATATTTACTCATTTTTTTACAACAGGAAATAATATACAATATGTAGGTGTATTAACAATATGGAACATAACAAGTACATAAGAAAGTAAGGCTAAATTCGGACCGGCCCGTGCTTCATAAGCATACACGCCCAAATTTTAAAAAATCTAATTTTGGATGCTTGTTTTTAGAATCAAACAAAGTGGCGTCAAAATTTGCGTCGTATTTATTTTCTTAGGTTCATCATTTGTATCAAATTTGAGTAATTTTTCCTCATTTCTAACGGAAATATTAGGGGTTTTTTCTTTTTGAAAATTACTCTTATATACAAAGTGGGTTATTGACCGATTTCTCCCTTTTGTCAATACCAAATTAGATTGGACGAAGAGTAATATGTGATAGAATTATTATACACTTTCATTTTGGAAGTTACTCTTATATGCAAGATGGGTTATTGACCGATTTCGCCCGTTTTCAATACCAAACTAGATTGGACAAAGAGTAATATATGACAGAATTATAATACACTTGTGCACAAGTTTGTCCTGGTATGAAAATTAGTAAACATACCGAATAACTGAATTTATTATTTAAATTGTTTAGCCCTTTTTCTTATTTTATTACTTTCTTTTTATTACCAATATATGTATGTTAGGGCGGGTCGATTTAAAAATCGCTCATTGCTCTGTAAAAATCGTATTCTAGGGATCAAAATAAGAAACTTTGCCGAAGGAACCATACCTCTAAAACGAATTCTGATGTCCTCCAATTTGGGTCGAACGAAAAATCCCACTTTGACCCATTTAGAGTGCTCCAATCGAGTCCAAATGTATGACCGACTTGGAACTCCCCTGGAGGGGTTCCCCATACAATCATTTCAAAATATCACCATTTTTGGCCTTTACATGAGAAAAGAAACTAAAAAGTTCGACCCAAATTGGGGGACATCAGAATTCGTTTTAGAGGTATGGTTCCTTCGGCAAAGTTTCTTATTTTGATCCCTAGAATATGATTTTCACAGAGCAATGGGCGATGTTTTTGCCTCCCCACAAATCGACCCGGCCTAATGTATCTATATAATTGGCACTTCAATTGGCATTCGTTTATTGTATATTTGGCCGAGCTCCTCCTCCAATTTGTGATTTTTTTCAACAAAAGGAGGAAGCTATAGTTTTATGCCACTTCCGAACTGCTGAAGGTTTTTTTATGAGGAGCTTTTTCATGGCAAAAATGTACTCGGAGGTTTGCAATTGCCTGAAAAGTAGCCACTCCTATTAAAAAAAAAGGTTCAATCATTTGGTGTTTCGTGCACGGGGTTTCGAACCCATGCACATCCGAATGGTAGATCCATTTGGCTACAGCGGCCGCTGATGCTCCAATGGAATATTAGTTCCGACAACTCACATGTGTACCCATTTAGCCGATGACGGCCCGACTACGTGAGTCGTTTGATATTTAAAAAGGCTATAAAGTTATATATTGCATATACAAACAAATAACATATTATATTTTCTAAATGTGATAAATAAAAAATAACAATAACTGTAAATGTTTACCTTATCTCCGAAGGTTCCCTGTAAGCAGCACTGGTCACATAGATTTCACTACTCACATCTCCGCCTTGATCATAACTTAGCGCTGATAAAGCACGTGTTTGCGGTGAACCATTTGACCATTTTTGATTATAAATTACACTACTTTCATCAGCTGGCCTTTGATGGTTTTGATATAAATTCATTTTGCGCGCAGAACTGTATGGATACTCTTGTGCTACTGTATATCCCCCGATTGCGGGGCCAGATGTGGCATTATGTGATTCCTCCCCATCAGTAGAGTAAGCACGATTGGAATGCGTATACGGTTGATATCCTATGGGTTGACTGTGTGTAGCAACATAGTGTCCACCTTTAATTCTGTAATAAATAAATGGAAAATGGTTTTATTTTTTTTTTTATAACAAGACTGGCCGATGGATAAAAACAATAAGTAATTATTATTTATGTATGTATATATGCAATTATTTTATAAATTCTTACATATATACTCGTACTTACTTTTCAACGCGCCTTTCGTGCATCTTGTATGGATGTATTTTTTTATTCACAGCAACTTAGTTTCTTTTTAAAATAAAAATATTCTCCATTTAATTTGAGTCAAAATCTGAAATTAGATATACATATGTATGTATATTAATATGTTGCCATATATGGTTGAAAATTATTGTAATAAAGTTCTCAAAGACTATGGCTTTATTGCAGATGATCAGAGTATTGCATTGAACATTTTTGTATACAACTTGTGTTTTGATATATCAGGCCTGAGTCAGTTTTACCTACACCGACAGGTAGAATACAAGGTGGCTCCTTCAGTATATTATTGGGGGGTATGACCCTGAGGATCCCATCTGGCGCGTGAAGGATTACTTCGAAACTTTTTTTTTTCTTCTGGAACTTCTGGGATGATGTTATCACGACTTACTGATATATTTAAACCACTTCAGCTTGTAGTTGACACTGATTATGTTAGTCGAGAAGCACTTGCCTGGTGTAGAGCTGAAAGTGAAATCCGCGCTGCTGTTGATCCTGCTACTCCGAAGTTACCCTGCTTGAAATATTTACATTAAAGGAAATACTGCATATTATGAGTTGTACGTACATACCTATGCCTGTATGTACTCGTATTTCAAAAAAGTTTGTAAACAATGGAACAACTCACATTGCATTGCATTATGCACAAATTCCAAATTTCTTATGTTTTTAGTAGACGAATTTACTTCTTTAAATTATCAATCTAATTGTTGTGCGTTTCTTAAAAGAGACGGTAACCAGCATGTACAAATATTGTACCTTTAAGTAATTATAACAAAAAACGTGCTTTATTTGTTTATTGTTCTTGAAATCGTTAGATGAACAAATTTCATTTGTTTACTTTTAGTTGAATTGGGGCATACTAGTGTATATTGTTATTAATATTACTTATGCATATTATGCGGCCGCCGTAGCCGAATGGGTTGGTGCGTGATTACCATTCGGAATTCACAGAGAGGTCGTTGGTTCGAATCTCAGTGAAAGCAAAATGAATAAAAACATTTTTCTAATAGCGGTCGCCCCTCGGCAGGCAATGGCAAACCTCCGAGTGTATTTCTGCCATGAAAAAGCTCCTCATAAAAATATCTGCCGTTCGGAGTCGGCTTGAAACTGTAGGTCCCTCCATTTGTGGAACAACATCAAGACGCACACCACAAATAGGAGGAGGAGCTCGGCCAAACACCTAACAGAAGTGTACGCACCAATTATTTATTTATTTTTTTTTTTTTTATATTAATTAATTTCGTTGTAGTTTTGGTACTGTGCGAAAACGCCAAAGGATAACTAAATTAACAGCCGAAAACAATTTCTTTATATCTTCAAACGAATAGAAATGGTGGTCAGATTATTTAGAAACTTGGCAAGTAATGGTAAATTAAAGGTGCTACAAAGTTGCCAAAAAACTAACGACACAAGAAGGTTATATAAAAATAAATAAAGAAAAGCGTCTTTTAGTCCTAACAACTATAAAACAAAAAAATTTGAGTTTTAGAAAAGCGCAATCTTTAGTGCCAAAAGTAAGTATAACATTCTTTAATGGATCGGATGGATGTCACATGGTATGGTATTGGAAATCAGAAGTCTTAAATCCACTGTTAAGCCCAGAACGTTCCCTATGGTTTGGGGCCATATGTGAGCTCAGTGACTAAGATGACACGATGAATAAGCATCTTTATTTGTCCAATCCGGTACAGAAAAAGGGGGGACGTCAAGAAACGAGTTTTTATTACAACACAATAACGATCACAAAATGTGAATACTTTTTAACACCAAGCATTTCCAAACACCTCTTCGAAGTTGGGGAAGACAAAATTTCATCAGAGAGTGATCGTAAGGTTATTTTGCCCGAATAATGGGAGAAAAATACTTGCCTGTAAGCAATTTCTGTGAACGCGGTCTCTTATAAGCGTATGCTGAACGATTATTTTTTGCCAATAATGAGAGAAAATCTTTCCTTCAGTACACACATATGGTTTCAGCAAGATGGCACTACGCCGCACACGGCAAGAGAGACCATGGCGATATTGCGTAATTTTTTTTCTTAGAAACTTGTTAGCAGTTTCGGTGACATATCCTGGTCCCCAAGGTCGCTCGATCTTATCTCTAGGAATTTTCTTCTGTGGGAGTCCCTCATAGATAAAGTTCATGAAACAAGCTGAGCGAACGTCTTAGCGCTAAAAGAAAATGTCGTTCGCGAGATTAATGTCATCTCAACAAGAGGCACTGAGTAGGGAGGCCAGATTCCAAGAGTGACCGATCCGACGTGACGGTCAATATTTAGATCATCTTTTAAAGATACGGTCCCCACTTGTCTTCTTTGCTGTACCATAGTTATTGAAATAAACTTTTATCATTAATAATCCCTTTTTAATTTAACATTTAATTCCTAAATCCGCCACCCGACACCCTATATTTATACACCATTAGTACTTTGTGAGCAATGAATTCTGATTTTTTACGTATTGCTAATTTTATGTAAAAATAAAAATTATTTTTAAGTACCGCTGAATTATTTATATAGCATAAAGCTCTAATTAATGATGTGGGAAATAAATTATAAACAAATACAAATATTTTATGGTTTTACTAATCGTCATAACATGGAAAATACTTATGTGAGCCACTGCATAAAATTGCGTTTTGTTGTATTTTTTGTTTTTTTGGTTTTAATGTATTTATTTAAAAGAGTAATAATTATGAATAACCATTCCACTTTGAGATATGAAACGCATGCTACTAGTTTGCGTGTGTTGTATATATGTAATATATATTTATATATTTTATTACTTTCAATATTTACATATATAGTAAGGCTAGTATACGATTGCCAGTATGGATATTTTACAACAAATTTTTATTTTGGCTATAAGTACGTAGGGATTGAATATGTATGGACATATGTATATGGAATAAACATATAAATGTGTGTGTTTGTGTATCTGTACACATATTTTATACCACTGCTATACATAAAGAAAAAAAATTATAGAAAATTCGTCTGAATACAGCCCTCGGAAGAAACCTTTTGAATATTTGCATAAACATATGCGTTTGTACGTACGTGGGTGTGTACATATACTTGTACACCTTTGGAATATGCAAACATGTACATATGGATATTTTTTTACTAATAGTTCATTTTTATGAGTATACTTACGTAATAACCTTAAAATAGCACCAACAAAAAACTGTAGGCTTAAATAAACACGCACAGATTTTGACTCGCCATCAAGGTTAGATATTGAAAAATATATTGAAATATTCTCTAACTATGTCTATATAACACTATATACGATTTTTTGTTGTAAATTTAATATGAACCGATATCCAATATATTTTCGCAAATCTTAGATCTACTTTGTTCGCTATATATAAACAAACTAACTATTCTCCATTTTCTTATTCCTACTGTGGAGAGCTTTTTGTTATTGCCAAGCTTTAAGAACCTACGCGCATTGTGTTAACTCTAATCCGCTCATACAAATATCTCTGTGCTTTTTGATTTGAACGTAAAATGCATTTTTTAAACCGGTTTTCTTCATCAAGCTCAAAAGCATACTGATACAAACAAAATTTAACCTACGCCTAAGCGTTTTGTAAGTAGTCGGTTTTTACTAGTTCAGTGTATAGGTATGTTTGTATATACATATGCACATGCGCAATAACCAGTGAATTATGTTGTTTCTCGCGCAAGCGTGTTAATACACCTAATTCTCTTTTTACAGGATAGATACGTATCCAAAAAAATCGTGTTAAAAGAGAATTAGGTGAAAACAGTATTAAAATATTCTTTCTAGGGTTCACTTAAGAATTTATTTCGCGCTTACATATTTTAATTCATTAAAAATATTGTAAGAAATAAATTATTAAACGGCAAGGGAAAAATCTACCGAGTCTCACAAACTTTTCCTGAGACTAATTCAAATTCGTACATGCGTCGAAAAATCTCAGTCTATTTATAATCATAAACTATTAAAAATCGTGTTAAAACAAAACAACTCTTGTAAAAAAAGATTTTTTTTCTTTTTAACTCGTGTTAAATCAAATATGTTCATATATTCGTAACTCAAGAATAGAGCTGAATTAAATTCCATGTGTTTGTTGATTTATACCACTCTAATGAGGTATGGCCATACTCGCAAATCTTGCTCGATAACTTCGTTGTTGCTTTTTCATGCAAACTTTTCGACAAGTTAATCGAGCACAAAGATAGCGAGCGGGAAAATGGCGAATAGAAGAGGCCTAATATTAATAGAGGCCAAAAGTTAATATATTTCAACAAAACTTGGTGCACATACAGGGACGAGCATCAACTGTCTGTTAGTTGGCTAAATGACAGCCCAGAGTATTGTTTACAAACGGGCGGAAGCATTTTGCCGAGAGTAAACGCGAAAAAAAAAACCGTAATGAATATCAAACGTAATAGTGTGATTGCATTATATTTGGCTGGGAAATCACAACGAGCGGCTGTATCGTGAGCTCGAGCACCTTGTGAAAAAAGTGTTTGTTTATCGCACAATTACTCGTTGCAATGGTACTGGTAGCATCGCGGATAGTCATCAAAAGACTGCACCGTCAGGTGAAATGGCTCAAAAAATGAAGAAGCGACTTGACCGAAATCCCCGACGAAGTGCCAATCAAATGGCGAAAGAACTGAAAATATCTGACAGTAGTATCCCCCGCATACTGAAAAATTATCTCAAAGTCAAGACTTACAAGATCCAAAAGGACAACAAGGCAACAAGTCAAACTTGAGAGAGCGAAGGAGTTGCTGCGCTTGGCCGAAAGCGGTCAATTTCCGAACATTGTATTTTCTGGCGAGAAAATTGTTCAAATTGAGTAATTCGTAAACTCCCAAAACGATAGGGTTTAGTTGAGTCATCGATTGGCCACCACAGGTAATGGTTTGGTCCGTTGTAGCCGCAGATGGGCGTTCTCCTATCGTTTTCATTTAGCCTGGCGTCAAGGTAAATGCGAAATATTATCGGGAAAGTATTCTGGAGATTGCTTTGAAGCCATGGACAGACAAACATTTCAGTGGCAGACTATGGGCGTTTCAACAGGACTCAACACCGTCTTACAAAGCTCGAGTAAACTAAGAATGGCAAAAAACAACGTTCCGAACGTCATAACGTCCAGGCACGTCCACGTCAAATTCACCAGATGCGAATCCGATGGATTATTCTCTTTGAGCCATTTGGGAGAGCAAGGTCCGAACTAAAAGAAAAAACACATTGTCCGCGAGTGAGCCAAAATACCTACAAGCCACGTTCGGGCAGCTTGCGATTCGTTTCTGGGCCATACCAAGGCCATAGTCAAGGCAAAAGGTAGTCATATTGGGCAAAAGAACATTTATTCTTAATATTGTATTATTTTCACACATTTTCTACTTTGAATTGAATGAAAATAATTTTTCAAACTAAATTTATGGACATTTTAATTGGTTACACTTCGAGTGCGACCCTGTATAACTCAAAATAGTGGCGTATTGAAAATGGGCGAAATCGATAAATAACTATGTAACGGTAATTTTCAAATAAATAAAAAACATGATATCCCTGTTATAAATTATATAATATTTGATACAAATGATAAACCTAAGGAAATAAATACGACGCAGGCGGCGACACGCCAACTTTTAGGTAAATGCATGTACATACATATATATCCTGATATCGACTTAATACAACTCTCCCGAACTTGGTACTCGTGTTGCTGCCCACCATATAAATATTGTTGAGATTGGATAAAAATCACGTAAACGATTTACATGTTTAGACTAAATTTCCGTCCGTTCGGTGGGGAACCAACTTAAGCTTTCTTACTTATTATTCTGTGGGCATCAAATCGCAGAAACATTGTTTTCTAACAGCGTTCGCCTTTCGATAGGCAATGGCAAACCTCCGAGGGTATGTATACCATGGGAAAGCTTCATCTGCCGTTTGGAACCAGCGTAAAACTGTGCAGCAACATCTAGACGCACAACACATATTGGAGGAGAAGTTCGGTAAAACAATCAACATTGGACGTATATAGAGACCAAAAAGAGCAATTATTTCGAATTCACAAATTGATAACGTTGCTTGGTTTAAAAAGTTGAAGTTTAAAAGAAAAGTTGTTTCCAGAATTATTAGATGGGAAACTATTTTTACATTGCCTGATAACAGTTATTTTCCAATGAATATTTTTTTACGTTGTTTGATAACTAATATGCTGGAGAAATATTTTTTCCATTGTCAATCTATATTTATATCTATATATATATATATGTACATATGTCAGGTCAGTCCATAAGTTCGTGAGTTTTTTAAAGGTGGTTTTAAAATTAAGAAAATCATGTTTAAAGTATTTATTAATCAATAATATATTTTCCTTCATTATTTACAATGTCATCCCAACGTTTAGGCAAATTTTTAATTCCCTGCTCAAAAAATTGTTTGTCCTTGGAGCCAAAATACGCTTCGATATCCCTTTTTATAGCTTCTTTTGAGGAGTAGTTCTTGTTACTCATATGGGATTGAAGTCCACGGAAGAGGTGATAATCACAAGGTGCAATATTCAGAGAGTATGGTGGATGCGACATTAGCTCCCATCCGAGCTTGCTTAGCTTGCCTAATGTTTGCCTTGCGGTATGAGGTCTGGCGTTGTCATGGTGAAACAAAACTTTGCGTCTGTTCACTAAAGATGGTCGATTTTTGTTAAGTGCCTCATTCAGTCAGCAGTTATCGTCTGGTTTGGTTCCAGAAGTTTATAATAAACAATACTGGCCATATCCCACCAAATAGACAGGATAATCTTCTTGGGGTGAAGGCCATCTCTAGGGGTCGGTTCTGGTGTTTCATCTTTATCTAATCATTGGCGTTTGCGAACAGGATTATTGTAAAGGACCCATTTTTCATCACCAGTAACGACACAGCAGGCGGCCGCCGTAGCCGAATGGTTTAGTGCGTGATTACCATTCGGAATTCACAGAGAGAACGTCGGTTCGAATCTCGGTGAAAACACCAAAATTAAGAAAAACATTTTTCTAATAGCGGTCGCCCCTTGGCAGGCAATGGCAAACCTCCCAGAGTATTTCTGCCATGAAAAAGCTCCTCACAAAAATATCTGCCGTTCGGAGTCGGCTTGAAACTGTAGGTCCCTCCATTTGTGGAACAACATCAAGGCCCACACCACAAATAGGAGGAGGAGCTCGGCCAAACACCCAATAAGGGTGTACGCGCCAATATATATATATATATAACGACATGGTTCAAAATACGTTCATTTTCAAGCCGTTGCAGCAGCTGAAAACACACATTCACTCTCTGCTGAAGGTTGGCGACGGAAAGTCTATGCGGAACCCATTTCCCCAGCTTTGAAACCTTTCCCAACTGAACCAGGTGCCTGTGAACTGTTCCATGCGATGAAATTAACCTCTGAGCTATCATATCGACTGTCAAATTTGGCTCAGCTTCCAAGAGTTTGAGCAAGGCGTCGGAGTTAAAGACTTCAGGACGACCAGCGCGCGGGGCATCCTCCACGTCGTAGTTACCACTTCGGAATTTTGAAAACCACTTTTGCGCAGTACTTACACTCACGGTATCCTCTCCGTGAACAGTGTTTATTTCTGCAGCAGCAGTTGTTGCATTTTTACCACTTTTATAAAAAAATACAAAATATGCCTCTTATTTGCGTTCGAAGATTCCATTTAATTTTTTAACAACACGTGCTTCTATCCGCCATTAAAACCACTTGTTGAATGCACAATATATCAAAGAAAATATATTATAAATAGTTCCGTTATATTCCGCGAATAATTTTTTGTATGCAAAAATCTTACAAAAGTGAAATTATGGGTAAAATACGCACGAACTTATGGACTGATCTGATACTTATATAATACGGGAAGGCATTTTTACACTGTTCGTTCGATAACCAAAAATGAAAAATCTAAATATTGTAAATGACACAATTGGGTGAACAAGAAGTAGTTTGTGATTTCATGATATTGTTACTTAATGGTTCAACTCAAAGATGAGAATAAATGCGACCAAGTGAGAGAGAGTAAAACTCGACTAGTGGATTATGTACTCCCGCCTACAAATGCCAACACAACGTTCACGACCCTTCTACCCTTAAGGTAAATTGTAAGACAGGTCAAGTCCATCCATGTATACTCATACGGCTCAAACCTCGAGGGTAGTGTGAGTGGAGGTGTATATTCCGAACATCTGGGAATCTCCTTCAGCTTTCAGCTCCCTAACTACTGCAGTGTTTTTCAGGCTGAATTCAGAATTTTGAGGCTGATATCTACATTTTCACTAATAGCCAGGCGGCAATAAAATCCCTCCCAAAAGACCGCATAATGCCGCAGATGGCTGAAACATTGCATCAAAAGTAACATGGGTTACTGGTGATTGCGGCATCGAGAGGAACTGTAGGGCTGATGGGGTACCGAGACTAGGCACCAAACTGACTAATGAATACACAATCAATGGCATAAGTATGTACTAATATCCGTATAGACATGTAAGCTATGTACTTATGTTAGAGAAATTTGTAAGAATAGAAAACGGTGGCGTAACGATACTACTTTCAGATTCGCCCATTTATGGCCGACTCTCTGTGCTCAACACCCCGAATCTGTGCTTAGCCGAAATAAGCATAGTCTCCTATGCAGATACACGACTTTTGCAGAACCTGTTTAAGTACATATGTATTATATATAAGGAAGAGATATTCTCTTCCATTATTTTGCACCTTCTGTACCATTTACATACTTTATCCAGTCGTGGATTCACCATTTCAGAAATATCACCTAAATTAAGAGAGTTAAATGTGCAGAAATAAGTGATACGCAATTGATAAATATCTGTGTTATTGATATATGGATTAATAATAAAAACGTAGGGGAATAATTTATCCAGCAACGTAAAAATAAGCGTTGGGCAATAACTGTTGTTAGGCAATGTAAAAAATAAACGTTGGGAAATAATCAAAGCGAATCTATACAAGGTGATGTCGATTCTCCAAATACAACAATTTGGTGGGCTATTGTGAAATTTCAGCTGAAGGAAGAAGAGGGAAGGAAGATACAAATACTCTGGCTGAACAACAGCTCCTTGTACATATTCATCTTTGAAATAACCCTGCAGGACGACTGTTATTATTTCCCGACCACAATTGAAAATTTCGTTAAAAATACATTTATTTCTTTGGGAATTTTTTTACATGCGGAGGTAAGACTTTTTGATTTTGAATTTTATTGAAATAGTTATTTAATTTTCTTATTGCATTCCAGGAGTTTTTCAAAGATTTTTATAAAGGTATGTATTGAAATTTCTCAATTAGCTTGCACATAAAACATCTATTTATATCTTTTTAATTTTTCAACGTAGCAGCGAGCAAAAAGCAAAAGGCCAGAGTAGCAATTAGCCAAACAAAACAAACAGAAATGTGCATTACTTTTTAATAAGTACAGTGAATTGCGTTAACAACTGTACATTTGTGTTATAAGATCTGTTGTTCGCTAACTTATTAAGTACGGTGCAACTTTAGATGCAAAGCAGATTTTGTGAAAATGACAAACATGTGCTGGCATCGTGCCCAGCACTGATGCATAACTGACACAAACACCTGGGTAAATATATTTTACCAGAGGAAATAATTGGGTAACTGAACTAACTATGTGAAAATAACTTCGGACCTCAAAAACATAAAAGAACGAAAAATATAACTCGACTAGAACAATGACAATGTTTTTGAAAATCGGTTAACAAATAAAGAAACCATTACGACGGTTTTTAGAAGGACCAAAAAAATAAATTTTTATGACTCAAATGCAGGGGTGGACTTTTCCCCAACTGCTTTGTTTTATATGGCGACCGACCCGGTCTAATATACATATTCCTCTATAATCTGAAAAAACTTGATTTTGCTTTTGGTTTGAACTGACTTATAAATTTACCGGGAAAATAGTATCTGAATAAACTCGACCTCATAAAAGCACCTACTTGTATTTAGATCGTATATTCATCCACCCCCTTTGCTTTTTTAGTGCTTAGCTTTAAAATTTTCTATGTTAAAGTTAGTTTCTATAAAGTTAATCCTATGGAAACCACTGGGAATCGACGCTTCAATACGCCAAGCAACTCATATTGCTGTTTCTTATTCGCAACCGCTCTCCATCTATATTGGGAGGTGGGGTCGTGCTATATATATTGTACATATTTACTAACACCATACGTACTGTCGCCTAGTATAAAGCAGTCATTAAATTAATTTTAACCAAAACGATGCTTAAAACGGCTAATAAAAAATGTTGCTGTCATGTGCGGAATCAGGCCATCGGCATGCGAGATCCGTTAAGATTTTCGTTGCAGCTACAGCGGAATCATCCAACAACTTTTGGGGAATTTTAGTTAAAAAATTGTAATAAATTAGTGTTTGATATATTTTCAGAGCTGACAGACGGCAGATTTGTGAAAACAGTCTATTAAACCTTTTCCGGGTCTGGCGAATCAAAAAAAACTTTCAAATTGTCTGAGCACCACTTCTCATCTTTTATTATCAGAAAAATTATAATATTTGAATTCATTCATGATTGATTCACAAATATGTAATCATACAATCAAAAATGTGCTTACTGTGGACTGAGCGTGAAATTGTTGGAAATATTTTCGGAAAAACTGTGACGTCGACGGTGTGAACGGTGTTCAGTCCTTCCTCGATTAGCTCCAGAAAATGTATTGAGATCAAAAAACTCATTGTTGAAAGTATCTGTCGGTTGAAGGTGTATTGTACTGCAATTAGTAGAATAAAACTTATGTTGAATTATTTCTCTAGCAAAAATTGTTAATCATTGGTTGACTTGATTAAATCAGGTACACTAAATTTCTACCAGATTAAAAAGAAAACATAATCAAATCCAATCAGTTTTAGTGTTTTAGTTATTCATTTTATTTAAGCATAAAAAATACTTATTTCAATTATTCAATTCAACTTATTAAATTCGCATGAATTATTTCTTTAAATTTTTAAACTGAGGTTTGAGATAATTATCAAGACACTTAAATTTTCGTATATTTTAATAAAATACGTACATATATGGCTTCTCTTGCAACTTATTACTTCTTCCAGACGTCTTAGAATGGAGTTATAAGATATTGGATATACATGGGATCTTCGGTTTTCAACTAGTTTCTAGTCAGGACTAAATGCTAGCCAATCGAGAGTTGCGATTACTCGCTGTTCCAGGAACTCTTTAATTTTGTGTGAGCATTGAATGGCGGCATTATCTTGCTGGAAAATGTATTCTGGCGTAGCTATTCCCTTCCCAAAGCAATTAAAAGTAATTCCTTTGTACCCGAGGCCGCCCCAGATCATGAGTGAGCGTCCGTTCTAGCTGGTGCGCTACTGTGGGATGATTTTTAGAACGCCAATCCTTGTGCTCACTATCCGGGTCATGCAAACTAAACTTCTTCTGTGAACAAAACCGTTTTCCATTCAAGGGCTAGTTTGTGTCTGGGTAAGAGCCCGACACGTTTATTGGTGTAGGAAACCTTAAAACTCCTCTTCATTATTTGCCGAACTTGTCATATTCCTATTTCCAATCCTTTTTCCTCAAATACTCTCCCTTGCTGTATCTTTCCCGATCGCTCTATGTAACCATACTGGCCACCTTTGTTTGTAAAATTTTTGTTCCACTTTTCCGTTGGACGGCCCTTCCACGCGGTTAGTCTAAATTAGTCATGTGTCAAAGACTTTCCGCCATGTGTCAAAGAGTGCCGCGTGTACTTTTTATTATAAATTAAATTATTAAATAATATTTTTCAAATCAAAATCCTTTTTTTTTTATTTCAATAGCAATGCATTGGCTTACGTTTATTTGCTTCTAACTGCGGCTCAAATTAAATGAAGGCTCAATCATGCTTTATACATATTTATTTCGCACGAAAAATGGTAAAAATGCCTTTTTTTATATTTTACATGCGTACCTTCTTATAAATAAAAATCATTTCGTCATTAATGTAAAGGGTTTTACAATAACAGGTGTTACTGGTGAATGGATTGCGCTATCGAGAGATGATTGACGATTTTTTATGGCCGGAATTGGATGGGATTGATCTGGACAACATTTATTTTCGACAAGACGGCGCTACGTGCCAAACGAGCAACGAAACCATTGATCTTTTCCGGGAAAAGTTTCCGGACCGTGTTCTTGTGATTTAACAGCTTGTGACTTTTTTCTTTGGAGCCACATGAAAGAGAAGGTCTACGCCAACAGCCCAGGGTCGATTACGGAAAATTTCATGAAAAGGATATTGTTCTGTAAGCGTGGTCGTGGTCGTCATTTCCTGATGTTATTTTCTACTGTTAACGGCATAAATAACGAAATAAACATCCGATCATTTATATTAAAAAATAGCATTTTTCTTTGAATATCAAAATAACACCTCTGTTTGGAAAACCCAATATATAACCTTAAAGCTTTATGTAGGGGATAGCGGTAGAACCATAAAGGTTAAAAAGAAGGTCGTTGTAGTCTATAACAGCTGCAGCTTTCCAAAACACATTGCAATATTAAGAACAACAATTTCGTGAAGTCCATAACATACGTTAGCAAATATTATAATTTACAAAAGGAAGTGATATGACAGTATTTGGTATCGCAACTCCTAATGGTAACGATGAAGAATCACAATATAAGATCGGAAGATATGTCAGTAACATTGAGGCGGTTTGGAAAATATTGTGATTCCCTATACACGAACGGCATTTCACTGTGATCCGCAGCTAACGCAGCGCAGAGAGCAATAACGAGTGCTTTTATCTGGTTTATTGGTTAATGTTCGTGGACCAGCTTCATTTGAATTTCAACGAACAATGAAGGATGGGTTCTGCGTAATAAAGCTCTTTTTCGTCGACTGCGCCTTAAATTCGATCACTTTTTGCTATAAAAATTTCAACATGTTTCCCATATGGCCCACTTCATTTGTGGAAAAAATACATAGACGATATGGCTCACGCAATTTTGCCATACAAAATAAGAAAATCTCGAGGTTTCGTTTTTGATAGAGGGTATATGCTTGATGATGTTCGGCAATATGTTGCACGAATTTGGAATATCAACCCCGAATCACAAGTGAATCATGCGTTTTATCGAGAACACCTATCCGATCAAGATGATTTTAATTAGTTAATAAAAACAAACAAACCTTTAAATCTGGTTTTGACTGTTTTTAATTGATGGTGTTGCACAATGTCTCCATATAAAAAATCCCCGAAATTTTTTTTATGGCGAAAATACGCAACACCGTTAGGTGATCAAAAATCACCGGGTAAAAGCAGTCACTTATATCCCAAGAACTATAGGCCAATTAGCCTAACATCATTTGTATTGAAAACTTTTGCAAGATTAGCATGCATACAGGAAGGCAGAAAGGGAAGTCCCCAGAGTGGTGCTACAGATAGAGAAAGCGCTGCATTGTAGAGAATATGCGATGGGAGTCTTCCTTGACATATCTAGAGTCTTTAACAATGTATCTACAGAAGCTTCATTAAAGGGCCTGGATTCTTTTCGTGTGGAACGTGCTTATCAGCACTGGATCGGCAGGCTTTTAAATTGTCAGACAGTGATGGGCGAGTGAGGGATACTCTAAAATGGCAAATAGAGGAACTCCACTAGTGGAGTGCTTTTCCCACTTCTATGGAACCTAGTGATAAATCAGCAAAAACATCAAATAAATATATTGTTGTTTCATTTTTGCGAATAGAAAACTGTTATGGAGATTAAATGTAAAGGAAAGAGCAAAGAAATCCTCTAATGACTTATACGCATGCAGAAGAATGTTCGGAATGTTGAAGCTTATCTCCTCGATTCACACATTGGATATACATGGCGGTCATTAGACCAATAATGCTCTATAGTTCGCTAGTATGGTGGATACCGTGCAATAAAGTGATTTGCGTTAAAAGATTGGAAATCGTGTCAAGGATTGCAGGAATATGTGTAACCGGAGCTATGAGTACAACTCCAACAGCGGCAATAGAAAGAATTCTCAACTGGCAACCAATCAAACTAGTAGCAAAAAGCTGAGTGAAAAGATCTGTTCTAAGACTGAAGATGCCAGGGCAATTCTCACAGAGGCTTTTTGGCCCCATCAACATTGTGGATTCAAACAAAAGGTTGGACTACGTGATTCTACGTGTTAAATTTGGCAAAACCCATAGCGTCATTATAGAGTAGAATGGATGGCAGAAAGGTCTAGAATCCAAATACTAATCATACAACTTTCTTACAGATGGGTCCAAAAGGGCAGAAGGAGTAGCTGAAATCTATGCCGCAACAAAAGCAGCTGAATTAGTTAACTCTTAATACTGGGACTAACATTTTCATCAATAGTCAAGCGGCTATTAAAGCACTAACACTGGTTCCTTGCACTAACTCGGAATGTGTTCAACAATGCAGATCCAAAACAGATGAACTCTGCGGAAAAATGCATGCTAGTATTTACTGGATCCACGACACAAAGGACTAGCAGGAAATGAGAAAGCTGATTCGCTTGCTAAGGTAGTATTCGCCGGCCGAGATTGAGCACGTCACTCTCCTTTCTCAAAACGGAACTACAGTCGATATGGAAACGCAGTCGATATGGGAACACTCAACCTCATACAAAACTGTCAAAATTATGCTAAGGACTTGGAATACCAAAAGAGCAAACTTTATTTTATCACTGTCTTGGTAGGACTGCCCGCGGGACTCTGTCACCCCGAAAGAGATTTTTTTATAGCCAACACTACCTAAGTCACCACCGATAATGTTGAGTCACCTCAAATTTTGTTGGCTATAAAACTGAGTTCCCAAAATATTTGTTTTTAAATTTAAATTTTTAAAACATATTGATGATAGTTAAGTACATGTACATATATAAGCAGAAGTGCATGCGCATAGAGCATAAGTTGCGCATAGAGCTTAAGTTAAGCGTGTAAACGAAAAGTAAAGCAATTAAGTACTGAAAATAAAGCAAGCCAATGTATTGCCATTAATTTGTGACTTTTATCTAACATCCTAGTGATCGAACACAGGTGAATTATTGTGAGACGTTTTTATTTGGATAAAAACGTAACAAATTGGTATCAGAAGGAGGGTTGTAGAATAAAGTCCCATAGAACAGGACTCTAAACTGCAAAACTGAGTGAACATAAGATTCAACACCTTATCGATCGTGACGATCAGACTTAAGAGCAAGGCAGTGTTACAAAACACGAATGTTCACGACTAAATTCTAGCAATATCGCGCGAATGAGATACTAAAACAAAAACATGAATTCACCTTAACGACAGATGGCGAAACAAATATCCAATAAGAATGATGGAAAAATTGATTGCGCCTTCCTTGTGTGTGAAGAAGAAGAAAGCAATGGAACAACCAAATACAAGAAATTATATGAACACACACATACTTTCTAGCAACTACATCTTCCGCATAAAAACGCAAACAATTTTTTACAATTTAACACACAGCACTTCACAAATCACAATATTACCAAGCCATGAAATCTCACAAACATCCTTTTGTTTGTTTTGTATCGGAGAGGGAGCTGACGTCAGACGTGTGACTCATTAATTTGTGACTTTTATTTAAAAATCCAGTGATCGAACTAGGAGTAATTATTTTTATTTGGATAAGAACGTAACCAATTCCTAACAAATTTGTTTTGCGGGTTGTATGTGTAGATACCCACTAAGAGCAAAATATTTGAAAATTTAATTTGAGTTGCATATTATGAAAAATAAAAATTAGAAATTTTTTATTAAAACCATAATAAAGCGTTTTAAAGGGTAAACGAATCTTAAGAGCCAACCTCATACTGGAAGACCTCGCAACATTACCTCAGTAATGAACGCGATATAGTATGAAAAATAAAAAAGAATCCAAAAATTACATCAACGCAAGTGGTAGCAGAAGTAAAGTGATTAATACGGAAGTCCATCCGAAAACAGTTCGCAGGGCCTTGAAAGGTGCCGGGTATAGCTCGCGAATGGCTCGAAGAAAACCACTCATCAGCAAAATCAATAACAATAAGAGGATAGAGTTCGCAAAGCAGTATAAAAATAAGCCACTTGATTTCTGGAACAACGTTATTTTTAGTGACGAGAGTATGTTCAACATTTTTCAATCGGATGGAAGGATTCGAGTCTGGAGAAAACTCAATACCGGATTCGAAAAAAGCGATAGAGTAAGTACCACAGAGTGGTGGTGGGGGTGTAATGGTGTGGGGATGTATGTCAACGGAAAGCGTGGGTAACGTTGTATTTATTGATGGTATTATAGATAAATCACTTTACCTCAAGAAAACTTGTATGAAAGTTTGTTTGTGTATTTTTCTTAGAATAATATTAATTTTTTCTCAAGATATTGCTTATCGAATGAAAAATTAGTAGTTGTGTGAATAATTGTGTACGTGTGTATACGAATGTAAATGGATGTGTGCGGATTCAAGTGCTTTGCGACGATATCTTGCCGCCCCTTTATTAGATTTATTCAAAGAAATTATTGAAGAAAACGGAAGCATATACGGACTCAAAAATATTTTAGTTTCCATTTCT
Organism: Anastrepha ludens; assembly: GCF_028408465.1. Taxonomy (NCBI): domain Eukaryota; kingdom Metazoa; phylum Arthropoda; class Insecta; order Diptera; family Tephritidae; genus Anastrepha; species Anastrepha ludens. Next base: position 59,476,437 of record NC_071500.1, on the reverse strand, counting down.
GCAACAAATCCAAAAAAATACCAATTCTTTTGAATTCTTCTATTATTAAAAAATTCAAAAAATGTATGATTTTATTTTCTTATACAAACCTTTCTGATCGCAATTCCTGATCCTTATAATTGCGTACTTCCCTTTCCAATTGTTTGCGCTCATATTGCAATTGCTCCAATTTCTCATAACCCCCTTTCGCATTTATCTCCATTAATTTGCAATTACTTCTTATTTCTTCCAATTCAGATTGCTATAAATAAAAATTAAATGTAGTATGTAGTCTCAATAAGTATTAAATTGCAAACTCAATAATAACAAGGAAGGTTAAATTCAGTCCGTACCATATTTCATATACCCACCCAGATTTTAATCAAATTTTATTTAGAATAACTGTTAATTTTTGGAATTAAGCAAACTCATACACAATAATGCTGCAAACAGTCACCGACGTAAACGCAGTCCCCTGTCAGCTGTTACGATCAAACTAATGAGAGCCCCATGTAACTGAGAAATTACTTCCCTTTCGTATCGTAGTATCCTAGATTTTATCGCAGGATTTTTGAAAATTCCCGTAGAACCGTGCCAGCTGATTGCTCCCTCACCCCAAAATTTTGGGAGTTACCTTTGACAGCTTGCTTTCCTTCTCAGCGCATACAACCGCTATTGCAACTGAAGTACAGAATCACAACAAGGTTCTCAAGACGCTCGCCGGCAGCACTTGGGGCAAAGACAAGGAAAAGTTGCTGTCGACTTTTAAAGCAATGGGCCGACCGTCCTGTCTGGACGCCTGGAACTAGTGATACGTAGTGGACAAAGCTTCAGACTTGCCAAAACACTGCTTTAAGGGCCGTGACAGGATGCCTTCTGATGTCACCTATACAACATCTACATAATGAGGCCCAAATACTGCCTGTTAAGGAGCATAACAAACTGCTCAGTAAGCAGTTTCTGCTAGGGTGTTACCGCAGGCCTCTCCCATGCAGGCACCTGCTCGAGCCTGAGCCCCCTCCCAGGCACATCAGGAGGCATTTCCTCAACTACGCGGACGAGATCTCAGACAAAACAAACAGACAGTTACTGGATCGGACAATGTACAGACAGGCCATAAACGACATTCATCGGGAGACTCTCACCACCTTCTTAACCTCCCGACCCCCGAATGCCGTTATCGGAGTTCAACCACCACCAATCGCAGACGAAGAGCTCCAACTTCTCCGAGAGTCCCGCGTAACCTTGGCCCAATTACGTTCTGGATATTGTAGCAGGTTAAACTCCTACTTATCCAGAATCGACCCCGAAGTACTAAACATATGTCAAGCATGTGAAGACCCCCCGCATGAAACTAATCACCTTTTCACATGCCCTATTAAATCCACTCATCTAACACCCCTCTCCCTCTGGACCCAACCCGTCGAAATAGCTAGTTTCTTGGGCCTACCGTTAGATGAGCTAGACGAAGACGGCCGGTGATTACGCTACACTGACAGAGCAAAGGTACCGCTACAACAGCAACATTGCTCTCTCAGCACACAGTGTTGCGAAACAGTACATTTCGAAATCATTTGCAAAATAAACTTGGAAAAATTTTAATTTTTGTTAAAATAATTTAAAAACAATGTTGAATAATGTTAATTATAGATAAATGAACTATTTGGATTTGGTCCTTTTTGGCAAAGCCTGCGATAAAATCTACAATACTGAAGGGTGAGGGGGGGCTCTCATTCGTTTGATCGGAACAGCTGACAGGGGACTGTGTTTACGTCGGTGACTGTTTGCAGCATTACGGTGCTCACATTCATAACGTAATCGTACACCCGTATCAGCTGACTCGATGATACTAATGAGAGACCCATGTAAATCAATTCTCACCACCGTTCTGTTCCATAGTATCGTAGATCGTTGTTTCATAGTGCCAGCTGAAACGGGTGTACGTTTACGTTGGTGAGTTTAAGATCCATAATGGTGTGAGCAAGTCGTTATCAAGATACACGACTTTACCCATAAAAGGTTATGGCACCAGCCATTTTCAAAATTTTCTTTTTAAAGTTGTGATATCTAAACCAGATACATATGCATGTATGTATATACATACCTTCTGAATCATTCCTTTTTGAAAATTTTTACGTTGATCTGTCTGAAATTTCAAAACTCGTTCAGTTGGTTCCCGCCATGGTTCAGGATTAAATAGTTCTTTAGTATGAGCCGGCATCATATTACATAATACCCGAAAACGCTGTACTCTGTGGCAAATGGGGCAGTTTATTTCATTAGATCCATTTATAATATTTAAGGAGGGAATTGCTACACATTTTTCACAAATTGTGTGATTGCAAGCCAACAAGAATATGCGCCTTCGCTTGCGAATATATATTTCATAACAACGATTGCAATGAAGCCAATACAAAGAAATGTCTTTTGGCAATTTAGTTTTGTGTTTTGAAGAGAAATCATCCTCAAGTGATTCGTTTTCCATGGTTTTATGTACCAACTCAATTTTAAAGGTGGAATAAGTTAGTGCTACTTTAGTGCGTAGATCATCTTTAGTGTACTAAAGAAATGCCGATTATCAATTAATTAAACAAGGCTAACTGCCCCAAAGCGAATTGACTACTGAAGGTGGCCATGATGGAAAAAATATTGTACCGTTACTTTGCTCTCAGTGAATTTGACAATGAGTTACGTGTTTTAGTGTGGCCAGATTACCACGTTCGTAGTTTGATTTAGCATTTTTTTGTTTGTTATTTAGTCTCGGAGTTTTAGTTCTTTCTTTATGACATTTTTCTAGCCTGTTCTAATTAAAAGCGGCCGCCGTAGCCGAATGGGTTGGTGCGTGATTACCATTCGGAATTCACAGAGAGGTCGTGGGCTTGAATCTCGGTGAAAGCAAAATTAATAAAAACATTTTTCTAATAGCGGTCGCCTCTCGACAGGCAATGGCAAACCTCCGAGTGTATTTCTGCCATGAAAAAGCTCCTCATAAAAATATCTGCCGTTCGGAGTCGGCTTGAAACTGTAGGTCCCTCCATTTGTGGAACAACATCAAGACGCACACCACAAATAGGAGGAGGAGCTCGGCCAAACACCTAACAGAAGTGTACGCGCCAATTATTTTTTTTTTTTCTAATTAAAAGTAATGTTAATAATTTTGTAAAATATACATTTTTTTAAAATTAGTCAATTTAACTTTACTTTTTTTAACATTTGGTCGCATTCCCGCAGTTGCAGTTGTTGTTGGTGTTCTTCTGCTTTCAGCAGTCAAATCTCTCTCTCGCTACTGCAATGTTTCCTAGCTTTGGATATAAAAAAGCACTAAAATGCCCACTCAAAGAAAATAAAATACTAATTTTTTATTGAATTACGTAAAGAACTTTGTATTGTCTTTAAAATGCACGTTTTTTTTAATAAATGTGTTATGGATATGTAGAATTTAATTTATGAGTTTTTTTTTGTTAAAAGAAACTCTTTTGTTAAGGGAACGACTTATTTGCTATATTTCAGGTTATGTAACAAAATAAGGTACTCTTTTTGTAAAAATGCCGTTATGGTTTCTTCAGTATATTCTTCAGTATTACGCTTTTTTAAATGTGTAAAAAGGTTTTCAATGTTAAGAAGAGTTGAGAGAAGAACTTTTAATATTTTTGTATTGACTTAAAAGGAGCAAAAAATTAAATTTACACTTTCAAAATATCAAACGTTATAAGAATCAAGAAATTTGCATTAGCACTAAAATCTTCTCAGAGTAACCTTTTGACGTGATAACGTCTTATAATTCGATTTAGCCGGCTGCACACACTAAAAAATGTGTCGTTATCTTGCTCAATCGTCGTTATCTTGCTCATGCGTCGTTGCCTTGCTTGAACTGCAAGCGAGAGCGCGGAACGAACGGCAAAGAGCACAATCGGCCCCCGCATTCGGCAATGGTCGACATCTGGCTCTCTCCAACTTGAGTGAGCATATATACATATGTATGTATATGCGCATATGTGTATAAATTCGCATATTTGTATTTGATTTACTTGAAGAATTTAAAATAAAATCAAGCGTATCATCATCATTCAATACCGAATTTATAATTAGTGATGAATAGTTATTAATAATACCTGTTGTTTTAATGTTTTTATTATTAATTTATTATTATACAATATATGAAGGAAAAAATGTATGGAAATATTTACCACATACCTTATAAGAGATGTTGTATACTAATATATGTATATAAATATGCATACATACATATGTCCTAAGCCAATACATATAAACATGCATATATTCAATTTCGCGCAATTTTCAAACAAAAAGAACAAATCTATATGTAAAGATGCATACAAATCATATGGGCATATCAAATGCACGAATCTATTCTGTACGCAAGCAAATGTAAGCTAATGTACTTTGCTTGAACTGCAAGCGAGAGCGTGGAACGAACGACAAAAGCACAATCGGTCCCGCGTTCGACAACGTTCGACATCTGGCTCTCCTACTTGAGTGAGCATATATATGTATGTACCTATATGCGCATTTGTAATATATATAAATTCACATATTTGTATTTGCATATGCCTTCTTCCTGTGTGCATGGTAATGAACCATTTCTCTGTTGAGAATAGGACGGTGATAGGAAAAGTAGGAAATGAAAGGGGGTGTTTCGAGGGTAATGTGTCTTGAAAAAGGCAAATCGATGATGTTGCCTCTTAGTCTTGTTGACTTATTAACGTCTGATGCACAATCGAAATTGAACATATCTTTCATGAGTTTGATAAATGTTTCTTCATTTTTCACGTTTCCATTTACCTCCTTCTCTATATCCATACAAAATATCTATCAAACAAATAAAATTAAAATTTTGTTTTGAAAATTGCAACCATTACATCAGTATTTTCTTATGACGTTGTCACGTTAAACTATCGTCAGTAAACCGACTTTACAGACAACCTCTTTTTTTAACCTTCTTTTGTTTAATAAAACAGTTTTTTTTAAATTACAATTTCGATAGCTTTAAATAAAAACAAAAAGAAACAAGCACAAAACTCGAAAATTTTCGCATTTTGGATATAAAAAAGCACTAGATTTATTGTGAAGAGCAAGTGGTTGGCAACACTGCACAACTTGGCAAACGTGACGTCACGCACTCTCTGATGACGCACAATCTTGTTTCTATCATTCTTGGAAGGTGGGGCCATTAAAAAACAGTTACTTTACTCTGACGTCAGCTCCCTTCGCAATTCAAAATTAAATCTCACAAATCACACTATTACCAAGCCATTCACTGAATTTTCACAAACATTTATATTTTCTCTTCCTTTTGTTTGTTTTGTATATGCGGAAGATGCCGTAGGAAGAAAGTATGTGTTTGCGTATAAATATTTGTTTTTGGTTGTATCCATTGCTTTATAATACATTCACATGTAAGTAGGTTATCCACTTTTTCGAGCTTAACTCCCAATCTGTAACTAAAAAGTTAAATTATATATACATATATAATTGGCGCATTCACCCTTTTTGGGTTTTTGGGCGAGCTCCTGTTGATATTGTTCCGCAAGCAAGATTATCCATACAAAATTTCTCTCCCGGAATCTGAGATTATAAAATAATCCTAGCTTATTACCACACTTTTTTTAAACACAACCATGTGCTATAGATAATTATTTTTACGAATGTAAAGAGAAACATCAAAGTAGGCAAAAGCTAAATAAAATGGACACCGGCAAAGAGAATAGGTTTGTAGACATAATTCTCTAAAATTTTTGTTAAATATTATTAATTATGCATGGGCATGTGTTTATGGGCTTTGTCCCCTTATTCTTCTTCTTAACACGCTGAGTGCCATGTGAGTCCAGGTTGGTTTCACAGTGCGAAGGGACTTTCAGGCCTCGTGGTGACACTTGGTCTCACGGTATAATGTGTGAGATTTCGGTTTGTGCTGATGCAGCTGCTTCATAGAGGCTATTAGTAGTAGTGTATTCACGCCATACTAGAGCCATTGCATTGTTTATGCTGCTTGGCCTATGGGTATGAGACCAATGTGGCATCATATGACCTATTCAAAAATTCAAATATTCTATTGTATTATGTAAAAAAAAATCGTGGCCGGACGAACCCCATTTTTTTTGTTGTATGGTGGCACTCAACGTGTTAATTGGCGTATCCATGCTGGATGTTCGCGATTACATACAGATGTTATTTTGTTCTTAGCCGTACGGTTGGTAGGCCATATTATTATCGATGTCTAGGAATTCGTGACTGTTTCTCGCTGCTACTGCTAGTTCGCCGATTGTTTTGAGACTTGTCCACTCCTTGATGTTGTCGAGCCACGTCTTTTTCTTCCTACCAATTCCTCTTCGTCCTTTAATTTTTCCTTGTATCAGCAGTTTTAAAAGATCGTATATGTCACCTCTTGGTATGTGTCCGAAATAAGCGACTTTTATTCTTTTTATGTCCGTTGGCATGTTCCTAGAGGTTCGCATTCTATTTAGCAATATATCGTTTGGTATTTTATCAGTCCAGCTTATTCTCATCATTTTTTATAGCACCACGTTTCAAAGGCGGTGTATGCTTACGGTTTTCAACGTCCAGGCGTCACATCCGTATAAGAGTGTTGACCATACATAACATTTTAAAAATCTTGTCTTTAATTTAACTGGTATGTCCCGGCGTGTCAGTATTTTTTTTTAATCTTCATGAAGGCCACTCTAGCCATTTCTTCTCTGCCTCTTATTTCATGATCATGGTCCGATTGGCCATTCAGCCATACTCCTAGATATATTTCTTTACTTTCTCTATTGTTTGCCCCCTATGGTTAGTCTCGCATAGGTTCTGCTGCTTTTATTTGCAAGAATAAATTTGGTTTTATCAATATTTATATTTAGCCCGAAGACTTTGCTGTGCTTTTTCCATTTTGTTTATAATAGTTTGGAGATCCCTCATATCGTCTGTTACTAGCGTTCTGTCGTCTGGGTAGCGAATGTCACTTATATATATCCCATTAACTGCGTCATTTAATACTCCTTCAAATACAGGGTCCGCCATATAATTTACGGAATTAAAAATGCTATAAAAAAGAAACTACTCAATATTTTTCGAAACTGTTTTTTTTTATTTTGAAGTACAATCCTTCCGATTAATGATGGAACACAACTTCATTCATAAGGCTGCCTCGGCTAGCCATGCACCATCCCATACGATCGGTCCAATTTTTCAACACATTTTCGATTGTATGCGGCTGTACTTTAGCTATGACATCGCGTATGTTGGTCCTGGTGATTCACGAACACTCTCGGCCACAGCAGCAATATTTTCGGGTGTTCGCACGGTGTTTGGTCGGTCACGCGTTGATTTGTCAATAAGCAACCCAGTTTCTCTTACTTTTTTCGCAAAGTAACGCACATACGCTTCATTCGGTGCTTTTCTTCTTCCCATTGCCGTACGTAATTTTCGTACACATTCTGCAACATTACCATGATTTTCAAAGTAATGTCGCAATATTTCCCAGCATTCTTTGAGCGTATACACAACCATTTTCGTTCAGCGGAAGTATAAATCTAATTTTCTGTCAAATCAGATGACAGCTAAGTGTTACCATTCTTCAAATAATACCTAGTTCAAATCCGTAACGATAGATGGCGGGTCCTTTATTTTTTCTGCGTACACGTTAATAAATTATTATAAAATGTTATATAGGGGAAAAATTTAGTATAATGTTTTTAAAAAAGGGGGGGATAGAGGGGTGTGTCCCCAACTTAAAACTGAAAACCCTACCCTCCGGAGGCTCATAGTTCTTAAGTAATTTATTGTTAAAGTTGTGTAATTTAGCGAAAAATTGGTGTTGCCAGACACCGGAAATAAAAACGAAGTTCGCATGAGAATTGAGAAACATTTTCGAAAATACAATATAAACATATAAAATTGAATTTTACAGGAGCGACGACTAGAAGTGTATTGTAAATTTGTAAAATGTTTGCTTAGAACTTTTTCCCTCATTAGTCCAACTCCGATTACACATCCACAGTAGTTTTGCATAGAACTCCTTTACGCGTATTTTTGCTTAAAACTCCTTACCCTGCTAAAACAATGGAACCCAAAATTAATACATCATATGTGTGTGTGTAGTAAGGAGTCACAATATACCCAATCCCCATCATCAACACTGAACTGAAATAGTTCATTTTTGTTCATATTTTTATTTTCATTTGCATGCATCCGGCAACATCAACTGTTGTCAATTCCAATTAATTCTTATTCGCGTTTAAAATTGGAAAGTGATGATATGGGTAAATGTATTTGCATTTAATTTCCATTGAAATATTTCGAATACATGTATGAAAATAAGTAAAAACACGCGTGTGAATGTAGATTTAGTAGTATTATAATGTGCCAAGCTATAGTGAAATTCCCGAGGGCACTTTGAAGGCAAATAATTACAAAACTATTATTTCCAGAATAATTGGGAGCTATAAAGGTTGTTCCAAACCACTCCCTAAAACCTCCACCAAGTTTCATTAAATAAGACAATATAGTTTGCCTAAAATTACCCATGTTACATTATAGCAAATCCCAGCCTTATATAGAATTTCGCATGCGTTTTTCTGCCATAACTTTTTGGAACCTCGGTAAACGTCGTTTACGGATTTCCTTCAACTGTTTATTATAAGCAGCCAGTTGCGCAATTAAATTAGCAATTTCTTCTCCTTATCTTTTCTTCATATTGTGAATAATAAGAATTTCTATAAAGAAAAACCTTTCAAAACAGTCTTGACAGTTGATTGTCAATTTTGCAGGTAATCGGTCCTATATGAACGGGAAGATTAATTTTGTGGATTTATTGCTAATTAATGCATATGTGAACATAGTTTTAGCCTGCTCTTTCTCCTATCAAACAAGTAATTCCCCTTCCTTTAGTTTGTTTATTTTTGGACTCTTACGACACAACAAATTCGGAAGGCGCAAGCTCTTACTCTATCATTCTTGTACCTCATCGTCCATTCTCATGACAGCCAGTTCTACGTTACCGGATTGACTTGGGTGTTTCCCCGACCAAGTGCTGCCGCCCCCATAAACTATTCGTTTCTAGTGTACCGGACTTTACTCTATCATTCTTGTATAATACATATGACATATACATTGTCGGTCACTAATTTTCAAAAGACAGTATTTTGCTGGAAAATTTCATTCCTTGTAATCGACTTCATACATATCGATAGGTTATATCCTTCGTTAGTCGAGTCCGGCGGGAAATTTACCGATTGCGCAGGTAAATAGAATAATAAAATAGTAAACATTTTTAAATACGTGCATTAGATATTTGTAGTAGATGACAGCATTCAAAAAGATAATACGCAAGAATTGAAGGTAAGTTTATTGTAGGTTTACAACGATTCAACTTATTAGTTTGAGTGTTAACAAAAGATTGGTGAATATATAGCATATGATGCAGAAAAAGTCCGGTATGAAACAGTTTCCTTAGCGTGTTTGTGGTATTTCCATGATCTCTTTCTCATAAAGTCCAGACGTCTTCATAGAATATGAATATTTTATGTAAGTATGTTGAATTAAAAAAGGAATAAACCTAATGTAATAGTATTCAACATTTCTCCAATGGATTGAACTATCCCGGAGTGAGTTGCCGGCATGTTATAAAACCTGATCGTTTCTGTAATGTTTACCCGTCTGTCAACTTGCTTTAGTATGTCTTCTTAAGCATTCCGGATGTTTCGCATTAAAAAAAATAATACATACACGTATAGAGTTAAAAACATTAAAAAAAAAACGCTTTCGAGAATAATTAATAATATGCTATACATATGTATAGTGATTCTTAAGTGATTGTCTCATGTATATTATTTTTTTAATATAAATTAATCTGTTTTAATTCTTTTAATTATATATAAAGAGTGTAAAAAACAATGATCTCCGAAACGAATCTGAACTGATACAAAGTACCATGTCTGATATAGATGAAATTGCTTCCAGAGAAAATAGCATTGAAAATGCCAATTTTGAAGAAGTTGAAGGCAATATTGAAAATGAGGGAAATATAAACGACAAATTTCACAATGTAAGTTTTGGTTTAAGTTTTGTGAATTGATAAGAACTTGCGAACTTTGCAGCGATCTACACAAAAAGGTATGCAAACATTACAAAGTCAACAACAGCGTTTACAAAGGGAAGCTCAGTTTAGGTAAAAGCAAGGAAATTCTTTTTTTTGTCTAACACTTACCTTAAAGTTTATAGCATTCCTTATCACAAGCCAAAAAAATATACACTCCAAGAATTTCTAAGCCGCCGCAACATCGTAAAACCATCTGGAATTATTAATGAGAAGTATTCTCCCGGCGCCTTTGGAAAATCAAGAAATTTGAAAATGACCAGAGAAGAACTAGCGATTTATTCGTAAGTATTTAATACAAATGTCTAATACCGACAAATTTTACTCAGTGCAAGCTATTTTTCTTGCGTGTCCTAATTATAAAAAAAAACACTGAATCACAAGTGTATGTAATAAAAATTACATTTCTAAATTGTATATACTTAAATTATTAAATTTAATTTAATTGTAAATACTTAAATTGTATATACTATGTTCCCAGCTAAACTCTAGGTATATAAAAAACATCTTATGTTTGTTATATTATTAACAAGTGCATGTGTACCTATACATTTTTATTAATATGAATTTATCGACATTTTGTTCAATTTAGTCAACTAATGGAGGATAGAGCCAAAGAGGCATCTGAATTTTTCAGACCTGAAAATACTGACAATTCCAACAAAACTGAAGACGGAAATGGAGATAACAATAATCTTATTAAGAGTGCGCACGAAAACTCACTTACAAGCGTTCAGAAAGAATTCAAAGAACCAGAAACTACTGATATAAATGAGAGTGAAAAATGCAGAGACAAGAATGTTATAATAACTGAAATTTTAGAACTTCCAAAATTGGATCTAAAAGACGTAGCTAAGGACCTTAATTTAAAAACAATTGTCAATCAGCCCGTGTTATCCAAAGAAAAAACAGCGTTTTCATTAAGTTCAAACGCATGTATATCTGGTATTTTTAAAGAAAGTCCTACTTTAAAAGACGATGTAGATATTTCATTCGATTTTCTTTCGAATGGGAAGGATGTTCCTAAATCAATTAGCGGGGCTAATAGTTTGCTGGAAAGGCTTATGAAAACGAACCCTTGTCAAAAACCTGTTAGGGAATCCATTGGGTTAGTAGTTATGTCCACAAACAATTTATTATCTTATTCATACTAACATCTGTACATAAACACAATGACATTATAGATTACTCAGTCCTAAATGTAATTCAAAAGCACTTTTAAATGGCACTGACGTTTGTTTGAGTAAAAAACCAGGAGAAACATTTTTAAAATTGAAAGACAACTTGAAATCAATTATTATGGAAAAACGTAGAGAAGAAATGAAAAAACGGCAAGAGGAAGATAATGCCAAAAATACATTTGGTGATACAGACGAAGATGGAATAGATGTTTCCACAGAATTATACGATAAATTATTGGTAAGGTTCTTCATCAATGTATTATGTTGTGTTTTTTCTCATATTAGTAATGTATTCCATTATTTTATTTAGCCTGCAAGCAGTGAAAATTCTGAATCTGAATCTGATTTTGAACTCGAAAATAATGGAAACGACGACAAAGAACTTTCAATTTATCAAAGTCAAAATACCCAAGTTGAACCGGAAAAAGAAGAAGATGAAGTAGATATCAAAAGGCGAATAGTATTTCTGTCTGATGATTCTGACGAGTCCCAACAACTTAGCCCGCCGGCGATAAGTCAAGTACCTGAAACTCAAATATGCAATCTAGAAGAGGAAACGGATAAAATAATAAATTTGTGTTCTGGTACTTTCGAAACCCAACCTGTTGTGCCGAATGAGGATACAACTGATAATAAAATCATTTCATCAAATGAAGAAAACTCTCCACTTTCCGATTGCAAAAGGATAAGAACAAAAAGATATACTAAAAAGATAAAGAAATCTAAAATGAAATTGGGGTTTTCCGATGATGAAGCTGAAGAGTCCGATGATGAGGCTGGAGAGTCCGGTGAAGCTATGGGAGCGGACAGTTCACCCAAAAATGATAACCTACCCGCTACATATATTGATTACGACTCCGAAGAAAATGAAATAACGGTGGAGTTGACAAAACAAGACTGTTTAAAGCAAGCTGAAACTTTTTTTGAAAAGGAAGCAGAACTTTCGGAATCCGATTGGGGAAGCGCAGATGAAGACGAAAAAAATTTGGATCAGTACGACATTGAACTAGGAGACGAAGACGAATTTGATAAAGAGGAAGTGAGAGCTGAATTGGGAAAAATACACGCGTGAGTTTTTAATTTCCAAAATCATAGTAGAAACAATTGAACCAGCGCGCATATATATATGTACATATATCGCACTTGTTACGTTAAAGCGTAACAACTCAAAATAAAAAAGAAAAAATTTGTTAGTTTAGCGCAACTACTAAACAAATAAGAATGAAACAACCGTTATATTGTTTTTAATGATATTTTCGTGCAATTACATATTTTTTTCCTTGTAATACCTATATTCTTAATATTTACGGAAACAGTTTTTCGTCCCTACTGAAAATATTCAGATTTTGAGTTGTTACGCTTTAACGTAACAAGTGCGATATGTGCATATGCTACTACCACAGAAGGAAAATTTAAACTATTGATTATAAGAACTGTATGGGAAAGCTATGACCAATACATTTTTTTTCTTAAGACTGTTGGGTTTTCGTTAGTAAAGAACTGTCAAGATATTTCTTAAGAAAACATTTCTGCAGCTTTTGATGAAAATTTAAGTCATACATACATATGTGGTACTACTTTCTAGTCCAGAAGTAAAAAGTACAAATTGTTTGTTCCTTAATATTTTTTTCTTAAGGTATTATGTGAAATGATGATAGTTTGTCACACTGTCGGTTTACTTCTTTTATAATTTTAAGGCGTAAAATGTTAGATGATGATATTCGACAAGTAAATAAATTGCAAGAAATTCTCCTTGAGGACGAAGAAGATGACTCTGCTCGACGACAACGTAAATTTAGATGGAAAAATTTTGACACCGCGTTTAACCTTGAAATAGATCAAAACCAATTAACGGATACCAAACCCGAAGAAGGCAGTGATGATGAAAACGAGCATTTATGGAGAAAAATACGGTTTGAACGAGAGCAAACAATAAAAAATCAGTCTTTGAATGAAGTATGCTATTCAAAAGTTTTAATGCCGATAGTTAAAGTCAAACAAGTTTTTTTTCCAGACTTCTTTAGACGCAACTGTATCAGTAGCAACTCCCAAAGCAAGTGATATTAAAAATCTTACAATTGTAACTGCATCGAAATCTAAAATTGAAGAATCTGAAGAAAAGGAGAAATCTCAGTTTTTAATATCAAAGGAGCTTATTAAAGTTGAAGGTGCAAAAGCGAGGAGCTCGTTTTTATTACGGAATAAAAAGGCATTAACAAAAACAATTTGTTCTGTTAAAAATGGAAGCAATGATGTAAACACATCACCCGACAAAATTGGTGTCAAAACAATAAATACTAACAAATTTGTTTTCACTACGTTATCTTTTGAAGAAAAGCAGGTAAATTTTCATCTACTCAATAGTATTTTCTTATATAATTTTTTTTTTTTTTGTAGACTCTAAAAAGGAAAGCCGGTGACATAAATGACGACATCGATATGAACATATTAAAAAGATCTAAAAGCGAAAAAAGAAAGAGTGAATATTTAATAGACAAACTATTGTAAATCTTGGTTTTATTCATAACATTGCTTATAATAATGTAATATTTAAGAAAATACTTGCAATAATAAACACATTTTATTGAAATTATTTAGGGTAATTTGTTTTATTTTGTGCGACATTTTGAAACTCAATATATCGTCACATGAAATCAAAAAAGCCCTAAGTTACATTTTAAAAATTTTACAGGAGAAGCAAAAAACCTTTTAAAATGAAAATGTTTTATTCACCGTCACCGGCTTTTCGAATTTTGTTTATACCAACGTCATTATTGGTTGTTGGATTATAAAATTTTAAAGGAACATGTATAATGATACGGTGCATAACAATCAACTAAAAAGTCGATTTTGAATTTTTTGTAACTTAGGGCTTTTTTAAATTCATATGACGATATGTATGTATACGGAAATTATAAAATACTGGCGTCATTCGCTTGAAATATCCGTTATCTATTTAGCTATGCTCAGAAGCGCAGCTTAACTGAGGAATTGAGTTTTAAATTTCAATCAATCTAACGATGTCAATTAAAATTTCAGCTTTAAAATGAGTTTTACAAGTGTATTTATACATCTCGTGGACAGTAAGTGTGCCCTAGATTGGAGAGGTCGCCTGTATAGATATGAAACTTTACACAAAGCTCTTCAGAGTTATTTGAGTTATAATTTTATCTGTCAGAATTGTCTTAACTCTTTGTTAGATTTCATGAAGTTTTAGTTTGTTAGTTTAAATATCACAATATTACTAAGCCATTGACTGCATTTTTGGAAGCGGTAATTTCTTCTTTAGTTTGTTTTGCATTACTATGGTGCATAGCGTCAGCCTTGTCAAAATCGCGAAAAATAAAGTAACTGCTTTGGGAAGACGCCACCTTCGTTAATTAATTCGCCTTATTTTCATATCACCTTTAGTATATTCGCCGCGGATTTTACTATGAAATTCTAAGATTTCTGCCTGGCAGTTCCTCATAAATGCAATCGTGTATAGTTGAATAACACGCATGTGGCGTTTGGTCGCGTTTTTTGTCGGAAACAAAAGAAGAAAATATACTGGGAGCAAAACACGCAGCGGTTGAGCTTTTTAATATTTTACAAATTCACCGAACCGGGTCCTAGTTGTCCATACTGAAAACTCATTGCTTTGTTTAATGGGAGTTATCGCAGAGAAGTGATATTTGATGAAACGCCGCAAAAATTTGGCGAGAGAAAATTTTGATAAAACCAGAATTAAGTTTCAATACATTCTGTATTGTACAGGCATATAAATGCTGAAGGTCTCTTCTACAGCAAACAATTTTAATATTAACCAAAATTGAGAAAAGCTTTTATGTTACTATAATTGAATATATTTAAAAAATCTGTGTGTAAATTGCAATTCCGCCATATATATATCGCATCCATGCCAGTTTCAATTGCGTGTGATCCAGTGCCTAATGTTAGCGCAGTTTTGCGGGAATCTCTTGGCAATGGGTATTCTAGCAACGGCCGGAGTATTTGTAAATCTGGAGGTGTGTGCGACAACTACATTAACGATAACGATGGTTGCTTGCACACAAAATTAGCTGTCGCAGCAAAACGTGTGCTACTGTCGAAAATAGAATACGAGGAAGTTACCAACTATGGTCAATCTGTATTAGGCGCACTAAAATCAAAATATGATGTTCTAAAAGCTACTGCAGCTAATAAAACTTTAAGTTATGATTACCTTTCACTTGCGAAATGTACAACAAATTCAGATAAAAATGGTAAGTACATTTTATATGGCAAAAAAAAAATAATTAAAATGACTAAAATTTTATTAATAAAGATTTAAAAAGAGAATTTGCTCTACTAAACGAAACGTAATTTTAAATATGGAAATATTGGTCATATTAGTGCAATGAATCTCATATTCCTAAATTTTTGTAAATACACATTTATGTAAATGATATATACAATATGCTCAGTCATCTGTCTTGCCCACTGGATGTTCATTCAGGCTAAGGATTCAGGAACCGGCTCAGTGGCTTCACTTTCATGGGAATGTTTACAACAGCATTAATACTTGTGGATTAAATAAAAAAAATTCATATATTCTAAAGCTTTAACTAGTAAAAAATGCCAGATTTAATTACATTCAATTTTATCTTGGCGTACATATCGATTAAAGAAATGGTTAACACGCCTTTCATTTAAACACATGTTATTCTTATACCGCTTTTGCATGACTTTAATCGAAATTACAACGATTGGAGTTGTTAGCTCCTCCTCTACTGTTAAACTTTCGTCGACATTACATCGACTATTTAGCTTAAATTTTGATGTTTTTATTTTCTTAATAGCATATTTCAATAAAGCCGCTAAAGGGTCAGTATTTGAATTAATGAACATAAATCTATTTTTGTCTAATTTGTCTAATTTACAGTTTATTCGAGTATAACTGCTACTAATATATTTATTTTCTACATAAAATAGACTCTGGTGGAAATGTGGGTCTTTCGAATAATGTATCCAATGCCAGTGCATCAACTTCTAAGCGACACAATCCAAACGAGCTCCCACAACCAAAGCGAGTGCTGTACCAACGAGAAAATGTAATAATTGGATGGAAAAATTCAGTAAGAAAATGGCAAGTTGGAGTTGGTATGATGAACGTTGGTAATACGTGTTACTTGAATTCGACATTACAAGCACTCTTTCACGTACCTTCAATGGCGAATTGGCTAATGTCCGAAGGCAAACATGTAGAAGAGTGTGAATCGCCGGATAATTGTATAATTTGTGCAATGATTAAAACATTAGACGCGTCACAAAGCAATCAGTCAGCAATTCGACCATATCTAGTTTACTCCAAACTAAAATTTATTTGTAAACATCTACTTATGGGTCGACAAGAGGACGCTCATGAATTTCTTAGATATTTGGTTGAAGCAATGGAGAAGTCTTACCTCACGCGCTATCGTAACTACAAAGAGTTAGATCAGTATAGTAAGGAAACCACACCGCTTAATCAAATCCTTGGTGGCTATTTAAAATCAGCAGTTCGGTGTTTGGCGTGTGGACATGTATCAGTAACTTTTCAGCATTTCCAAGATTTACTATTAGATATTAGAAAAGCAGATACAGTTGAAGAGGCTTTAGAAGGTTATTTTTCAAGAGAACGACTTGAAGATATGGGATACAAATGCGAATCGTGCAAAAAGAAGGTATGTAAAATGTATGATAATTATACACTAATAGTGCTAATAGTTTCAATTGACGTGAAAGAGTAAAACTGTGTATAGTATTTATATGTACAATAAATCCAACAGAAAAAAGGTAAATCAGAATTCTTGAAGAATGTTCTTCATTCGTCTAATATATTTGCCGCTAAAGTAACTGCTTCTTAAAATTACCTTAGATTCTTTATGAACAACTAATATCTTTGATATAAACATATATTCGTTTACGTGTGGAATACTAATTTAAGACGCTAATCTTCACAAAAATGTGAGTATAATATATGTAACACTCCTGAATCTCCTCCGTAGGTATGTTAATTTTTTTTTTTACTAAAGAAAGGATCTTCTGATTATTTTGGAAAGCTTTTGAATGGAAGAAATGCATTCGAACATTTGCCATTCCATGAAAGAAACCCATTTTCAATAATTTTGATGTTTGATGCTCCAACTTACGATCTTCTGATTATGGTTTGATTTTCTATATTCTAGGACCAAATGTTTGTATAAATAGTTCAGTACTCAAAAGTTTAACTATTTGTGTGTATGTAAGAAGATATACATACAGTGAGACAAAAAAGGATTGACACATTCGAAAAATCAAAGTTCTCAGTGCCAAAACTTTTCTTCTAATGAAAGTATAAAAAAATATAAAACGGTATTTTCTAAATGTATTTATTTCTTACGTATCTGACCAAAAAAATTAAGATCGACATAGGTTTACAAGCTCAACCTTGGAAGGTAAAATAAGGCACAAATTCACATCAAAAATTTATGTTAGCTTATGCTTTTGGCGTCATAACGGTAAACTCCCGTTGTTTTCACTCTTGCTTTTGACGTGATGACGTCTTATAATTCGATGTGGCCGGCTGCACGCACCAAAAAATCCGGCGTGACATTGCTCATAGAGCGTTACCTTGCTTGAACTGCAAGGTTAGAGCACGAAACGAACGACAAAGAGGCACAGTTCGACATCTGGCTCTCTCCTACTTGAGTGAACATATTTTTTTTTTTTTTTTATGGAGGTTGAAATCAAAATGTCAGAAACATCTCAATGGTGCCGTCACACCAATGGTATGTGGGGCACGCTCCCACTAATACTATAACAATCCTCCACCTCGGCTAGTTCTACCCTGGGACCACAAAAGTATAACTTCTGGATAGAGCCGCTATACACCGTCGATAGTCTCAATTACTCCCACTATGTTTATAGGTGGTCCAAAGTAAAGGAGGCACCGGAAAGCTTGCAGTAGTGTTATCTTAATTCACTACCGTCTTGTCTTCTGTAGGATACTGTATTGAGTGTTTCACTCAAACGTCTGCGCTTATTGTCGGTTCGTCAGAGACTGTCCGCCTTCTCTGTTGCTGAAACGCTTTGTGTTCCCAATCAATATGGCGAAGTCGCGTCATAATCTTACCTGCAAACGTTTGCGTTGCCTCCCACTTACCGCCGGTTGCGCACATATCTCGTATGAGGGTGCTGGAGGACGGTTGATGACCCAGGGCTTGCTCCAGTATAGCTCGTTCCTCTCTAAAGCGGCCGCAATAAAACATGACGTGTTCTGCGTTTTCGTCTGTATTGGGGCAGTTTGGACAGAAAGGACTGTCTGCCAGCTTAAAACGGTGTAGGTATTCCTGAAAACAGCCATGTCCGCTGAGCAACTGTGAAAGGTGATAGTCGGTGTCTCCATGTTTTCTCATTAACCAGTCATCAACACGTGGTATGAGTTTGTACGTCCAACGTCCGCTTTGTGACTCATCCCACCGCTGCTGCCACCGGCCTATTGTCAGCAGTCGCTCCGCTGTTTTTTCTCCAGGTGTGGGCCGCGTTCCCTGTTTGTTATAGAGCCGAAACATTTCATCTGCCAAGAGGTTTAGGGGTACCTTTCTCGCTATTACGCAGATTGCATCATCAGACACCGTTCTATAAGCGCAAGCTACACGCAGCGCGCCTTGCCTGTAGGTCTGGGTGACTTCCCGTAGATTAGACTTTTTGGTCCCCGCCCAGATAGGTCCTGCATACAGAATTATAGAGTCAGCAACCAACGACAGTAGCCGTCTGCGATTTCCCTGGGGCCCTCCTATATTAGGGAGAAGTCGCGTTAGGGCAGCATTGATAGAAGCCGCCTTGGAACTTACATTTATTAAATGCTGCCTTGAACAAAGTCTTGTGTCGATCCAGACCCCAAGATATTTGATCGCCTTTTTCGAGACTATACGGTGTGTACCTATGTTCAGCTCAAAGGAGTTTCGCTCTCCAGCACTTATTAGAACGGTTTTGTTACCGGCTAAATCTAACTTAGCCTCGTTAAGCCATCGTTGCACCCTCGCTGCATCATCGTTGCACTTTTCCTTTAAGTGATCAAGTTTTCTATCAACTACCACCAGGGCAATATCATCGGTGTATCCCACAATTTCGGCGTTTGGCGGGAGCTTCACCTTGAGGGAACATATATATGTATGTATATGCGCATAGGTATGTATATAAATTCACATATTTGTATTTGCATATGCCTTATTCTTGTGTGCATGGTAATGAACCATTTCTCTATGAGGATTATTAATTTGATTTATTTGAAGAATTTAAAATAAAACCAATTCATCATCATCCTTACCGAATTTATAATTAGTGACGACTAGTTGTTAATAATACCTGTTGTTTTAATGTTGTTATTATTAATTTATTATTATATATGAAGGAAAAAATGTAGTTTACATTAGCTTACATTTGCTGGCGTAGAGAATAGATTCGTACATTTGATATGCCCATATGATTTGTATGTATCTTTACATATAGTTTTGTTCGAAAATTGCGCGAATTGTATGTATGCATGTTTATATGTATTGGCATAGGACATACATTGTGTAAAATAAGTACCCGGAATTTAAAAAAAAAACACATTTTTTCATATTATTCATCATTATTTGTTGGATCGCCTTCAAAATAGGCTCCTTTTGAGCCGATACAAATATTCCAACGAACAACCCAGTCATCCATGGCCCGCTGGTAGGCCGGCGCCGGGATGGCCTTCAGCTCCTTTAGCGAATTTTTTTTAATGTCTTCAATCGACTCAAAACGCCTTCCCCGAAGTGGCAATTTTAGTTTTGGGAAGAGAAAAAAGTCACAGGGTGCGAGATCTGGCGAATACGGTGGCTGTTCGATAGTATTTATTAAGTTTTTGGTCTTGTATTCGTGTACAATCAAGGCTCGGTGCGATGGCGCGTTGTCGTCGTGCAGAATCCACGAATTGTCCTTCCACAATTCGGGCCGTTTACGGCGAATGGCTTCACGTAAACGCCTTAAAACGGATAAATAATATTCCTTATTAACCGTTTGGCCCTCTGGAAGGAACTCAGAGTGCACCACGCCTTGGTAATCAAAGAAAACCGTGAGCATAACCTTCACTTTTGACCGGCTTTGGCGTGGTTTTTTTGGATACGGCTCGTTCTCGAAGCGCCATTCAGACGATTGCTGACTGGTTTGCATATCGTACTCGTAGACCCATGTCTCATCACCAGTTATTATGCGTTTCATGAACGTAGGGTCCGTATTAGCTCGGGAAACCATGTCTTCAGAGACCTCCTTCCGATGCTCTTTTTGCAAAAAATTGAGTAAAATTCGCCAAGTAAACAAAAGATCAACTCACTTTGACTGCAGAATAAAACACACTAAGTAATAGATCCCGTTCTAATAAGGCTTGTGCATTCAAGGACATGTGTACCAACATGAAAAAACCAAATTTGAAGTGTCAGGTATTCCCGGGAGAGTTTAAATTATAAATTCCGGGTACTTATTTTACACAATGTATGTATATTAGACTGAAAATTGCACCAAAGTATATGTATGTATTCATGTTTATATACATATATTAGTATAAAACATATCTTATAAGGTATGTATTACCACAAATTTTTTCCTTCATATATAATAGGAAATTAATAATAAAAACAATAAAACAACAGGTATTATTATTATTACTATAAAGCTGATTGAACCTGCTTCGCGCAATTCACTAATAACACCTTCGCCGCTCTTCCCATTCGCACCGTATTCCGCAAAGTGAAAACTGCTGCTGCGACTGGCTTCATTCCTACTGGAAGACTTAAGGGCATTCGTTCTAATTTTCTCGCGAAATCAGCTACTTGGCACCTACGTTCCCGGGGATTGTCGGATAAAGGATCTCAATTTGGAGATTCGGCAACTGGTAAATCAACACCAGCGGAGTATCTACGAGATAACTTAAATACCTTTGAAATATGGGATTGCTGTGAGTTCACTTTCGGTTTTGGGGATGGGTAACATTTTCGCGCCTTTCCAACATTTTGAGAAAGCGGATGTGGTTAGTATAGTGTTAAGCAGAATCGTGGAGGTATAATCGGCAAAACAGCTTTTATTCAGTATTCAATCAACCAAATGTTACATATAAAACTCACTACACTGTTTCCAAATGCGATGTATGTAATATACATACATACTATATATAAAAGTTTGAAATCGTCTTTTGACAATTTTTTGCCTAACTTTTTACAAGACCCAATATAATTAACAAAACTAATTTAAACTAATTTTTCTTCAATATTTAGGTCTCTGCGACTAAACAGTTTTCATTAGAGCGCGCCCCGATTGTGCTCTGTATACAGCTAAAGCGCTTTTCGGTAATGGGGACCAAGTTAAACAAACAAATCACAATCAAACCTCGAATCGACTTATCCAAATTTGCTACTCGGAAAGACACCGGCGAACAGTTAACGTATAAATTAGTTGCGATGGTAACCCATTTAGGGGCTTCCCAACATTGCGGACATTATACTGCTATAGGCTTGACCGAATCCGGCTCGTATTATAATTACGATGACAGTTACGTACGCCCTGTATCTGTACAGAACGTTTGCAATACCAACGCTTATATTATCTTTTATGAAATTGAGAAGGCCCAACGATCGATTTGTAGTACTGAATTGAGCATCACAGGCGCTGTCAAAGAAAATACTATAAAACAAAACGGATATATGAAAACGGAGAATACTTACCCAAATGAGATAAGTAGTTCAAGTAACTCGCAACATAGGCTGGATAGTAATATACTAATTTCATCGCATTACATCAACAAACCGTCCACGAGTAATGGTTCCATATCTAATAAATTCTGTTCGAACCGTCAGATACATTTTAAAAACCAAACTAATAGTACACCATTAAAATCGAATGCTGTATCATCAACAACTAAATTAGCATTAAATCAGGAAAATAGAAATAATATTCAAAATTCGTTAGAACAAAATGTTAGGACTTTAGTTGAAAAGGACAATGATAAAAAAATTGATCACACAAACAACGGATTTAGAGAAACATCGAGCAAATTAAACCCATCTAATGAAAATCAAGTATCTTCTTCTATCGAAGCAAAACGTAACAAGTGTGCAGAATTTATGCCGTTGCACAAAGCAAGTGCAACTCTTCCTAGTATGCCAACTCTGTCCGACACTCAAAATCAAAGTGTGATTCAACCTGCCAAGAACACTTCACCGCCAACAGTCAATCCTTTGAAGAGTCTTGTGCCGTATGAATCTGAAACTGATGAAGAATCGACGGTATCAGAAATAAAAGACACAGAAGAGACTAATAAGAAAAAGAAGGAATTAAAAAATGCTGTCAAACGTCCCTTAGATACCCCCATACGAAATTCCATTTCAGAAAATGCCAGTAAAGCTAAGAAGCTTGCTATTATGGATGAAGAAGACTGTAGCTCCATTAATGGTTCTAAGCAATTGACTACTTACAAAAATGATTTTACCAATGAAATATTCACTTCAAGCTCTACCGAGCCAACTAAAAGCAAATTACAAAAATTTGGAAATAGCCAAGAAATATTCAACACGAACAAGTTGGCCGAATCAAATTTGAATCGATCAAAGATTAAGCATAAAGTTGATATCATCGATGGGATTTTCAATCAGAACAAATATGATGGTAATAATGCAGATATAAGTTCGAATGAAAATTTTTTAAGTACGTCACATAATGAAGAAGAATGTGATGACCATTTAGCTTCAGCAAGTGTGTCTCGACCACCTTTCATACGCTCACATTCTACCCCGCCATCACCGCCAGTTATCAAGACCAAGACAGGATTGTGGCAAGTTACCACGTTGCAGCCGGTGACGGCGTGTATCAGTCCGCCAGAGAAAATGGCCAAAAATCCCAAGAATCCTTTCGCCAAAAAATCAGTAGATACCTTTAATAAACGTCCGAAATCAAACGCGGAAGGGAAATCTAATAAGGCAAGTTTTACAGGCAATGGGTATAGATGCAACAATACAAATGATAATTCTGTATCAAGTTTAATGAAGCAATCCCATCGCGGTTACGGTGTCCCCGTACTTTCTTGGAAGGGAGAGCAAACAAAATTATCAAAAGAGGTAAGTAATTATTTCATTATTTTATTAATTTAAAATATAATTTCTTACAGTCAGTTAGAGTTTATTTTTTTGGATTTTAGTGGGCCGGAAGATGATTAATGGAAGCCAAATAGTTTGGGTGTGGGTGTTCATTACAGACGTCTATCCCAAGAATAAACTCCCGCATACACAAATATAATATATATATTGGGGCGGGTCGATTTAAAATTCAGAAATTCTGAAAAATTCAAAAAAATCGCCCATTCTGAATTCGTTTTTAGAGGTATGGTTTCTTCGGCAAAGTTTCTTATTTTGATCCCTAGAATATGCTTTTCACAGAGCAATGGGCGATTTTTTTGCCTCCCCACAAAAGACACTAAAAGTTCGACCCAAATTGGGGGACATCAGAATTCGTTTTAGAGGTATGGTTCCTTCGGCAAAGCTTCTTATTTTGATTCCTAGAATATGATTTTCACAGAGCAATGGGCGATTTTTTGCCTCCTCACAAATCGACCCGGCCACCCCTTTTTGGGTGTTTGGCCGAGCTCCTTCTCCTATTTGTGATGTGCGTCTTGATGTTGTTCCACAAATGGAGGGACCTACAATTTCAAGCCGACTCCGAACGGCAGATATTTTTATGAGAAGCTTTTTCATGGCAGAAATACTCTCGGAGGTTTGCCATTGCCTGCCAAGGGGCGACCGCTATTAGAAAAATATTTTTCTTAATTTTGGTGTTTCACCGAGATTCGAACCGACGTTCTCTCTGTGAATTCCGAATGGTAGTCACGCACCAACCCATTCGGCTACGGCGGCCGCCTCACTAGACAATATATATATAAATATATATATATAATATAATTGCTCTTGGTGTGTGCAATGAAGGCATACTCTGGTCTACAGTGGGATGTATGTAAGTTGCATTGTATCTACTGCAGCCATATCTAGTTTAACCATTTTCGGTGGACAAGAATCGACCTCCACAGCGAATTGCTGGTATTGCAGCGGCCGCATAGGCTGATCTCTGCCACACCATTATGACTGGAACACATAGGTATTTAGATAGATTCTTTATGAGGTTTGCACTTCGACCTCATAGTATTTTGTGCCCTATACTCATCACAGTACCTCATCCAGACCCAGTTCCCTTATTAAACTCAAGATAGAGCTGGGTTGGATTGAGCGTATGTGCCCTTCTTCTAGCTGCAATTGGCCAAGATGTCTCAACCATCTCCGCGCTATAGCGCTCCATTCCAGGAGAAGGTGCATTGGAGTCTCCTGAGATTGGTCGCAGAAACGACAAGAGTCCGTAGAGCAAATCCCGCACCAAATGGCACCGCTCATTTTCCAAAATTTTTCTTTAATCGTATTTCTTTGTGTATGATTTTGCTTCATTTTCTTTATTGAAAATTACTGTTATATGGGAAGTGGGCGTGATTATTAACTGATTTCGATTTCCGTACATAAACGTTTCCCAAAAAATATCAAAACTTTTTCTCAAGTTATGGACCGATTTCGCCCAGTTTCAATACCCACTTTTTACGACCAGTAAAACTGGATTTATATCCCGCCAAGGACTGTCACTTTAGCAGCACTCCTCGTATATGCACGGGGAATGTTTATGCTGCTACAACAACAATAACCAGTAAAATGTGTACTAATTTTTATTGAAATATATTAATTTTTGCTAAATTTGTCGTGTGACATTAATAGTTAAATCAACTTCTCACTGAGCCTTTGGTAAAGGGTAATCAACTAAAGGTATTGGATTTTAAATTGATATCAAACAACTAAAATTCAAATTGATTGGGCAATCTTCATTAGTTTTGTGTAGAACAATTAATGACATTTTGTTTTTAAAGTTAATCCCTTTCAAATGTTAGCCGCAACTGCGTAATTCGGCCATCCGTAAACACCAATTTTAAATGATTCGCTGGAGGACTTATGTCGGTATCTCGGTGGTCCGTCGGTGGAGATAAATTGCTCACCGAAACGACGACGCAGTAAATCCATTGAGTCACGGGCTCTACATTCCCATGGCAGCCGGTTCTACGTACCGGAATGACTCGGGTTTTTCCCGACCAAGGGCTGCCGCCCCAGTATACTAGCCCTGTCTAGTGAAACCCATATCATCCCACCCCTTACGTCACAGGAGCAAACTCTCGCAGCAATCCTGCTCCAAATACTTCTCCTCAGAGCTGGAATCGAATCCAACCCTGGGCCAGAAGTATTCTACTGCTGCGTCTGCCACAAACGGCTTCACCCGAACTCCACCTCGGTTAGGTGCAATAAGTGCAACGGGTGGAGCCACCTTAAGACCTGCTCGGGTCTTAAGTCACATAGGGAGTGGTCCACACGGTATGTGGCCACGTGTTGCTCCCGCCAGCAGGCGTCTGATGCCTCCACGGCTAACACACCCCCTGATAGGCCGGCACTACCAACCGCCACCACTACCAACGCCTACACGGTGAGGAGCCTATCGGAGCAACACAACTCCCCTTCAACCCCTCCCCTTCCTTCCAGCTCCAACCCCAGTGCGGGGACAAACCAGCAGCTCCTGGTCCCCCGCACAGTCTGTTCCGTGTGTCAGGCCGTAATACCTCGGAATCTGGTAACAGTCCAGTGCAATTCCTGCAATGGCTGGTGCCATTTTCGGAGATGTTCCGGCCTGCGCACCACCCGTGAGTGGACAACTGCCTACGTTGCCCCCTGCTGCAGAGCTCTGCACCCACTACCGCCCTCGGAGGAGCGGCCGCCCACCACCATCAGGCCGCAACAGCCACAGTGGATTGCGCAGCAGGCCCAACGCAGACAACACCACGCGTCCCTCACCCCCCGAATTACACTGACCTCACCGAGAAGCTTCAAGCTTCTCCAATTCAACTGCAACGGACTTATGAGTAAGGTCGACGAGATAGTCGACTTTATGAGCCGGCACAGTATTAAGATAGCTGCGGTCCAAGAAACAAAGCTGCACGCTAGGTCATCTCTGATCACCAGGGATGGCTATAACGTGCACAGACACGATCGCGAGCGAGACAATGGTGGTGGCCAAGCTTATAGTCCACCACACTGTGCAGTATCGTCTTATCGATGAAGGAATCGACCGCAGGGACAGCACCTTAGAATGTCAAGGCATAGCTGTCCGGTCAGGCGATTCCGAGCTCGAAATTTTCAACATATATATACCACCTGTCACCTGCTGCCCGGCAGGATATCACCCTGATATAGGTGCGCTCATCAGAGGTGAAAACCGATTGGTTGTAGGTGACTTTAATGCGCATCACGATTTTTGGCATTCAAGCCTGCCAAATGATCGTAGGGGACAGCAACTGGCAGAGCAGATATACGACTCGACATTCAGCACAGTGAACGACGACGCCCCCACCAGGGTAGTGGGCAATTGCAGCAGCTCGCCTGACCTAACAATTGCTAGCGCTGGTCTGATAAATAGCATAACGTGGCGACCTATGCTATCGCTTGCATCAGACCACTTGCCCATTATCGTCTCGATCGAGAGACCTGCCGACTTCGTTTCCGCGAATCACCGGTCCTATTTTAACTTTAAAAAAGCTAATTGGGCCGGCTTCACGGAATTCACTGAGGACACCTTCGCCGCTCTTCCCATCCCCACTGATGTGCGCGTAGGCGAACGCGCATTCCGCAAGGTGCTCACAGCTGCTGCGGCTCGCTTCATTCCAGCTGGAAGTTATAAGGACATTCGTCCTCATTTCCCAGCCGAAGCAGCCAGTTTAGCAAACGAGCGTGACCACCTACGCCAGGCCGATCCCGGGGATCCCCGCATAAGGGATCTCAATTTGGAGATCCGGCAACTGGTAAACCAGCATAAGCGGACTAAATGGGTTGAGCACCTGAAGACCTGCAACCTCACCTCTGGGGTGAGTAAGCTCTGGTCCACCGTTAGGTCTCTGTCAAACCGGACGAAGTACAACGACAAGGTGGCTATCACCTTCAACGGTTGCACTTCGTCGGACCCGAAGAGATGCGCGAGCTATTTTAGCCGGCTTTTTATATTGCATCCTCCGGGCGACAGAACCAAGCGTCGTGCTACCAGAAGGCTGCACAAACTGACGAACAACAGTGCGCCACTTACTTTCTCCGGTGATGAGGTTCAGGGGGCCATCAAAAATTCGAAATCATCGAAAGCCATTGGCCCTGACGGCTTAAACGCGCTGATGCTGAAGCATCTGGGACCCCTGGGAGTAGGATTTCTCACAAGGGTTTTCAATCTGTCCATGGCCACTCTCATCATCCCTGACAAGTGGAAAGCAGGGAGAGTGGTCCCACTACTGAAACCTGGGAAACCCGCCAACCAAGGGGAGTCTTATCGGCCGATAACTCTCCTTTCCCCAGTAGTGAAGACACTTGAAGCCCTCCTACTCCCACTCTACACGAAACACCTGGCCCCAGCCCCACATCAGCACGGTTTCCGACGAGTGCACAGCACCACCACTGCACTCACCGCCATAAACGCCCAGATAAATCGCGGGCTCAACCAAAACCGCCCCTGCGAGAGGACTGTCCTAGTAGCGTTGGACTTGAAAAAGGCTTTCGATACAGTCAGCCATTCCACGCGACTAGATGACATTTATCAGTCGACACTCCCGCCAGGGCTGAAGAGGTGGTCCGCGAACTACCTGAGCGGTCGGCACTCGTCAGTGATTTTTCGAGATCAAATGTCAAAGTAGAGGAAGATTAAGCAAGGCGTACCGCAGGGTGGTGTCCTTTCACCCTTGCTTTTTAACTTCTACATCTCGAAGCTCCCCCAACCACCAGCGGGAGTTTCCCTGATCTCATACGCTGACGATTGCACGATAATGGCGTCGGGCAATGACATCGATGGCCTGTGTTCCAAAGTGAACAACTACCTCACCGACCTTTCTCGCTTTTCCACTGCGAGGAATCTCCAACTTTCCCCCACCAAGTCCACGGCGACCCTTTTCACCACCTGGACAAAGGAGGTCAAGCTGTCCCTTAAGGTAAAAGTCGACGACACACCAATTCCGACTGTGAATAACCCCAAAATTTTGGGTGTAACCTTTGACAGCTTGGTCTCCTTCTCTGCGCATACAACCGCAATTGCCACTAAAGTCCAAAATCGCAACAAGGTCCTCAAATCGCTGGCCGGCAGCACTTGGGGCAAAGACAAAGAACTGTTGCTTTCGACATTTAAGGCAATTGGCCGGCCGGTTCTAAACTATGCTGCGCCTGTCTGGTCGCCTGGAACTAGTGATTCGCAGTGGTCTAAGCTACAGACATGTCAAAATACCGCCATTCGGACAGCGACCGGGTGCCTCCTGATGTCACCTATCCAACACCTTCACAACGAGGCACAAATGCTCCCAGTTGCGGAGCACAACAAATTGCTCAGCAAGCAGTTCCTGCTCGGATGTTACCGTAGGTCTCATCCCTGCAGACACCTGCTTGAGCCCGAGCCGCCTCCCAGGCACGTCAGGAGATACCTCTTTGACTACGCTGGCGATATCCAGGACAAGACTGGCCGTAACCTACTGGACCGGACAGTATTTAGACAGTCTATAAACGACATTCACCGGGAGACCGACACCACCTTCATGAGCTCCCGTCCTGTGAATGCCGTAATCGGAGTCCAACCACCACCTATCGCAGATGAAGAGCTCCAGCTTCCCCGTGAGACCCGTGTAACACTGGCACAACTACGTTCTGGATACTGTAGCAGGTTAAACTCCTACATATCCAGAATCGACCCCAACATACCAAACACATGTCCGGCATGTGAAGGTACCCCGCACGACACTAACCACCTCTTCACATGCCCCCTCAAACCGACTCATCTAACCCCCCTCTCCCTTTGGACCCAACCTGTCGAAACAGCATGTTTCCTGGGCCTACCCTTAGATGAGCTAGACGAAGACGAACGATGCCTACACTGACAGGGCTACCTATGCTGTTAACAACAACAACAACAGTCACGGGCTCTATGGCAAGTAGAGTCGTCTTGTTGAAACCAAATGTTGTGGAGATCACGGGCTACAATTTCGGCATTAAAAAGTCGGTTATCATGGCACGATAGCGTTCGCCATGCACTGTTACATTGGCGGCAGCATCGTCTTTGAAGAAATATGGGCCGATGACTCCTCCAGCCCAAAGGCCGAACCAAACGGTTGTTTTCAATGGATGTAATGGCTGTTCTTGAATGTCTTCGCGTTGCTCTTCAACCCAAATACGGCAATTTTTACTTATTGACGTAGTCATTAAGCCAAACATGGCCCTTATCGGTAGGGCAGTTATGTACACCATAACGACAGTTATATACACCACAGAGCGTTGTTTTTCGTAATACAATTGTACGATTTGTAAACGGTGTTGAGGCGTAAGTCTTTCCATATCGAAATGTCAATGAATATTAAAAAAATTATGTTTTAGTACAAAAGAACACGGCTAATGAATAATATTTGGATGAAAGACTTATACAATGTTATACAAATTTAAAACCCAGTAACATGACTTTAATTACATTTAAAAGTTTAGTTTCTGAAGTTTGATTTTTTAAATAAATTATAATTTAATTAAATAAACGTTTACGTTATTACGTTATTTTTCTTCAAAAGGTTGCATCTGATGCTCATCAACAACGGCAGCACGACTGGCAAGAGGATGAAGATGCCGAAATAGATCGTGGACGACAGAAAAAAGTTAAAAGCAAAGAAACATCTTCTCAATCAGACAGCCGAATCCCGGGCTATAATCCATTTCAGGAAATAGACAATCAACGGCAATGGAGAGTTGGTGGCGGGTCTAATAGGCCTTATAGCGGATATGTGCGTCATCAATTTCAACGCAACAAATTTAAATTTCAACGCTTCAACCCAAAATTCCAGCGAATGACTGCAGTTTCGTATATGCGGAACAACCACAGATTAAATAATGGTTATGTCCGTCGGAATTCATAACATTGCAATAAAAGCATATACCTAACTATAAATATTCATTATTTTTCCATATAACTTAAGTGGCTGCACGAGTAAAATAGTTAAATAGATACATAAGCTGAAATTATCTATTGACAGAGAGAGACGCAGTAAAACATATTTATTAAGTAAACATAAGGAACCAACAAGGCACACAGTGCAGAGTATATAATACATGTATAGTATAAGTAAGAATGTATGTAATAGTGTAAGGAAAAATTGCATTATTTACTTAAAGTGTAATAATTGTGTTCTGATTTCTTAAAATTATTGCATACTAGAATACTGTAACACCATTTCGGATTCTCATTAATAGTTTTGCTTCATGTTGAACAGTAGTAGTAATTTACATCTAATAACCGAAGTTTGCAAGTTTCACCTGAACTGTGAAAGAAAGACTTTAAATAAATGTACTTGTACCATAGATCAATAAAATACTTTTTTAAGGTTTCGATTAAATTAAAAACTCAAATAATATTGAATAAATATACTTTGTAAAAGTAATTATAAGCTATTTTTCAAAGAAATTTCCCCAGAAGTACCCGGCTGATATGCTTTACCTACCCATTATTTATGGCAGCAGTGCGGAATGCAAATTTTCAAGACCACATTTCTCATTTAGTGTATGAACAATATATTCTTACAGACTTTGAGAGTGCAAAAAAAGTAGTAATTAGACTGGATACATAAGAAAACTGAATTTAAAATGTCACAAAAACGACTTTGACAGTGAAAAATCAAGATCGATAGAATTAGAGATTTACTTAAACTCTGGAATAGTTCTGGAAAGGTGAACATTCTAAGTGTAATCTCTTTTATCATTTAAAATGTATGGGAAGCCGGGGGTTCTTTGAGGAATACCCAAATTAATATGTTCCAAAAGGCGAGTACAATCAACGGTTTTTGATGATGCTAATCGCAAAGGTAAAGCAAAGGACTTTTTCTTTCTAACGATTTAAGATTATTCGTCAATGACCTACCATTATAGGTAAGTAAAGGGCCAGAGAATCACAAATAACTTAATCGTATCTCTTAAATTGATAGAACGGGCGCCTAATAAAGGCAGCATAGGGTATATTCAGAAACGCATTATAATGCGCAACGTACTTTTGCAGTGTTGGCAATGCGTTCAGAAATGCAAATATGGCAGTACTGCAAATGCATCGCGTTCCAAAACGCCATTTTTGTATCAAACGTCACGCATTATTTGCAGGAAAAATTTTAATACTGCCGCTGATTACGCTAATATGATGTCTGATGAAAAGTGAGTATAAAACAAATTTTTTTAGCTTTTAATGCAAAGATATATTAAATATACGTTATTAAAACAATATTTTATTACATTTTTCTTGATTTTAGCGATTATCTAAGTACATCGGAAGTAAAGTTGCTTCTTAGAGTCCGACTGAGCATGGAAAGTGAATTTGCTTCAGGGAGGAGGAAAAAGAGTGTTTTGTGGAATAAGGTGGCGGAAGAAATAAAAAAACTTAATAAAGATTTGAAAATAGACGGGCAAATCGCGCAGCGAAAATTTTCTAATTGTTTCAAAAAAAAAATTTTTTTTTTCAAAATTGGAAAAGTAATGAATTACAATCACAATAAATTAAAAAGCATTAACGACTAGGAAAAAAAGATTTATTTTTGGGAATTTTTCGTTTAAATGAACATCTTACTATATGTGATCTTCTTTTTAGCTTTACGTCTTTTTTTTCTTAAATTTAGCAAAAAACTATCACTTTTTACTTCAAATATATCGTCAACAACTAAACTCAATAATACTTCCATTTTAGTGCATAAATGCAACAAATCTTTTTGCAAATCGTCAACAAATCTATCAATTGCATCACTTGTCACATTGGCAGTGTTGCCAGCGCTGCAATTACTGCGCATTTATAATGCGTTTCTGAATATACCCATACTCCAAATTGGAGCAAAACTTTGGAGTACAACAATTTGACTATTCCCCCGACAAAACCTAGCACAGCGTATGATATTATAACTATAAAATCAAAATGGTTGGCTATTTAAGGACAGCTTGTAATAAAGAATAACAGAAATCCTTCATTTATGGCATGAAGCGTGGACCTAGAAATGCAATACGAGGTAACGAAAATATTGATAGATTCAGAAAAAGTAACATGAACACATTTGGGCGCGATATTATGCACCGAGAGTTTAGATTAGAGCATCTAGCTCATATCATGTCATGTCGTTACGTTTTCGGCGATAACAAAAAAAATGGATAAAGAGAGGGAAGAACTAACGCGTTTGTAAAAAAAACAGAGTAGTATGAATGAATTAAGAGGTGCGTTCGGATTTTTAGGTCAATCGGTTGAATTTGTTTAAGCATCATGTGGTGGACCCTGAAAAATGTAACAGATAACGGCAGGTAAAGAAGCCCTGAGCGCTCGTTCCCACGACAGTCGGTTCTACGTTACCGGATTTATATCCGGCAAGGGCCGTCACTTCAGCAGCATTCCCCATATATCTATGTTGCTGCCACCAAAACAAAAAGACCTCAGCGCTCTCTGCATTATTTTCAAAAACAATAATCTTAAAATATTCCTAAAAGTATATACTTTAAAATAAAAAAAAATCAAGTTCAGGGTGGTTTACCCCTAAAAAAGCTATGAAAAACATTTATTTTACCAAACAAATTATTTCTATTTTGTTTTATTTTACGAAATAACAAAACAAACTATTTTCGTTCTCCACGACTAGTGGAATGCCCTCGCTTGAATTGACTTGACTTTCTTTTATTCCCAGACGAACCTTTGCTACTGAATCCTCTATTAAATGACTTTTTGCCATGTCTACTGCTTTTTTGTTGTTTTTTCTTTTCAATACGTTCTTTCTGTTTGAACACTTTGCTTTTTTTAAATTCTTTTAAAGCTTTCTTTTTCTTTAATTTATTTAACATTTTCGTATTTCCAACTTTGCCAAGCTCTGACAATGAATTATCTTCCTGCCTTGATTTGTTTTTAATTTCTTTCTTTTTTACCGCTCCACCAATATTATAATCCATTCCTGGGATGGAATTAATATTTGACTCCTTATCAGACGCTTCGCTTGCGCAAGAATCTTTATCACTGTCCTCGTCCAGATTCTTTTGAGGGTTTCCTGTTACTAATTCAATGACATTTATTTTCACTTCATCGTCTTCGTAATCCTTTTCAAGGCACTTCTGCTCCAATTCGGGATCTAAAGAAAGCGGTTGAAAGGTTTTCTTCATGTGTGCCATACAATTTTTGAGATCATTTCTGATCCTTTTCCGCTCTTTTTTAATATTTTGTTCAAGTTCCTCCTTAGCACGAGCCCGACGTTCATTTTTGCGCTTTCGAAATCCAGACAAAAAGTTCCTGCAACAAATAGTTCAATTGTTACTTCAAACCATCTATTAAAATTTTTAACAATATTTACTTTCTTTTCTCTGGATCAAACACAATTTCTTTTTTCCTCATTTTACCATGCTTATTAAGAATTAAAGCAATAAGAGAAGTGACAAATATAATTTGACTTCAAATATCGATAAATATTATATATGCTTGATATGTGCGAAAAATGTCGATAAAACTTATCAAGTATGTAATATTATGTTCACATATGCGAGATTTTCGAAAGCGCTTGCAGAACTTAATCCTGCTAATAGAAAAATTATTGAAAACATTCGAAAACACAGAGTTGCACAACAAAAGTTAAATAATGTGTTAGTTTTGGTAATAGGGAAGTGAATTACGATTGACAGAGCGAATTACGTGCCGCGGAAACATAGCATAAGATATATTCAAGACATGTTATTCTAGATGTCTCAATTGTACTACTAGGAGCATGACGGTTTGAAAAATATGACAAGATACATTTGCTATGAGCTTGATACTCAGTACTCTCGGATTTCTTACAACAGAGAGTAGAAATTTTGATGGGTAAAATACCTCACCGAAGGTGATTTATCAAAATCCACTCCAGCAATGATAGCGTCTGCGAGGAATTGCAACTGCAAACAACGCGTATAAGCGAAATAATTAGTTTCAATTAAAATAAAAAAGCACTGGAATGCAAGTATTTAACAAGTTTAATTGAATAAATCAATTCACGGAGATCTCATTCAATTAATTTGAAATCTGAAGGGGTTGTACATTATTTAAATGAAGTACATATGTATATTAAGATATTTTTTTTGAATTTAAACTTAGTCGAGTATTGTTTTTTAATTTTTCCTTAAACTTAATTATGGTTGATATAACATAGATTAATACTAATTAAAGCAGAGTAGATAGATGTGAAAACGAGTTGCCATGAGAGACAATTCTCCTTCAGATACCTATCTGGTATGGAGTAGAAATTAAAATAACATATAATTCATTCAAGTCAATTATCTTTTATAAAATAAACGTCTTATATTACTTGGAAAGTATAATACATTTAAAAACATACTAGTTGTAGGTTAAGATTCATAACAACAGCTTAACTGAATTAATTAGAAATCGAATTATTTTCCTATTTTAATTGCTGTAAAGCGCCATATTCCCTGTTCCATTGAATATATTGAGCTAAATCAACTTTTGAAACACTCGGTCGAACGCTATGGACCGCAGATTTAAAATCGTCTACATTTACTGGCCTTACCTAAAAATAATTCAACACACATCGATTATTAACGAAGGAATTGGGAAGTGTAAAACAGAATTTCAGGTAGGTAATGTTTCTAAAATAATGAATTTGTTTTGATCAATGTCAAGAAACACTCCATACAAATTTTTAAGGAATGATGTTTGAGGACAGATTTTGTTACAAAGAGCCCTTTCCTATAAGACCAATGTTTATTACCTTATCTTTTGTTATGTGTGGAATTTGGTCAGCAGGTATTGCACGCAAAGGTTCCATAGATGCCTCGCGGCAGAGGATATCCATATCTGCGCCGGAGTAACCGGAAGTTTGATGCCCAATCTCCTCTATATTGCTTTCATCCAAATCGTTACTGACAGTTCCTAGCAAGTTTTTAAGAATTTGGATTCGTGCTTTTATTTCTGGAAGCGGTATGTATAATCTCCTTGCAAACCGCCTGCGTGCAGCATCATCTAACTCTTGTGGTCTGTTAGTAGCGCCGACAACGAGCACACGATCCTCCTCACTGGTGGAAGCACCATCTAACTGCACTAAGAATTCATTCTAACAAGAAAAGATTTAATTCTGAAATCATATTATGAAGCTCGTCAGCTCTATAAAAAGCTGGCATTTTAAAGTTTTATATTTTTAGTTGTTCGAACAAAAACTGCAAAACATAATTTCGTGAATTGCATTAACGTGTTAAGCAAATCTAAATTTGCTTACGTTTTGCTATTTTTGGTTCAATTGGATACTTAAATATTTTTTATATTCGCGCGCACTTTTGATCAAGAATACCGAGAATGGTGCTGGGCTGACAGTCCTTGGCCGGATATAAATCCAAGTCCTTTCGGTATCGTTCGTGGGAACGAAGGAAAGTTGGTATTGAAAATGGGTAGAATTTGTCAATAAACACAATCGCCCCCCATGTAACGATTATTTAAATTATTTATTTCCGGGTAAATGGGTGTAGCTCAATAAGAGCTTAATAAAATTCGGTCGAATTTGGTGTATGGGTTCAGACGCTAGACGGTTTAATATTGAAATGGGATGAAAAAATACCAGCTTTAGGATAAACACCACCCCACTTTTGATACGCCAAGATTAAATTTCTGTTCCTTCGTCTGATGTTGCATGCTATAACTCTAATTGTCTATGAATTTGTTAGATTCTAAAAATTAATAGTTAGCTTATATTAAATTTTTTAAAAATGACAGGCATGTAAAGTTCGGTCCGGACTGAATTTAGATTGTCTTATTTGTTTTACTCACTTTCAATTTTCGAGAGCTATCGTGTTCAGATTCAGATCGTTTAGATAAAAGTGAATCAACTTCATCAATAAACACCACCTGAAAGATTAAAACATTTAATCACTTAGTCAAAAAACTAATTAAATTAAGAACCTACCGATGGTTGATGTACAGCAGCCACAGCAAATAATGCTCTCACCATCTTTTCACTTTCTCCCACCCATTTTGATGTTAAAGAAGAAGCACTTATACTAAAAAATGTGGACTGCGACTGAGAAGCGATGCATTTGCCAATAAGCGTTTTTCCAGTTCCTGGAGGCCCAAACAATAAAATACCACGTGGAGGTCGACGTAATCCTGTAAATATATCTGGTCTAAGAAGTGGATAAACCACAGCTTCTTTGATAATGGATTTGACATAATCCAGACCTGCGATGTCATCCCAATCTAAAAGATGCTCAGAATTATAATATAAGGTAAAATGTGTAACCATGCTAGTTTAATGTCATACCCATCGGTTTATATTTGTGCATTATTTCACTTTTAATTAGATCCACCATTTTTGGATCTATGTTAATCAATCTTTCGTCTATGACGTCTTGAGATAACTTGATTGGAGGTGAGCAGTTGGTGGGTGGAGATGGGCTTAGTTCTAAACAACTGAGGTCAAATGTTTTTAAACCAATATTATACATGAAAATCCATACGAGTCTATAAAAGTGTATCACCAAATCTAATATGAATTGAATAATAAATACCAACCCATCTTTCGCCACAGGCAAGACAAAACCAGACCGCACAGTTCGTCGAGCACCTAACATTTTTCTGGTTATACCGTAATTGAAATAAACTGGCACGCCTGCTTCTTTTGAACTATTTACGTTTCCTTCCTCCAATGAAGGTTTGCTGTAACCTCTATTTTGTTTCTGTAAAATTAATGTAAAATAAGTAAACTCAACCTATTTACAAATTTGCTTTCATACCATACAACTTTTTGTTATTAGCATTTCCCGCGCAGTTCGAAACGGAATTTCTTCAGTAGCCGATGTTGAGATACCTGTTTCTTTACTTTTGAAGAAGTCTCTCTCTGCTTTTTCATTGGTGCTCGCCGTTGATGCCTCAAAATTTCCACAATGTTTAGGTCCGTTACGTCTTTGCAAAAAATGTTCCATATTATTTCTTACAAGTGTACGTGTGTCTACATCGCTAATATTGTCAGTTTCTTCCACTTCGGTTTTAGAAACATTTTTTAAATGTTGTAGGCCATAGACTGTTATTTCCAGACTTTTACAACTTTCGTAAATGCCACGACAAGGGGGTTCAAAATCGCAATCTTCAAATAAATAATTGTCACATTTTTGCACTTTGGACAATTGCAAGTTATCATATTTTTTCAAAAGTAAATTCACAGATTCTATACGTTGCTTCCTGTGCTCGAGTAGACAATTCGAATCCAACCGGGTATAGTGTCGTTCTAACAGTTCATAAGTTTCGGTATTTGGCAATTCGCTGAAATTTTGTACATATACCTATGCTTAATTTAAATGAAATATATAGGTAAAAAAATTAAGATATGCTTACTGAATAGGATTTTCCAACAAAAAGAGTTGTCGTCGCCATGCTGCTGCTCTTTCGTTTGTATTTGCTGTAGTTGATTTCCAAGTATTTTCATTAATCACAAATTGTTCAAGAGTTTTAACTTTGTTTTCACACATTTTACTTAATGCACGGTATTTACAAATTATATATTCTCAATTACAATTAAATTCAAATGTTAGTTCGAAACATGCAAACCAAGACGAATCTAAACAAGGTGATAGCACAAGAGAAACAACATTTACACAAGGCGAATTGAGTAATGTTGGTGGCGTCTTCCCAAAACAGTAACTTTATTTTTCACGATTTTGACAAAACATACGTGAGGTCCCTTTCAAATAAAAAACAAATAAAAGGAGGGCTGGAGTTTAGAACAGTGCCGATCTTGGAATTTCTGGCAAACTATAATGTTTTTTTTAATGAAACTTGGTGGAGATGTTAGTGAGGTGTTAAGGAACACTCTTTATAACTTTAAATTAATCGGGAAATAATAATTTTTTAATTATTTACATTCAAAATGCCCTTGGGAACATCAGTATAATTTGCCACATTACACTCTATATTTTTTAACATTTCACTATAAATCACCAAATATACACTCACACGCGTGTTTGTACCGATTTTTATGCTAATATTCTAATTATATCTATTAAAATTAAATGCAAATTCATTTGCCTATGCAATCACATTCCAATTTTAAGCGCGAACAAGAAGAAGATTGGAATTACAACAGTATGGTGTTGCCGGATGCCTGCAAATGAAAACAAAAATTAAGTACTTGAGTTTAGTGTTAATGATGGGAATGGGGGTTATTGTGCCTGCTTACTACATACACGCATATGACGTTTTAATTTTGGGTTCAATGGTTTTAACACGGAAAGGAGTTTTACGCAAAAATACTGTGGATTGCGTAGCCGGAGTTGGACTGATGAGGGTTATTTTTTTGAAGCGCGGCCGAAGGCCGCCCACGCGAAAAGGAGTTCTACGCAAAAATACTGTGGATTGCGTAGCCGGAGTTGGACTGATGAGGGTTATTTTTTTGAAGCGCGGCCGAAGGCCGCCCACGCGAAAAGGAGTTCTACGCAAAAATACTGTGGATTGCGTAGCCGGAGTTGGACTGATGAGGGTTATTTTTTTGAAGCGCGGCCGAAGGCCGCCCACGCGAAAAGGAGTTCTACGCAAAAATACTGTGGATTGCGTAGCCGGAGTTGGACTGATGAGGGTAACAAATTTACAAAAACCCTCCTAGTCGACGCTCCTGTAAAATTCAAAGGAACCTGCGTATGTATACGCGATAAAGAGTTCCACGCAAAAATACTGTGTTAATTAATTTAATTTAATTTTAATTACTTTATTATTTTTTGTGATATGCTTAATATCATTGTTTTTAAGTTTAAATGAGTTGTATGTTTTTATTTTCAAATTCATTTCTCAACTTTAAATTACAGCAAAAAATACTGCAGTTTTACAATGAACCTTCCACTGAACATCCCTGCGTGCGAACTTCGCTTTCATTTCAGGTGTATGGCAACACCAACTTTTCGCTAAATTATAGAACTTTAACATTAAATTACTTAAAAACTATAAGCCTCCGGCAGGTTCTGTTTTCAGTTTTAAGATGAGGATACACCCCTCTATCACCCCCTTTTTACCGTTTTTTCCAAAGCGATCGGCACTATACTAAATTCTAGCCAAAAGGAGGAATCCATTTTCCACGACAATCGGTTCTGCGGTACCGAAACGACCCGGATTTACATCCGGTCAAGGTTTGTCACTCCAGCAGCATTCCCCGTATGTAAGTATGGGGAATGTTTAAGCTGCTACAATAACATGTTTGTGAAAATTTAGTGAATGGCTTGACAATATTGGTAGTTGTGAGATTTCAATTAAACAAACTAATAAAAACGAACTGTCGCGTGTTAAAATGTGAATGCACAAATGAATGCAGTTTGTTTGCGTTCTTATACGGAAGGCGCCATGGCAAGAAAGTGTGTGTGTGTGTGGCTTTAACTTCTTGTGTTTCGTTGGTTCTATTGCTTTCGCCTACTCTTCCTCTTCACAAATAAGTAATTCACCTTCCTATTGTATCTTTATTCATAGGGCCTGACGACACCACGAATTCGGAGGGTGCATCCTTGTGTTGTTGTTCTATTGAAGTCACCTTCTATGAATTCGCCTTGGTATTACCTGATCGTGAAAAACCTAAGGCGACGGAATTTTCATATATTATGATGTTAATGCATTCACCTCAATTCCAAAAATCTTTTTCACAAATAGTTTAAATTTTTATTAGGTATTAAGTAGATATCAGAACGCGTATCTCCATAAAACCAACAGAATATTTTAGCAAACTCAAACTTGTATTTTATTTTACTAAAAATATCAATAAAAAAAAAATAAATAAATAATTGGCGCGTACGCTTCTGTTAGGTGTTTGGCAGAGCTCCTCCTCCTATTTGTGGTGTGCGTCTTGAGGTTGTTCCACAAATGGAGGGACCTCCGAACGGCAGATATTTTTATGAGGAGTTTTTTCATGGCAGAAATACACTCGGAGGTTTGCCATTGCCTGCCGAGTGGCGACCGCTATTAGAAAAATGTTTTTATTAATTTTGCTTTCACCAAGATTCGAACCAACGACCTCTCTGTGAATTCCGAATGGTAATCACGCACCAACCCATTCGGCTACGGCGGCCGCCACCCATTCGGCCCAAAAATATCAATAACTCAAATATAAAGTGCATACCAAACATTTTTCTGGATATTCTAACTAAAAACCATAGTATTAAGATGAAAAACTTGTGGAATTTTTTTAATTTTTGTGTAAAGTACGAAGCTTGGATTTATAAGCAGCTATTAATTTTCAATCATGTATATAATTTTAGTTCCCAATCTGCGATAATTATGGATAAACTCCCGAGGCACAGGGTGCAGAGAAAAATAAAAAAATCGTTCGTGGTCTTTAAAAATAGATATTAGCATGGATTATGGATGTTTGTGACTTGGCGTAATATTATCATTCATTTTGACTGCGACCAATAAATTCTTATTAGGTTTAGGCTTGCTCATCAACTATGGTGAAAAAGAAATTGTGAGGGAAATTTCGGCTGCCACGTCACTTGGGAGATTCAGCTGGATTCTGCACGATCATTTCATATGTGTATATATACTCACCCAATCAGTGGTTGTTTAGATAGCAACGAAGAAATATGTGCGAAAACTGTGTTGATTTTTATTCGTATATTACTAACACAATCGAATATCATTTCATATATATTCACACACTCGTCCAATCAGTCGTTTAATAGCAAAGAAGCAACATGAGCGAAGATCGTGTTAATTTTTTTTTTCGTATATCACTAAGCAATCTTATCGCCAGCCGAAATTTACACAATCATTTTACACATATTCACACACTCAATCAGTCATTGTTCAGACAGAAATGAATTGTCATTGATTGATTTTTTCGCGTTCCAACAGATCCCAAGTGACGTCAGCCCATCAGCTGATTCTACCAAATTCGGTCGATTTTGGGTAAGCCCGCCGTTGATCTGGGTGTTTTTGGCAGTGAGTGTTCTGCACTCTGTGGAATACATGTGTAGTTGGGGTCAGATATTTCGTATAGAGTGAGAGAAAAAGAGAATAAAGTGTCAAGTGAAAAACCCGAGTCATTCCGGTACGTAGAACCGGCTGACATGGGATTGTCAACTACTTAGCTCATTTTCCCCACCTACCTGGGAGAAGGAGTAATATTATTTAATTTCTGTGTTTCCTTTAAGTCTACCCAAAGTGTAAAAAAAGTGTAGTAACATGCTTCATATTTTGAAATGTACTTGTAAAACAGCCGTAAAGGCAGCTTAATGTTTTCAGACATGACGTGTTAATAGTGCAGAAAAGTTTTGGTCAGATTTTCAGAAGTGTAAGAAAATCGATTTGGTGATTTAACAAAACATAAATTTGTTATCGACATTGCTATCATAAGTTCATTTCCATTGACATATTACACGTATGGGGTATATTTTCAATATATTCTATGTATTGGTTCAATCTAAGGCGATTAAATGTATAGTACATCTTTAATTTAAATAAAGAACTCGTTTTACTAGTAATCCCACTAATTTACAAATATTATATATATTTTATTCATATATTTTAAAAATTTAGTAAAATACCCACTTATTTTTACGGTCCTTTATAACTGTACGGAACGGCCATATTTTGAGGGTTAGCGAATTTATCTAGATCAGCATTTGTTGTTTCAATGGGTTCTACCATGTGATACATAGGCAAATTTGGCGCAATAGAACTGGGTTGGGCTTGCTGAGCCATAAAGTTTTGAAATGGTCTATGCATACGTTGAACGGGTGTATTGAAATATTGTTGTACAACACCGGGCATATGTGGATTATTCGTGTGGGCTACCGCTGGAGGTACCAAGTAATTTTGATTATTTATTGGTTGGTGACAGTTTTGTATCATTGTAGATGCAAATCCACCCATAAATTGTTCTGATACAGAGGAACCCACTTTAGGAATTACTGTTGGAGGAACGCCGATTACCGGAATACGCGTGTGCTGTGCAACTCCACTATTTTGCGTCATAGAAGGGTGAGTTGTGGGCACAGGTAGTAATCCCATTGACATATTTGTACGGGCGCTAACAGGATCTTTTGGTGATTCCTGACGCTTCGGCAAGAAATGATTTGCTATCGCCGTTGATGAAATTATATGGATAGTGTTCCCCTTTATGCTGTTAGGTGACGTACTCGGTAATGCTGAGCTACCGATTTCTGTGTGGTGTATACTTTCGATTGGTGAATACATTTTATAGTTTATTTTAGGACTGCCAGCAGCTTGTTGCAATGCCGTTGTTGAAGGAATTGCCTTTGGTGAAATATTTTCAGTTCGATTCAATCGCGTGAATGTTGCGATGGGATCTTTTTTACTTACATGCAAATGTGGAGCTCCTGCACTAATTGGCGATTGCATGTACAATGGGGATTGAGAATCAGTATGTTGTGAAACTACATTAATATTGCTCGATGGTAAACATTTTTGATTAAGAAGACGAGGTGGAATTGGTCTTTCCATTTGTGAAACGTACATTGAAT
This sequence comes from Anastrepha ludens, assembly GCF_028408465.1. Lineage (NCBI taxonomy): Eukaryota > Metazoa > Arthropoda > Insecta > Diptera > Tephritidae > Anastrepha > Anastrepha ludens. The sequence continues at coordinate 59,433,541 of NC_071500.1, read as the reverse complement.
GTACAACTCCGTCAAAATGAAAATATAATAGAGGAGTTGGTGTATGAGTTCGTAAATAAATTGGCTGTTCCAAGCTTGGCGGCGCAAAGCCATTTGGAGGTGGCGGTGGAGCTTTCTTATCGGTGTCGGCCTTTTGCCTCTCCTTGCGAGCTTTATCTTCGATCAAATTATGACATGGTGGTGCTACGCCAAGTTTCTTTCTCAAACGTCTCATCTTTACACGTATTTTAGCTTCTATTACTTTACGGTCTTCTTCGTCACTATTATGGTTAGGGAAAACTCCATCTTCGAAGTTCACTTTCTTCTTCTTTGATGCTCTGTACAAAGTAAAAGAAAAATATATAAATGTGAAAAGTTTGTATATGTAAATACATACGTACATATACGAGATAAAAGTTTACTCACTACTCAAAAAAATTTCTCTATTCTTACATTATCGGAAACTATGTACTTCCGAGCACTTTTTGTATCTATGGCATTTTCTGTCCAGAACAACAAAAAATACCCCAAAGAAATATGTCAGGTTTCCGTGTCCTTTAAAAACTAATGGGATTTATTAATATTCCTCGAAAATCAATACCCTCGCTATTTTATTGTACTTAACTTGTGGAACAAGACAGTAGGTGGTAGCCACATAACAAAAAAGAATACTTAATATAGAATACGGGGAGAATCTGATTGGTGGGTAGTTATCATAATTCATAAATATATATAAATATAAATATATCTATATGTATATGCAAATAAAGTCTTGTAAAGAGACCTTTAAAGACCATAGACTTTCAGGTCGAAATTCTATGTTTACCCATGTCTTAGAATGCAAATCGAAAATTGATAAGGACTTCTGTCCCTACAAGGTGAACCAACCCAAAATATTATATAAGTGTTACATTTACTTACCCGACAAAAACATTTCGCAGGGAATTAGTTTCCTCATCCAAAGGTTTTAAAATGCTGCGTTTGCGTTTCTCAGAGTTAGAGCTTGCTGCTTCTTCTTTATCTTCTTGTTTGGAACTACCTTTTTTATTATGATTTTCATTTTCATTTGTATGTTCTGCTATATTGTTGGGAAGCAAGTCACTACATGGCACGATTTCAAGGACATTTCCTTTTTGTACTGCTACAGTAGCTTTTGGAAGTTCCTTAAGCAATGGTGATGGTTGATTTAAACCAAATGGCTGGGTACCAAATCGATTGTAATAGAAGTTCGTTGCATTCACGTTGACGTGGTGTGGCATTGAAGAAAATAATTCCGATTCATCATTACCTATAGTAGGTAAATTCGAATATGTGTGCTGGCTGATATTACTTTGTGGAACTGTTGCACCACTATTTGCCATTGGCACATATTGATTTGTGTAAAAGCTATTTGAATCACTTGGTAACGACATATACGTAGCGGGTCCATACTGCCCGTATTGACTGTAATCTTCGTAAGTCGTGATGTTATTACTTTCATTATGGCTAGATGACGGTCCATTGAGGACGATATTTATACGCGCATCCAAGGATATTCGACTTGGTGAATGATTAAAGTAATAAGAGGTATTGCTTTGGTGTGGGGAATGCTGTTTATAGAGTCTATGCTTTGGCGATAATGAACGATGCCTATCGCTTTCACGGGATTTAGTAGATGGTGAAACAGTTGTTTTCCTCGGAGAACGGGAAATAGAACGTAAACGTCTTACAGGTGATAAACTGCTTCGTTGTATATTACTTGGCGATAAATGAGGGTCTGTGGGTGGTGAAGGTGGTTTGAACGGCAAAGGCGACCGAGAGTATCGATCGGAGCGATGTCGAGGGTGGGGCGAAGAAGGTGACCGGGAGCGGGAGCGAGAATCGCGTCGAGGAGAGTGTTTCCGAGATCGCTCGTCTACATTTAAAATCGTTCGCCGTTTACGGGAATTGGGACTTATATCACCTGAGCGCCGACTAAGTGGTCGAATAACACTAGGGCTACGACTTCGACTACGCCGTTCATAATTTCTGCTGCGCGATTGTTTCAAAAAACCACCACGTCTTTGAGGAGATGCACAACGTCCGCTATTATTTCTTGAGGGACTCACAGACAGTGAACGTACTCTTTCTCGACGCGAACGAGATCTTGACTGCAGAGCATGATGTGTTGGCAATGGAGACCGACGGCGTTTCTGGTGATGAGCAGATGGCGGTTCTTTAGTCTCCATTATTGGCTTGACTATTGCAACTTCTTTCATTGGCTTTGATGGTTTTACTGCTGAATTCGTTTTTTCACAAGTTTCTATTGCTTGTTTGGTGATTTCCATCTCATTGTCTGCCTCGAATATAGCAGACGTTTTAGGTAATTTTACAGGTGATATAGTCAATTTAATTACTTCTCGGTTCGTGTCAAATATATTTGATACCTGGTTCTTATCATCTTTGTTTTGCAACTTTTGCATAGACTGCACAAACTGCCCTTTCGATAATGATACCGTTTGTAGTGATTCAATTGATGACTGTATTGGAGTATCCAACTCATTATCTTGTTTTTCTTTCTTTTCCGATTTGCTTATTGAGGTGCCCATAAACTTATTTAAAATTATATTTTTTTCATGCAAAAAAAGCTTTTCCATTTTGAGTAATTCGTCGCTTATTTCATCAGCTGAATCATAATTAGCACGCATCATTTGTATTCGTAATAAGTTAGCTTCAAGGTTTTCCAACTTCTTCAAATCTTTTACAACATTTGGTTTAGATTCTTCTTTCGGAGTTAATAACTGCTTTGTTTTCTCTTTATCCGGTGGCGCATTATTGTCATTATTGGTAGTTTCTATTGCGGTTTCATCGTTACAAGCAAAATGTGAAACATTGTTTTGAAGCATGTCAGTATCATTACTATCATCTGAAGCGGAATCACTTGAGCTCGTAGTACTGGATGATCCTGATGACGAAATACTTGTGTCAGATGTTGATGAGGACGATGAGGAATAAGAGGCGGATGATGCAGATAACGCCTCGTTTTCAATTTCATTTTCTTTCTCCGTTTTTATCTCAATATGCGTATCATTTCCATTCGACTCTTCAATTTTTATATTAGCATTCTCAACACTTTTAATGAATTGATTATATAATCGCTGCAATTCGTCTGTTTCTTGGTTGTCAATGTTTGCTTTAGGGGATTCTCTAGGCGTGTAACTTAACTTAGGTGATAACCGTTGTTGAGGGGGAGAATTTTTTGGAGTTGTACTTTGCATTTTTGAATTAGATTCGGAGTCTACACTATCGACCAAACTTGACGACGGACTAGATTTAATATTATGAACGTTTTTAGTATTTTTAGATAACTCTAATTGATTTATATTTTGAAATGCAGAGCTCATATCTAATTCTTCATCATCATTTTCCCAATTGTCCGAGTAGTCGTCGGTATCTGGGCTGCCATCCATAGCACATGTTGTAGAATTAGTAAGATTACTAGGAGAATCTTCCAATGAATCTTTTTTCAATACGAATATTTTATTCTTGCTAGATTTCACTTTTGTATTTATAGAACGTTTTTCGTTTCGCTGTTTTACATTGGGAGTTGTGCTGTGCAGAATTTTGGAATGTAAGGTTTTAGTAGCTGTCAATTCTTTTTCTCCTTTTGTATATTGTTTTCGAATATCCTTTTTAGTATCACTGAAAATATCTAATGGTGATTTGTCTTTCGATTTAGCACTAAAGGAAGATTTAGACACAAAACTAGTATCTATTAATTTATCATGTGATTTAACAATATTTAAGTGCAAACTGTTATTTGAAGGACTTAAAATCTTATTTAGCTTTGAAGATTTGCTTAAATTGATATTTTCTGCATGCTCTCGGGATTTTTGTAATAGCTTATCCTTAGTTGCCTGTATGGCTTCCAGTTTTAGCTCATCGTCTTCAAGTAGTTTGTCAATGCGATCTTGAATTTCTTGGAGCTTGTTTGTTATTTGTAAGTTCGATGAAGTGTTTGAAGTGACCTTAAAATCTATGGGTGGCGATTTGTGCTTCGGTGGAGTTAAACTTGCGAACATATCCAGTACCTGTGATCTAGCCGAGTTCCCGCTAGCTTTATCTACCAACTTCGAGTGTTCTGTTTTAGATTCTAAACGTTCTGAAATTGCTTTATCAGATTCATATAGTATAATAGAGCATTGCTTTGGAGTATCGCCATTTTTTGGCGTGCAATCCGAGTTTTCTGTTGCTTTGTTTACAACAGCACTTGTATATACCCTATTATCAGTTGTTAGAACGGCTGACTCGTGACTTGGAGAAATCATTTGATTCTTTACTGGCTGCAAGGTTTCACGGATTTTCCTGATTTTCTTCCTTTTACTTGATTTACGACTACTCTTTGGACTTGATTTATTGCTCTCTTCCCGCTCCTTCGACTTTTTATATTTTTTCTTTTTCTGAACACTGATCTCCGAACTATTCCTCTTGTATGTTACTACATCGTGCTCATGTAAATTGAATGCGTAAGATATAGATGGCTTTGTTTTGGTCCACCTAAATTAAGATTTGTTAATTACAAAGTAATTTTTATTGAAAATGTTTTCTAGACTTACAACAACTGAGAATATGGTACATTGTTATGTGGAGGTGATGAATGATTTGGTTCTTCTGCAGGTGCATGAAATGAGCCAGAAATATACTGGGAACGGTATCTCGAGAAACGTGTACGATTGTGAATAACAAAATTGTTGCCTCTATGGCGAAAATCAGTGCGGTAATTCCTCATAAATGGATTATATGAACGATAAGTTGTAGGATTATTTAAGTCTGAAAATCGACGAGAAAAATTAGGCGATGCATTAGACACTGCTGTAACAAAATTCAACTGTGGTAACATTGACAGTGACATAGCACTGCTAATGGGTCGCATACTTTCACATGTCTCGGCAGTAGGGTGCCTAGAATAGCTGTTATGTTCTTCGTGTTTACTTTTCTTGTTTTTAGTTTTTGTTATGACAGCATCTTTAATTTTTTCGGTTTTACATTCATCAAGGTTTACATTTTTGGGCTCTGTGTTGTAAAAAATATATATATATTTTGATATTTTAACAATTTAGCAAATCATTTCATACCTCGTTTATGAATTTTATGTTTCTTATGGTCCTTTTTTCTTGCAGTACTCTTGAGTAATGAGGCCTCAGACTTTTGCTCTTTTCTACGCTCCAATTCCTCCTTGCGTTTCATCGCGTCTATTTCGAGTATAGCCCGAACTTTCTCCGCGCATTTGTCGATCTCTTGTTTAGACGCAGATTTAGAGTGAGGTAAATAATGGGATGTATTGCATTTCATTTTTATTGCTTCCTCGGCTACTTTCGGTTTTGTTGTTTCAATGCCATGTGGAGGAGTTTTCACCTCACCTGGCTCTAAGCTGCTATCACCTTCCTCCATTAATAAATTTGTCTTGATACTGTCCTCTTTCCAGGTAAATACAGACATGCTTTTAATCGCGCAACTTATGTATTATATATAAACACAACGACGTTGTCGAATAAATCCAGCTTATCACTAATTACTTTTGTGATTTCATGTATTATATTGTAATACACACTTTGTTAGTTTATGCACTTATATTTTCAAAACTGAAATGTTATATCCTATTGAAAAATTATACTTCCAGCGTTTCCGATAATCTACCCAGAATGAAAACTCTTATATATCAAAATGCACATAAGGATAGATAAAATCGAAGTTTTTACTTTTGTGACAACTCTATGAAAATATCGATAACATACATGAAACCATTTGTAACTGTGCGGCTACATTGTCAATTTTTAATTATGATTCACAACATGATTCACTCTATTCTTCACGAAATTCGCCGCGGTCACAGTTGAGATATTCGTCACAATTGGTGTGTTTTGGTATTCTCAATACCAAAGTTCAATCCATCTCAATTAAGGGAAACACTGTGATCACTATACCACAAGGTTACAAGCCTGCGCAACTATTGAAAAACAAGACAAAAAGTTCTAAATTGAGCGTTTATTTGAATTTTCGAAAATGTCCCGGCTGTTTTAATTAAGCGATAGGATAATATTTTATTATTAATTTGTTCCCGTTGCACCATGCAGTTCAGAGTTAAAATCTACTCATAAGCATGTACTCCCCTACACAAATTATATTATTTTCCTTTAACTCACTATAAAAACCACTTTTATTTGGGGTTTTTTGACATGCACTTTAGCTAAATTAGCCTTACTGTTGAGAAATGTGGCCGCTTTGTTGACTGACAGTTAATTAACATTTATATACATTTAAGCATTTATATACTGTGACAAATCACGAATATTCGCAAAACAACTAGTAACAAAACCGAGTAAAGAAGATGCATGAATGCCAGATTGCAAGACCGCATCACAAATGTCGCCGCGAATAGCATTGCCAATGTCATCACAGGGGCTGCAACTGCCATCGCAGTTATCTCAAAACTCGTCGCAAATATCAGCGAAATGTTACAGATATCAGAAATTTTCGCGGAGTTTTCGTCTCAGATAAATATATATATATATATATATATGTATATGTATAGGGTCCACCATATAACTTTACGGAATTATAAATGCTATAAAAAAGAAACTACTCAATATTTTTCCAAACTGTTTTTTTTATTATGAAGTACAATCCTTCCGGTTAATGATAGAACACAACTTCATTCATATGGCTGCCTCGGCTACCATACCAAGGTCTTTACGCAAATTTCGTCTCAATGATGTCTCCGAAATGTCCAATTGTTGATAACGACGGTGAACTGATGCCCTGGGGATTCACGAACACTCTCGGCCACAGCAGCAATATTTTCGGGTGTACGCACGGTTTTTGGTCGGTCACGCGTTGTTTTGTCAATAAGCAACCCAGTTTCTCTTACTTTTTTCGCAAAGTAACGCACATACGCTTCATTCGGCGATTTTCTTCTTCCCATTGCCGTACGTAATTTTCGTACACATTCTGCAACATTACCATGATTTTCAAAGTAATGTCGCAATATTTCCCAGCGTTCTTTGAGCGTATACACAACCATTTTCGTTCAGCGGAAGAATAAAACTAATTTTCTGTCAAATCAGATGACAGCTAAGTGTTACCATTCTTCAAATAATACCTAGTTCAAATCCGTAACGATAGATGGCGGGCCCTGTATATATATATATAATATATAATTGGCGAGTGTCCCCTTTTTGAGTGTATGACCGAGCTTCTCTTCCTAATTGTGGTGTGCCTCTTGATGTTGTTCCACAAATGGAAGGACCTACAGTTTCAAGCCGACTCCGAACGGCAGATATTTCTTATGAGGAGTTTTTTCATGGCAGAAATGCACTCGGAGATTTGTCATTGCTTGCCGATGGATGACCGCTATTAGAAAAAAACTTTTTCTTCATTTTGGTGTTTCACCGAGATTCGAGCCCACGTTACTCTGAATTCCGAATGGTAGTCACAATTCAAGCCATTCGGCTACGGCGGCCGCCGTGTAAATGCGTAGCCGGAAAAGCGGGGCATACGTGTATCACAGCTGGAGGCACAAAAGGCACACATAATATCGCAAGCTGAAAACGATTGAGGCTGAAGTAGATGCAGAGAAAGCTCCAGTTCAAAACAACAACAAATCACTGAATAACTGCAGATAAAGTCGCTGCTTTGGTTGCCTCACTTAAAGGTTTCTCCGCCGAAGTATTGCAGGCAGTTCCAGAAGCCGATCGGGGTAACTGTGACACTCTAATAGCAGCTATAGAGAAACGTTATAGGAGTGACAACAGGCAACAGATATTTCAGATGGAACTGACGAGCTGCCAGAGGTCAAATGAGATGACATTGGAGAGAGATCAGCTGAAACTTAATGTCGATAGAAAGTCCTGTGGCTAAAAGAAAATAGCTTTAAAATTATTGATGAAGTTCCACCGTGAGAAAGTAATTCTACAATTGGCCAAGTGGCGGCCATCTGGGTATAACTAAAACGCTGGGGAAGATTAAGTAGCGGTGAATTGGAGAGAATGGATTCCAAATTGGTCTACTTCAGCAAGTTCCCAGAAGTGTGTGCTGTACTGCTGTACCAAACCAAGAGGCCAGACTCATTGCTAAGATTTTTATGCAGAACTGGGTGACGCGGTTTGAAGTTATATTCAGAACAAGGAAGAAACTTCGAGTCCAAAGTCCACGCACAACACCCTTTTATTCCCAATCAGATGGAATGGTTGAAAGATTAAATCGCGCTGTGGAGGACCACTTGCGAAAGGTAGTGGGACATGAAACTACTAGCCAAGCCCCCGCAAGGACCATCTTTAGAAGCGATGTCGGACTTGCGCGTGATGTAGCGTTCGAAAAAGGTGTCACTCCTGTAATGGACGAAGGTAGTTATTAAGAAATACTGCAGGGTGACATGAATGAATTACATAATCATGTGAGGTAACATACCCAGCTAATGAGTAATAAGATGAAGGATCGATTTGATCGAGCTATGAACTCTGAAGGATTAAGCGAAGGTACTTCTTTATAATCCACAAAGAAAGAAAGGGGTTTCCACAAAACTCGATTGGAGAGAGAGCGCAGTGCGAAACAATTGGCAATTGTGCAAAGCCCTATATTTTAAGGCTTTTTAAGAATTTTAGCGTATTCTGGAATCTAGTTTTCCACAGTTTATATGGATACACCTGCATGTGACCTATAAAGTCTATTCTATTCTGCTGAGCGAGAGAAGCTTATAAGCAGTTCCTTCGTCCGGCATTAGGAATTATTTCGCTTATCGCTGACAGATAGAATTTCGCCAGTGTTCAACGAATTTTTTCTACTCCCACTTTGTGAGAAATTCGTTAATGTGGCCTTTTATAAGTTCGCAGAACGGCTTAGGACCAATTAGAGGCGTGTTCGCCCCTTTTTTAGCTAGATGATCAGCCATTTCATTTCCTGCATATCCCTCCTGTCCAGGAACCCAACCTAATAGTACTGTATTGAAGTTTCCTAACGTGTTAAAAAGGTTCAGGCAGTAATTTACCATTTTTGAGGTGATTATTATCAACTTTTGCAACGGCTTTCAAATCCGCCTGATTATCTGAAAGTATGTATGGTAAATGTGGATTTTTCTCACTTTCCTACGCAGACATTTCCTTACACATACCTCGACGGCATCTATTTCATCCTGAAAGATTTTTGGGTAAAAAACCATGGAATCAATTTTTTGTCCTACCATTTTTTAATTTCGAACCATCAGTAAGTCATATCTGGGAGCCAGGTATGAAGTTGATAGAATTCTTTCTCCAGACTGTACGTTTGTAAATGAGAACTTGAAGTGAATGGGGTTGGATGATAGTGTATCAACCCCATGCAGAAAAATAGAATTATGTCGAAGACCTTTAAATATCCTATTCATATCCCTATTCTTTATTATACTAACCATAAGGCAAATAAAGTTTTATAGATTTGTGTAGACCCAAACAGTAAGGCTGATAGATTACCAGGTTTGACCATCAGCTATGCTGAAAAATCAGATTGAGCGAGTAACTTCACCTGCTACGTAACAGGGGACTCGGCAGCAGAATTTTGTCCGATCATTTCACACATATTTATAACCTCGTCCAATCACACGGTTCCACGGAGGCAGCTCTCTTAGCATTTTCGGAGTGGTATAATCCCAACCGGTGATTTCTTTTGATTTGGATGTTGTACCTTATTCTTAATGCTGCAAGCCCAATTACAATTAATAGGTTAACGGGATGAATATGTAAGGAGATTAGTAAGGCAGTGAGATATTTTTTGGGAATTCTGTGAGGCGATTACCTCAACCGCTGTTTTGTGAAAGATCCATAGTTAAGACATAGCTAAGGAGGGAGTTGATATTAAATTAGGTATCATAAAGACTGATGACATATACATTCGCTCCGGAGCACTGCACTCGATCTACAAGGTCGGCTGTATCGGACTTGAAACTGGATAAATATCTATATACTCAGAAACCATAAGATGGGCTGATCGTTACAAAGGGGAATAAGATCGCCCAGTGGTTCTACAGCAAGGCGGAGAATTAATTCTACTACACCGAGTTGTTGACAACATATGTGAATTACGTTGTAATCATAGCAAGAGGTAAATTTGAGAATGTCCCTTGCGATGTAGATGGTGACGAAAAGATGGTTTGCTCAGGTGGGTCTAAATATAAACTACTTCAAAACAGACATAATTGTCTTCACTAGAAGACCATTGCCAGGAATGAGAGAAATTACTATGAACGGAGTCGTTATTAAAATGGTCTAATAAGTTAAATACCTTGCCCGCTGGACGCCAAGCTTAACTTGGAAAAAAATGCAATAAAAGTGATTTTTCTCTATAGAGTTTCCACTATAACTAAGGCAAAACTTGACAAAATGTAAATTATTATACACAAGAAACAATATTACTTTTTATATAATCTATAATATAAAAATTAATCGCAAAATGTGTTGGTGAGCGCATAACTCAACAACGCATGGATCAATTTTACAATTCTTTTTTTATGTTCGTTGAAGTCCAAGGATGGTTTTTATGACGAGAAAAATTCGAATCATTTCCGGAGAAACCCTAACACAGCCCTTTTCTTTTTCCCATACAAATATTGCGCGTTTGTGTGTGTGTGCGCGCGCGTTTGTGTGTGTGTGCGCGCGCGTCCGTGTGTGTGTGTGGTTGTTCGCGTTGGAGGATCTAATGCGTTCACACAAAAGTGATAATATCGTGAACTCGACCAAATTGAAAAGTCAAAAAATATAAGAGCTATAGATTTGATTGGCCTCGCTATATCCTTTCTTTTGTTTTAGTTTCAGAACGCGACATAAATTACATCAGTTTTCACGTCGTTGCATCTGTCAAACAAAATGCGTTAAAAAGCATTTATTATCTTTAATGTTAATAATAATAATAATAGATAATTAATTATCTCTATGTTTTGTTATTGAAGAACCCACTTTATAAATATATGTCACCTTTAGGTTCCCACTATCCCTTTAGATTATTTTTCAATCAGGTTTGAACCTAAAGTTCCCCTCTTAGTTTGAAGCCCTCTGGCAGTCATCCTAGTCGGAGTTTTTAGTGGGTCCCAAAAGGGTGGCCAAAGTTCGTGGAAGCGAAGATACTTAGGTCACCTGAGCTGACCCTTTTCTTTAATTCCCCTGAACAGAACCGTCACCATGATGATAGGGCGGTGTGCGAGGGTCAGCAGAGTAAAAACGTCTTAAGGTCGAAATATAAACTGCCACATTCAAAATCTATTTGATAGAACGAAGTCTGTCGGGTCCGCTAGTTTAAAATAAAACAAAGGATTAAGAATCCAAATAGTTTCACTTTAGTTTTGAGAGATCTTTCAGTTTTAGCACTGATTTAGATTAGTTAAATTAACAATGCACATTTTTACATATTTTCCTCAATATTTCTATTAAAACACTTATAGGAATAATTAAATATAAATTAATAAAACGTATTTATGTACTTACGTATTTTTCACATTGCGTACTATTTCTACTACATACACTCTTTCCCTTTCTTCCTACTTCCGAAATGCAACAACAGATTAAGGGTTGTCAAAGTGCAGTTGCCACAGAAAGGATCTTCTATTCGTCATTTCCCCGCTCGCTATCTCTATGCTCGTTTAACTTAACGAAAAATTTGCATGCTAAAGCTACAACAAAGTTATCGAATAAGATTCGCCGCGGGCGAGTATGGGAAAATGGCGAATAGAAGATGCCTATTAGCTCTAAACCTGACAATGATGCATTTTTTATGGAGTGTCAAACTAATGTTTTGTGTTTGCTCCTAATGCAAAATTTTCGAAATACATTTGCTTACTTCAAAGACGTAAACAAAACGAAAATATTTTAAATTATCAAAACGCCAAATACATTTTTAGAAGCTGTAATAAAGTTTTAAGTTTTGTATTTTCTTGATGTTTTGATTTGTATGAAAGAGTTAATTCGAATTGCATTTTATTCTACAATATTCGATTTAATAAAACAGAATATTCAAAATTCTTACATGTGTCAATATATTCAGAATAAGAATTCAAATTTGTTAATTAAAGAATATAATTTGACAATTGAGGGTCGAGAATTCGTGATCCGTTCTGTATTCAAAAAAAAAAAAACTTTACAAAATTTGTTTTTTAGTTTTATTTATTGTATAATCGACATGGGCTAGTGATATAAGGGCTGATTGGGTGAAATAAAAATGTTCAATTTTACCGAGGCTACTCTTTACTCCAACTCTCCAAATCGAGGAACTCAACTCACATACTGACTATTCTGACAACATTGGATCTACGCTAAGAGACGAACTGGTTTTATATCCAGCTAAGGCATATGTGGAACAACATCAAGACGCACACCACAAAGAGGAGGAGGAGCTCGGCTAAACACCCGAAAAGGGTGTACGCGCCAATTATGTATGTATGTATGTGATGTATGTAAGGAATGAAACTCCATAACAAAGTTTCCCCCGAAATAAACAAGAAACGTTTGACGCTAATATAAAAAACAACGGATTTCAGTGATAATACTATATAAATTAAATTATATAAATATGTATTTATCTATTAAATTTCATGTTACGACTTTTTGGTTAGTCACTCCTACATACAATCAAATATTTTTTGAAAATTTACAATATACAATTTTTCTTCTTTCTTTCTTTAATATATATTTCATATAAATACATCTTGCATTGAATTTTAGTGGCGGCGAGATTTCTGCAGTGAACAATTAGTTTCAATAAATATTTAACTCATTGTTGGTACTAAGAAGATAACATTTAATTAGTTTGATAAAAAAAAAAAATAATAATCTAATCAAAGTACTAAATATAAGACGAATTTAGGAATTACATTAGACCAAAGTATTGCATAAGATATAAATATATGTAGTCTAGTCTATTTTAACATTAGAGTATATTTTTCGTACAAATAAGCTTGTGCCCAAATAGCCCACTGTGCCACATATAATTCCTAGAGCGCCACTGAACAGTGCCATATAGCCAAAATAAAAAGCAGTTTGGAAAAGACCATACATTCTGAAACAAAAATAAAGAAAAAATACATGAGTAGTAAGATAAACTATTCCTCAGAAATTAGTACTTACTTTGTTTTAAAGAAGAAATAGTAGAATGAATACGCGTAAACGTATATGGAAGTCGAAGCAGCAGACATAAAACTTGTCCATTGCCACCGATAGTCCTCTGCGTTTAAAAGGAAGTAAGTGCATACAATAGTAACGCACACCGTTACAATCATTAGTATGGTAAACACCAGAAGCATAAAACCGTAAACGTAGTAAATTTTATATGCCCAAAAAGAGGTGAATATAAAGTACCTGGAAAATAATAGATGCATGAATATACTTATAACTTAACAGCATTACGCAAACATATACAAAACTGTGTAATTTATATGTATCTCTCTAACTTTTAGGATTCTGAAATTTTTTTAAACAGGTCCTAAATGCCCCGACAGTTATACTGCTACACATGTGGATTGTACTTTTTGTGATCACTTTTTATCTAATTTCTCTAATGTCAGATATTTGATGCATTTGAACTGCATAGGATACACAAAGAAGTCACATGCATCATATATATTGTTTCGGCGTTTCATTTCATCAGCCAGGATAAAGTCTGGTGTCAAATTGACATTTTTCTTGTTAATGCTTTATAGTGAAGATACAATTAAATATGTAGAGGATGGACTACGATTATTTTAATGAAGAATTCCTTAAAGTTGCGGAAAAGTGTGAGAAATTTTACATACAATCCATGGATATGCATACATTAATTTTTTACTCCATATTTTATTATTTTCATATTTAGGGGTAATAATAAATGAAATTAAATTTCTTAAATAAAGGTTGATTTTTAAGTTTAAAAAATATTGTTATTTTAAATAATAATAATTAATTCAAATTTTAAGTAGAGCTTTTCGATGAAAAGTTTTATTAGTTAATCCATCTTTTGCCAATATGAAGATATTCGATAGTTAGCCCAGACATGAGTATGGGAACAATCGGCCAAGGGAAAAACTTGGGCTTTCTAAGTCCAGACCACAAATCCACATTGTCTGCATTTGAGATTTATTGATGGAAATTGCGAGTGTCAAACGAATTGGAAATTGAAGCCATTTGAACAGGATATATGTGTGTATGATGTATCATTGGGGTAAGTGGTAACAGATGAAAAATGGTTGCTTAAATAACATGAGTGCTGCTGGAGTGACAGTGCTTGGTCAGATATTAATCCGGATTGTTCCGGTAAAGTAAAACCGACTGTCCTGGTATATCAAGTGAATTTAGAAATTCAGGTGGATAATTTACGACTGTTATATTTGAAAGTTGATTTAGTCAGTCAACATTAAAATTTTAAATAATTGGCGCTTATACCATTTTTTGGATGATTTCATAATTGAAGAGACCTACAGTTTTATGCCGCCTATGGACGGTTTTTTATGACGAGCTTTTTCAGGGCAGACATACCTTCAGAGGTTTGTCACTGCCTGCCGAAGACGACCACTTTTAAAATGTTAAAATATGAGTACAGTCGCATTCGTGACACAGCTGTGATTGGTGTGTTTTTTTCAGTGCTCTGGTTTCATTTAGCAAAAAAAGAAAAGGCGTAGTGGAAGTGAAAGATACAATAGATAGTGACATTTTTTTCGCGGAATTCGGTGTATAGCGCTGTAATAGTTCTGTCTGTGAAAACCACGTGTTTTTTTTTTTATTACTTCCTGGAATTTCTACCTGAAAGGCTAACGTATAGAGTTTTCTTACCGCAAAAGTGCCTGCGGTAAGCCGCAAAAAAGGTGATGCGATGGCGTCCTCAACGCCTTCGGCATCGTGCTCAGCAGAGGATTTTGAGGAATTTTGCGCTAGCAATGAATCTCTGATCCATAAACCTGCTAGTGAAAAAGTGGATACAAATCTGCGAAAGACCAAAAATAAAGGTCAAAGCGATATATTTAAGAAAAAAGAGTGAGACATATTCTTGATCCGACCAAGTCACATGCTTCGGTTGAGAAGAGTGGATTTCAGTCAGATGGAAATGAGAGTGAGGAGATGATGGAGTGTGAGGTTGTAAAATCTTCGAAAGACTCCGTAAAAATGCAAAATATTTGTAATGCTGAAACTGGTACAGTTGAAAAAAATGCAACTGCCAAAAAAATCCAGAATACAAATAATTCTGATAGCTCCGTTTACTATCCATCCAATTTTATAGGCAAACCTTTTGTTTTGGTAGACACCTCAGAGTGTGACCTATTCAAAAATATCAAAATTAGAAATGGCATGAGTCTATATCAGCATATCCGTTACTTAAAAATACAGGATATTGATATAATTGAAGCAGTTGGTGTTACCTTATATAAGGTATTCTTCTGCAATCCCAAATCGGCAAACAATTTCGTCACCAATAATGACATTTTAAAAATGAAGCTAAAGCCTTTCATTCCCAGAACGGCTTTTGAAACATATGGCGTAATTCGAGGAGTTGCTCTTTACCTTTCCAATGAAGAAATCATGAGAGATATAAAGTCTGCTAGCAAGGTAAACTTCGTACAACGTTTTCTTAGACGTGATCCGGAGGATTCAAGCAAATTTCTCCCAACCTTCTCAGTTAAGCTGGGATTTTTGGGCAACAGCCTACCTAAGGAAGTCAAGCTTGAGTATACAAATTTTCAAGTAGAACATTACTTTCCATCTGTTAGACAATGCTACAACTGATACGGAAGTTTGTATACCGCCCTGCAAAATAAGTCAATGCATTCTATGCAAAGGTAACGACCATAAATATTCAGATAGGGAGAAGTGTCCAGTATGGAAGAAGGAAAATGAAATTAATAAATTGAAAACCGTAAAAAAGTTATCTCGTAAAGAGGTGCTAAATACTTTCTTTCCCAAAAGCAACAACCGCTTCGATGTCTTAGACGTTGAAGATACGGATTTTCCGGTACTGGTTGAGAACGACAACATGATCGACTCTAATGAAGTCATAAATCGTTCCTTGACAAAAAAGAAATATAGCTCAGTTGTCAAGAAGGGTGCAATTCCCAAACAGCCTTCTGTCAAGCCTGATAAGGTCTTGAACAAAAATAGCAAGCCTCGTGTGGTTCCAGTCTTTGAAAGACAAGACTATCAAATTACTTCCCAGCTAGAAAAGGTGTTATGGGAGCTAGTGAAGATAGCTAAAGCTACTTGTGGAAGACTTAATGATACTGAGACCCTTGCCCAGGTCACCAAACTGAGCGGTATGAGGGATCAGATTTTGGCTAATCGAGACGTAGCACTTTTTAAGTGCGGTTCAGCATCAGTAGATTCATTAGATGAAATGTCTGCAATATAATTGCCAATCATTGAAGACAAATATAGACAATATTGATTATTATATTAATAATAATCGTGTTGATGTGGTTTGTCTTAGTGAAATATTTGAGTACAATGAAAATAAATGTAGAAAATTTATCAATTTTAATAATATTATGATTAGAAAAAACAGACCAGATGGCTATGGGGGTGTTGCCATAGCCCTGAAAAAAAACAGATTCAATTCAGGAGCATAACGTTCGCTTCTAATCTGGATATAATTGTAGCAAAGACGGTTAATTTAAACCCAAACTTTGTAATTTGTGCGGTCTACTTCCCTCCAAGTCTACACTTAAATGAATTTGCGACCGAAGTCAAAAGGTTGTTTCAGTTTCTAAACGGTTTTAGAAATGTGTTAATTTGTGGGGATTTCAATGCCAGATCGACTGTATGGGGTGACAGTTTAAATTCACCTAGAGGTAAGAAATTGGTTGAACTTGTAAATTCATCCGATTTCTGGTGTCTGAACAATTCTTGTTTTACTTTTAAAAGAGATCTAAACAGGACCAATGGGTCGGCTTTGGATCTAACCTTCACAAATGCTCCTACCAACTGTACTTGGAATCTTCTGTATTTTCAGCTTGGTGGTAGCCACCATTTCCCAATTCTAATAGAGTTCTCCAAAGTTAGTATTAACAATCCCAAATTTCTGGCCAAAAAGAAGCTTCTAAATGCCTTAGGGGATATTTCCTTTGATCCATCTTTTGAAATGATTGAAAATAAACTTCAAGAAGAAATATCTGCTGCCACCTTCCGTTGGTCTGAGAAATGCAAACCAAAGGCTTGGTGGAATGAGGGACTAGCCAAGTCCTATCGTCTACTTGTTGCTGCTTACAAAAAAGCTAAACACTACCCATCTCCGGAAAATTTGGAAGTAGCTTTGCAACGCAAGAAGGTGTGGCAAGCTGAAGTGAAAGAGGCCAAAAAAGAAAATTTTGAGGAAAAAATAGCGGAGCTAAATTGTAAGTCAAATTCGAGAGAGGCGTGGAATTTTGTTAAATGCCTTAGAGGAGTAAATGGATATTCTGCAGACTCTAAGAGGAACTCAGACAATAATGATGTGTACCTTAAGCATTTGAAATCACAGGTACCACCCAACTCTGCTGTCTGGCAGGAACTACCCAATACAACTCCTGTATCCAGGCTAGCCTTTCAGTATGATGAAGTGGTCACGGTGCTTAATGCCAAAAAACGGCGCTCAGCAGGAGGCTGTGATGGAATAACATACGACATGATTCGCGCTCTCTCTGACAAAAGCTTATGCAACCTTTTAACAGCGCTAAATGATGCTTTTCTTGCAAATAATATTAGAGAATCGTGGAGATATATTAAGATTGTTCCCATTCCAAAAAAAGATAAAGACCTCACAGACTTCAAAAATTTTAGACCTATTTCCCTGATTTCAGTCATGTTAAAGTTAATTAACCAAATGCTCAAGCTAAGAATAACCGATGCCTTTGATGGGAGTCGCGCCCTCCCCAGAAACTCTTTTGCGTACAGGAAGGATAGATCGGCTGCTATGTGCATCAATCAATTACAACATGAAATTGCTGTATGGAAAAATAGAGGTCTTAAGGTTATACTCCTTACCTTGGATATAGAAAATGCCTATAACTGTGTAAGGGGTAATCTGTTAGTTGATATACTCAGAAAAAAAGGCATAGAGAGTCATTATACGTCCTGGATTGCGAATTTCCTATCCAATAGAATCCTAAAAATTGGTACGGATTCGATTGTTGTAAATGACGGCTTACCCCAAGGTAGCTGTTTATCGCCTATACTTTTTAATGTCTATACGGCTAAGTTGCACGATATTCAGGATAATTGTACCCCCATCTATCAATTTGCGGATGATTTTATTATAGCCTCATATCATAGAGATTTTGATTTGGCTGAGGCCAATCTCCACAGTAAAGTTCGAGAGTTTAATCTTGTGGCAAATACGTTAAATCTGTCATTCAACCTTGAGAAATGCAACCTGATGTATGTTGCAAAGGGAAACCGTAAAACTCTGAACAATAATTTTGGCAGTGTGATGATTAAACAGACAAAAAGTATTAAGTTCCTTGGTCGTGTAATAAGCTCATCACTGACCCTAGGAACGCACTATGATCAGATAATCAAGGAATCGGCCTTCAATTTAAAAATTTTCAAGATGCTGACTTCTATCAGGGCTGGGTTACACCCTCAGACTGCTATGAAGTTCTATAGAAGCTTTATAAGATCAAAAATTGAGTATTGTAGGACCACCACCGGTCATGCAAATAAGACTGTGATCAGAAAGATTACTTACTTTGGCTTACTGCCAAAGAAATCGTGAAATTAAAACAAACAAACTCTAGCATTTACAAAATGATTGAAAACTCTGCAGAGGTTAAATCCAGTTATAGCTTTGTTTTCAAAAAATTTGAAGAGATTTTTGTGAATACCAATGTAAATTTAATGACTGTAAACTGTGAAAACTTGGTGGTGATAGATGACTCCTTGTCTAGAGCGAAAAGCAAATTTTCCAATCATGAAATTAAAGCTATTTTTGCTGAAAAAATTGATGAACTCAAGGCTCAAAATCACCAAGGTGCAGAATTGGCTTTGCTAGCAATTTAATGTCTCAAATCTTGACTTATTTGAGAAAAAAAAATTAATAAATTACTTCAACTAACCTGTTTTGTGTGTACATCAAACAATATAACTAATTAATAAAGCAAATTGTAAATAAAATCAATATACATGCATGGATAATCATTTCGGGAACGCGTCCTAATGTACAATCTTCAGCAACAAGTCCAAAATTTAATATAAAAATTTAAGGTAAGTTACACATTTCAGTATTTAATACACCGTATTTTTTATACAAAATTTAGTTTTAGAAAGGACACTAAAAGATTATTATTATTTTTTTAACTATAAAAATGTCCAATACAGTTTGTCCGATACCGCACAAGTCATTTCAGTGAACGTATCGATAATAGATCAAAAATAATTTTAAGTGAATGCAGCCATTCGGTGCCTAACGTCAGTCGAGGAAGAAAACAATAACAAAGCGGGCTGTCAGAGTATTTATCGTCAAATAAAATAAATCTAAATGGTAAGTACCTTTCAATTCATTATTCGTAGAGCGTACATCAATAGTCCGTCAATTCGTGAACGAAACTATTACATTTAATTATTGATGAAATTCTTTTTTACGACGCGAAATAACAAAGTAAACTCACATATTTTGCTATTGGCAAACCCAGATCGCATTTAAGATGGCCCCTGTCTAATCAAAGCGCGCGCTTATTTGAAATCGTCATTTCGTGAACGGTCATTTCGGAAACGTTCCCGGACATGATGGCACGTTCCCAAAATGACTATTGCGTTCTCGGAATGATGATTATTATTTCTAAGGGCGAATAATTTTCAATTTTTTAATAAATTTATTTTAAATTTTTTTTTCTTTATAATAACAGCATAACAGCTCCTGATAAAGAAAAAAAATAAAAAATAAATAAAAAAAAGGCTTAAAACGGATAGTGCAGCGCAAATAACCAAAGATAAAAAGTGAATGCTAGAAGAAGAAAGATCTTGGATAAGATGACTGAAGAGCAGAAAGAAATTAAAGGGGCTAAGGAGAGAGAATATTATAGAAAAAAAAGGCGAGGCTGGTCATGGTAAAGGCCCAATGGATGGTGTAGGAGGATAGCTAAAAAGAACAGCTGACAGACATGTCTTGATGGGTAATGATGTTAGAACAGCCTCAGAATTCGCCGATTTGTTCAAAAATGCTGCTATCGAAGTAAAAGTAATCCCAGAACACAACGTGATTGAGGAGAAAAACCAAAGTGTCTGGATGCTATTCCAGGTATAATGGACATCGGACATCACAAAAGTGTACTGGCAAAAAGGACTAGACATTTTAATACAATTATATCGATACGAACATTTTCATAAAGAGCTAAAACTATAGAGGTTTTCTAGCCTTTGTAATATGAGTGCAGTTGAACCTGAGAAAGTTTTTATGCCTGCAATTGAATCTCCTGTTGACGAAGAGCCCACGATCACAGATAACGATTTGAGATTTAAAAATAGAGTAAATATTTATAAATCTGAATGCTGGTCATCTTCCTCGGACAATGAAGATTTAGAGACAATATCTCGTCGTCAGCAGATTAAAGTTAAACAGATTGATGTTGAAGCAAATACGTCTTATTGCAAAGAAAATATACATCCAAATCTCGTATCCCCTGGGAAATTCTTGCTTGTTAAAGTCCCTACTGAGAAGCCAAATATTTGCTTCAGATATGTTGCTACCTGCCAGACATGTGTCGGTGATGATGATGAAGAAGTCTTAGTACCCTTTTTGAGATCTGTGCGTAACAATATTAGAAAATTTAAGCTGGAATCTAAGGATATATCATATATTGATTTTGAGCAAATAAAATTCCAACACCGACGCTAAAAAAACAAAAAAGTCAAGAATATTATTATTTTGATAATGATATTGATGTTTTTGAAAAATAATATTGTAAGTTTTGTAAAAAAATAAATAAATAACTTAGTTCTTTAAACGGTTGTTTATAATTTAAATATTTCCTTATTTCTACCTAATTATATCAATATCATCATTTCGAGAACATTTTTGTCATTCCGGGAACGGTTGATCATTTTCGGGAACATTACAATATTTCAATAAAATACGCATAAATGGAGGTATTAAATATTATATACATATTTATTAGATTACAGAACTTTTGTTCTGTACATATTACGTTAATTCGATTATAAGAGTTTTAAATATTTTGAAATTTCTTAAATTTTATGCGGAATAATAGCAACTTCTTTAATTTTTTGACGTATTTTGCTTGTAGAAAATTTTGAATGTATTGATTTCATTATTGCTTATTCAATATACATACATAATATACCCATGTTTTTAAACAAAGCTCAAATTCTGCGCTTTGTTTGGTTTTTCGGGATTTTATGAAACTTAGGAAAACGTTCCCGAAATGATGGTTTTCTTTCAAGATATTTACTACTAAGCAATATTACTAAAAAAATAAAGAATTCTGTGCGCTGCCCTGTAAAGGTTTAAAAATATACAAATTAATAGGGGTGTGCGAATATTCGAAATTTCGAACTATTCGAAGCGAATCGAATCCTAGGATTCGATTCGATATTCGAGTCGAATATCGAATAGTTCGAAATATTCGAATGGTTTGAACTATTCGAATAGTTCGAACTATTTTAACCATTCGAATAATTCGTTTAAAAAAATAAAAAAAAGCATGCACTCAGTTAAATATTCGAATTATCTGAATTATTTAAACTATTCGAATTATTCGAATAGTTCGAACTATTTAACCATTCGAATAGTTCGAACTATTCGAATAATTCGAATAGTTTAAATAATTCAGATAATTCGAATATTTAACTGAGTGCATGCTTTTTTTTATTTTTTTAAACGATTTTTCTGAAGATTTCAGGTCTAATAAAAGCAAAATTAACATGGCTTAAAGTTCATTGTTTAATCTTCGGTTAGGATATCATTATTTTTATAGAATTAGTAGTTTTAAATAACTTGATATAGGTTTTTAAATGATATCGATTCTTCTAATCGTACGTATCGATCGACACATGAAATGATTTCTATCTTAGATGAATGGTTAATCACTAATCTCTTATGCATATTACAATTCTCCACTACAGTATTGTTCTTAAACCTGTTTTCTAATTTTAATGAGTGTACATTCAAGTTTATACTTGGAAGCTACATATATCTGCTTAGGAAAGGAAAAAATAATACTAAAGTTCATGAATAAAATACCATTAATTTCATATCAAAAAAATGCCGAATGCAATTGGCTTTTCCAAACATATAGTATTATATTACATGACAAGTGTATCTACAGCCACTATCAACGAACTATTTGGTGGTTGATGGCAACTATACTTGGAGTCCTAACTTTGTCCCGGACTCCAAGGACTAGAATTATCAAGTCTGTGAATAGTATTTTAATAGTGTTTTTGAAAACGAACATGAAACTGTTGCTGAACCTCCTGTAATCAAACCCACCAAGTTTTGGGACTTCATGAAACAGCGACGAGCTAATAGAGAAGAAACAGTAACCTTGCGCCTTGAGAAAGACATTGATCAAGAACTTATTCAATATTTGTATTCAGCAGATATTGATCCTTGGGATGATCCTATTCATTGGTGGAAAAAAGAATCAGTTAAATATCCTCTCTTATCAATGCTGGCTCGACGTTATTTGCCAATTCCATCTACGTCTGTTGAGAGTGAGAGGCTGTTTTCTACTGCTGGAGACATTGTGACTGAAAAGCGCAATTCATTATCACCTGATAATGTTGCTCGGTTGTTATTTTTAAATAAAAATATAACTCGTTATGTTTGATTGAATATTATATCGAAATTTTAAATAAAATAACGCTATTTTATTTAGACACGCGAGCAAACGTATTCTTAGAAAGAAATTTTTAATTAGAAAAGTTTATTAGCTTATAATTATTTATATTGTTCAAAATGTTATTGATAAATGTTATATTCAACGATAATTAAATGATAGAAAATTTATTTTATTTTTATTATGTAGAATTACTATAATAGAATAACCTGTTTAGGATTTTATTTCTTCGGATAATTCAAATCGCTCGAATTATTCGAATATTTCAAACTATTCGGAAATTCCGAGCTATTCGAATATTTCGAATTATTCGAGTATTTCGAACTATTCGAATATTTCGAATTATTCGAATATTTCGAACTATTCGATATTCGACTCGAATATCGAATCGAATCCTAGGATCCTAGGATTCGATTCGATTCGAATCGAATGGGATTCGCACACCCCTACAAATTAAGCAATAGTATAAACTAATAGTCATCATTACAGCTTGCAATTTTTTTTGTCATAAAACCGATTTTGAAATTCTCAACCTTGGTGATTTTGAGCCTCAAGCGTGATGGTGTCGATCTTCTGGCAACTGATGCGTCTGTTGAGCTTAATGCCGTTGGGTGTGGCATTTTTAATGTTACAAACAACACGGAGCATTTGTTTAAAATAGAAATGCGAACCTCCTCCACTTTTGGTGAATTGTGGGCCTTGCTTAAGGCCGTAGATATTGCGAAAGAATGCAAAATGAGTAAGATCTGTATTTTTACTGATAGTCTGAGTTCATGTCTGCTGCTCAAGAAAGCGAGCTCCAACAACTGCTGTGTTACTCTTTTTAAACAAAACGTAAATGAATACGGTGTTCGGGTGATTTGGACGCCTGGACATGTTGGTATTCCAATAAATGAAAGAGCCGATGCTATTGCAAAAAAAGCTGTTTGCTACGGCTCAATATTGAGCGTAGAATTCACTTTTGAAGAGGCACTCAGAATTATAAGAAATTTAATACTCAGGGATTGGTATGACGGCTTTCGTTCATTCTCAGAAGAAAAACCAAACCTTTTTGCCAAACTGCAAAACAAAACCTTGGTTTCATAAAGCTTCCTTTGATGTCAAAATTATCAAAATGGTAAATAGAATACTAGTAGGATGTACTTATGACAGCGTATATTTGCACAAAATAGGGGCCAATAACACTGATCTTTGTATGTGCGGTGAAATTAACTCGTACGTTCACAGAATCTTTAACTGTCCACTCCTTAATCACATCAGAACAAATTACAGCTTTTTTGATTCATACACGGACCTCGTTTCCATATTTAAAAACAATGAAGTCTTTAAGTCTTTTATTTCATTTCTTAGTGCTGCCAACCTTTCCTTTTAAATAATTTCACTCTCAAAACTTTGATGCACCAGAGCACTTAGTTTTACATACCGAAAATAGGTATTTTTCAATTCCAAACGTTGAACACCCTGGCTTTTTGTGGATGTAAAATCCCGCCAAACACATCTCAAATTAAAAAAAAAAAAAAAAAAAAAATATGAGTAAATTTAGTTGTAATGTCTGTGTAAATACATATACATATGCACATATATAGGTCAGTGAGAACCATTGAAATAATTGAATATGACTGCACAGTTGAATGTCCAGGAGTGATGTGAAGGGAGAACGACAGCAGAAAGATTTGAAACTTAAAAAAGGTATATTTTCAATAACCGGTTGAGAACCACGCACTTCGAGTATCATAACACAATAAAAAATATGAAATGTTTCCCAATTGCAGTACAGTGTCATCCTTAACAACAAAAAAGGAATTGATATTTTCCCACGGCAGTCAGATCTATGTAACCCGAACGACCCGGATTTATATCCGGCCAAGGACTGCCAGTTTAGCAGCGAATTCACTTTAGGAAGTGTTTATGCTAATACAAAAAAACAGGCATTCATTTTGGCCTCATGAGTAATTTTTACGCAAAATTTAATGATTTATTTAATCAAACTTGGTGCAGATGCCAAATAGGGGCCGTGGATAACATAATTTCTCTCGTTTCTATATTTGTATTAAAAATATTTCAATAAAAATTAAATTAAAATAAAAAACGAACAAAAATGAGGTACAAAATTTTAACAAAAATTAACTTAAAAAATGTAAGCCTCCGGAGAGTTCAGTTTTCAGTTTTAGGATGTGGATACGCCTTCAACACCCTTGTTTTCAAAGCGTACGGCATTATACCACTTATTCCGCCACTAGAGGAGCAATTGATTGATCTAGGTAATTTACAAAAACAAACATGAGTTAGAGTTTTGCGTACTAGTAGACAGATTAACAATGAGCAAGTTCCACATATTCTTCATTTTGAGTTGTACCTGTTTTGAAGGTGTGCCCGATATGTTAGTTGCATATATGTACCAAATATTTCTTCATAACATGAACACGCATATGTATGCATTTTTGTATGCGTAAATGAGCATAGTAACACGGAATTTATATATGTATATTATACAGTGTGGGCCATATAGCGTTTGCTTTTTGAACCACCTATTTTTTTGAGAATGGTAACACAAATGACATGCCAAATGTGTTCATAATTTACTTAAAGGTTTGACATTTACGAAATGGGACGCTATACGCTTAAACAAAATTGGGAAATATTGAAAACCTATTTCCCAAGTGGTAAGTCTTCTTCTTTTTTTCTGATTTTCACATCGGTGGCTACGTCAATAAGCAAACTTGTCGGATTTGGGGCTCAGAAAATCCAGACGTTACTGTAGAGAAGCAACTGCATCCACAACGAGTCACTGCTTGGTGCGGTTTTTGGTCTGGCGGCATCATCGGGCCATTTTTTTCGAAAATGAGCGAGGAGCCGCGGTTACAGTAAATGGCGAGCGTTACCGTGACATCTCAACGAGTTGTTTCCAAAAATTGAAGAAGATGACATGGACGGAATTTGGTTTCAACAGGACGGTGCAACTTATCACACTGCCAAAGCTACACTCGAACTTTTGGCTACCGTTTTTGAAAATAGAATAATCAGCCGAAATTCCGATATCAATTGGCCGCCTCGGAGCTGTGATTTAAGCCCGTTGGACTATTTTTTGTGGGGAGCCGTTAAGGACAAATGCTATGCGAACCATCCAGAGACGATTGATGCTTTCAAACACGAAATCGAAGTGACCATTCATGAAATTGGAGCCCAAACAATCGAAAATGTGCTTAAAAATTGGGTTGATCGAATGGCCTACTGTAAAGCCAGTCGTGGCAGTCATTTGAACGATATTATTTTTCATTCATAAATGACAATGTTCAGTCTTCAAAATAAAAAAAAAGTTTGAAAAAATATTAATTAGTTTTTTTTTTATAGCCGATTCAAAAAGCAAATTTTACATGGACCACCCTATATTAAGAAGCATCCTGCTAGCAAAGAAAGAAATATTGAATTGAGTTTTTCTGTGTCTATTAGAAAAGGAAAGATATTGAGGGCATTGCGAGGACAAATTATCGTCGGTTCCAAAGGTATCCTAACTCTCAAGTGGGAGCCAACTATACAAACACACATACAGTTTCATTGGCCCGTTCCAGAAATTAGCCAGACAAATTTCATTTAAAAATATATTGAATAAAATATATATAAATAATGATGCCATCTATCATGCCCTAAAATCAATCTCGGATGTAGTTTTAGATAGATAGTTCTAAAGAAATTATGATATAAAAAAAAAATGTCTCGACATCGTCATATCGATTAGCGTAAACGAACATAGTCACACGAGATTTTTATATATTATATTAAGAATAAAATGTTACTTACATTTCGATAAAAATTGACCCGAATGGTAACACGCCGCCAAGAAGAATTATAATCGCCGGTTCCATAAACCACTTTTTTTCGGGTATTGGACGAGGTACTGCATTTACTCGGCAAGGATGGTCTGGTTGCCCATCTAAATTACGTCCTACCACAGTTCCTGCTAGTGTTAACGGCAGAACAACGAAGATGCATATACATGTAACGGCAATCATTGTTCCAAAAGGTATAGCGCGTGATGCATGGTAACCAATAGCAATAAAATTAATGAGAAAGGCCGTTCCGCAAACAAACACTGGCACCATGAATGCAGACACTAGCATTTGGCGGATCCACATTCGGCCGCCAAGTCGAGCATATAACGAACCCCCAAAGTAACCATTGACAGGCGATGTTGCTGCATATACAAATATGGCAGTAGATAGCATCGACCCACGCCTTTAAATAAAATAAATTTTATATATAATACAATTGGAGTAAACTATCGTTAAAAGAATTTCGCCAGGTATCAAAAATAAATTATTTTCGAAATTTTAATTCGGTCGGAAATGATTTTGCTATTTAAAATTTGCATATAGCAATGCGATGCTTTCGGCCTTTTTTTACTTTTATTTTTTTGTCGAATATATTAATCATATCGGGTGATTTTTTACCTGCATGAGAACTATCGATATCGGTAACTCTGGTTTGACAGCTGAGAATAACAAACTGTGTTGACATTTCCGTCCAGTGAGGTTTGGAAAGTCATCATGATCGTTTAACGCCAGAACAATGCTCCCATATTGTGGAAATTTATTTTATAAGAAAAAACCTGTTCGCGAAGTTCATAAAACGAAGTATTGAAATGTTGAGTCGTCGTAGTTCTCAACTTATTGGCTTTTTTCCTTCGACTACGTGGCAAATCTAATGCAAGATCTTTGCTTGCATGCCTATCAAATTCAATTCGGGCAAGAATTGAAGCCAAATGACCATCGTTTGAGTCCATTTTTTGCTGATTGGGCTGTTGTTGTTGTTTTAACAGTATTGGTAGCCCTGTCAGTGTAGGCATATCACCGGTCATCTTCGTCTAGCTCATCTAGGAAACATGCTGTTTCGACAGGTTGGGTCCAGAGGGAGAGGGGTGTTAGATGAGTCGGTTTTAGGGGGCATGGAAAGAGGTGGTTAGTGTCGTGCGGGGTACCTTCGTATGCCGGACATGTGTTTGGAATGTTGGGATGGATTCTGGATATGTAGGAGTTTAACCTGCTACAGTATCCAGAACGTAGTTGTGCCAGTGTTACACGAGCCTCACGGGGAAGCTCGAGCTCTTCGTCTGCAATAGGTGGTGGTTGGACTCCGATTACGGCATTCACAGGACGGGAGCTCATGAAGGTGGTGTCGGTCTCCCGGTGGATGTCTGTTATTGACTGTCTAAATACTGTCCGGTCCAGTAGGTTGCGGTCAGTGCTGCTAGCCCTGCTGATGGGGCTCATTTAGATTTATTATTCAGATTTAATGGAAAAAGTAAGCAAAAATTGGACTGATCGAATGGACCATATCATTCGTAACCGCGGAGGACATAATATTAAAAAAATAAATACCATGTAATTATCTACCAGATAATAATAAACAAAATTCATTCGAGAAATAATTATATTTTGTATTATCATTTTAAATTCTCAAGCCCTTAAAAACACCCGATATATGATTTAAATTTGTTCAAACTTTTTCAAAAAAGTCAGTAATTAACCGTTATTTTTTGACCGATATTTTTTATAATAAAAATAAAAGTCAAAATTGAACTTTAATCTTTGACTGAAAACATTTCGCTGAAAAACAATAATTATTTGTTGCTTCTGTTATATTGAAGACTTAATTATTGCATATATTCGTGTAAATGAAAATATACATTTTATTCTGGTGGTAAATTATTTTATAAAAATCTTAAGCTTGATAGGAGTATTAAAGGTATAAGATAAGAACACTTACTCTGTATATAATTCACCTACAATTGCAAATAAGATGACACCGAGCACTACGGAAATTAATTGACAACCAGCTCCGATCATAGCAGAAAATAACAAAGCATGTGGAGGGGTCCGAAAGACATCTCCATGAACTTGTTTCCAGCCGTATTCGTCACCCAAATCACGTTCCTGAACATTATTAGAATATAAATAAGAGATGTAATTTCCCCCCAATTGCATACCGACGTGTTAACCATAACTTACCATATCATCCATTTCTTCATCTTTGCTGTATCGTGCATAGTCTTTGCGTAACGTACGCATAAGTATCATAGAAACCAATCCAACCAAAAATATTACCATCATAAAACTATTAAAAATACTGAACCAGTGGATCTGTAAATATTTGTTTTTGTCAAAACGTTGGTTAAAAAGCTGCAATAAATCCTACTCACTCTATGTTGGAAAAATTTTGGGTCCAGATATTTGTCGAACCGATTTTTAAATTCCACCGAATTCGGTTTCCAGTTTACTTCATAAGAAAACTTTATTTTAGAACCTGGTATTAGCAACTCTTTTTTTTCGTTGTGCAAAGTTACGTCAACTATTTGTTGACCATTGTAACCAATTTCAAATCGTTTATGTGTAAAAATATAATACTTTTCTTCCTGGTCGTCCTTTTTCCCAACCTCGCCCCAAATTGGTAAGCCATCTATGTACATTTGATACCAGTATTGGTTTTTAACCGCATATGTAAATGCTTTAACTTTATCAATTGTTAGGTCGATCATGCATATTACGGTAGGAGAGACGTCAACTACATAATTTTCAATTAATTCCTGATATCAAGTCGAATCTTAATTGTTTACCTTTAAAATCTATTTCGTAGCCACTAAATTCTAACTCGACACCTTGCAACGCTTCACTGAGTGTCTCATGATAATGGGAAATGCTTTGTTTTGCACCACTACAAAATGGTAAGGAAAAATAGGCATATGTCTCCTGCCTATTATGGTACGGGCCAACTGTGTTCATCCAGAGCACCACCTCTTCACGGTCATTATACTTAAATAAATTTGATTAATAATAATCAATGTAACATTTAAATTTCTTCTTACCTTGTGATTATGTTCGTCTGCGTACGTACACCAAGCGCTTAATATTAGTACAAAGCAAAACGTGAGCACTTGGCTTGGCCACATATCAATGTATTTGTTATAAATATTCAAACAATATATCTTCTATAGATTCAGATTTTTCACATCCATATAACACGGCTTTCTAGCCAACTCAAATGCTGGGAATGTTACGAACCCATATACAATCGTTTTCTTCAACAATATTTATAGTCCTTTGCAGTGGTCATATAGCGTGAATGCCAAATCGTTAGCTATACAGACTTTTAAAATAATACTAATAACTTAAGTGGCGTAACATAAAACGTAGTCTATACGCAGTCGGATACAATACACGTATTGAAAATTCAATGCAAATACGATAACTCGATAATTTGAATTATCGCCCGGTAAGAGATGCAAGTAAAAACGGCTATCGAACGGGGCTGTCAACTCATCGTATAAAATTATACATTTCATTACAAACTAATGATTTATATTTATCAGATTGCGCAGATTGAAAAGAGTATCAGAGTGAGCCCAATCATTTTAATAAGTTTTTATAGCAACAAGATTAGATATTATAAATAGCAGAATAACAATTTATAAGTCCTTGTACAAAAAACGAAAAAAAACTATTAAATTAAGGTATCAAGTCAGCTAATTCTTTCAAATTCTTTTCAAATAGCGTTGACGACTGCAATGGCAAGAAATTTATCCCGTAAGGCTATATACATATGATTTAAAGATGTATGATAACAAAAGTTCGTGAACAAATCACCAAAAACAAAATATGTTCTACAACCGTTGATTTATCCACTCTAACTCACAGTAACATATTGTTGTTGTTGTTGTTGTAGCACCATAAACATTCCCCATACATATACGAAGTGGCAGTCTTTGGCCGGATATAAATTCGGGTCGTTCCGGTTACCGACTGTCGTGGGAACGGACAAAAAAATAAATAAATAAAATAAATATAAATAAATAAACCTTTTAAGAAAGTTTCGAAGAGGATTTAGGTCAGCAAAAATACAGCTATAAATTATCTTTGCAAAAAATTTAAAATAATTGCAAGCATCCTTTTAACCCAATTATTAAAAAGAACGGACACTCGTTTTTGTTTTTGGAAAATCTTTTAACACAATTATTAAAAAGAACGGACACTCGTTAGTCAAAAGTCTGCATAACAGAAATATTCCGTGTCTCATTCCACATAAAAGTGTTCATAACGTTATTTTTCGAAATAAAAAGGTCTTTCAAAAGACGCTCCTAGTTGGTGTTTTAAAGTAAAACACTCTTTTTATTCGATATACGGCTCTTAACAATTATTATTTATGTGCAAAATAACATTATTTAAATGTCCACCATGAGCACGTCTACAGGCAAAATCCTCTAATCAGTCGATTTATGAATGTCTAACTGTTGAGAACGTCGAGATATCGATGTGGGAGGTTGTTTAGCAACACTTTGAGCTACAGCAGTAATACTATATTCCCCTACAGAACGTTCAGTTTTTGGTCTGTCCGTTCTTTTTCTATCCACGAATCCAGAAACAGTTGCTAGACATTTTTTCACCAACCTTTACATTGACTGAATTGCGACTTCATGAAAAAGGGAGTGGAACCTAACTGGACTAATCGGACCCCATACAAAACAGCAAAATATATGCGTAGAACTAACGAAAAAAAATTGATTCCATTCGTACTTACGCCCCCGCAGAACTGTCATGCTCATAATCTATTGGCTGCACATGCGCACGAGATCCAGAGAGGATGTTGAGGAAACTTTACAACACTTTTGTCCATTTGTCCGGCATTATTAAAAACGCGTTTAAAATGTCTGCGAGCTCCACTGTTTAAGGGTGTGGAGGACGTCTCAAAAGCGGATCCCCCAGCTCTGCTTAAATTCGCTAAAAACGTTGACATCCTACATGATGTCTACTTTCAGTATTCGTAGTGTTCAGTCTCCATCTGGTATCGCTAGGGACCAAAAGGTCTATGAGTGGCTTAATGCCAACCAGGCCAACCTAACCTAACATTTGCATTGTCGACTCATTCGGCTATTATATTTATATTTAAAATCACGAATTTTGCGATATGTTGTTCTTAAAGATCTACCATTTTCATAAGTTTCAATAACTTTAAGGCGTGGTTTTATCCCTATCTCATATCGTGGTTATATATGTATAACGCTCTATTTGTCAAATATTGGCATAAAAAGAGATTATTCACTAGTGACATCTAGACGTCACTTTTGAAAGACCCTTTATTACTTTTAGAGCTATTAGTGGATGATATCATACATATTTTGGTGCATTTTTGAAATTTAAGTCCTGGCTGGGTTTTTCTCACTACAGGTAGATACCCAGTATTTTTTCAATATTTCAATTTTTATTCCCAAGTTATTTGAAAATGCTTAGGTGGGAAGAAAAATTAACATTTTTGCAAGTCCTATACAACTCGTGGGGGTTCTAATGCCCATCATCGTAGGTTTGGACTAAATTGCATTATTAATAGGCATAATAGTTAAATTTTGCAAATAAAATTTTTTTTTTAACTTTAGATTTGCTGGCGAAGTGGAATAGAATGCGCCTTACGACTTTGATTGCCGCATTATACTTATAGAGCAACTTCTAATTTATATAATAGAGACATTGGAATCGTCTGCATACACCGCTGTTGTTAGAGAGATAGGCTGCGAAAATATTTAGTGAGTTAAGAGTCGATACTTAACTAGTTTATACCATTTATTAACGCAATAATACTTAAATTTTTGGTTCCAGATAACTGATTTGTTCCAGCTTTATTCTACTGGTTTGGGGAACCCGCCACGATATATCTGTGCTAAGCTGTACTCTCGATTCAAAACATCACAGAAAAAGATACATGTGAGGAGAAGCAATTTAGATAAAAAAAATCACCTCGACGAGCATGGCTTATCAAAATCCACTGTAGCAATAATAACGAATTGCAATTGATTTTAGCTGATTTTAATGATTTTATTTGCTTTTAGTTGATTTTATTTGATTTTATTTTATTTTACTTGATTTTATTTGATTTTAGTTGATTTTATTTGGTTTTATTTGATTTTATTTGATTTTACTTGATTTTACTTAATTTTACTTGATTTTAGTTGATTTGATTTTACTTGATTTTATATGATTTTAATTGATTTTATTTGATTTAAGTTGATTTGATTTTATTTTATTTTATTTGATTTTATTTGATTTTACTTGATTTTATTTGATTTTACTTGATTTTATTTCATTTTATTTGACTTTATTTCATTTTGATTTTAGTTGATTTTATTTGATGCTATTCTACTGGTTTGGGGAACCCGCCACGATATATTTGTCCTTAGCTGTACTCTCAGATTCAAAACATCACAGAAAAAGATACATGCTGCAATTCACTAGATCGGTCCGATCACTTAACTTACTTACTTACTTACAGTTGCCTTGTATCTGAACGTCAGTTCTTCGTTTTTGCTGTTCGTCTTTGGAACAATCTGCCGGAAAAGATCAGTTCATTAAGGTTTGAAAATAAGCTCCTACATTATTTTACGCACTAAGTTTCTAATATGCACATACATTTCCATTTTGTACCCGTGTTCTTCTAATGTTTCCTTGTTCTTTTCCTTCTACTTCCACTTTTTACAGCCTACTATTTACCTTTGTGGAATCTTTTTCTCTAAAACGACTCTAATTTTAATGTTATTTTTAAGCTCTTAGAACTAAGGCCAAACGTTGTAAAATAGCTAATGGTTGTGTGTTTGATAAATAAATAAGTGAAGTAGGCACTTTCAAAATGTTAAAATATCGGTTCACACTACTGTCAGAGATTTATACAACAGCTGGTTTTGCCTTATTGCTTATTGCTGTTTTTATATTATTATTAATCGCGCAAGAATTTAAAAATGTCTTATGTAGTAATAAAAATTGTATTATTCTTTTTAAATATTCTATATTTAATGGAAATCATGGAGAAATTATTTTATGCTAAGCGTCAATCAATGAAATGTTGGTTTCTTGCTCAAACGATGCACGAAAACTTACTTACTTACATATATAGCCTCAGCAGGGATCGCAACCCTTTACCGGATTAAGGTCGACTGTAACAAGTCTTACCAGGCGTCTGTGCTTTGCGCGCGCCTTCTCCAATTTATTACACCAAGCGATGAGGAGGAGGCATGGTCTTCCCCGTTATCCTCTAACTTGCCATCCGAACATATTCTTTGCTGGAGCTTGCCTAGTGGACAGCTTCGTCTTGGCCTCGGTATCCGCTAGACCCACTCTATTTGACTCTCTTTCGATAGCGGAAATGCTGCGGTAAAATCTCGCTTGCATTTCCCAATGTCATTAGCATATGCAAGGAGTTGGACACTTTTGGGGGAAATAGTACAATTTTGATGAACACCGACTCTTCGCAGTACCCCTTCCATGAGGAAGGTGAAGAGGTTGCACGTTAGTGGATCACCTTGTCTGAAACCTCGCTCGCTATTGAAAGTTTGCGGGAGGTCGTTTTCTACCTTGACAGAACTGGACGTTTTGTTCAATGTCATTTTGCAAAGCCGAATCAGTTTCGAGGTAATACCGAACTCAGGCATTGTGGCATATAGGCGATTCCTTATCGGGCTATCGAAAGCAGCGTTATAATCGACTGAGATTTTAATCATTGGGCAAGTTTTCTCCTAGCCATATCAGCCAATCAGTCCATTGCCACCGGCCTTGAACAGTTCTGCTGGGAGTCCATCTGCTCCGGCTGATTTATTGTTCTTCAGCCGCTGGATAGCGACTCTGACCTCGTCATAGCTAGGTGGGGAAACATCCACCCCGTCGTCTTCAATTAGTGCTAGCGGGTTCATTTCCCTAGCTGCAGTATTGGTAGCACCATCATCAGCCAGTAATTTAGAGAAATGTTCCCTCCATAATCCCAGTATCAGATTCGTATCTGTAACCAGATTTCCATTTTCATCTTTACAAGAAGATACTCTGGACTTGAAACCTTCGGTCAGACGTTTGACTTGCTCATAATATTTTTTGGCATCATTCCTGGCCCGGTACACTGCGAGTAGTGTTGTAGTAGTATTTTTTGTGCACGGCTCGCGTTGTCGCCGTCTTAGCCTTGATACGGATCGTGGAAAGTTTTTTACTCACGGCTGTGAACCTCGAAACTTTTCTCGAAGCTTCCCACGTACCCGTAATCCGCATCCCAATTCGCGCCTCTCTGCATGGCAGCTGTAGTAAATATCGTCACTCACTTGCTTGTATTCACCTTGTCCTTCCATCTCATTTCCTGGATAGCGTTTAAGTCAGGGTTTCATACGAGGTCTGATATTGTCACTGGAATCGGTGTTTTTATGTGTCGGGTCACAAACCCAGGGCACAACCGAATATCCTGGATTGCTTCGCCTTTTCACTTTACCTCGCTCTCAAACGAATGTTTGGAAGCTACCTAGAGATACTTGGGTGGAGCTCGGAAGTTGTGAGCTGCTTGGACCATATGCAGAAGAATCGTCCTGGCCACTCCCAAGTGAATGCCGATCAGGGGTTTTCCCCACTTGCGTGGACTACGCACAGAACCATCCTCCCCGATGCACAAAATAGTCAGTATAATATTGCGGAGTTGATTGCCAGCGGAATTGCGATGCATTTTTTTAATAATTTCCGAATATGCGTGCATCTTTTTAAAAATTGTTTAATATGCTAAAAGGTCTCGAGAGGAGAAACACTGACTATCGGAAGACATTTACATTGGAAAAAACCGAATTGCAGTTGTTATGTACGCCGTTGATACTTCGGCAGAGAACAACACAATTGCAAATATGTTCGTAATCGGTAAAAGCACTGTTTGCTGCATTTAAATTTAGTTTTGCCATGAGGTCTGAAATTTAATTAAGTAAGTATTTAAATGATTTTGAGTCATTGGGTTTCCCTCAAGTGTGAGTAGCTATTGGTAAGAAAGTGTGCTCTTTATAAGGGAATTGGTGTAACGTGAAGGTTTCAGAGGGGTGTCACACAGAAGTTTATCCAGCAGCAGTCTATTACAATTATAAAGGTTGGCATTCTGCAAGGATGATAGAATAGAAGGATGCGGCTTTCGATTTCGTTTGTCATCAGCCTTTACGAATAAGCAAAGTATTTTTTAGTATGATATATAAAAAACAACGTTTTAAGTATAACAACAAAAACGAAACTTGAATTTTTCATGCAATCTATATTTTAGTTTGTTTGAAAAAAATTTGAGCTAGAAGATGTGAGCAATGCATAGAGAAAAGGGAGAGAAGTAGTAACATTAAAATTTATACGAATATGTGACACCAATTTTTTTTCCGGAAAACCTAAAAAAATATGCTTCATGAGATTAATAGATTTTACAGGATACTAAAAGGAATAACTTTAATTCGCCATTTTCTCAGTATATTAATAATAATTTTGTAACTGTAGTGTGCCTAATGATCGACGCTTCGACCTAAAAGTCCTTTGGATCCTATTACTGTTATACGTGCTTTCTCAAACTACTTTTCTTGTAAACTATTTTTACATGTTCATTCTTGCAGTCTTAAGAAATGTACAGTTGGACTGTAATTAATCATACAATGCATTGGAAAACTATTTCTTAGTTACGTATATTGGACATTTTCAACTAGATATATATAATTTGCACTTATACCTTATTTGTTTGTGTTTGGCCGAGCTCCTTCTCCGATCTGTGGTGTGCGTATTGATGTTTTTCCACAAATGGAGGGACCTACAATTTAATGCCGCCTCCGAACGGCAGATGGTTTTTTCTGAGGAGCTTTTTCATGACAGAAATACGCTCGGAGGTTTGCCCTTGTCTGCCGAGGGGCGACCGCTATTAGAAAATACTATTTGTATCAGTTGTTGATAACTCCATCTATTCGGCTACGGCGACCGCCGTGCTATAAATAAAAATAAATAATACATTAATGAAATTTTGATAAAATCTTGTTTAATTAGTCTTCCATATAATAAAGAGTCAGCTATGTACATGGGCGCAACCATGAGGATGGGGTTTTTAATAGGGACGAGTCGATGTTGGCAGGTTGTGGAGGCCATGTTGTTTTGATATGTTGAACGATGGAGTAGCACGTGCAAATGATTAACTACTTATACATTATACGTGAGTTAAGGTTTTGGTTATATCTCATGGAGGTGACGTGAATTTACTACCAGGATCGTGTGATTGGACTACACTGGACTTTTCTTCCCGCGGAGTTTTCTGAAGCCGTAGATCTATGCCAATAAGCGGTAATTGACCGATGCCTTTCACGTAAATTTACCAGACCAGTCAAAATGGCTGCCTTTGCAATTTAAATTCAAAATTCTTGCTGCATTTAATATTTTTTCCGTTTTCTGTTATTTTATATACATATGTACATATACATATTCGTATCAAATATTTTATTTATTTATTTAATATATGGAAAATAACAATAAATTATTATTTTACAATAAAAAAAAGGAGCACTAGCTGTCAGGGCTTACGGCTCACTACTCTAATAAGATTATTTGTTTACTACAAAAGTTAAGCTATTAGAGAGTTAATTTTATAGATGTTTAAGTAAAGAGACTTATGGTTTAAATAAGTATCAAATATATATTGACACTTATACCAGTACCAGTGAAGTAGACTGGTGCAAGTTTCTATGTGATAAAAGTGCAGTGGGGCAGCTCAACAATTGATAGTACTGCAACATTTTTTCGAGGCAAAATATATGAATGCGGAAAAGACCATGATTCTGATGCATGACGTGTGGTGGCTCTTTGCTTCAACTTATTTTTTATATTGTAGTTATCACTAGGTTCTGAAAACGGCAAAACGAATGAAACCTGCTGCGTATTTGAAAATTCGAATTTGCATACCTGCCGTATTATTATTATTATTATTGTTGTTACGATTAATTGATAATGCCAATAAATCTTTTTATGTCTTAAAATGAATATTATTCAACTTATTTTGTCACTTTTAAAGGTAAATAAAGGCTCGACGCCTCGCTAAGCACTTCTTTTAAAGACCAGTCATTTTTATTAGTTTTGCTAGAATCAGGTATATTCAAACAACTGGTAAATCTAGTGTTAAAGTGAACATAACCCAGACAATTGACCGCAGTCTTTGAAAGTTGGACCTCTCGAATCTGTGTTACCGTGGAACATTGAAAAAACAAGAAGTTAATGCTCACATACATATTATATAATCAGAAGCGTAAAGTATTGGGCTCAGTAGAATATTTCAATAACTTCGAGATGATGAGAGTCTTGTAGAGTGTTAGTTTTGTTCGTGGAGAGAGGACTTTACTACTCAATTGCCTACTTAGTCCAAAGTAGCACTTGTTGGCAAGAGAGATTCTACGTTGGATTTCAAGGCTGACATTGTTATCGGTGTTAATGCTGGTTCCTAAGTATACGAAGTCCTTTACAACCTCGAAATCATAACTGTCAACAGTGACGTGGGTGCCGATACGCAAGTGCGCCGACTGTTTGTTTGATGACAGGAGGTACTTCGTTTTGTCCTCGTTCACCACCAGACCCATTCGCTTTGACTCTTTATCCAGTTTGGAGAAGGCAGAACTAACAGCGCGGTTGTTAAGGCCGATGATGTCGATATTATCGGCATACGCCAACAATTGTACGCTCTTATAAAAAATTGTGCCTGAGCGATTAAGTTCTGCGGCTCGTACGATCCTCTCCAACTTCAGGTTAAAAAAGTCACACGACAGCGAGTCACCCTGTCTGAAACCTCGTTTGGTATCAAACGGCTCGGAGAGGTCCTTCCCATTTCTGGCGGCGCTGCTGGTGTTGAGCAACGTCATCTTGCATAGCCGTATTAGTTTTGCGGGGATACCAAATTCAGACATCGCGGCATACAAGTAACGCCTTTGCGTACTGTCGAATGTAGCTTTGAAGTTGACGAAAAGATGGTGTGTGTCGATTCTCCTTTCATGGGTCTTTTCCAAGATTTGGCGTATTGTGAAACTTATATCTAATTGAAGCTTTAATCAAAACTAAATAAACAAAGGAAGATCAGCTCTTATTGTTGACGAAAAAACAAAGGCATATCAGATGAGAGAAAAGGGTGAACTGCACACCCATCCCCCCGTACCTGTAACCGGAGCTTAAAATATCCAATGGAGTAAAGTTAATCATCAATTCTTACATATTTTCTTGAAATTTAGTTAATTGTCTACAGCAAGCAAATTAATTTAGCTTTATTGTTTGAAGCTTGAGTATGAGCGTACATGGCTATGGGTTGATTGAATCAATCGAATATTATTGCGGACTGCAAAGACTTGGGCAACTTCTCTATCGTCAATAAATGATCAGTTTGTGGAAAGTAGTCGTGTACGCCAGATCTATAATTTGGAACTGAAACTAGAGCCTAAACTAGGTAAGACGAAAATAAATAGTGGCCGTTAAAAAAAAAAATAATAATAATAACAAAAATTTTTATGGAAGAAATTTAACATGGAAGAAAGTGTTTTATAATATTCAAAATGAGATGTCAAATTGTTTGAAATTCAATTAAAGGTTTTTACTGGCATTTATGCTGTTAATATTTGTTTCAATGATAACGGTGTCTTGTTTTCGCTCTCAAAGTTTTGCATTTTGATTATTTTTGTTCAAAAATTTCGTAATTTTTATATTTTTCGTTTAGGAGTTAGTTTTGTTGAGAAATTGAATTAAAGGCAGTCATTTTTGCGTCAACAAATGAGTGAGTTTGGCATAAAATGCATAAAGTTTGCATGTTTAGTAATTTTAAAGTTTTGATTTTATTTAGTTATTAAATATTTCAATACGCCATAAATTCTTAAAAAAAGTATTCATTCCAAAAGGATAAACACTATATGTGTATGGAAAAATCGCCTAGGTCCATGCCATGATTAAAATACAAATTGCTATTAACTTTAAACGCTTGGTCTAAGCAATAGATAATATCGCATAACTTAAGGAAAAGTATAAGACAAATCGGTAAAAGAAGAATAACCAAAAGTTAACTCCGCGACAAAAAGGCGCTATAATTCGGGTTGGTCTAGAAAAAAATGCGCGAGTACTTTAAATCTACCAGTGCGCAAAAGTCGAGTGCAATAAATTTTAGCCGGTAGTAATCGACTAGTTGAAGACAAAATCAGACTTGATGAAGTCACATAAACGTGGCAAATTAAAATTTTCAAAAAACCATATGCCCGTGGGCCGATGAGTGAGAAATATAATACTTTCGGTCCGAAAAATTTAACAGGCCTTAACGGCGCCTCTCGGCAGGCAATGGCAAACCTCCGAGTTTATTTCAGCTATGAAAAAACTCCTCATAAAAATATCTGCCGTTCGGAGTCGGCTTGAAACTGTAGGTCCCTCCATTTTTGGAACAATATCAAGACGCACACCACAAATAGGAGCAGGAGCTCGGCCAAACACCTAAAAAGGGTGTACGCGCCAATTATATACATAGGTATGTATATAGATATAATGAGTTTAATTCCTACTGACCTGAATTGAAGGGTCCGGATGATTTTGGCGGGTTTCAGGGGGACGTATAAACTTAGAATGTTACATAAATTTGTTGGACGAAGTTTTGCTTAACTTTTTGAAGAATCTTCTAGACACTAATGCCATCTTTTAGCAAGATATCGCTGTCATATGGGCGTCACGCGCCATTAGAAGTTGGCTTCAAATATTAGAGTGACCATCATGATCCTCGGCCTTTCTCGTCGGTAAAACAGTTACGTAACGTTGTTATAGAATAATGGTCTCGAATTCCCGTTTCAGAGTTTGAATATGCCCTTGTTTCGATGCCAAACCAGATTTTAGGTAAATAAATCTGATGGTTGGACTTACTACGAGTATTGATCTTACATTACACACACGTTTCATTCTTTTTCTGAATGATCTTTTTGTTTTAGAAGCAGTGCTTTGAACCGAAATAGCGAAAGTTAGATTTCTTGTTTTCTCAATAATATAGCAGGTTTGTGGTACGTTTAAATGAAGAACCTTTTATTTATTTGACTCCTAATAAATATTGCTACAGAATGTAAAAAAAGTATGTGTTTAAGAATTTTTATTTAAAAGGCGGAGTGTATCGTATATCAGCCATCGTAATTGCAGCCATCGTAGCTGAGTGAGTTTGAGCGTTGCTAACATTTACTAGAGCTCGGGTTCGAGACCCAATATGCATGAAGCATCAAATGGTATAAAACGTTCTTTCTAATAATGGTCGCCCCTCGTCAGGCAATGGCAGACCTCCGAATGTGTTCCTGGCATGAAAAGAGGTCCTCATAAAAAATAGTTTTACCGTTCGGAGTGGGCCTAGAAATGTAGGTATCTCCATTAGTGTAGAACAACATCAAGATGTACAAAACAAATTGGAGGAGGAGCTCGGCTAAACAAAGGATGTACGGACCAATTATTATCTACGAGTACAAATTTTTGTTTTTTGTTTTGATTAGTGGGAAGTTAAAAAAGTTATTTTGGATAATGATTTTGTTGTAAAATATAAAAATATAACCTACATCGAATATTTAAATATTTAAATTTCATTTAATAACACTGACACAAGTTTTAAAAGTTACCGTGCGATTAGTTCGACATACAGATTGAGAAATCGTTGATTAAACATTTCAGATCTCGTAAAATATTTTTAAATTCTAATATATGGTTCATATATGATAAAAAATGTATTTATAATCTGTACCCAAATTTTCTATGAAACGGTGGTTCTCAGATATTTACTAAAAATATGAACTTGTATGCTTATAACCAGGGCATACGAGTATATTATTTTTACGTTCCCACGACAGTCGGTTCTACGTTACTGGAACGACCCGGACTTATATCCGGCAAAGGACTGTTACTTCAGCAGCATTCCCCATATATGCATGGGGAATGTTTATGCTGCTAAAACAACAACAACAGTATATTTTTATTAGAGGGAGGGGTAAGATACGGTTCACTAGACAGGGCTAGTTTACTGGGGTGGCAGCCCTTGGTCGCGAAAAACCCAGAGTCTTTCCGGTAACGTAGAACTTCTACTTATCCTGAATTGGCCCCGACATACTAAACACATGTCCAGCATGTGAAGGCACCCCACACGACACTAACCACCTTTTCACATGCCCCACCACACCCACTCATGTAAGACCCCTCTCCCTCTGAACCCAACCTGTCGCAACAGCAAGCTTCCTGGGCCTACCTTTAGATGAGTTAGAAGAAGACGACCGGTAATTTACACTGCACTGACAGGGTTTAGTATTGCTTCTACAACAACAACAAGTACGTTTTTGCCGTATATTTTATGAAGCGTTCGTAACGTATATAAATTTTTATTCGTCTTATTTGCAAACTGGCAAGTGAAAATTTGATGCATTGACTCTTTTAGTATTATGCAATGTAGATTGTCTTTAATTAACTTAAATTAGTGTCAAAGTTCAATAATTGCAGAGTGCTTCACATGAGAAATGTGTGATGAATATAAAAGTAATTGATTGCGAATGAAGGTGTAAATACACGCGTATCAGAACGTACGACAGCGAAGTGCTTTAGATGTAGAAAATAGGTTTTCAACTCTTTCATCTGTAATCGTTTAATATTTTAGCCACAAATTTTGTGTGTCGTGGCCGGTTAAGATACATTTTTTTAAGGAGCAAACCTTTCTTCTGCACTGTATTCCTCATACCATATCATTGGCGCTGATAGAGTTAGAAAGGCTATTATTAATTTATTATTATTATATGTATATAAATATTATATTTTGACAAATAAAATAAAAGTACTGACTGGCGGGGGTCGAAGATCAACATTTAATTATTGCTTATTGCCAATCTACCTTTAAACTGTTGAAAATCGTCTTGCTATGTATGCATAAAATACATTTACTTTGAGTTTATTTTATTGTTGCATATTTTTATATATTGAAGTTGATTAGCTTTAAGGACCTGAATCTTGGAAGGAATTATGGAATTGTTCGCATAATATAGGTCCGCCACGACGGCCCATAAGAAAGGTCTAGAATTTGCGTCGAGTGGCAGCTCCGAGGTGACCAATTGACATCGCCGAGATCGCTGCTAACACGATTACCGAGCTTGGCGCGCAAAAGGGCTATGTGACATGCTATCCTCTGAAACCAAGTCATTTATCATGCCTCTGAATCGCCCACCGTTGGCCGAAATGGCGTTTCCAGCAGCATTTTCAAAGAAAAATGGGCCTATGTGGCCATCACTTCAAGCTATCACTTCTGAAAATGCAATTATTATTAGCTTCTCAACGATCACGTGCGGGTTTAACGATCCTCAGATGTACTTGGTTTGCGCCGAGATGAAAATGTGTTTCGTCAGAAAAATGATTTTTACTTATTTTCAATTAAACGCATTTTTTGAGCTACACAAGATTGACTTGGTAAATAAATTTGTATATTTCCCAACATTGTCCAAGTGTAAAGCGCAGATCTGATACTGACATCTTGTACATTTTCCGGCCTGAAAAAATTGCCACTATAACACTATAAAAATATAAAATATATGATTAAAAATTTAAATTTTTTCTCACCATGTTTTTTTTTGGTTTCCACAACTCAAATAAAATATAATATTTCATTCCGATTGGACAAACACGATAATGAAAATATTTAACTCTCGTTCAAAAGGCACACAAACGCTAATTTTGGTCGTATTTGTAGGCTCAATTTTAAATCGGCCAGAAATGTGTAACGCTAATGTTAATCCTACATAAAAAGTTTTAATATGTACGCGACAAATTATACCACTCTTTTATGAACTTTAAGGGGGTCTTCTGGTCTCCAGCGAAAAAAAAAATCGATTTTTTTTTTTGCATAATTTTGTTGTATGTGTATGCGAGAATACGCCACAGAAAGGATTTTTTGAAAATCGCATTTTTTCACATTTTTCTGGGCACCGAAGTGTACCCTCCTCCGGCCGTTTTCATCATAAACTTTATCTTTAAACGCGTTTCCCCGAAAATCGTGTTTTTTAAGCATTTTGGTCACACTTTTCATAGTAGTTATACTCCGATTTCAATGGTTTTGGTCTTAAAAGGTTCGGAAAACTTACCGCTAAGTTTCCCCGTGTACGATTTTTGAAATTTTTTTTCATTCCATTTTTATAACCTTTTAAAGTTCAAAAAATGATAAAAAAAAAATTTTTTTTTGCAAATTGTTGCATAACTTTTGAAAAAAATTTAAAAAAAAAAATCTGTCACGGGAAAACTTAACCAGGGCAACTCTGAAGACAACGCATATCTAATTTTTGCTTTCTGATTACCCAGGTGGAAAAACCGTGACCAAAATGGAGACCTGTTTCGTTTGGAGGTGGACGTCTTCAGCGCCATTTCAAGGTCGCGGGTGTTAATTTTTTAATAAAATAAAAATTTTTTAAAAATATTCACAGGATTTGTCACAATCAATCCCCAAAAAAACCCTTCATTT
This sequence comes from Anastrepha ludens, assembly GCF_028408465.1. Taxonomy (NCBI): domain Eukaryota; kingdom Metazoa; phylum Arthropoda; class Insecta; order Diptera; family Tephritidae; genus Anastrepha; species Anastrepha ludens. The sequence goes on along the minus strand of NC_071500.1, from coordinate 59,389,488 downwards.
CAGGGCCTCGAGACCAGAAGACCCCCTTAATAACATCTTAATATTGCTCGCTGTAGTCTAATGGGTTGGTCTGTGACTACCGGTATGAAACCCGGGGCATAAAATGCCAAGTGATGAAACAAGTTTTTTCTAATAGCGGTCGCTCCTCGGCAGACAATGGCAAACCTCCGAGTGTATTTTCGCCATGGAAAAGCTCCTCATAAAAACCATCTGCTATTCGGAGGCAGCCTACAACTGTAGGGCGCTCATTTGTGGAAAAACATTGAGGCGTTCACCACAAATAGGAGAAGGAGCTCGGCCAAACACCCAAAAAAGGTGTAAGCACCATTTATATGTATATATTTTATAAATTAAATTATACTATTTAAAAATTGGGGTTTGGCTCTTCCTGTTAAATAATCTATTATGTACCTACCAATACTATAAATAATAGTTGTTGTTTGTTATTTTTAATTTCAGAATATTGCGTCAAATTGAATATTGAAATTGGAATCAAATATCGAAGACAGACCTAAGTAATATCGAAAAAATGAATGAAAAGGAAGACAATGATTTTCAAACATCCACAGTTTTAGATGAAGGATCAGATGAGTCGGATCATGAAAGCAAAAAAGTCTTAAGCTTTTATAAGCTTTACCGCTTCTCAACACTATTTGAAAATTTTTTATTATTTATTGGCTTTGTAATGTCCATAGTAAAAGCACTTACATTGCCAGCAGTGGTGATAGTTTATAGTGAATTCACGGCAATGCTAGTAGATCGATCATTGCAAATTGGCACTAGTTCCAAAACCTATGCATTACCCATATTCGGTGGTGGTAAAATGCTGTAAGTTTTTGTTTTCAATACCCAACAATAACAATAAATATAGCTAAGTTCATTTTCAGTACAAATGCAACCAAAGAAGAGAATATGTCGGAGTTGTATAATGACTCAATATCGTATGGAATTCTTTTGACATTAGCATCAATAATTATGTTCATATCAGGCGTTTTATCGGTTGATATTTTTAATATTGTGGCATTGAGGCAAATTACACGCATGCGTAAAATACTATTTGAAACAGTTATTCGACAGGATATTGAATGGCATGATATGGCCACCAAGCAAAACTTTACGCAACAAATAATAGAGTGAGTAGTGTATTTGTAATGTTTTTTACAATGTGCAAATTATTAAAGCTAACGTTTGCCAATCAGCCTTATCATGAGTTTCACTCTTCACTTTTAGCCTCATATGAATTTCACCCGAAAATTTTTAATTTTCGAACGTAAATTACCTTATCGGACATACAATTTTCGGGCGACAATAGTGACCATTTTTAATAATTGTTTCCTTAGTTTTGAGAGGTAAACAAAATAATTTCAACACGTAAGTTAGTTATTTTTATATTAGAAAACAATAGAAACCACAACTTAAGTAGATAAAGTTTGTTAAGTAGGATGTAGGAAAAGCCGGACATTGTTTGTTTTGGGTAAAGGTCTTTATGAAAATTACACGGTTCTTCTGATGTAGTTCAATCAAAACTTCAGAAAGCATGATTGTGCAAGGTAAACTTCAAAATCTTTACAAATACTCTTGCAGTATTAACCCTTCTTAGAAAAACATATATGTATGTTACATATAGTAGAAACACTATGTTGAGCGATTTACCGAATAGGAGACTTTGTAGTGGGGTACTGTAGATGTAGCGTAGTAATAAAGTGGTTAGCACATCTAACAAATATTTAAAAGCTGCTTTGTTTACCCTCTTATATTCCATAAACCTTAAAATATTCAATTTACATAGTATTTAGATACAGAAACAGAAAAATTGTAGAATTGTCTCTCAGCTCTCTCCTGCCCGATGTTCTACATTTTCTTTCGTTGCAAATTGCATTTTAAATTTTATCAAAATTGTCAATTAATCTACTATAATTTATAATTTTCAACTTTTCATGTAGTTGACAGAGTTGATATTCTTATGTTCGAATAATTCGAATATTTCGGGTGAAATTTTGGGCGAATGGAAAGATTCACCGTGAAACTTTTTCCCAATGAAGTTCGTGATATAGCTGAATTTATTTGTTGTGTATTTTTTATTACTTTCAGTGATATAGAGAAAGTAAGAGACGGGATATCTGAAAAAGTAGCTCACTTTTTATACCTCATATTTGGATTCATCATAACAGTTTGCATATCATTTGCTTATGGCTGGAAGCTCACTTTGGCAGTTAGTGCATATATACCAATCGTAATTGTTTTGAACTACTTTGTGGGCAAGGTAAATACAATTACCAATTAAACTCGTTTTACATTTAATTTCGTAGTATTTATGCTAATGTAATTTTTTTATTTTATAACAACACATACATATACATATAAAACTTAGTATCAAAGTAAGCTGACAAAAAGAGAGCAGGAGTCATACGCGGGAGCTGGTAACATTGTTGAGGAAGTTCTTACTTCGATTCGGACTGTTGTTGCATTTGGAGCAGAAAGGAAAGAGTCGGAACGTTATGATAACTATCTTATCCCTGCACGAAAAGCAAGTCAAAGGAAGGGTGCATTCTCGGGGTTCAGTGAAGGAGTTTTAAAGTCAATGCTTTTTCTCTCTTGTGCTGGAGCATTTTGGTATGGTGTTAACTTAATTATAGACAATAGAAATGTGGAAGATAAGGAATACACTCCCGCTATTTTAATGATAGTAAGTATAACACACTATAGCATTAAACTTCATGTAGTTTGAGCATTAAATTCAGTAAAAAAAATTTTTGTTGCAAATCTCCAACCGTATTTCTCCCATAAAAAAATTCTTGAAAAAAGTCTTAACGCACAATTATTGTTTTTTATTTTCTTCATCTTTGATTACTTACAGTTTGTTATTTGCTATTTTGTTTACATAATGCTTCTATGTCTGAAATATTTAAATAAAATGCTGAGCATTAGTATAGTCTTTCAGAATATATTTTATTATTAGGCTTCTGCGCATTGCGATCAAAAGAGATCTATTGTGCAAAGCCTGCTTAGGTACCCTGACGTGTCCATATCCCAAAATCAGCAGATGATGGTCTCTGAAAGACCAATTTCGTTAAGTGATATATCAGGCTACAGTGGCATGCAAAGTAACCAGTTAAAAGTATAGAGTCTACTCTGCTAAGTGAAAGTAGCTTATCAGAAATTCCTCTATTCAGCGTTAGGAATTGCTTTGCTTGTCGCTGACAGATAAAATTTCGCCAGTGTTCAACGTTTTTCCACTCCTCCCTTTTTCTAAGAAATTCGTTAATGTGGCCTTATTTAGTTCAAAGAAAGGCTATACTCGTATACCAATTAGAGGCATTGTTGCCAATTTTTAGGCAAATGATCGAATTGGCTGATATTCCTCATATCTCTCATGCCCAGGAACCCAACCTAATAATACTGTATTGAAGTTCCCTAACGTATTAAGAAGATGAAGGCGGTACTCAACCTTTAATAGAACGGCCTTCAAAACTTTCTCACCATCTGAAAGTATGTAAATGTGGGTTCCTCTCATTCTCCTATGGAGACATTCCCTCACACATATCTTAATGGCGTGTATTATATTTCTGACTGGAAGATTTTTAGGTAAAAACCCATTTTTTTGAATTTCACAATACATAAAACTGAACGCCATTTTGCATGAAACTAATATGAGAAGTACAGTACACTCGTATAATCTGACCTTTTAAAATTGTTTAGGCATTTTTTGGAATTATCGTTGGAGCCGACAATATCGCACGCACTGCACCATTTTTGGAATCCTTTTCTATAGCCCGTGGTTCTGCAACTAATATTTTCAAAGTGATCGACACCAAATCAAAAATTGATCCCTTATCCAGTGACGGAAAATTAATCAACTACGGACTGCGAGGAGAAATTGAATTTAAAGATGTATTCTTTCGCTATCCTTCGCGACCAGATGTGATTATTCATCGAGGCATCAATTTAAAAGTAAATAAAGGCCAGACTGTTGCCCTTGTTGGCTCATCTGGTTGTGGAAAATCAACTTGCATTCAACTGTTGCAACGCTTCTATGATCTAATTTTTGGCTCAATAACATTAGATGGGTTGGATATAAGAAAATATAACATTCATTGGTTGAGATCCAACATTGCTGTGGTTGGCCAAGAACCAGTATTATTTCAAGGAACCATTGGTGAGTATGGCACATTGTTTAAGAAACTTATTTATACTTTCTCACTCGAGAGAAAACATACTTTATAATTAAATTTTCATTTGTTTAGCGCTTCACTTATTTGTAGCATATGTTCACATATTCAGGTTATTAAATTTTAAATGCAAAAAAAATTTTAAATGCAAACAATTTGGAAACATTTTACTAAAAACTTCAAGAAATCCTTTTCATCTTACCATAGTAAACCATTTTTAATGGTGGTAATGTCTATAAATGTTCAAAATTCCCGCTTGATAAATTTTTACGGTCGATAATGCAAGCACGAAAACAGTTGATTGCTAGCTGCAATTTAAACAAACAAGAAAATTATCTTTAGAATTTAAACGTTGCAAATAACAAAACTAATTAATCAAATATAACAAGTAGTATTATGCTTGGACATTCTTTTTAGTCAACTTTTCAAAAATTTTAAATTCAAACTATTAGAGAACGAATAATTTAGAGCGAATAATTGATTATTCTTTGCAAATTTAATGTCCGATAATTATCTCTGAAAAATTGACATGCGCAAAGGTTCTGGCAACAAAAATATTTTAAATCTAATAATTTCTTGGATTTTAACTGCAGTAACGCTTTTCAATAAAGTAAAGTTAAAACTGGTAAATTCTGTGGATATATAAACTGAACTGATACTTCCTAGGTTATCATCAATCTACCCAACTCGAAAAAAGTGATTATTGAATTCAGCATATATGAATTACGCTTCCTCTTAAGCTGTCCATAGCTTGTTGCTTTAGCAAAAATTATAGTGTACGAAGGTCGTTTGAAAAGTTCGTGCAAAAAAACTACTTAATTGTGTGGGGTAAACTCTTTTTATTTTTCGACGTAGTCTCCTTTAAATCTTATAAAACTCGCCCAACGTTGATCCTTGTCGAATAATAGGATTTGTCCAAGTCTGAAAAATAGCCATTCGTACCTGCAATCATCTCCTCCTTTGAATAAAATCCTTTTCCTGCTAGCCATTTCATCAAATTGGGGAACAAATAGTAGAATCCAAGCGAGCCATGTCTGGACAATAGGGGGGATGCGAAAATAGTTGGATCCCTATTTGAACTACACATCTGCTGAGGCGCGAGCTGGTGCATTGTCGTGAGGGAAAAACAAAATAGCTCAACTTCCTCGATTCAAACGAATGCCAAACACGAAGAAATAGACCGAATAGAAATAAATAGATAGAATAGAAATAATTAAACATAGCCTCGCTACGCGTCCGTGATGCCATCTCTCTGATTTTGCACGAACTTTTCAAAAGAGCCCCGTAAATAAAGGTTTAAATCGGTTTTGCATCGAATGAAAAGCTGCTTTCTTATATACTCATATGTATATATGTACTTAAGTAAAAGTCACTCTTAAATGGAATATGTATGAAAATTTTATGATTCTTAGAATATTTTCCTGTCACTTTTTAGCAAAACAAGTCCATATTAGGGGCATTAATCTAAACGCCTAAATGACTCGTAAGCTAAGGAAAACAGCTGTAAACTATAAATTTAATTGACGATTTCAATGTATAAATTTAAGCGAAGGAAGAAAGCAACGCTGCCTAAAGAAATTACACAAAATTTTCTCTAGGTGTGTTCAAATAATAGTGCGTTTAAATGGTTTAAATTTCAGCGTTTCGTAAATTTAGACGATTAGATGAATACCCTATTACAAAAACACTTTTTTTCCTTTATTTCTAGCTGACAATATTAGTTATGGAAAAACAAATGCAACACAACGAGAAATAGAAGCTGCTGCCAAGACAACTGGTGTGCATGATTTTATATGCAGTTTGCCCGAGGTGAATAATAAAGCGTTTGTACTTATACAAACTGCTTCTATATATTTTTTAAAAGCATTGCTTGCTGTTTACTCTTATTTGAGACTAATCAGTTCTTTATACCCGTGCAAACGACAGGTATAATTTTATATCTGGTATTGTATTTCAAAATGCGAATGCTTTTCAACATAACACGCTTTTTACGTGTAAAGTATAAGTTTTGTAGCCGTGAGTGTGCATGAGCTAGGTTTTTTCTGTCAATAATGTAATATTCACATGCGTTGTAAGTATGTACAGTAGACGCTCACAAATTAGAACCACTTTGTTTTTAGGGTGATTCTAATTTCTGAAAAATTCTAATTCCTGGACGTTTTTTTATTTCAATAAAACCTTAAAATTTAAGTCAATTTGCATTGAAAAACTACAATGAAATTTTGTCTTACTAAATTTTATTCATAAAAACAAGAAAACATAAGGTAACAATCCAATATACATATATGTATTTATGCGCTAAGTCAAAAAAAGGTCCAAAAAACAAAAACTCCAATTACAGTAAATATATTTTTTTTTATCAAAAATACATAAGAGATCGATAAATATACATTAAAACAGCCAAAAATTAATCAAAAACTTCGTAACTAATTTGCAGGCATGTAGTCTGTTATTGCTGTTTGCTTCTTCCTTTTATTTGTTTCTGCAATAACAATCTCATTGCGAAGAGCTAGCAGATTGCTTGTGTGCTTTGCGGAAAACGATTCACTATAAGTACACCATTTTATTAAATTATTGACGCTTTCAATGACTGTAGATGTAGAGACAACTGGTAAGACCTCCCGGTCATCAAATTCGCTGCTACCTGAAGACTCATCATCGCTATTGAGATCATGTGCAGGGTCGTCATCAAGCACATCATTGTTCCATATTTCAATTTCTGGTATGCTAATGTTATTAGTTGGCTCTATTTCTGTTAAAAGTGCTTGAGCTGCCTGAAGAGCTCCATTGCAGTCTTGATCTTTTTGCAGTAGCTGTGCTAGTGGCACATCATCGTCATCACTTTCATACTGATCAGAGTCCCAGTTGTTCAACTTTGACCAGGACTTTTTTATTACTCTTTCTGGAACATCATACCAAGCTTGCTTTAATAGCATGATTGCATTTCGAATTGAAAAGGATTTCAAGCGAACCTTGAGGTCACCTCCTTCAGCAATTAATTGAGAAAGAAGCATACTTCTGTAGTTTAGCTTGGTTAACTTAATAGGATTCTGATCCATTGGTTGTAAAGTTGCTGTTACATTTGGTGGAAAGAAAAATGCAATTATATTTCCATCGTCGCTTTGAAGTTTCTCAATGTGCATGAGCTGAGCAGTTGTCAATTAGCAAAATTGCCTTCGGAGGCAAATTATTTTTCTGAGAGAAACGAATCACCTCTGAATTGAAAATATTTTGGAATTACTGAACCTAAAACCAAAGTTTTTTCTTACCTCATGAATAAATATCTTGTGAAACCAATCATGAAAAATCCGAGATGTCATCCAAGCATTTTTTGAAAAGTTGTAATGGAGTGGATTATTGAATCCTTGGAAACTTCTTGGTTTTTTTGCTTTTCCAATTACTAATGGCATTAATTTATGTGATCCATCAGCATTTACACCAAGTAACACTGAAATTCGTTCCTTCTGGATTTTATACCCGGGGGCGGTTTTCTCGAAAAGAGAGACGTATGTTTTGTCAGGTAAACAACGGTAAAATAATCCGGTTTCATCTACATTATATATTTGTGACTCCATTAGCCCCATCTCATCGACTTTTGCACGAAATCTGTGAATAAACGGGGTGACTGAAGCAACATCACTAGAGAGAATCTGGCCACAAATTTTTAAAAAACGTAGCCCCATCTCATCGACTTTTGCACGAAATCTGTGAATAAACGGGGTGACTGAAGCAACATCACTAGAGAGAATCTGGCCACAAATTTTTAAAAAACGTATTCCGTGTCGTTTTTTAAATTTGCTAAACCATCCATCACTTGCGCTAAATGTGCTTTCATCTTTATCGGGATATTCCACTTTGAATATTTGTTTGGCTTTCTCCTTTAGTATTGGCCCAGTTTATGTACACTTTTTTTCGCGTTAATTTAAAAGCCACTCATAAAGACTTGCTTCCATTTTTGGATATTCAGCGTTGTTAGCCTTATGATAGGTATTAGAAACAGCGCTTAAAATTGATGATTTCATAGATTTGATATAGGTGATTGCAGATGGTGCCACATCAAATTCTAGGGCTAACCGCTTCCCTGAATACCTTGGTCAAGCTTTTCCAAGATCTGCACTTTGGTTTCCAAAGACAAAGTATTTTTCTTACGTTTATTTGGCATTTCAACGAACGACTTTTACTTTTAAGCAAACAATGCCGAAACACGTGCACGAATTTCAAACAAAAACTAACAAAAACTGTACAGATAGCAACGAAAATCCAACGACTACCGAGCGTAACATGAATAAATTGGGGATTCCCCTTTTTATAATTTCTGGAAATTCTAATTACTAAGAGTTCTAATTTGTGAGCGTCTACTGTACATACATTCTAATCAAATACTTGCGTATGATTTGTGGCACAAAACCACGGTGAAGAGAACTTTGAAATTCTTAAACCGGCGACAGTAAACATATTTTTTGTCTCACCATGGGTTGACTACTATTCGGAATCCAGAGAGGACGTAGGTTTGAATCTCGGTGAAACACAAACATTAAGAAAACGTTTCTTCGACAGGCAATGGCAAACCTCCGAGTGTATTTCTGCCATGAAAAAGTTCCTCATAAAAAAAATAAAATGTTTTTCTTTATTTTGGTGTTTCACCGAGATTCGAACCTACGTTCTCTCTCTACATTCCGAATGGTAGTCAAGCACCAACCCATTCGGCTACGGCGGCCGCCTTGTATATATGTAGGTAATAAATTTTTATTATGAAATTTTTTTACTATGTATAATTTTTTATTGTTGCTGTTTTTTGTCATTTAATTTAAATAAAGTTTCACTGAATTTGAAAGTAGTTTAATTTAATTTGAAAAATGTTTCGTTTAGTTTGAAAATGTCTTAATTTAAACTCAAAATATTATATGAAACTGCGTTTATTATGATTTTAAAACTGTAAATGTATTTTTATTATATTAAAGTTCATCTGGCACATTCGCAGCTATTAAATTGTCGTAACTACCGCAATTTAAAAATTTTTTCAAAATTCTTTTAGACTTCAAAGTAAGTTTCATATGAAACAATTTTCTTTTGCTTATTTTTTGACTGAGCCTCACGCATAATCTTTATTTCTGTAGAGAATATAAACGATTGAATGAATAGACTCTTAAAAAATAGAAATTCTTCGCTGTTTAAATGGTGAAGACCAATTCTACTCAGTCTCCTAAATGAAGCCTCAGGCTTTTTTAAATCAGCACAGCAAAATATATATACAATTTAAGCTGGATCTTTGATTAGATTTTCAGTCTCAAATTAAAGTCCGATTTTGATTTTGATGATTTAACATTTATTATTACTCTTGGGTAGGTTGTGTAATTCACTTTCGAGTGAATTTCAGTAAAAGTTCTTGGCATTTGCTTTAAAATTCGCTCGGAAGTAAATTACAGAACCTGCCGTATAAGATTGAATACTCCGAGATCTAAAATTTGCCTTTTTTCATTAATATTTAGAGTTACCTCACTGTTATAGGCGAAAAAGGATCTCAACTGTCTGGTGGCCAAAAACAACGCATTGCTATTGCCCGTGCTCTTATCCAGGATCCTAAAATTTTACTGCTGGACGAAGCAACATCTGCTTTAGATTATCATTCCGAAAAGGATATTCAAAAAGCACTGGATTTAGTTAGTAAAGGCCGTACGACAATTGTGGTTTCTCATCGGTTATCAGCAATTCGAGGAGCAGATAAAATAGTTTTCTTACATGAAGGTAAAGTTTTCGAAGAGGGATCACACGACGATCTCATGACATTAAAAGGAATGTATTACAATATGGTACGCGCAGGGGATATCAATATAGCTGATGCTAATGAAGAAACTACTGCTGAAGATAAAAGTAAGTATAATGTACGAGTTCAGAAAAATAATATTCTTGAAAAGTATTTGCATGACAGGTGGTGACCACGATTAAAAGTTTCAAAACTATAAAAAACAAGTATACATTTACCTTTAAATATACCATATTTCCCTAATGAATTTCAACGAAGGAGGTCCTGCGAGGATCATCCAGCCTCCTTTGTTATATAATAATCATTCCATATGATAACGATATTGAAATCTTCACTAATGGCTCAAAAATGGATGTTGGAACAGGATACATGACAAGCTTCGTCTTTCGATCCTCATGCCTAAGCCAGTCCGATCAATTCAAAGTGGATAAAATCTCATATCTGGATTTTCTTTAACTACATACGTCACTCTGCATTGATTTCCGCCATGTAGTGATGTTTAGAGTTACTTCAAAGTTTCTTTAGATTATCTATATTTATTTTAAAAGAAAGCTATAATATACTCTATATACATATATCATACATAAGAGGATGATGTTTGTATATTTGTGAGTTCTCTATGGACTCTGAAATCATGGAACCGATTTTGAATTTTTGCTGCATTGTTGCAGCTATGGTTTACAAGTTTACTGGGTACGAAGATATAACGAACGGCGAAAAGGCGACCAATATGTTCAGTCAAAAATTTGTTTTCTAAATTGTCTTTCAGAAATATTTCAGGCTCAGGGGTGTACGGCGAACTGTTTTTCTTATAAGGTGGTACGGTCTAATGCATATATTAGCAAAAATAAATGTGGCCAAAGAATTATTTATATACTATATAAGTACATATTTATTTTAGAGAACTTTAAAGTTACTAAGGTTTACACCTTCAAGGTGAAATTATTTTCACCACATTAATAGTGTGCGGATTGAATAGGCCTGATATCTTATAATAACCTATACACACAAGGTGACTTCGCTGTGCAGCTGGATTTTTATTTTGACGCGATTTGCTGGTTTGAATGTCAAACTGCCCTGCTTCTCTGTTGTTGTCTTATTTATTTCTTTACATTCTCATTGAAATTTTTACCATCGGGCTACCAAATTGCAAAACAAAATACAAACAATGTTTTCGTTGCTCTAGCTAAGTTAACTTTTTCAATATTTTTCGATTTTGTGTAAATTTAAATCGTACATTTTTCCCCCTTTTTCAGAAATCAATCTAAACTCTATTGACAAGTCTTTCGAAACAGATTTAATTAATATGGAAAAGAATCACATTTCAAATGAGCAACCAATAATACATACGAAGAGCAAAGAAAATGCACCGAAAGAAGAAGCCTCTGGAGGAAATTTTTTCATAACATTTAAACGCATATTAAAATTAGCCCGCCCTGAATGGTGTATGCTATTATTTGGCGCGGTATGCGCAATAGCGTTTGGTTTTACCTATCCTGCATTTTCAGTCATCTTTGGAGAATTTTACGCCGCTTTGGCACAACCAGATGAAGAAGTTGCACTTCATCGCACTTCGCTCCTATCAATCTATTGCTTAATCTTGGGCGTATTAACTGGAATCGGTTCTTTTCTGCAAACGTATTTATTTAACTATGCGGGCGTATGGTTAACTACACGAATACGCTCAATGACATTTACAGCTATAATGCGTCAGGAGATTGGCTGGTTTGATGAAGAAGGCAACTCAGTTGGTGCACTCTCAGCAAGATTAACTGGAGATGCTTCTGGTGTACAGGGAGCCATAGGCTATCCATTGAGCGGCTTACTGCAAGCATTTTCCAATTTCGTTATTGCATTGACGTTATCGCTTTATTTTTCATGGAAGCTGGCTCTGGTGTGTATGTGCGCTTGTCCAATCATAGTGGGATCCATCATATTTGAATCAAAGTACGTTAAAATTCTTATAAATGTATGCATGTATATATATGTAAGTATATATCGATCTATCGTTCGGCTTTAGGGTTTAAATTTTTTAAACAAACTTAAGAATTTTTAAAACCATTGTTTAGCTAAATGACTAATCTTATTAATACAACCCAACAAATTTCGAACATTTTTGGAACAGAAAAAGCATCGTTGATTCATGTTTTAGTCCATTTTATTATTATTATTTTTTTTTCATTTAAAGGTTAAGAGATTAAACTGTAAATGTTAGGTAAAAAATTGAAAGTATTTTTTAAGAAAAAAGTTTTTAATTAATTAATTTAATTTAATTTAAATATTTCAATTTGTCTTATCCGTCTTTATGTGTTTGGAGGGACCTAAAGTGTGCGAAAGGTGGTTTTTTATGAGGAGTTTTTTTCTGACAGAAATATACTCCAAGGTTTTCCAAGGCGGCCGACGTTTTATATATCTAAATTTTTACTCGATAAGGCTAATGGATAAGTTAGAAATGCATGTTTGAATAATTCTGAACATATTTATGTATTATATTGTGTATGGGAATAAGTTTCCGCCCTCGTAAAAGAGGTCTCCCTGCTTATACTACTTTTGTATTCGCTCTAGTAGGATACAGCTGATTTGAAGGTGTATATGTGAGGCCTCCATCACAGTAGCTGGCATTCATTTGAAGCGTAATGATCCTTTTTTATGTGGCGTCAAAAATGTCTACGTTCGTCCCGAAAAAACAACATTTGCGGAAAGTCATGCTTTAATATTACCTTTTAAAGAAAAGTGCAGCTGAAACGTGTCTTATATTGATCAATATTTAGGATACTCACGCTCATCAAATACAACTTGTAAAGAGTGGTTTCGACGCTTCCAAAGTGGCATTTTCAACGTGAGTGATACAGATCGCAAAGGGGCACCGAAAAACTTCCTAGATACTCAACTACAAAAATTATTGGATGAAGACGCATGCCGAACCCTTGATGATATGTCTAAAGAGTTGGATGTTGACAGATGAACCGTCGGTAAACGTTTACACGCGTTGAGATGGTCCAAAAAGCAGGTAACAGGGTACCACATCAATTGAAAGAGAGGGATATCGAGAGACGTTTGGTGACGTGTGAGATGCTTCTTGAACGGCAGAAAAGAAAAGGTTTTCTCCATCGCATCGTCACTGGCGATGAAAAATGGATCTATTATCCTAACCCTAAGCGTCGAAAATGTTGGAGCCTACCAGGTGAACCTGAAAGAGAAGCAGCCGGAATGGGACGATAGACTTGACAAACTGATTTTGCCGCATGATAACGCCAGGTCACACGCTGCTAAACTAGTCCAGAAATATTTAGAGGAACTGAATTGGGAAATCTTGCCCCATCCGCCGACATTGCAACTTCGGATTACCATCTGTTTCGATCAATGCAGTCAGTCCTTAATTATTTGTTTAAATAGTTCGTAACTTTGGCTAAGAAAGGACGGAAACTTATTCCCATACCCAATATAATATATAGAGTATGTGCCTCCTTTTATGCTTTCACAGTAGCTGACAGGAAAAGCGTAGGTTCGTATCTCCGTGCATAAAACAGCAAAATAATAGAAAGCGTTGCAAAATAATATAATAACGGTTGCCCTTGGCAGACAATGGCAAACTCCGAATGTATTTCTTTAATAAAAAAGCTTCTCATAAAAAACCATTTGTCATTCGGAGTCGGCTTAAAACTGTAGGCCTCTCCAAGACGCACGCCACAAATAGGAGAAGGAGCTCGGGCAAACCCCTAACAAAAGTGTACGTGCCAATTATTTATTTATTTTAATTTTTATGTGCCTATTTTCTATCTGAATCCCATTAGACTGACACAAATAACCGTTATGACCTACATATAGGTATATATACGAATTGGAAATCTCTCCGTGCACATTGTGGGGGGTTTCGCGAATACTATAGATCAAATTAACGCAAAAGTAAAAGTGATCATTTGAAACCGCTAAACTTTACCGATTAGGATCGACAAAAATTGTATAAATAATGTGTGTTAAAATTTAATTATTATGAAACACCCTTCAGAAATCATTTTGAATAAACGTATTTTTTCTTTGTATTTTTTAGATTTATGAGCACTTCTCTGCTTCATGAAAAAGCAGTATTGGAAGAAGCTTGCCGCATTGCAAACGAGGCCATCTCAAACATTAGAACAATTGCTGCTTTACGGCGCGAAGCCCAAACTATCGAAATATATAATTCTGAAATAGACAAGGTTCAGTCATTGATCCGAAAAAAACTAAAATATCGTGGATTGATAAATGCATCAGGACAAGCATTTATATTTTTTGCATATGCAGTAGGTCTGTGTTATGGAGGGGTACTTGTGTCTGAAGGAAAGGTTCCATTTCAGGATATTATCAAGTATGTATGCATGCAGAAGCGGTATGTATGTATTTATGTATAAGAGTATTTGAAACGCATATATATACGAGTGTACATACATATGTACGTATGTATGAGCAAAGCTAAGTTTCGAAATTTGTAATTTACGAGATATTTGTATTGTATTGTATAATTGTTTTATGTGTATGCATTGTAAATATTTCCTAATATTTCCACTGAATAATA